>NW_024080644.1:0-600000 GCF_003009895.1 Hyaena hyaena | reverse complement strand
TCTACCCTCAATAATACCCAAATACTCTCTCAGGTTTTTACAGCAAATGTCACCTCCTCCATGAAGCCTTTTGTATCACAAACTACAATTCCCTTTTCCTCAAATCCTTTCCCTCCCTTTCCCTAGATTTTTCTCCTTAGCACTTATTATCATCTGACACACTATTTATTTCACTCATAGATCTCGTTTATTATCTGGCTTATCCCAGCTGAGTGTGCGCTCCATGAAGGCAGAGAATTTTGTTTTGGTCACTGATGTACCTACAGCCCCTAGAAGCGTGCTTCTGGCAACAACAGGCACTCAACTAACGTGTATTGGATGAATAAATGCATAAATGAACGAATATATACACTGCGAATACCAGCTTGGCTTTATCACAGCCACCTTATTTATCACATTAATGTTGTTAGTTTGTATTTTGTCACTTTGTAGTTTTGCTCATATTTCATTTGGAAGCCTATTTTTGGTTTATAGTTGGACAATAACGATGCGTACGAGTGGCTTAGTATACCTAGCATTACGTCCCTACATATTTAAACACCATAATAAGAAACAGTACAGGTGCCGTTTGAAGTCTTTGGGGTTTTTTTTTTTTTTTCCTTTTTAGACATTTTTACATTGTTAGCGCTTAAAAAAAATAATATTGGAGGGGCGCCTGGGTGGCTCAGCCAGTTAGGCGTCAGACTTCGGCTCAGGTCATGATCTCAGTTTGGGAGTTCGAGCCCAACATCGGGCTCTGTGCTGACAGAGCCTGGACCCTGCTTCGAATTCTGTATCTCCCTCTCTCTCTGCTCCTCCCCCACTCACACTCTGTCTCTGTCTCTCTCAAAAATAAATGAAAGGTAAAAAAAAAAAAAAAGGTTACATAACAAACGATAATATTGGATAAGAAGATGGCTGGCTAGTGAGAGTGTCAGGAGGGTCCTGCTTTCTGGGACACTCCGTGACTCAACCTTTGTGGTGCATTTTCCAGACTCCCCTTCTCTCCTTGCACCCAGCCTTGGGTAGCAAGAATCGGGTGGAACAAGAAATAGGATGTGGGTTGTTACGTAGTAGTTTTTACAAAAAAGAAAAAAAAAAGCACTATTACTGAAGCCAGCTCCTGCCCTGCCCATTAGTGTTACTCAAAAATTGCAACTGCTTTAAGAATCCATCTTTAAAATAAGGTCTCATTTCTCTGAAATTGTAGCTACTATAAAGCACATTCAGAGGTTTATATGGTAGTATATATTTTCCCCTTTAAGTTGATGGGTGTAATTATTAGGCAGTTGTTGAACGCACTGAAAAATCAATTGTTCTGGGGAAGATTTCCCCACCAATTGTTCTACCCCAAAGTGTTTTGACGGTGTTAGCTCAGTGTTTCAGACGCTTGCTAAGCTTTTTTTTTTTTTTTTTTGACCTATTTCTTTGATTGTTCAAGAAGGCCCAGGACCGAGTCTTCAAATATAGAAGGAGCTCCATAATTTTGAAGATGTTTTATAAACAGCCCACTCCCTAGCCTCCCCATCAACCCTCGATACCACACGCAGGAATTCTTAAATCCCTCACTTAGCCACAAAACAACTGATTTGCAGCTTCAGCTTCAGAACTGCGTGTAGGAAATCTAGTGATCACAAAATGGCAGGGAAAAGAGAAAAGAGAATGCATGTAGGGTGTATGGATTCCAGATGGGCAAACTCCCCTTTCTCTCTTTCTCCTTCTGAACACACAAAATACCTATTGCCACTGGATTCTTTGTCTAAAGAAAGCCGGAATAAAGCAACAGTCCCCCGTGATCCTGACCCCAGACCACGTTTTTCTGAGACCGGTAATTCACCCTTTAATGTATGTATTATCTTACTATTGCATCAAATGCAGGAAAGATCTTTGTAAATATCTTACCATCTTCTTTCAGGGCTGTGATGTTGGATCCCATGTGTCCAGTGGGAATCCTCCATCTTCTCTTCCTTCATGAGTCCCTCTGGGACAGTTCGCAAATACAGAGTTTACTTTCCCTACTGCATTTCCCTTTCCTCAGGGTTTCATAGGGAGTGTGGGCTTTGAGAAATCTGTGTCTGCTTCACTTAACCCCCAACCCGGCTACGCATTATCATAACCATAAAATTACTTAAAGCTAAAAGACTCGGGCCACTCAAAACCATCCGAGGAAGTCATACTATGCGCAAAGCTTTGTGCAAGCATCTTTCTTCTCCATTGTCTAATGGGCTCTGGTTCTGACGAATCACACATTTGCGTTGAACATTCTCGTCATAGAACATTCCCAGTTGCAACCTCCTAAAAATATCTTTGAACGTGTCAGTAGGATTTCAAGACCTTTCCTGTTGCCCAAAAGGATTGCCATGTCTGCACCTGATTTCCAGCCTGTTCAGTTCTGCAGAGCCTTTTTATTTGACACTAGTACTTCCTAACTCTCAACAGAGGTCTGTCTTGTCCCTTAACCAATCCTCCTAAGCCATGTCTCCTCTTGGATGCTATAGTAGTTATCTAGTGCTGTGTAACAATATTACCACAAACTCGGCAGCTTCAAACAATGCATTTTTATTTATTGTCTCAGTTTCCATAGGTCAGAAATCCAGTGTGGTGTAGATGGGTCCTATACACCAGGGGCACTCATGAGGCCTGAGTGTTGGCTTGGGGTGGAGTCTCATCTGAGATTCCAATGAGGAAGGATTTGGATTTACTTCTTTTTTTTTAAGTTTTTGTAAAGTTTTTGTTTACTTATTTTGAAAGAGAGAGAGAACAAGTGGAGGAGGGGCAGAAAGAGAGAGAGGGACAGAGGATCTGAAGCAAGCTCTGTGCTGAGAGCAGAAAGCCCAATGCAGGACTCAAACTCATAAACTGTGACATCATGACCCGAGCCCAAGTTGGACGCTTAACCGACGGAGCCACCCAGGTACCCTGAGGAGGATCTGCTTCTACGTGCATGCGGTTGCAACAGGATTCTGTTCCTTAAGGGCTATTAGCCAGAGGCCACTTTTGCTTCCTTGCCATGAGGACCTCTCCAACATGGTGGTTTACTTCATCAAAACTAGACAATCTGCTAGGATGACAGAAGTCACAATGATATGTGGCCTAAGCATGGAAGTGACATCCCCTCACTTACTCTATTGGTTGGATGAAAGTCACAGGTCCCTCCCACACTAGAGTAGAGGGGATCACACAAAAAATATAAATATCAGGAGGCAGGGAAAAGTTGGGGCCATCCTAGAGCCTATCCACCACAAATGCTCCACAACCAAAAATGATCTCTAAAATTTTACTGATAGAAATAAGGGGCCCCTGGGTGGCTCGGTTGGTTAAGTATCCAACTCTTGATCTCAGCTTGGGTCTTGATCTCAGGGTCATTAAGTTCAAGCCCTGCCTTGGGCTCTGTGCTGGGCAGGAAGCCTGCATTAAAAAAAAAAAAAAAAAAAAAAAAGGCAAGCCTACACTTCTGGGGCACCTGGGTGGCTCAGTTGATTACGTATCTGACTACTGATTTCGGCTCAGGTTTGTGGGATCAAGCCTGGAGTCAGGCTCTGCGCTGACAGCATGGAGTCTGCTTGGGATTCTCTCTCTCCCTCTCTCTCTGCCCCTGGCCCGCTCTCACGCACAGGCTCTCTAAATAAATACATACACACATATATACATAAGACAAATTAAAAATTAGCACATTTGCAGGGTGCCTGGGTGGCTTAGTCGGTTAAGTGTCCGACTTTCGCTTAGGTCATGATCTCGCGGTTTGTGGGTTCGAGCCCCGCGTCAGGCTCTGTGTTGACTGCCAGCTCAGAGCCTGGAGCCTGTTTCAGTCTGTGACTCCCTCTCTCTCTGACCCTTCCCTGCTCACGCTGTCTCTCTCTCTCCTAGAAATAAATAAAACATATTAAAAAAAATTAGCACATTTGCCAAATCAGTCCAGTTGTAGCAAATACTATTGGTATCTCCTTCATAGTCCCCTAGGTTCAAGTAATTTTAACGCTCCGTGGCTTAACGCCTAACTGCTGGCATCTCTGTGTCTGTATTTGACACCTTCTCTCACAGCATGAGCCTGCTCTGCCCAGAGGATGCAATTTTCCTTCTTCCACCAGAGAGGACTGTTCTGAGACCCAACAGTTCATACAGCCTTTCTGTAGATGCCTCAGAAGACCCGGCAATTACCTCCACTTGTTATGAAGCTGTGGCTAGCTTGAAAAAAAAAAAGGGCCACTGATATCGGTCTCTTGCCTTCCCTACTTCAGTACCCCTTTCCCCCCTCACTCTGCTTTTCTTGGCTTTTCTCTTTCCAGCAAAGAGGGGCATATAAACTTTTGTTGCTTAAAACTGTTTCTTGGGGAACCCCGGGTCAGATGGATAAAATAAAATAGTTAGAATTTGCCATGGACCTAGTATAAGGTTACGATAGTGGTACTTGCAGAGGAGTAAGAACATATTTTTCCTGTCATCTCATTCCCAAACCCCAAGCATGTATCAAATATAATTCTTCCCCACCCCCAGGTACCTAGTGGGTTTACACCCTGCCCTGAGGTCATCCTGAAGTAGGAACACTTCGATGCCTCTCAGTCTCATTTTCCCATAACCAAGATAGAATGCCCGTCCTTCTTGCTGAGGTCCCTGTTCTAGGACTGGGGAGCATGTTTTTTATTATATATGAAACCACTTTAACTTACCGTAAGGGTACTCCTGTCGATCTTTCAGGGTCATGGTTCACTTTGTGTGCCGTAAAACCACCAAGGGAGAAAGAGTAATTCTAGCTAAGATACAATTGTAAGAAGGCACACCAAACAAAATGGAGAAAAAGTGGGGGGCCCTCGGGCTGCTCTCCACTTCTAAAGCAAAGCTCCAAGAAATAAAATAAGCCACACACAAGGAAGCCGGCAAACTTTGTTTTGCTGAGAGGACTCTTTTCCTTGGGTTAATTCCAAGAGGGAAGAGGCGCTGAGTGAGTCATAGAATAAGTAGGGCAGAGTTTGCCTTTCAGGGAATGCAATAGTGTAGGCGTCCCCGTAGCCCGGTGGGGATGCTCAAGAGGCACAACTGCCCAAATCCCAGACTATGTCAGGCAGAAGCCTACCATGCAGAACCTACACATCCATGCACCCTCTTTCTGTCTCTGTCCCCACGCCAGACCGAGTCTTCAGAGTGAGCTCATCTCTCTGTTTGATCTGCCTTCTGGGTGAAAAGAGGGGTGAGGCAGAGTTGGATCCTTGGCTGATAAGGGACCAACCCGCCCCCAACTTGGAGCTGTGCCAAGCTGTGGGAAAGACAGACTAAAAATCTGGCCATTGTGGGCTGAGAGTTGCTCAGTGGGATGTCACAGCCAAGGGTTCCAAGGCGGGTCCTGAGACCAGTGTACAGGGCCAAGGGTGGGATGTGCAAGAGGGGGAGTTTTAGAAGGAAAAGAAATTCTAGTGGGCAAGGGAAAGGGACCTGTACAGTGCCTGGTTCAGAAGACTACTGTCCATAGCTGGGTACTTATGGAACTGGGCAGTCCCAAGTTCCAGAGGCAGCAGTGACACTGGTCTAAAGTCAATCAATATGACACAGATTTCGATGTGGGAGATAGACTCAAATCCAACAGCTCATGATTTAGTAGTTATTTTGTGGTAATTGTTTTCCCCTAGAAGCAAACTCTCTCTTCAAATGCAAACTGACAGGGAAGCAAAATAAATAAAACAGATTAGAGAGAAGGTGCTCTAGCTGGACATGAGGTAGTAAAGATGAATGGGTTAGGTGTTTCTCCACCTCCTCCAAAATCTGAACCCCTAGGTTCCTTCTATGACATTTCTAACGCTCCGTGAGATAGCCTCTGAAACAAAAATTCTATGCTACCTGAGAGCAGACAAGTAAGGAGACCGGAGTAGAGCATTACGGGTAGTGGAGGGGAGGGAGTTGAAGCAGACAGTTCCTATTCCTCCTGCCACTCATAAGCTTATGAGTTGAATATTCTAGAGTGCAAGTGTTAACCTCCACGATGCCCATGGAGAACGTTCATGAGTATTCAGAGCTCTAGTCACTGTTTAGAAAACACTAATAGGGGCACCTGCGTGGCTCAGTTGGTTAAGCGTCTGACTTCGGCCCAGGTCATGATCTCGCAGTTTGTGGGTTTAAGCCCCACATCGGGCTCTGTGCTGAGAGCTTAGAGCCTGGAGCCTTCTTTGGATTCTGTGTCTCCTTCTTTCTCTGCCCCTCCCCCACTCACACTCTGTCTCTCTGTCTCTCAAAAATAAACCTTAAAAAAAACACTGATAGTCTTGAATGCTATTCCTCATTATCTGTCCATGTACCATAAAATAAAGACTTCTTTCTTGCAATTTAACCTCCAGACAAATTATCCAATACTTCTTGTGCCTAATCAAAACAAGACTTTCAGAATCATGACCTTTGATCAATGCATGATCCTAAAATTTATTCTGCATCATCAAAGACTAAATGATAGTGACTTTACTGTCCAATTTATTTTATTATACATCACATCTTTGAAAAACCATCAATGGCTATGAGGTATAGTTATTCACAGTCTATTCCTATCTAGTGGACATTCAGTTTCTAGCATTTTAGATAAAAGAGAATGTACTAACCCTTGTTAGAACATTATTATTTCATAACTCCTTCCTTCCCCCCCAAAACACCCTCAAATTTTCTGCCCTCTTTGCCTTCTCTACCTAGGCAAAGTTTACATCATATTTTTTTGCTTGCTTACTTTGTGTTCTTTTGATCAGTTTTTCCCCTTTGGGCTTTTTAATTGCCTGTGGGTTTTTTCCCTTGTTATTAAATAGAGCCTCTGTTGTCACCTAATCACCAAGACTACCCACTTTATTATTTTTTTTAAAAAATTAAAAAAAATTTTTTTTTAGCATTTATTCAGTTTTGAGAGACAGAGAATGAGTGGAGAAGGGGCAGAGAGAGAGAGAGAGAGGGAGACACAGAATCTGAAACAGGCTGAGCCATCAGCACAGAGCCTGATGCGGGGCTCAAACCCACAAACTGTGAGATCATGACCTGACCTGAAGTTGGATGCTTAAGCGACTGAGCCGCCCAGGCGCCCCAAGACTACCCACTTTAAAATCAGATACTTTTAAAAAATGAATTCATATGCTTAAAGACATTTTTATAGGGACTTCATATGTCTGTGTTTAATACTAACCTGTTGCCTTAGAAGCTTTGCTGTATAATTGTCATCCTGGAATTTCTTTTTATTGCACTGTTTCTTGGCTCTCAAGTCTTCTGTGTTTTTCTCATTTTTGGATCCCTTCTATTTTTGGTTTTGCTGAACCACATTCTCAAGTAACTTTATTTTTTTTCCCAGCAGTATGTGTAGTTATTAAACTTCCTCAATCTTTGCCTGTCCGAAATGTCTTTATTCAGCTTGTTGACTTTGTTCAAAGTTTTCTGGAATATAAAATAGTCTGTTGAAAAAAAATGTTTCTTCAGAAGTTTGAGACATTGACCCATTGCCTTCTAGAATGTGGTGTTTGTAAAGTCATGTATCATGTTGGTTTCTTTTTCCATTTCCCACTGACTCCCAGAAGCTTCTAGGATTATGCTTTTATCGCTGTTATTATAAAATTTTATTTACGTGTTTCAGTGTGAGCTTTTCTGTACTTACTCTGTTAGACATTTATTAAGCTCTTTAAAGTTGAATATATGATTTTATGAAACTCTGGGAAGTTTTCTTCTATTATTTCTTTGGTTTTTCCTTCCCTTCATTTTCTTCCTCTATCTTCCTGGAACCCTGATTAGATAGATATTCAACTCCTTATATGTGATCTTCTGTATCTCTTAATCTTATTTTTATTTTCTCTCTTTTCTCAAGTATATATAATAAATGATATTTTTTTAATTTTCAAGAATGTTTTCCTTTGCATGCTTCTTTTTATAACAACCTGTTCTTATTTTATGTGTGCAATATTTTCTCAAATCTCTCTGAGGATTTTAAATAGATTTCTTCCTAACTTATATTCCCTGAATTCTCCTTTTTTTCCTCTGGGATCTTTTAAAAATGATTACATTAGGGGATCACGGAGGTGGCTCAGTCGTTTAAGTGTCCAACTTGTGATTTCTCTGCTGATAGTGCAGAACCTGCTTGGGATTCTGTCTCTCTCCCTCTCTCTCTGCCCCTCCTGTATGTGCACACGCATGCATGCTCTCTCTCTCTCTCTCAACCTCAAAATAAATAAATAACTTTAAAAAATGTATTACATTAGGTTCCTGTATCATGAGTTTTTGATTTTTATAAATGTCGTGTAATCTTTAGCTGTACATTTGAACTTAGAAATATGGAAGCAGGTTGATGTTTTAAAAGTAGTTGATTTTAATCTCCCTCTGGAGCTGTGTAGATCTGTCTTCACCTGAAAGGGAAGGCATATCATTCATGAGGGAGCTTTATTTTAGGGGGTGAAGGACAGAAGTAAGGGGGGCTGAAGATCTTCCCTGTGGTCAAAACAAAGAAGCCTTTGCTATAGGGCACCCAAGAACCACAGTAGGACTCCAGACCTTTCCATTTCTTTATAGAGCCGTTCTCCTACTCCAAAGTAGAGGTAGTCGTTCTACATGGGGGTGCGGGGAGTGGAGTACCTGTTATAGCTATTTTTGACATAGTATTTCTGTTAATCATTCTGAATTCTATCCCACTTTGCAATCCAACTCTTTGCACCTGCCAGCTCCTAGCTCAGAATCCCTCCGCCTTCAGAGGCTGTTCAGTGACCTCTTCCCCTTCTGTGTTGTGAGCTATCGCATCCACCACTATTTCATCTGTCAAAATAGCCCCTTATGTTTTCAGTCTTCCAGAAATTTGTCAAAATCTCTGGTCAATCCTTGACCCTTTTTCCCCTTTTTAGTTCTATTATAGATGTATTCCCTTTTATACCTCTTTACTGTCATTTCAGTGAGGTTTGGGAAGAAAAAGTGAAGTCTGACATCCGGAAGGAGGCTGAATGAATTTTAGATAAACTTCATTAGACTGAAGTCTGATCCAAGGGAAAGAGAATTATAGAAAGGAGTCAGGCTATTTATGCTAATTTTTATGTAATGGTTCTATCTTTCAAATTCTGTTTCCAGAAGTTCCCTTGGCATTCTAAATATTAAAATGCTGGTTGGCATACATACTTTATTACTAAATTATACATGATCTAAATTTAATAATTGTATGCAAATGTTAATTGTTATTAAACTACACTTACTGCGCAATTAAAATCTGTAGGCGCATGTTTACAAAGTTCATAGTTTACAAAGTATTTACATAGATCTCAGTTGAGCTTCTCATCACAAACCTTTAAGATAGGTTTATCAGATTACACTAGCTGCCACCTAGATGTGAAGACAATTAAACTGGTTTGTTTGTAGTCTTGGAGGCAACAGTTAACTTGTGAAAACTATCTTCATCTTCTACCAACTGCTTAACATTTCTTGTACCCAATTTGCTTATCTGTAAACTTAGACCAATCATGGCAAGTCCCTCAAAAGGTCATGAAATTAGAATACCTGTAAACAAGAACAGGGCCTAGCACATAAGTGCTCCAGAAATATTAGCTCTTGTTGTTGGTGGTGGTGGTATTATTTTCTTCATAATTGTCTCTTACTCCCTTTTACAGATGACAAAACTATGTGGCATTAGTCAAGTCACTCTCAGACTCAGTTAATAAGAAACAGACCCTGAATACAAATTCATGTGTTTTGACTCCAAATTCAAGTTATTGCTTATACATCATATTGTTTCAACATGCCAGAAGACTAAAGATTAAAGCTAGGCATGATCATAAAATTCTCTTCCCTCTCCTTAGCCACTAACCAAAAATGTGCTGCTATGCAGATTCTATGGATAGAAGAGGGGTGATCTATTTAAAACAGACATTCAATATCCTTTGTCTGTGCTTTCTCAACACTAGCCTATTAAGCCTTTGTCACAACGTGTTGCAGTTATTAAGCAAACATTTGCCCCAGTTAAAGGAGTTCCTTGAGAACATGGACTAGATCATTCATTTTCTCATTCCCAATGCAATATACACAAAATGTATGTAACATTTCAAGTTCAAGGATATTTGATTAAAATTACTTAAACAAAGAGGCCTTAGTGATAATACCAAAATCTATGTACTCACTTCCACATCATTGGAGATAAGGAACTTCCAATGATGAGACTTATTGCATGGACTCTTCCAGAAAGTTTATGCCACTACTGTTCTTCAAATCTCAGATGAGCTGAACTACCAGCATATCAATACATGGAGGGTAAGTATATTTAAGCAAATAAACAAAACGGTTGGAGTCCCAGGTGGTCAAGAACCTACCAATGCGCATATTATCTACCGTTAGTGGTCACTCTTATTTCTGATCCTGAAATGAGAGTTAGGATATAGATTCTAGAATTCCTTTGGTTTTGCTATTTTTTTTTTTACAATTTTTTTTCTTCTGCTTGCATGACGCTTACATACTTCAGAATGTTTGCACACATTCCTTCTGAAGCTTCAGAGCAGTGGAATCAAAGCCTTCCAGGGCATGGAAGTTTTGTTTGTGGCAGGAAGAAAACAGATGGGAATATAAACAGGTTGGGATACCTCCAGGGATATTAATGGCATTGCATGAAAATAAGTAAGTAATGCTAAATAGCAGGCACATTACTTTTGTTCTTCTCCATCATACTTTGTTGCTTTTGAAACCCAATGTCATAGACAGGAGATCATTTTTAGGAAAAGAAGTAGTAGACAGAAAATTAAAATATAATTTTTTCTTCCTTATCACAGGGTACCAGAAGAGCACAGATTACAGTCTTGGAGTTGATATGCCATAACTATATATAGCATTCAAACTATGGTAAACCTTTAGTGAGTTCCAAAATTAACATGGACGAGCTTCCAGCCCATGATGATAACTTGCATGTATTTTCTAACAGGTGGCCTGACCATCCACAGTTTGGGTACATTGGATGGATTTTTAAGAATGTAGCCAGTCGGTATTCATTTGCTGTTGGTTGGACTAGAGATTGTCATCAATCAGTATCCACACAGGGGGTCCCTACTGATCAGAGTCTAATCAACGGATGGGCCAGAAATCCCCAATACATTGGGGGTAGATAAAATGAGATTTGGGGGTCCCACGGGACCTGAACAATAGGCTGATTAAAGCTCCTATGCCAAGAGTTGGGGGCAGGGAGATCCTGTCAAAGCAAACCCAAAATGTGGCAATGCTTAAGGCAGATGTTCCATCCCCTGTTCATTTCTCACTGCTAATCACCCTTTGTTATGAGCTTTGCATGCCATCCTGCCAAGAAAAAGTCAGTAACCACACGTATCTCTGGCATTGAAGCAGCTATAGATGCCATAATTGACTCATTTCTGACGACTGGACAGAGATGTTTTGGTTTGGCATTAGATCATTCTCAGCTCAGCATATTTTTCTTTTCTTTTCTTTTTTTTTTTTTGAGAGAGAGAGAGAGAGAGAGAGAGAGAGAGAGAGAGTGCAAAGGCGAGTGGGGACAGAGGGAAAGAGAGAAAATCCCAAGCAGACCCCACACTGAGCACAAAACCTGACACAGGGCTCGATCGTGACCTGAGCCGAAATCGAGACTCGGATGCCCAACTGACTGAGCCAGGTAGGCAGCCCTCAGCTCAGCATTTCTAATGCTAGAGGTCTGTCACAGGTTGGTTTTCCTAGGAAGCAGACTTGGGGAGTTATTGGAGGGGGGTCTTGGGAACAACACCGGTTTGGGGGAGGAGAAGGACGAGGGACTGGGCTGCAGGAAAAGTCCAGCTGTGATGAAGTCTCAAGGCTAAGTCTTGGCCAGCTCCACAGAGATCTCTAAAGCTGGAATGGCCGTTCAGAGTTGTCCCGAGTTGGGACCAAATGAAGAGGCCCCTTAGAACCCTATTCTGATCAGTCGTTGGGTTGGGGCCACCTCAGGAAGGCACATGGGCCGATGTTCCCCATTTTGAAATGGTAGCGCTAATTTGATCAAGTTTCTTTCTTTTTTTTAAATTAAAAAAAATTTATTTTTGAGTGACAGAGCATGAATGGGGGAGGAGCAGAGAGAGAAGGAGACACAGAATCTGAAGCAGGCTCCAGTCTCTAAGCTGTCAGCTCAGAGCCCTACATGGGGCCCGAACCCGCCTACCGCAAGATCATGACCTGAACCGAAGTCGGACGCTTAACAGAGCCACCCAGGCGCCCCAGTCACGTTTCTTATAAAAAAAAAAAAATTCCCTCTATATTCCTCCACACAAATCTGGGTTTGGGGGGCTCCAGCCTTCATCTCTCTTCTTGCCCACGTTTCTCCCTAATGATCCTATCAATCGAAGTGTGGTATTGTGTTGGGTAAACGAAAATGTGAAGAGTCACCAGCGTGGAAGGGGAGACGCAGCGGCCCCCTGAGACTGGGCGAAGGGGGGAAAGCCAGAGGATAGGGTGCGGGGTGGGGGAGGGTGTTCGATGACAAATGACAGAAGTGGCTCCTGGGTAGAGTGGCCTTACACGTGATATCATCTCCCACTCCTCTCACCCCTGAAATCTCTAGCTGAGGTGTTCCACAGACTCGATGAGTCATCAGGGTGGCACAGGGCTCACACACCACTTATAAACAGAAAAACTGTCTCAGTGATCCAGGAAAGGGACACACAGTTTTAACACATTAGAAAAAATCCAAGAAGTTTATGGTGTTGAATGCTGTCGTTTCTTTCCCAAATATTTCCCAACAAAACTTGGCTCTCTCATCTCCTTTTATTCCTTCCCTCTCTCCTTTCCTTCTGCTGTGCTCCTGCCTCTCTTCCTGCTACGCACCCCCCCCCGCCCCCCACACCCCACCCCGGCCCCCCACACCCCACCCCCGCCCCGGGCTTCTCTGGGCTTCCTCCCCATCAGTCTGGGTGTGGAGGATTAAAAATATAGGGATACGCACTTCGAAACCAGCACTGTCCCTGACCCCGGGTTTCAAGAATGGGCCTCACTGTTCCAGAGAAAGACAACAGAGCTCCTTAAAGCACCATCCAACAAAAGGAAGCGTGGCTTATAGTTCATATTTTACATAACCGTTTCACTTCTGAGACGAAGTATCTACATTGTCTCATGCAAAAAGAGAAAAACAAAACTCCGAGCATCAGCTTGAGGTAAAGGATTCTCCAAGTCGACGCCCTGCTCTCAATGCAGAAGCATTTGTTATTCCCTCCCATGATCTCATCTCTCTGTTTACCTCCCCACTTGTGAATCCTTCTATGGCCTTCCACTAATGCCTTCTGTGTTCTTTGCCTAACCTTGACCGTGTGTGAGCTGGGCCTCCTTCTTCTCCTGAACCGGAACAGGTCCTGAGGGCTGGACCCCCTCTGTCCGCACGTCCAGACAGAAGGAACTCAGAAGACAGCACCTCTTCTGAAGGCTGGTGCTCACCCTTTGGGCTCACCCTCTGGAAACCACTTACTGGCTTTCAAGTCATTATGTCACCTAAAGAAGAACTCTTGTTCAGGCACCCTCTTTTCTGGAAGACATCATAAATGATCATTTCAGAACCATACATGTCTCCCCCGCTTGACTCAGACCTCTGTAGGGGCAGAGGCTGTGTTTCATTCATCTTTTACTTCCTAGAACTGGCTACTGCCCCTGACACGCTGGGCCGCCGTACGGGGTAAAGGTTTGTTCACTTGTGGAACTGTGCAACTGAGGAAAGTGCAATTGATACATAACGCTACATCCATCCAGTGGCATCTTTGTTTGAGTGAATGTGTCCAGTTCTCTGCTGAGCACAGACTCAGCAGAGGGTGGGAGGGGGCAGCCCAAGGACTGGGGGCTCAGGGCAACGTGGAGGCGTGGGGGGGGGGAGGGGGCAGCTCCCAGATCGGAGAACATTCTCCTTCGACCACCCCCACTTTATAGTAGCCCCTGCTGCATTGTCAAGGTAGACATGTGTGCTCAGGAAGCAGGCGGGAAGAGGCAAGCCTTCAGTCCCCATCAAGGACCTGAATAAAGCCCATGTTGTATAGTGGGGAGAAGACTATGCCTGAGTAAGCCAGGCCTGGGCTTAAATCTTGATTCCATCAGTTAGCAGCTGTGGATTCAGATAAGTTACATAATTTCCTTTATTTTATTTAAATAGCCTAACGTGGAGTCCAGTGCGGGATTCAAACTCACCACCCTGAGATCAAGACCTGTGCGGAATTCAAACTCACCACCCTGAGATCAAGACCTGAGCTGAGATCAACAGTCAGACTGCTTAACCAACTAAGCCACCCAGGGGCCCCTAACCTTCCTTTATTTTAAATTTCCTCAAAAAAAGGGGAAAACAATACTTTTTCAAAGGATTATTGGCATAATTGAAAGAGACAATGTTTTTGAAGCCCTAGTCCAGTGTCCGACATGTCACATATACTCAATAAATGGCAATTATTAGTCACAGTACTGATAATAGTATTGATATAATTATTTGGTTGGGCGGAAAAGAGAACTATCCTTTTCCTCATCATTCCTCCAGTAAGATTTTGTGTCCTTTTTATAACAGTTCAGAGAGTTAACGATTCATTGAGAACCAGTCATAACTTTTAGAGCTGGTGAACTTAATCCTCTATTCCTTTTTCCTCATTTTTTTCCTCCCCTCCCTCCAAACCCTTCACTTTGGTTACCTCTTTCTCTCCTTTTGTTTTTATAATGACCCCCAATTCTGACCCACTCCCTTCCCAATCAATACTCGATACCACATTCTTCATTTCATTCTAAGGGGTGAATGGCTGATAAGCACTTATGATGGTATTCCCAGGCGATACTTGCATACAAAGAACAGAATCCTTCAACTAAAAACATTAAGATCCTTTGAGTTCTGTAGTTTGTCAAATCACAGGTTGCAATATAAAGAAACCAACTGAGTGGCTCTTGGCTATCATTCTTTTTATATTATTGCCCCTTCTTACATGTTACTCAATGTACTAATGTAGAGGGAAAAAACATAAACAATTTCCAAGTCTAGGGGACAGGTAATTGCTTTAACCTTCAAGTAGAAGTTACTCTTATTTAACAATCCATTTTATTCCATTACATGTCCCAGGTTTTAAATTACCAGCCCTGCTGAAGCTCAGACTGAAAAATGAGTAAACAAAGGCTGACATCAGAAAAGTTAAGCAGAGGAAGTGATATTGATAAAGAGTTGAGCCTGGAACTGAACATTCTCAGACTTCTTTCTCCAAAGGAAAAATCTAACTTAAGTAATAAGAGTCTATTCTCTCTCTTTTTTTAATGTTTATTTTTTTTAGAGAGAGAGAGAGAGAGAGAGAGAGACAGCAAGCACGGGAGGAGGAGAGAGAGAGGGAGGCATAGAATCCGAAGGAGGCCCCAGGTTCGGAGTTGTCAGCACAGAGCCCCATGTAGGGCTCCAACTCACGAACTGTGAGATCATGACCTGAGCACAAGTAGGACGCTTAACCAACTGAGCCACCCAGGCATCCCATAAGAGTCCATTTTCTATACAGCCCAAGACAATGTCACTTAATTAGGAAATGACAATTTGGAAAAAAATATATATCTCTTTCTGGATCGTATCTGACTAAGGTACCAATGGCATCATGCATCAAGGGAGAGACTGATACATCGAACCACATCAAAACTAAAAACTTTTGCAGAGCAAAAGTCTCCGTAAGAGGATAAAATAAGCTACAGATTGTAGGAAAGATTTGCAAATCAAAGAACTCTCGAAACTCGACAGGGCAAACAGATAATCAAACTAGAAAACGGGCAAAAGACATTTCACACAAGAGGATATATGGCTTGCAAACAAGCACATGAAAAGATGTGCAACCTCATTAGCCATTAGTGAAATGCAAACTGAGACACCAGGGCTACTTTTATAAAAATGACCTCAAAATTGTGACAATACCAAATGTTGGTAAGGATGCAGAGAAACCGGAAAGCTCCTTTATGCCGGGGGGAAGGTAAAATGGCACAGCCACTCTGGAAAACAGTTTGGTAGCTTCTTAAGAAACTGCGACTACCGTATGAGCCAGCAAGTGCACTCTCGGGCGTTTATCCCAGAAAAGTGAAAACTTATGTTCACACAAAAACCTGCACATGAATGTTCACAGCAGTTTCTTTTGTGATATCAAACCCTGGAGCCAGTCCAGAGGTCCTTCAATGGATGAATGGATACACAAGGTGTGGTACATCCCCCAAAGGTTATATACTGTATGATTTCATTTATAGAACATTCTTGAAATGACAAAATTACAGAAATGGAGAACAGATGTGGCTATAAAAGGGCAACATGAGGGATCCTTGTGGTGATGGAATGTTCCGTAGCTCGATCGTATGAATGTCAATATCCGGGTTGCGGCATGGCACTATAGTTTTGCAATATGGTACTGGGATATAACGATTTTTAAGAAATATATATTTGCTCATTCAAATGACCCAAAGTTTATTTCTCAGATATATTTGGACTTCCTCCACAGTTCCTGAAAACACTTCAGCGCCATAAAGGTGAAATGGGTATCTTGTAGTTAAGGAAAGCCACTTTTGGATCTCACCCAAGGGCAAAGGCTGGTTGCCATGAGAACCAAGTCTGAATGGGGAGTTGGAACTTTCGGCCCCACCCCCTGACCTCCAGGGAGGGGAAGGGTCAGAGGTTGAATTTGCCGATGGCCAAGGATTTAGTCAATCCTGATTATGTAATAAAGCCCCCATAACGACCCAAGAGGATAGGGCTCCAAGCTCCATGGCAACAGAAGTTCCTTTGTTCAGGACCTCCCCCCATGTATCTCTTCATTTGGTTATTGATTCACATCCTTTAATAAACTGCTAAATGTAGCTAACTGTTTCTCTGAGTTCTGTGAGCCGCTCTAGTGAACTAATCAAACCTAAGTTCTTTGTCGGTGGAACCCTCCAATCTGTAGCTGGTCAGTCAGAAGCAAAGTCACTCGCTAGTCATGTCTGAAGTGGCAGTAGGACTGCACTTTTTTTAAAATGTTTTAAAAATATATTTATTTTTGAGAGAGAGAGAGAGACAGAGCATGAGTAGGAGAGGGGCAGGGAGAGGAGGAGACACAGGATCCGAAGGGGGCTCCAGGCTCTGAGCTGTCAGGGTTCGAACTCACCAACTGCAAGATCATGACCTGAACCGAAGTCAGACGCCCACCCCACTGAGCCACCCAGGGGCCCCAGAACTGCACTTTTAACCTGTGGAATCAGATGATATCTTCAGGTAGTGTCACAATTGCTTGTCGTGTGGGAAGCCGCTCCTCCCACATTCCAGTTGGGTCTGGGAACCCTGAAAGAGTTACTATTGAGGGAAGCTGGGCACAGAGGGCTCAGGATCTCTCTGTATCATTTCTCACAATTGACTGTAAACCTACAACTATATCAGTAAAATTTTAAATTAAAAAAAAAAAAAAAACCGGCTGGCTCAGTCGGTTAAGTGTCCGACTTCGGCTCAGGTCATGATCTCACGGTTCGTGGGTTCGAGCCCCGCGTCGGGCTCTGTGCTGACAGCTCGGACCCTGGAGCCTGCTTCAGATTCTGTGTCTCTCTCTCTCTCTATGACCCTCCCGAGCTCGTGCTGTGTCTGTCTCTGTCTCAAAAATAAATTTAAAAAAAAATTAAAAAAAAAAAAAAGGAAACACACACACACACACACAAAACACCTTTGGGCTTACTCTTGTCCAAGAGGTATAATCATGTCACTGGTTGCAAAGGACTTTGTCATAGAAGTAAAACCTCTGTTTCCTAAAAGCGAATTAGGTCACACAGTCAACTAGTAATAGCAAGTCATTTAGCAAGCTGTACACGAAAAGACGTAGAAACTTGGCAACTGAATTTTATTTCATATTTGTCCACAGCCTAGAAGACTGAGTAGGCTGTAGTGATCAAAACAGAAATAACCTTGTTTCAACAAATGATAGAATATTTGAAAGAAGGAAGGGTTGCCAATGTCTAGAGAATCTATGATACTCCATTAACAGGTCATTTGTGTAGGTGCCTGGAGGATTGAGGAAAGAAAGGGGTGAGGTTAAAGATAGTTGCAAGAGTATGGAAGTAACATTTTTTTAAATCTTGGCATCAAATCTGCCCACCCATTGTACAAGCCACAGCCCAAATAGGCACCGGTACACTTGTAACCCAATAACTAGCGAAAAGGAACTATTTTTTTGTTGGTGGTGGTGAGAAAAAAAGCTGTCATTTCTTTGTAAACACCAAAAGTAAGAATAAATGGAAGGGTACTAAGTTAAGGAAATGGAACAATAACTCTTCAAATATATCCCCCTCCCCAATTACACAGGCAAATCACCCTACAGACAAGTGTTTTTCAGCCTGAATATTCATCAGTGTCACCTATCATACCAATTGCATTTGGATCTTGTAACAAAACGTTTTCCATAAAAGCTAAGACATGAGAAAAACAAAACAAAACTAGTACATGTACACATGAATACAAATTAGTCCCCTTTAACATCTATGAAGCTATATAATAGTCACAGTAACCACTAGTTGTAAGGCGGTTTTCAACTGATGGCGCAAAGAACCAGGCACAAAAATATCAGGCCGTCATTTTGTAGGTAGGGTATTATTTCCTACAGTTACCGTTTAATTACAGAGGTACAGTGTAACCGACAAGTATTTCGGTGTTAAAGCAGGAGTTGCACGGCGGCGGTGGCACGGCGGAACGGAAGTGAGGCTGTATGTGGCAAACGAGTGTGGCGTGGAGCAGATGTTGTCTAGGCGTGGCACGAGCGGGTTAGAAGTTCATCAGTTGCTGGTGCTTCATCCGATTTTTCAGTGGCCATGTTGTCTTCGTTGTTCCCAGGCAGAGTTTCTTCGTCGTCGTCGTGTAGGAAGTCTTTCGAGATCAGTTGTCTAGCGAGCTTGATGTTCATGCCTTCGTTGTAGTGCAGCTTCCTTTTCATTTCGAACTGCCGCTGCTTTTCATGCCTATCGAGAAAGATCCTGCTGCTGTGTGCTCCGTCGTTTTCAGGCTCCCCCACCTGACGGTTGAACTCGGAGGTACTAGTGGCGGCTAGCTTCTTAGTTAAAATGTCCGGGGTCATGGCTTCTTTGGCTTCGAGATCATTCAGGGCGTCTTCCCCGTCATCTGGCGGGCCGAGGTGGGGACTGTTGGGTTCGTTTAACTTCATGAAGTCGTAATCTCTGTACGCCGGACGGTATGTCGCCAAGATGTTCGATTCGTCCCACTTTTGGGACTTTTTTCTTTGTACCTCCTGAATGACCCCTCCGGACTGCTGGTTGGAGGCCGCGACCGAAGAAGCAGTGGAGCTTTTGTTCTTCAAAATCCCCTTGATGGGCCGATGGGAAGCGGTAGAGGTCGCCATGCTGGTGGTGGAGCGAAGGGCCACTGTGTGACGGTCGGGCCACCGCGGCAACCTACCGGTGCGCCCAGGGAAGCCGCAGCGTGCTCTGCTCTGGATAAAGGTCCCAATGCCCTATCAGCTTCACCCCAGCCCAGCGTCACAAATGACACTGCAGACGACGCCACAGAGCTGACCGCCGCCGTCATGGCCGCCATCACAGCCTCACAGACCCCGCTGGCTTTCGTTTTTTTAAAAGGTAGCCTGTGTACTGGTGGCTGTACAAAATGTACTCTTGTACATGTGGGTCCCTGTCAAAAATTGGAATCACCACTTTGGTTGGAAAGATTGGAGGTGTAGGTGCTGGAAGGTGATTACCTTCTGCTCCTTCTGTTGCCTTGCACACTTCCCCCTCCCCTACCTATTTACCTACACGTGCACACACACACACAACACACACACACCCAAGACCCTTGCTCTTACTGTCCTATTCCATCTCTTGGTTAGTGGCCCCAATATCTAGCCAGTTACAATAATTAGGAAACGGGGCACCCTCCTGGCTGCCTCACCCTCCAATCCACCCCTCAGGTACTGGCCTAAATATTTCAAGAAACTTTCCAATGCTCTCTCTTCCGTTACCACCCTCTTTCAAGTCACCCCCATCTCTTTTTGGGCCTACAGTCACAGCCTTTGAACTGCACCCCACCACCCATAACCTTTCCTGCTGCCTTCTTACCTCTTATCCCTCTACCCAGAGTGGTCTTTCAAAAACACCTGTCAACGGGGCGCCTGGGTGGCTTAGTCGGTTGAGTGTCCGAGTTTCGCTTAGGTCATGATCTCGCGGTTCATGGGTTCGAGCCCCGCGTCGGGCTCTGTGCTGACTGCCGGCTCAGAGCCTGGAGCCCGTTTCAATCTGTGACTCCCTCTCTCTCTGACCCTCCCCTGCTCATGCTGTCTCTCTCTCTCTCTCTCTCTCTCCTAGAAATAAATAAAACATTAAAAAAATTTAAAAAAAAAGTTTCAAAAACACCTGTCAAATCTTGTCACTTCTCTCTCTCAAACCCTTTAAGAGCTGCCCATGTTCTGTAACATAAAGGCCAAAAAAAAGCGGCTTTCTGAACTCCTCAGACATACATCCGGAGCATTCTGCCCCTAAATTCTCCCCACCCTACCTCCAGCTTTCAATTCTGGCCTTTCCGTTCCTTTCACCTTCCTTCCTGCCCCACGGGCTTTTTCTAGGTTCTTCCCACAGCCTGGAATGACCCTTCACTTTTCAGCTGAATCATTATTGCTTTCTACAGGCCTGTCTCCTGAGCCCGAGGGAAGATAGGCCTTCCTCTGCTCTCGTGGTTTCTCATGCCCCTTGGCAGTTGTTGTGATCATATTATCTATGGACACACTAGATGGTCATCTCCAAGAGAGGAAGATGCCTGTTTTGCTCACCATTGTCTCCAGCTTCGTGCGTTCGCCACAGGATGCTGTAGCTGGCACACAGTAGGTATTTCAAAAATATTTATTGAGTGAATGACAAATGAGAGGTGACGGGAAACGGGAAGAAGGAGATGTGTGAATACAGAAAAGAGGACTCCAAGTCACTAACAACTTGTCAAATCAGTTGTGTGAGGGGAAAAAGGGGAGGGAAGGCCCGCATGTGGAATTGGGGGGCTGGTATGGGAGTGACTTTGGAATGTTTTGTCCTTTGCAAGCCTCGTATTTCACATGTGGCGACATTCTTCTAGAAAACGGAAAGGAAATTAAGATCCAGTTTCACATACTCCCCCCTCCCCGCCAGTTTTTTCTGTTCCTTCTGATAACATTTCGTTTCCTCTTCTCTCCCTCAAGGTCCCTCTGCATTTTCGAAACACAGAAGTAAAAGCACGAAAGAACTGGAAAACTTTCACAGGGGTCTTGAGCCCTCGAGTTCAAGCTGTCCTGTATTCCGGCGATCACTTTAAAACTGTGTTATTCATCTCAGAAAAAGAAATTTCTTGATACCGTACTCTTTGGAAAAAATTTAAAAAGCTGTATTATGTGGTGAGGGCTTTCAGGGATTCAAAAGCTGATATTCAAGGCTATAGGAAAACCCTCCGGTATGTGAGGGGAAGAAAAAGCAACCTTCATTATTCAGAAGCCTAACTGAAAGGCAGCACAGAAGCTACACAAATGTGGTTTGTCCTCCTCGACGGCAAGCACAGTGGGCCTGTGCATGTTTAGCTGTAAACAGGATGTTAGAGGAGACGCTGAGCCCACTGCATTGGGATTCGGCTTTTGTCTGTCCACAGCACCCACCCCCACGTACTGTGATCTGAATATACGAGCTGCTCAATATATAATGAGGCAGCGATCCGGTAGTTCATGTGCTTTCTGAAATGCATCTTTCAGTAAGCACAATGGCAGCCGTGGGGGGGCCGGGAGCCCGGCGATTGTGACCTATTGCATGGGCCACAGACATGATTGCTGAAAGAGCGAAACCACCAGGCATGACAAGTTGCAGTTGTGCGTTACTTGAAAGTAATCCCTTTGCGCCTACCATTTGCTAATTAGCTGCTTAATGAAAATCTCCCCAAGAAAAACCCAAGTTTTGACTTCTTGTCGTCACACTAAAAATTCTCAGTCTCAGCAACGCTACCCCAAGCTTCAGAGTTAAAACAGTCGGAAGTCTTTCCAACATTCCTCTTTTTTTATGCCATTCACTTGTTACTGCCCTAGGACAAGAACTCAGCAGATATGTCTGAAGCTCCAGTGTGTGTGTGCGCGCGCACACACACACACACACACACACACACACACTCCAGGGTTAACTAAAACTTTTCCGGTCAATAATACGTTATATGAAATTTAGACACAGGCCTAGAAAGTCCTTGCAATAAATATTTAGCGTCCCCACCCCCACCCCAGTGCATTTCCAATAGCGGAACCTCCATTTCAAATACACACAAGGTGAAATGGTGCTTCAGTTGTCCTCAATGGGTTAATGTGGTTTGTTGGCTTGTTTTTCAAAGTGTATTCATTTATTTTGAGAGACAGAGTACGTGCGTGCATGTGCGTAGTGGGGAGGGGCCGAGACACTCCCTGCGTTGAGAGGGAGAGACAGAATCCCAAGCAGGTTCTGTCTGGTCAGCGCAGAGCCCAACGAGGGGTTCGAACCCCCAAACTGTGAGATCATGACTGGAGCTGAGATCAAGAGTAAGACACTTAACTGACTGAGCCTTCCAGGCACCCCCTCAATGGGTTGATGTTTGATAAATGCATCTAAATATCCGTGCTGTTCTTTCATCAGTTTTAAAATACATTAAACTATATTACTGATATTTGAAATGTCATTTGAACCCTCTGATATTTACGCAGGATCGGGGTATTCTGCAGAGCACTGCTTGTTAACTGTGGCAGGAGATGACTTCACGGGCTTTGTTTCTTGGGCTGAAAATCACCTCTTTTCTACGGAGACCTTCTCCAAGTGCCACCAGTACAGGGGGTTGGTTCAAAAGGAGAACCAGGCCAGGGCCAAAGAAATTCTCAGTGAAAGGTGGGAACATCTAAGAAACCAAGAGTTGTCACCAACAAGGAAGATATCCCAGGTGTCCCACTGGGTGCCGTTAGTGAGAGATTAGTAAAATTTTGAGAAGGCAGTGGGTTCTTTGGGGACCAATTGTGCTCCCGGAAGTGGAGATTAATCCTAGTTTCGCTACGTAGTATCTGAGGTCATGCATCAGTTTATCCAAGAATGGTCCACAGTACTTGGAGAATTATGTTAGCTACTGTGTGGTATAAAAACAAACGTGCTACTTGGTTTTGAATATATGTTTCTTGCCCAATTTCTCTCTCTCTTCTCTCTCTCTCTCATATTCCAAACCCAGATTTCTAAATTTTTTTTAATGTTTCATTTATTTCTGAGAGAGAGAGAGAGAGAGCGTGAGCAGCGGAGGGTCAGAGAGAGAGGGAGATACAGAATCCGGAACAGTCTCCAGGCTCTGAGCTGGGTGTCAGCACAGAGCCCGACATGGGGATTGAACCCACAAACCATGAGATCATGATCTGAGCCGAAGTCGGACACTTAACCGACTGAGCCACCCAGGCGCCCCTAAAGACGAACTTTGAAATGAGTTAGAAGGGAAAGATTATTTAAAAATTATATTAAAAAAAAAAAACAGTGCAACTGAGAAAAAAGAAACGTAGAAAACCACCTCACACCTTATAACAAAGTTGATTTCAATGTATATCTTATAAAATGTAAAGGTGAGGAGAGCCTGGGGGGCTCAGTCAGTTAAGCTCCCGACAAGCTGACCCAGAGACAAGGATTCAAGTGCAAGTGTCTATACTTGGGAAAAGATTTGCAGAAAACACTAGTAGGGGAGTGGGGAAATGAGATAGGGGAGGGCAGGAGGCAAAGGGCACATCACCAGAGCAGTTCCTATTGTGGGCAACTAGAGGTTAATCCTGCTGGGAAACTGGGAATCAGTGGGGAAGAACGACCCCCATGGCTCACCTCCACCTCATGGGTGAGGGTGCTGATGTGTATTTATGCGTCGACTGCTGCCATCTTCACTTAAGGCCTGCTGGGAGTAGGGAGGGGCGTTAATTCCCTAGCGCTCTGGATTCCTGCTGGAGCACGGAGAGTGGACGGCCCATGTGTTGATGCATCCTCTCATTGGCTTCCTCCCATCCCTTTTCACAAGCCTTCCCCTGCTGTCCACCTCTGCTTTCACACGCAGAACCCCCCCAAAGACAAGGATTGTCCATGTTATCTCCAATCCCCCCATACCTAACGCATAATTCACGCCTGTCCATACTCTGGCACTTGCCCATATTTCTGTAAAATGATGAAGTGAGGAAAGTGGACCAAAATCTTTTGAAAGGAGGGGTCTGACAATATGGGCAGATGTAGAAACATCTGGGGAGGCAATGGTTTTCCATCTTTCTCTCTCTCCCCCCCTTTTTTTTTTAATTTCTGAGAGAAAGAGACAGAGACAGTGTGAGCAGGGGAGGGTCAGAGAGAGAGGGAGACACAGAATCCGAAGCAAGCTCCAGGCTCTGAGCTAGCTTCAGCACAGAGCCAGACGCGGGGCTCAAACCCACGGACCGTGAGATCATGGCTTGAGCCGAAGTCGGATGCTTAACCGACTGAGCCACCCAGGCGCCCCTCCATCTTTCTCATCATAAGCTTTAAAGCAGTAAACCTTCTTTTTTTCTTTCCAAATGAAATAGGACATAGAAGTCTAGAATAACCACTGATGAAACTGGAGCTAGGAGGGAGGCAATGGAGTTGGTTCGTCTGAGTGAAGTGGGGACCCCGGAGTCATCATCACTTGGCCCCGAAGAGGTGGTTTTAAGGCATCACAGGCACCTGAGGAGGGAGACCGAGTTGAAAACTGCTGCAAAACTGAGTTATTGCTCAAAGCATGACTGTTTGGTTATCTCAAGTGTTGATTTTCTGAGTGGTCGCTTGTTTTGAGATTTTCTACTGTAGTGACTGACAACCACACTCACTGACAGTAGGTCACAAAGGAGACAGGACATCAACCTAAGATTTGTGATGTTACATAGTAAACATCAACTTCTCCGCCCCCCCCCCCCCTCCAAGGGGATAATCTAGTTTGGGGATGTTAAGTGAAGAGAAAGGTCATCAGTGGGAATGCCTGCCAGGAGTCATAAAAAAATAAATAAATAAAGTCAAAGATAGCAGAAAACAGGCTTTGCAGGGACTGGCTGAAGAGTTTGTAGTAGAGAAGTGTTTTTCCTGCCCCCTAAATGGCCCTAAGATGTTTCATAGGAAAATGAAAAGGGGTTCCTCTTCTTACTCTTGACTCTGCTTGTTCAGGGAAGGAGCTTATTGATAAAATAGAACACGGTTTCACCAACTATTTTCATATTATAAGGTTAGATTCCAGAAAGTCCTGTTTTCGCTTAGATGGAAATCCGGAAAGTTCTATCAGCCATGCTCGGGAGGCAGAGATGAGAAGGTGGGGGGGGGGGGTGATGTAAACCTGGGGAGGTAACCAATTTGAATATGAGACACATATTGGGACCCCTGACTCCCACCACTTCTAGAACAGGCATGTAGCAAATCGGCTAGCCGAGAAGACTGAGGATCAAAAAGGTATGGTGGCTTGCTCAGGGTCACCCAGGCAGTCAGTGGCACAGCCAGCACTAACAATCTGCTGTGGCGATGCACTCTCCCACGTGCTACATGTTCCTTCTGGAAGTGGGTGGTGGCGGCCAGCATCCCAGCACGTGTCTCCTATTCAAATCGGTTACCTCCCCATGTTTACGTCAGACCCCCCACTTCTCGTCTCTGCCTCTTGGGCCCACACATTCTCCAGGAGCCCTGGCACTTGGAAAGAACCAAAGAAACAGCTCAACCACCATTTCAGAAGGATTAAAGTCCTGAACCTTGTGCCCTCCGGATAGCAAGTTAAAATATGAGGTGCGCGCCCGGCTGGAGGCATGAGTGGAAAAGTTTTTTGGGCCAGCAATCGATAGGCCAGCTGACCCAAGTTTTCTAGTTCTGGATGAACCATAGTCAAATTAGAAAAGCAATAATGTGATCCAGGGCAGCAAAATTCAATTTTGCCGACAACACCGAGATTCCTTGAGGCGGCCCTTTAAAGATGACATTATAGACAGGGTTATTTCCCATGTGTACCAATATGGCTGGGGGAGAAAAACACACACATGGAGATATAACCCGATGTGTGATCCATTCTATCCCGGAAACAAATTTTCTTGTTATTATATATCTATATTTTTTTAGAAAGAGCATTATAAAAACAGCAAGAGAGTGTAATAGAAAAAGAAATGAAACGCTGCAAGTCTTTTTTATGATGTTTCGTACGCAAAAAGAAAAATAACTCACAGGATCGTCAGATTTCTTAGAAGCTGCAGTAAATATATTGTTAGCATCCCCATGACTCACTAACAAGATGCTGTCTGCAGGGAGGTGGGGCAGGAAGGCTGTCACCGAATTCCAGTCAATGATTTATAGTATTTGTGACTACCGCATGCAAAGATTGTCAGCTGACAATTTATTCTGGCTGATGTAACCCGACAGAATCTTGTTCCTTTCTGACAACCAGTCCGGTAAGTAAGGTTAACACATTTCGGCTTTAATAAACAGAGGTGAACCTAGCAGTGAAGTCTGGTTCCATCTTAGTCATGCCTGTGTGTTGGTTGTACTTAAACAGAGGCAAGAAAACAGTTCATGGAAGCCTCTAAGATACTGACAGGAAGAAGGGAGTCAAAGCGAGGAGAACAGTGGTTGTCAAACCTCAGTGTGCAACAGAACTCCCTGGAGGTCTTGTTAAGACACGTAGTCCTGGACCCCTCCCCCAGGGCTTCTGATTCTGTAGGTCTGGGCAGAAGGAATCTGAGAATTTGCATTTCTAACAAGATCCCAAGCCATGTTGACTGTCTGGGTCCAAGGGCCATATTGAAAACCAGTAGAATAGAGCATGGGTCGGCCTCATCTGGCGGGGGATCAGACACATCCAGGTCCATAGCTGGAGTCCCGACGCTCTACTCTCTGGAAAGATGAGCAAGTACAAGGGAAAATACAGACGGAGGGGAATTCATTCGGCCAGAGGCAGACCATGAAGGCCTTGTATAGTGGGTGTTTTTCAAACTAAGTACTGACGTGAAGAAGGGCGAGGGAAGGGGGCGTCAGGCAAAAGATGGAGAAGGTGGTCTGTGGCAGATGAGTACAAATGGTCTTTGGGATTGATCCATAACATACTGCAACGGTAGAATCACTACTCCTTTTATAACTACGTACAAGAACAGCCCATTGCTCTTCGGGAATTCAAAATTCACACTGATGACCTCAGTTGATTGCATGTGTAGAAAGACAAGTAGAAGGAATTGGAAGGGTGGGTTCCCTGGCATTCCCTCTAACTGATTCTCCACTGTAGTCTGCACTTTTTCAGTACAGACCAGAGTCACATGAACAACTATTCTAGGTCTAGGTGACCTATATATAGTATCTATAATATATATACGTATATATAAATATATACGTATATATATACATATATACATATTATACATATAAGATATATAATCCTATATATAAGATAGTGGGTTGGTGGTATTTCAGGCATCTGATAGTGGTTGCAGAGTATATTCTTTTGGACAGTGCAACTGTCTTGGCACCATTAAAATCTCATTTCAGAGATGGTCCCCTGAAGTTTAGGCTGCCATATTTGTCCAAGCATGCATCATCCAACAGCCAATTTCAGTGGCTCTCATGGCCCAGTTTTCGCAAGAATGGCAGTTAGAGCTAGATGGAAAGTACCTCACATGTAGAGATCCTACTTTTGATGTCTTCTGGGTCTTCTCTGGCTCCTAAAGCACACAGTGGGGGCGATGGCGGGGGGGGAACCTGGGTGGCTCAGTCGGTTAAGCGTCCAAGTTCGGCTCAGGTCATGATCTCATGGTTCCTGGGTTTGAGCCCCACGTCAGTTAGCTCAGAGCCTGGAGACTGTTTCAGATTCTGTGGCTCCCTCCTTGTCTGACCCTCCCCTGCTCACGCGGTCTCTGTCTCTCTCAGAAATAAATTTCTTAAAAAATTAAAAAAAATAAAACACACAGTAGGGGCTTGATAGTGCTTCTGTTAATAAATAGCAGGGAATCAATCCAAGCACTTCTATCAGATAGTCACTGTTCGGGGCTGGTCCAGCTGATGGCTGCCTTGGCCCTACTAGAAAATCCTGCGGCAGTGGGCAAAACTCTTCAAAGGCCTTAGCCCCCATCCCAATGTAAAATGCTCACTTTAGATAATTGTGCTCAAAACGATATATTTTATCATCAGGTTTTTTTTTTTTTAAGCAATATGCACTTAACAAAAGATAAAACAATATTGCGTCATGGCTCAAGGAATATATCTCTGTCTCCGTTGTCTGTTTGTCTGATTAGGATCCGTTGTGACCTGAATTGTTCCATTTCTCTGTGCCATTATACTTCCAAATATTTCAGAAGTAAAGTCCCCCCCTTTTTTTTCCCACTTTATCTTTTATGGGGAAGTATTGAGTATGACAAGGTCTGTCATCACCTAATAAATGGCTCTTGAGCCACTTGTAACTATTATTAAGATGATGTTTTCTCCTGTGAGTATCAACAACAAGAAACTGAGAGAAACTGAGATGCGTCGGCTCTGGAAAAAAAAAAAAAGGACCCAAGGGAGGACAATAGCCAAAGAAAAATAGAAGAATCAGGTTTATGAATTTAAGCTTGGGCCGGTAATATTTTCAAAGGCATCTTGAAATTTTTCCTTTAGAGAAAAACAGAGAAAAGCAAAGGGACACGAAGAAAGTGAGATTTGGTGGATCATGAGGTTTATTACTCTTCAGTAGGCTTCTTGAATTAGTGACCCAATCTTCTGACAAAGAAAAAAAAAAAGTCCCTCCCATTGTCTGTGCATCAAGAAACCTGTAGCAGAGAAAGTCATTTTCAGATCGGCTCTGAACTACAAGATGAAAATCATTCGTATGACATACATGCATAC
Organism: Hyaena hyaena; assembly: GCF_003009895.1. Classification (NCBI taxonomy): domain Eukaryota; kingdom Metazoa; phylum Chordata; class Mammalia; order Carnivora; family Hyaenidae; genus Hyaena; species Hyaena hyaena. The sequence goes on along the minus strand of NW_024080644.1, from coordinate 571,266 downwards.
ATAATGCATTGCTGCAAAATTGATACTGAGTATCACAGTGCAGACATGAAGTAATGTATTAGAAAACCACCATGAAGTATTGAATACTTACAAACACCGTTTTTCTTTTTTGACAGCATAATGAAAAGTTTCAAAGCACTCTTGTCTTTCAAATTATAGTACCATTTTGTTTTTATGGTTTCATTTCCCAATAGATCTTTAGATATGTGCCAACAGTCATGGGGATGACGATGGGTACGAAGATGAAATCACCACCTCAAAACTGTCGCAACTGATGCTTGGAATCTTGAAAGTTAGAGCAGATGCCTGAGTTATGAATTGCGATTTTGTGTGGCAACAAGCTGTCAGCAACTGAGTGCTGAGTCACAGCTGTTCTCCAGAAAATAGCTTGTCTCCTTTGGTAGCCATGGCGGCGCTTGAAGGATAAAAGGTTGTCAAAAGGTCATCTGAAATTTTGGAGGCAGAGGAGCAGGCATACAGGGCTACATGGTGTCGCAGGTGCTGACGTCATATCCAGGTCCGTCATTTTTACCCAGATTCCCCACATCTGAGTTGGAAGGAATTCAACATTAAAATTTTTTTTAATGTTTTATTTATTTTTGAGAGAGAGATAGAGACAGTGTGAGCAGGGGAGGGTCAGAGAGAGAGGGAGACACCGAATCCGAAGACAGGCTCCAGGCTTGAGCTAGCCGTGAGCACAGAGCCCACGAACCGTGAGATCATGACCTGAGTCGAAGTCGGACGCTTAACAGAGCCACCCAGGTGCCCCTAGGAATTCAACATTTATCTAGGCTGGTGCTTCTCAACTTTCACGTGCTTCTGAATCATCTGGAGATCTTGTTAAAATGCAGGTTTTGATTCAGCAGGTCTGAGGTGGGGCCCGAGATTCTGCAAAATCTAACAAGCTCTCAGGTAAGACCAATGCTGCTGGCCCGTGGAGCACATTTTGAATAACCAGGTCTAAGACCGGTGTTATTTTATTCATTTAGTTTTTACCTATAGCTTTTAGACATATAGTGCTTTGTAATTATGTCATAGGTAATTTGTTACCAGTGATAGCAAATCACCGAGTTTCTTCCACTGTAACTGTATATCTATTGGATGTTTCTGTTTCTATTTCTATCTATGAATTGAAGTAATTTGAGATTATCCTCATAATAACGTTACTCTCTTTGACATTGTTGGGGAGGAAAAATACTCTACCCTTTGAGATTCTTTTGGCTGGTCTAACAATTACACTGACATGAGAGAGATTAACAGGGGAAAATAAAATTTAATTACATACATATGGGGACTCAATAAGAATATGAGGCCCCCAGCAGTCAGGTAATTGAGGTTTATATGCTGTCCAGAGCTAAAGGGGCTGAAGTCTGGGACTTCAAAGGGAAGAAAGATAATTCACAGGAAGGTGAGAAAAAGTAAATGCTTGTAAACAAATGTTTGCTGGGCCATATAGAAGCAATGGGACACAGAGAGGAAATTTAACAGGCTTTTACTAGGGTCCTCTCTTTTACTGGTTCATCTTATACTGTAGTTATCTATGGTGATTGTTCCCTCTCTAGAACAGTCCTCTATCTGAATTCTTTTGGGCAATTAGAAGGAAGTTCAAAGTTTCTTCCTGAGCCCTCCATTTCTTAAAAATAAGCAGCCTGAAATAACCCACATGCCAAAGAGATGTTTTGGAGTGGCAAATCTTGCTTCACTACAACATCTAGCTTCTGACACACTCTTCTCAGTGGAAGAGAAAAAGGTGGATTCCTGTCAGGGAATTACACATAGGCCTTGGTTATACCTTTGGGGACACGTTACACATGTGAATGTCATCTGCCCTGAGTGGAGAAAAGGTTGAGAATTGCTAATCTAGTTCAATCTCTCAAAAGATGATTTGAAAAGCAGGTCACATTAACCCCTAAATAAACAGGTATTAGATTTTTTTTAATTTACAAAAAGAACATATCTCCATTTAACAAATCTATGCAAAGGAAGAAGTAATCAACTCTATGTATTCCCTCCAACCCTGTGTTCACTGTTCGTTCTGTGTACTTCACGATGGGAGTTTTCCTATACTTACGTAAACATATTTTTTCATAAAGTCTGTCAATTGCGCTGCAACTTGCTGTTCTTATTTCATATTTTGGAAACTACTGCAGGTCTATTAGAAAAACATAACTGAGCATATTCTTATTTAAAATTTTAATCAGCTTAAAAAGAATTTTCTTGGTCTTTAATTCTGCTTTTGTGATTCATAAACTACTTTTATTAAGCAGAAAATGAACACCATTCAAAGTGTATTCCCAGGACACTAGAATGTAAGTTCTATGAATTCCAAGATCTTTGTCTGGATCAGATGTATCTCAATTTCCTACAAAGGAACCAGATACATAGTAAGTTGCTGACAAATATGTATTTGATGAGTCATTATCAGCTAGACAGTGTGAGGGCAACTTGGAGATGGGTGGGGAGAATTGGATAGACTGCCAAGGGACGGGGCTGAAGTATGCCCTATATCTATTAAATGCTGGTCCTTGACCTCATCCAGTAGGAATCAACACATTGTTGGGTAAACTGGGTCTGTGTCTAAATTTTGTTTATTGGCTGATCACATAATGAAATGGTTTTTCTTCATCCTAGCAATGTGGTAAAATGGATATGCATTGTATTTGTCCTTTTAATGTACTAAGATTACCCCAAGGAGATCAGTTAATTAAAAAAAAACACCTAAAAAACACTATGTAATTGATAAAATTCTATCTTGTGATTTATTTCTATTCTCTTCTCTGATAAAGAGTCATGATATATCTATATCTTAGACATAGATAAAAATATAGATATAGGTACTTATGGAATGGCTTTTGACCCCAGTTCCTTCTAAACTGCAAAAGCATTCACTTATTAAACAAATATTTCTATCCTTAGCACCAGGACCAAGGGGCCATGTATATAGATCCTGGGCAGTAAAATTAGGGTATGAAAGCAAGATGGAGGAAATACCAGTATAATAAGGACCCTCATGCTGAGCACAAGAGCATCCCTTAGAATGCCGGAAACCTTCACAGCCACTCAATAACTCTTATACTCAAGCTCCAAGTAAAAGAAATCTGGGTATTCATTTTGTGACTCAGGAGCAAAAGAGGCTTAGCCATATTTTGTACTGTGCTGATAACTCTTTTAAGTACACTCTTCCATGGCCTTTGGCTCCATCTGGGGACAAAAAATTATCAAGTCATGTGGTTTTCCGAGGATCTAGGACATCTAGAATTTTGGAGTTGTTATGCAAAGAGGAAAACAAAGACTCTTTGCTTCAGGGGAATTAGTTATAAAGATTCATTCAAGCTTTGAACTTGTTTGTATGCAATTCTACACCTTTTAAGATGCAAATCATTTTGCCAGATAAACCAGAGGAGATCTGTTGAGAAATACTTTGGCAGTTTAATAAAAGGTCCATTTTCAAAACATTGCCTTATGTAATGTGGGTCATGTCAGGTGATCTCATTTTGAGGCTACTTGAAGCTAATGAAGGGACCATAACTTCTGACAAATGGTGTTGCAATTCAAGGTAGTGAACACAGTAAGGATGGAGGAGGCCAGATTCTATCCTTGCTTCTGTAGCTTAGAATCTTTGTGAACCTAAACAAATTACTTAACCACTGTGAGCCTTGGCTTCCCCATGTACAAACCAAATAAATGATAATATCTTCTTGACAGAGTTGTAAGAAAAAAAATCAACTGAGATATTACGTGGAACACTGGCTCAGTGCCTGGCACTCAGTAAATGGTCAACGAGGTTACCTGGGATTATTGTTAATGAGAATAAAGCATATATTCTAAGCATGAGAGTATTTCTAGTAGTTTGTTTTACTGGAAATTCCTTCTACCTTCTCTACTGGAGAAGGATCTCGCCAACACAAGGACTCAGCTTCCTGTTCTTATTTAGCCACCATTATAGTTTGCTTTTAAACTTTTGTTTTGGCTGGACCTTGACTGTCAGAAAACTTAAAAGAGAAGAGCACAGGAGAAAGAATATTATTATTATTATTTTTTTAAATGTTTTATTTATTTTTAGGAGAGAGAGAGAGAGACAGCGTGAGCAGGGGAGGGTCAGAGACAGAGGGAGTCACAGACTGAAACAGGCTCCAGGCTCTGAGCTGGCAGTCAGCACAGAGCCCGACGCGGGGCTCGAACCCACGATCCGTGAGATCATGACCTAAGCGAAAGTTGGACGCTCAACCGACTAAGCCACCCAGGCGCCCCATAAAGAATATTATTTTAAAATTGCACTTTCTTGCAATCTAGCCTTGAACCTATTTGGCCAGATTGGTCCAGAGTGGTGCTCAAGATATCTTTGGCCCTCTGACTGATTCAAGAAGAGCGGTCAGGAGTTGATGTCCCTGTTCCACTTTAACAAGCCCATTTTGAGTCATTATGGTTTCTTGGTTAAGTATTTCTGAAACACATATTCTTTAATTGACAGATTATTTCAGCTCCTTTAGAGCCCTTTGCCATCTAGTATGCTGAGCAATCTTAGTATTCAACTGTTGCTAAATCGTTGTGTGTATATGTAGTAGAAACTTCTTCATAACATGAAGAAAAGTTATTATGTGAAGGCTTGTGATAGAACAGCAAATATTTCAAATCTGTCATGGTATGACGGTGTGGTTATAAGGCATGGCATTTTTTATGTATGATTTAGTAGTCATAAGCTTGCATCTCCCCAAAATAAGATGAATCATGAGGCTTGTTACTGTCCCCCAAGCATATATTAGTCCTTCATTACTGCAGATCTTGTAGGAGAGACATGAACTTGGCCTTCAGCTCATTCTGTCTAGTCTTTCCCATTAGGTCTGCACGTTGTCAACCTAACATTGTCAGGAAGCAATAATTAAATGGGAGTGTTCATTTGGAATCAAAGAATTGCAATTTGGGGTACACAGATTTGGGTAGCCACTCAGATAGTGTCCCACTAGGGAGCAAAAGTCAGGAATTTTTAAAGACAAAAGGGGAAGCTTGTATATGTTTATAAAGAATTTTGATTGGTGGTGGTGGCAGAAAATTAATCTTGGCTAAATGCAATTGGTTGCTAAGGCCATCACTACTGTAGCAAGCTGCAGACGTTCTTGCTGAGTACTGGGAGTTTGGCCCAGTTCAAAAGTTCATGGTTCTACCCAGGAAGGATGTGCATAAGGCCCACCTCTTTAGTAGCCTCCCTGCTCCATTTGAAAACCCCTTGACATAACGGACCCCATTTCATTTCACCTTGCACAACATTAGCCTGGAGTAGACAACGACAACAAGAGCAAAAAACCCAAAGAAACAAACACAACTATGTTCAACAGAAACCAGATGACTTCTATGCCTTCTAACACTCATTCTCTAGGCAGGAACCAAAGTGATACTTTTCAGTAAATCAGATCATGTTATTCCGTCGCTCAGAAGACATTATTGTCTTTCCATTGAATCCAGAAAAGCAATACAAACTCTTTCCTCAATAATCCACCTGGTGTATTATTGGGGTCTTGCCTCCTCTTTTCTCTCTGTCTTCATCTTCCACGGTCTCCCCTCTATCACAGCCTGCCCATTTCTCTAAATACAGTTTGCTTCAGCCTTGAAAACTCTGCCTTTGCCCTTCTCTCTGTTTAGCGTGCTCTGTCCTTAATCTTTTGCATTCAAGGCTTTAATGGCTCAGCCCAAAGGTCTCTTCCTTTGATCAGCATCCCTTGACACTTCCCAAAATAACCCCCTCACCATCCAAATACTCTCCATCTTTTTGTCTATTATTATTATTATTATTACTATTACTATTAAATACAGCACTCGTCACCACCCAAAATTTTGTTCATTTCTGTTTTCTCATTTGGTCTCTTTGTTTTCCCACTAGCATGTTTTCCAAGTAATGCATCTAATTCATTGGTATATCCCCAGTGCCTGAATCAGTACCAGGCATAGGGTAGGCACTCAATAAACACTTGGATGAATTTTATGGTGATGCCTCAGAAAGGTGCTATGTCTCTCTGAGGTGCCTGGTAAAGTATACTATTACCTAAAGGCAGGTTCTCATTCAAGCCCTGCATTTACTTAGCCGTATCATCTTAACCAGAGTATCCACATTGCCGAGCTCTGCTTGACTCATCACTGAAATAAAGAGAAGGATGTAGCAGAGTCTTTCAAACTAGAACCAAAAAAATAATAATAATAATGGATATTCCCTATTTTTAATATTACAAAAAGATTGTGGAAAATCTGACATTTTATCCATATTATATTTGTAGAGATACAATATCAATTTTTTGGCTTTGTCTGGAATTCTATGAGTTCAGAGTAATTAGCGGTTTTATGTCTTTTATTTAGAAAAAGTGAAGAAATCAAGGATAATTTAATTCTTTAGTAAAATACTTTCAAATGGGAAAGTAAAAGAATGGGGTATTGGGGCTGAAAAGGCATTGGAGAAAATGAGCTCCAAGTGCCTTATCAGCTTCAAAATTCTGTGATTCAGAAATCCTAGTTGCAAGCAACAGTCCATTCGAGCCAGTTACCATGGAAGGGGATTTAGTAAAGAATGGCAGGTACCCTACAGAATATCTAAGGCCGCATATAGCAAGGACTAAACACCCCTTGGGATTACAAAATAGTGATACTCTAATTCTATCATTGTCAGTTGAATTTTTACACAGGATTTCTTGGTTAAAGCTTATTGCATGATTTATGTTGATAGATAGTACTAAATTTATACCCACGAATCATATGACCAATAAGGAATGGGAGAGGAAGCCCTTTTCTTCACATCCTGGCCGAGTGCCAAGGCATTTGTGGATTGTTGGCCATCCATCAAGGCCATGTTGAGACATCCTATTCCTCTCTGAGTGGTCTCTTCACAACCATTTGTTCTCTTAGACTTTGTTGCCACTTTGGGAATCCAAACAGATATTTAACATATAAATCCCTCTGTCCTTTGGCTTCCAGTGAGGTCTTTCCAACTCCCCAGAACACTAGCTCAAAAACAAAGACTCAGGGATGCCTGGGTGGCTCAGTCAGTTAAGCATCCAACTCTTGATTTCTGCTCAGGACAAGATCTCATGGTTCGTGGGTTCGAGCCCCATGTTGGGCTCTGTGCTAACAGCGTGGAGCCTGCTTGGGATTCTCTCCCCTCTCCCCTGCCTCAAAATAAATAAAGAGGCCTTAAAAAAAAGAGGGAAAGACTTAGAATTATTTCTCCCTCTTGGAATCACAAACTTCTGGGCTCCTTGCTTCTCTTCTGTTTCTCCTACTTCCCACGATTCCAAGAATATTTTTCCAATCCAAGTAGGAGTGGTGGTGCTTTACTGTCACTCATGTTATTCTTCCAAGCATTGTTTATGCCCCAGCTTTGCTTTAATTAAAACAGAAGTCACAATATGGTGACCAAGAGGCCAAATTTGACTATAGATTAGCTTTATTTGGGTAGTATTTTTAAAAGAAATTAATTGAAAACTTTTAAGTAGACCAAATACTTATTGACCCAGAAAACATTTTGTCACCAAAACAAATAAAAACCCTCCATAAATGTTTAAAAGAATATTTTCTGCCTGTGCATTGTCTTTGACCAATTGACAATTACTAGAACTTTCTTCAAAGCTCAATGTGAGGCTCTTTGCTCTTTTCTCTTTTCCTCTTTATTCTGCCCCTAGCACATCTTTTCCATGCTCAAGCCTCTAATCCCTATCTGTATGTAGTGATTCTCAGATTTAGATCTCTAACCCAGATCTTTGGTTTTCAGCCTCTTATTTGGCATCTCTACTTCTGTGTCTTCAATAGTTTCAAGCTCAAGAATTCCAAAGCCAAGTTCATGATCACTTCTTGGTCTTCTTCCATCATACTATATTTCAGCAAATGGTACCATAGTTCTCCTGGTAGTAGAGAGAATCATGCAGAAGAACAGAAAGGTAGTAGAGAGAATCATGCAAAAGAACAGAAAGGTAGTAGAGAGAATCATGCAAAAGAACAGAAAGGAGCAAACAACCAAAAACTGGAGTCAGTCTTGACCTCTTTCCCTTCCTCATCACCAGTATCTTATCTATCAATACTAACTGCTGCCAACTCCTTTATACTGTTACCTCCAAATCCTCATGAGTCTGGCCCCACCGCTAATTCTATCAGGATCTCTCCAGTCAGTGCTACCATCGTCTCTTGCTTGAACAGTTACCGAAGTGATCTCCTTGTATCCATTTCTTTCCTTCTAATTAGTTTTCCACCAAGGATCCTAAGTGAGCTTTTCAAAATGCAAATCTGATCATGTTCGCCAAGGTTCCTTTTCCCCCAGTTACCTTAAAGAGATGAAGATTTCAATCTTCACAGGGTCTATATAGCCTTGTATGGTCTGGCCCCTGACATTCCTATCATATCTTGTGCCATGATGCTCCTAGATCCTCCTGCTGTAATCATACTGGCCTTCTTTTGGGTTCATCCACCAGCCGTATTTTCTCCTTTAAGACTTTAGCAATCCTCTCCACCTCCAATCTCACTCCAAGGCTGTAGAACTCTTATTTCTCCGTCACAGCTCAGCTCAAGTAACATTTTCTCATGGAGACTTTCTCCATCTCCCCAGAGGACTTCAGATCCCTGTGGTATATGTGTCAAGATGCCGTGTATTTTCTTGCAAAGCTGGGTGGACTTTTTCTTTTTTTTTTTTTTTTTTCCTTTGGCCTGACACTAGCCTAACTTCTTAGTCAGGAAAATTCCCTGTTGTGGATATTGTGGAGTCAATATATCTGGGACCAAATTTAGCTGACGCTTGATAAGCATACAACACAACTGATGTAGAAAGAGCACAGGAAATCAAGAGAGAGTCTATGCCTCTTAAATATGCAGTGAGCACCTGTCAGCATGTTGAACTAGGAATGGAGCTCCCTATCAGGTGTCTACTGTGGACTTATTTGAATGAAGTCTTCATATCAGTTTCCTATTGCTGCCATAAAAAATGATGACCAAGTCGATGGCTTACAACAACACACATCTATTCTCTCACAATTCTGGAGGTCAGAAGTCTCAAATCAGTATCACTGGGCTGAAATTAAGGTGGCTGCAGAGCCACACTCCCTAATATCTAGAGAAGTATCTGTTTCTTGCCTTTTCTTCTAGAACTGCATTCCTTGCATTCTTTGGTCCAGGGCCCCTGCCTCCATGATCAAAACCAGCATGGAGAACCTTGCTTCAGTCTTCACATTTGTTCTCTTCTATTAGTAATGTCTCCGTCTGCCTGTCTTATATAGGGCATGTCATTATGTTGGGCTCACCCAGATAGTGCAGGACAATCTACCCATCTCAAGATCCTTAACTTAATCACATTTGCCAAGTCCCTTTTGCCAAGTATGGTCACATTCGTAGGTTTCAGGGATTAGGACGTGGTCATCTTGGGGCCATTATTCAACCTACCATCATCTCTCTCCTATATTAGCTTTTCAGCTTTAAGATCTGCATCTATTGGGGCACCTGGGTGGCTCAGTCGGTTAAGCATCTGACTTCAGCTCAGGTCATGATCTCATGGTTCATGAGTTCTGTGCTAACAGCTCAGAGCCTGGAGCCTGGTTCAGATTCTGTGTCTCCATCTCTCTCTGCCCCTCCCCTGCTGGCGCTCTTGTTCTCTCTCTCTCTCAAAAATAAATAAACATTGAAAAAAATTTTTTAAGAATTCAAATATATGCATCATCCTCCTTGCCTTACATCCTTATTGGGTAGTCTTTTTTTTAATTTTTTTAAAAAATTTATTTATTTTTGAGAGACAGAGAGAGACATAGCACAAGTGGGGGAGGGGCAGAGACAGAATGAGACACAGAATCCGAAGCAGGCTCCAGGCTCTGAGCTATCAGCACAGAGCCTGATGGAGGGCTCAGACTCACAAACCATGAGATCATGACCTGAGCTGAAGTGAAACGCTTAACCGACTGAGCCACCCAGGGGCCCCTGAGTAGTCTTTTTTAAATAAAAAGTATATAAATTTTCTGTGTTTACTGAGTGCTCTTGAAAGAAAGTCACAAATATTAAATGCATTTAGATGCTTAAATATGCCATCAACAACCTAAGAAAAGAGCAGGAGTCAGTAACATTTGTTGGTATCTTAGATATACTTATATGCATTGTAAAAATTCTTATCACAAATATGAAAGGCAAATATTGCCTTTATTATATGGGACATATAACTAAATCCTGGAAAGAAAAAGTAACTTCTTTTTAGTCTCACAGCATGTGATAGGAAAGACCAACATGTCACATGATCTCATTTGGTGCAATGAACACCATCTCAGTTCAAATCCTAAGTAGACCTCACTTTCACAGTTTACTCTTAAGCAAACCCTTTTCTGTTTCCTAGACTTCTGTTCTCTCCTCTATGAAAGAAAAGTTAGGGCAAATAATCTTGTAGCACTAAACTTCTATAAATCATTTATTGAATACCTGTTAAACATTGGAGCTGATATTAAGTAATGTTTACACTAAGTGTGAACTTATTCTGTGAAGGATTAATAAGTGAAAGTTTAAAGTGCCCTACTCTAATGCCAACACAAAACTATAAAATAAAATTTTCAAAAGTAAGCCACATGGGGTTAATAATCCTTCAAAAAGATACTCAATCATGTTACTTATTAAAAGATATTTTCTAAGTTTCTACCAGAGTTCAAGGGGTCTGTTAAGCACAATGGTAAATATAAATAGATGTGGGTCTTTTTAAAAAAAAAAGTTTTAAATGTTTATTTATTTTTGAGAGAGAGAGACAGTGCAAGCAGGAAAGGGTCCGAGAGAGAGGGAAACACAGAATCTGAAGCAGGCTCCCAGGCTCTGAGCTGTCAGCACAGAACCTGATGTGGGGCTCGAACTCACAAACCATGAAATCATGACCGGAGCTGAAACTGGAAGGCTACCTGGCTGGGCCACCCAGGAGCTCCGATATTTTAGAATTCTTAAGAATAGATTTTTGGGACCTAAATGATGCCCAATTCGTAGCTGTGATGGCTAGAACAACCAATTTTCCCTGAAAGCCCAAATTGCCAAGTAACTCAAAGCTAATAGACTTAAAGGGTAAAGACTTAGTAACTTAATTTTTGCTTTTAAGTATTTGTCAAGAGAAGCATCTTAGGGAATTTAATCCTACCTTTGTCCCTTGACATAGGATATCATAAGTCTATAATACAGAGTAAATGTCTTCGTGTAAAAACCAATCTTTTATGATTTTAGGATAGTTTGGAGATTTCTGTCAGAAGGCCCCTTAATCTGGCTCATCACAACACAGAAGGAAAGAAATGATCATGAACCTTGAGTGACATGACAAAACTTGTCGCATTCACAGAAAGCTAAACCAGGGAAACAAGGAGGTCCTGGTGACATTCATTGTGGGCAAAAAAGAAAGAAATGAAAAATAAAGAGTATTTTTTGTCAAAAAATTAGAGCCTTGGGCACTAGGAGGCTTGCACAAGGATGTCCACTGTTGCATTGTTTAAAAAATTTAAAAAAAAATTGGGAAAAGTTTAACTGTCCACTGATAGATGGGTTATTAAACTAAGTCATAATGCACTTCTGTGCTAGAATATGACACAGCAGTTAAGAACAACGATGTGGGCCTCAATGTGTGTATGTATAAAGAATATAGATATGTTCTGAAACTGAAAAACCAAACTGCTACTTATGTTAAAATAAGACAAAATAGAAAATTGTTTATGTCTGTTTTATTTATATAGAAAAACACCTAAAACCTTCCACATCATAATGACAGAAGTCATTGATAACTTCTCTTTTGTTTTTTTTTTTTTTTTTTTACAAATAGTTTATTGTCAAATTAGTTTCTACATAACACTCAGTGCTCATCCCCAAAGTGCCCTCCTTCATGCCCATCCCCCCCTCCCCCCCACATCCATCAGTCCTCAGTTTTTGTCAGCATTCAAGAGTCTCTCATGGTTTGCCTCTCTCCCTTTCCCCCACCATTTCCGCCCTTCTTCTCCCCCTTGGTCCTCCGTCAAGTTCCTCCTAATCCTCCTATACGTGCAAACATATGGTATTTGTCCTTCTCTGCCTGACTTATTTCGCTCAGCATAACACCCTCAAGGTCCATCCATGTTGCTACACATGGCCAGATTTCATTTTTTCTCATTGCCATGTAGTATTCCATGGTATAGATAAACCACATCTTCTTGATCCATTCGTCTGTTGATGGACAACTTCTTTTTTGTTTTACCGGGAGACAGTTCTGAGATTGGTTTCAGCGGACAAGGATTCTCTTTATCTATGTTATGTGCTTTTTCAAACCTATAAAACATATTTGTGTTATTAATTGATGTAATCATTAACAATTAATTAATTATTAATAATTTACTAATTATTATATAATGATAATTTGGTTGGAATAGAATTCTACTTGAAAATCATTACCTATTGGTACTTTTTAAAACATTGCTCCGTTCTTTTCTGACATCAATGTGGATGATAATGTTAGGGTTAAGGTAATTCTCATTTTTATAGAAATGACCTATTTTTATCTCTCTGGCAGGTTTTAGCAGTTGTTTCTTAATTCTCATTATTTTCAAATCTCACAGTGTCTTTAAATATCACATGGTAGGCCTTTAAATTAGATCTCCAATTACATAATCATCACTCTTCTCAGGTTTTAGAAAGTTTCTTATGTATTCACTAATATTCTCCTCTGGACTTCCTTTGGTATGTATTTGTGAGATGCAGAGATGATTTCCTATATCTGTAATGCTTTCCCTCATAATTTTATTCACTTTGTCTTTTGGGGGGTCAATATTCTGGGAAATTTTCTCAACTGAATCTTACAACCTTTAATGGAACTTAATATTCCAGTAATCATATTTTTAATTTCAAAGAGATCTTTATTGATTTGAGATCATTTCTTTACCATTGCATTCTCTTCTTGTTTTCTGTATGGCACAAATCTCTTTGTGCACTCTTCTTCTAAGTTTCCAACAGCTTCTAGAATTATCTCTCTTTCTCTAGAAAGCTCATTCTCTTTCTTAATTTTGTTTTCATTCATGTAAGGTGGCCCCTCAGATATCTAAAGATCCTTAGTTTTTAATGCAAATACAAAAATTGGCATTTATAAGGGCACCTGGGTGACTCAATCAGTTGAGTGTCCAACTCTTGATTTTGGCTCAAGTCATGATCCCAGGTGGGATTAAGCCCTGAGTCGGAGTCCCCACTGAGTGTGGAGCCTGCTTAGAATTCTCCCTTTCTCCTTCTGTCCTCTCCCCTACTCATGCTCTCTCTAAAAATAAATAAATAAATAAATAAATAAATAAATAAATAAATAAATAAATAAAATATTTTTAAAAAGAAGTGGCATTTATGAGAAGACTAACTACAGTGATTAATTTTATGTGTCAGCTTTTCCAGGGCCAAGAGATACCCAGATATTTGGTCAAACATGATTCTGGGTGTGTATGTGAGGCTGTTTCTAGATGAGGTTAACATTTGAATCCATAAACTAAGTAAGGCAGAGTGCCCTCCCTAATGTGGATGGGCCTCATTCATTCAAAGATTTGAATAGAACAAAAAGGCTCAGTAAGGGGAAACTCCTCTTGCCTGACTACTTGTGTGGGACACTGGGTTTTTTCTCAACCCTTAAAGTCAGACTGAAACATTGGCTTTTCTTGGGACTTGAACCCACCAATTTTTGAACTGATACTTCTACCATTGGCTGTCCTGGTTCTCAGGCCTTCAGAATCAGACTGGAACTATACACATCAGCTCTCCTGGGTCTCCAACTGGCCAACTGCAGACCTTGGGACTTTTCAGCCTCTATAATCCCATGAGCCATTTCCTTACAATAAATCTTTCTGTATTTATATATAACATATTTTAGAGATTTGTAAAAAAAAAAAAATCATGGTCATTTTATTAGTCAGGGTTCTCCAAAGAAATAGAGAAAGAGAATGTGTGTGTGTGTGTGCATGCGTGCACATGGGTGTGTGTATCTTATTGTTATATATATTAACCAATTGTTAACAATAACCTGATGAGATATGTGTGTGTGTGTGTGTGTACACATGGTGTGTGTATGTATATATATTGGTTATTATAAGATATTGGTTATTGTTGGGGCACCTGGGTAGTACAGTCAGTTAAGTGTCCGACTCTTAATCTCAGCTAAGGTGTTGATCTCAGGGTCATGAATTCAAGCCCTGTGCTGGGCTCCATGCTGGGCTTGAAGACTACTTAAAAAATAAAGGTATCCGTTCTTGTTAACTATATATATATAACATATAAAAAAATATATATAGAACATATAAAACATAATTATATATATATAAAACAATAGGATACAATAGGATACCATATATATATACATATATATATATGCCATATATACATATATATATACTATTGGTTCTGTTTCTCTGGAGAACCCTGACTAATACACTAAGCAAGAACTTATTGCAAATGGCTGATGTTTGCCAGGTGTGGACCTCACCTTAAAGAAATCAGGTGAGATGCAGGTGGGGAGGTGACTGTCATGCTGGGGTTCCCCCAATTCCAGAATGGGGAGGCTGTCTTCTGGGGCACCCTAATCCATCACAGATGCCCAAACTTACCCCATATGTTTTTATTTCTTTTAGTTGGATATCCATTTGTCTTTATACATCAAGAGATGGGAAATGAACAATAATGGATTCTATTTTACATGCACGTATTGGAGAGAGACTGAGGAAGCCACCAATCACATGTACAGATACTGCTTTTCTCATCCCTTCTTGTGCTTGCCCTTGTCATGCCAGCTAGCTTCCCTGCTAAATTCCTTTCTAGGCTTTTTCCAAGTCCATAACCCCCCCTTCCTCCCCCACTGCAACCCATCCCTCTGTATATAGTCTAGACTTTGGTTTTCTCCTCTTTGCTCCAGGTGTTATTATCTTTCTAGAAAGTTGTTGATATCCCTCATCAACAAGATAATGACTTGCATTCCCATTTTCATCATTTTTATGGGTTCACCTGTTTTTCAGTAGCTTTGCTATTATTTTAATAGGGTTCCTTGGGAGAGGAGAAAAACACATATGTGGTCATTTGCCATCTAGAGCAAAAGAAGGGCTTTGGAGGTACTTTGGGTTATAGAAGAAGAATATTAAAAGGAGAGAATTTTTTGATTATTCTTACTCTGTAGTAATACTTTTCTTTTCTTTCTTTCTTTCTTTTTTATTTTGTCAAAACTAGTGTGCATCCAAAGACTTTTAAGAGTCTTGTAGTAAGGTGAAACTAGACCTTTTAAGATCATTCACATAGGTGTGAGGATGTGTGTGTGTACCTATGAGTGTGTGACTGTCTCTTGGTGTAGTATTGGAGGTTCATTAAAAGCCATGGCTCTACGAAGAGGGGATTCGTTTGCAGCAGAAATGCTTAAAATATAAATAGTAGGTATCTAGATAAATGACAGATAAGACTTGAGATGAATCTGATCTCTGAGCTTGGGGCTACAATCGGGTAGAGGTTAGTTTAAAACAGGAAAGGAAAATAATGGTCTTGGTTATATAGCAACAATGTTATCCTGACCTTAGGTTACAAGTAGACAAGACAACAAAGGGCTAAATATTAATGTCTATTCCACAATGTTGCCTATGAGGCATGAAGATAGATGGAGGGAAAGTCAGGAAGAAAAGCAGTATTATTTCTGATCCTACGATCAAACACTTCTTCTTAGCCGATCCAGATGTCACCAAAGCCCCTTCTTTTTTCCGTTTTTCCTGCTGGCGAGTGACAAACATGGTTTTCTGGTCTTCCTTTCTCTTTACTAGCATGTACTGGCCTCTTTGATCTTGGAATGTCCTTCTGAAAACCCTCCTAAACCAGTAGTAAGTATGTGAGTATATGGGTCCTCCTATCTGGATGGTTATTTAATCCCCGATTTCAACCAGTCCTCATTCATCAGATAGATCTCAGGTGAGAAATAGTCCTATTTACAACTGAAACCAGATTAAAAAAAAAAATGAGGTCTTGATTTATGCATGAAACAATACTAAGCTTGAAGAAATCTCTGGCTTCTTCTAGACAAGGGGAATAAATATCTTACCCTTGGTGGTCATGGTCTGAGAGGCCAAAGTTAGCCTTTCTTTTCCCATTTCATAGATTTCTTGACTTTTTTAGTTGAAAAGGTCCTTACGGTACTCTTTTCACAGATAAAAAAAAACTGAGACCCACAGACATAGTCATTTACCCAAGGCCAAGTGTTTAGTTCTCAAAGATCTGGGTCTAAAATCCTTGTTTTCTATTCTATTTAGTTCTTCCTCCATAATAATCAAAATCATGCTAACAGCCAAATGTATAGCTACAAAGTACTAAGTTTGCATGTTGTCGGTTTCCAACCCTCTTGGGAGCTTTACGGATAGAATCTGAAACCAATCCCCACAGGAAGAGGGCACGGAGAGACCAAAGAAAGAGAGACGCCCCACCAACTTGGTAAGTGGCCATTTTAATAAGCAAAGGGAACTTACATACAAGGCTTGTCTCGGGCGGCAGCAAAATGAATGGATCCCTGCACCTGCTTACCAAAATCCTAAAGGTTTATGAAGAGGCCTTAACTGGGTTAGGTCAAGAATACTGTGCAGGTGTTCTCAACATCACATCACAAGGCTCTGTCCTTGGAGCAGCTTCTGGGAGACAGAAAGTCAAGCGGAACCCATGGTCCATGGGCAAGGGAAGGGCTATGGAGCCTCTGACTGCTTGGATCCAGCTCATGGGTCAACCGGTGGCCACACCTTGTCGATAACCTTCCCCAACACATGTGTTCTTCTAATGTCTCCCAGGTATGCATGACTACAGTCATCCCCATTTGACAGATAAGGAAGATGAAGCAAAGAGCTGTTAAATAACCTATCCAAAGTCATACAGTTAGCAACGTGGAGATCTAAGGTTCAACACCAAGCAGTTCTGGCTTTTTTTGTCTCTCTACATGGTTAGAGTCTCATTTTGGTGGCTACATTTCTTTTTTTTTTTTTTTAAATGTTTATTCATTTATTAGAGAGAGAGAGACAGACAGGTGTGGGAAAGGGCAGAGAGAGAAGGATTCACAGAATCCAAAGCAAGCTCCAGACTCTGAGCTGTTAGCACAGAGCCCAGAGCCCAACACGGAGCTCGAATCCATGAACCATGAGATCGTGACTTGAGCTGAAGTTGGACACTTAATCAACAGAGCCACCCGGTGCCCCTTGGTGGCGATGTTTCTAAAATGAGGCTCTTCTCACTAATCTCTAGTGTGCTAATAGTATAAATGACACTAGAGGCACAGAAGTCCTTTACCTGAGGCTTTGTCAATGATGAATTGGACAAGAAAGCCAAGAAACTTGGATAAGAAAATGACAGAGGGGAGAAATTCAAAAGACTTCCCCTTTGAACACAGATGTAGGCTGCAGAGACAATGGAACACAGCTGGGACAGCACCATTGGAAAATGAAATGATCAAGCATGGCCAGAGTTACCTAGAGTTGCAGAAGCTTTTTATATTCTTTTCTCACTGGCATTTTGCCAGTTGCTCTTACAAAAAGCAGGTCATGTCCTCGGCTGTACTTTCAGACCCTGCACATAGTAATATAAACTGAAACTGACAAACATGCACCACTGGGAAACTTCGCCTTGCAAGCTCAGATGAAAAAGTTAGCTTCAACTCTCCTTGTAACCATAGGCCCATGCAGGAGCCTGTGACCATAAGGCCATGTAGTTCACCCTTGCCAAGGAAACCAACTCTCAGCGCTTGACAAACAATAGCTGTATCAGTTATCTATTGCTGCGTAACAAATTACCTCAGTACTTAATGACTTTAAACAACAATTCATTATTTCTCATGATTCCATGGGTTAGTTGGGTGGTTCTTATGCTGGTTTTGCCTGGAATCACCTGTATTGGGCAGAAAGGGCAGGTGGGGTCTGAGTTCTGTTAGAATAGCCAGGAGGGCTGGACCTCTCCATGTGGGTTTTCATCCCAGATGTTTTGCAGTATGATTGTCTTAGGTTTCCAAGACAGGAAAAGAAGAAGCTGTAAGGCCTAATAGGGCCTTAGTCTGTTACTTGTATAGCATCACTTCTATCTACCACATTCTACTGGCCCAAGCAAATTATACAAAATTGAAGTAGACTGCTCAAGTCCATGAATTCAAGGTGGTAGGACTCACTGGGGCATACGTTGTAGCAATCTAACACTCAGGACTTCAAAAAAAAATTTTTTTAAATGTTTATTTATTCTTTGAGAGAGAGAAAGAGCACGAGCAAGGGAGGGGCAGAGAGATGGAGACACAGAATCAGAGGTAGGCTCCAGGCTCTGAGCTCGCAGCACAGAGCCTGATGCAGTGCTCAAACTCATATACCTCAAGATCATGACCTGAGCAGAAGTCGGACGCTTAACCATCTGAGCCACCCAGGCACCCCTAACACTCAGGATGTTTTTAAAACCAAACCAATCTTTCTTTTATATGATTGGCTGGGTTAGCAGTGGCTGAAAGCAACAGTAGAAATAGCATTCATTACCGATTTCCCTTTCAGGAAAAGGCATCATGCCAAAGGAAAGGTACGAAACATAGTTATCAATTGAGTCTTTCTTTATTTAAATGATTCTCATGGCATCTAAGTGACTCTTACATGGTCACAGCACTAAAAAGGTGGGCTAATGTAGATTTTACCTCAGGACGTAGTGGAGTATTTCTGACTTAACATTGGTTAGGGCTGAGAGAAGGGAAGGAGGTTGTACAGAGTAATGTTGCCACAGGGCTTTTCATACCTTAAAACCAGGGTTAACAAAATAAATACCCATGTGGAAAAGGGGGAGGGGATCATCACAGAAGTATTAATTAAAGCTTTGTTTCCCCTTTCGGCATACTCGGTAACAAAGCGGGCAAAAGTGTCCAATGATAGAAAATTGGTCCTTCCCAGTCCTTTACTAAAATATGCTGCCAAAGAGGTAGCATAGTAAGGTGTGTGTGTGTGTGTGTGTGTGTGTGTGTGTGTGTGTGTTGGGGGAAGGGTGGCAAGAGATCTTCTGGGACAGATGCTCTAAAAGGATATACATATTTGCATCAGATAATCTTAAAATGTATCCTTGCAGAAACGTTAATAAACTTCTAATTTTGTAGAAAACAGCAACATGATAGCCATCTGAGTACCACAAATGGATATAATAGCAAAAAG
The DNA here is from genome assembly GCF_003009895.1 of Hyaena hyaena. NCBI lineage: Eukaryota > Metazoa > Chordata > Mammalia > Carnivora > Hyaenidae > Hyaena > Hyaena hyaena. The sequence goes on along the minus strand of NW_024080644.1, from coordinate 552,130 downwards.
ATTCTTTCATTTATTCATACAAATCCTGATTATCCACAAAGCAAGTGGGATAAGCTTTATCAAGGTCCGGTTATCAGGCTATTTCTGCTATATTTCTTGTTGGTATCCATACCCAAAACAACTGCCAAAGGTCAAGGTATTCCATAAGCCCCTATAAAAATGCCTGGCAACCATTTGGAATAGTTCCAGAACTGACCACCTCTGGATGTAAGGTACATGAATGTTGTGAGTGGGGGAAGGCCTTTTCTGAAAGAAAATATCAGATATATGCATAGGGTCACATGTACCCCAATGTTCATAGCAGCACTCTCAACAATAGCCAAAACATGGAAAGAGCCTAAGTGTCCATCAATGGACGAATGGATCAAGAAGATGTGGTTTATCTATATAATGGAATACTACGTGGCAATGAGAAGGAATAAAATCTGGCCATGTGTAGCAACATGGATGGAAATTGAGGGTGTTATGCTGAGCGAAGTAAGTCAGGCAGAGAAGGACAAATACCATATGTTTGCACGTATAGGAGGATTAGGAGGAACTTAAAGGAGGACCATGGGGTAGAAGAAGGGCGGAAATAGGGGGTGAGAGGGAGGGAGGCAAACCATGAGAGACTCTTTTTTTTTTTTTAATTTTTTTTTAATGTTTTATTTATTTCTAGGAGAGAGAGAGAGAGAGACAGCATGAGCAGGGGAGGGTCAGAGAGAGAGGGAGTCACAGACTGAAACAGGCTCCAGGCTCTGAGCTGGCAGTCAGCACAGAGCCCGACACGGGGCTCGAACCCACGAACCACGAGATCATGACCTAAGCGAAAGTCGGACGCTTAACTGACTAAGCCACCCAGGCGCCCCAAACCATGAGAGACTCTTGAATGCTGAGAACAAACGGAGGGCAGATGGGGGTGGGGAGAGGGGAAGGGGGGTGATGGGCATGGAGGAGGGCACTTGTTGGGATGAACACTGGGTGTTATATGGAAACCAACTTGACAATAAACTATTTAAAAAAATAGAAAATACCAGATATAAATTTCACTTCATTTACATTGTCTATCAATCCACCTAAGACTAATCTTTTAGATACAGAGGTGATACAGATCTGTCAAATGGATATTTAGGCCCACTGTTCATGGCTTCCTGCTTGAAGGAAGATAGGTCAGCAATCCAGCAAATGTAGTCCACACATTCTGGTGTCTGTCCAGGTAAAAGATACTCAAAAGTCAATGATGAAAAGAAAATTATACACATTTACACAACCTCAAGCATATTTAGCATCCAACCTGGATGCCTCTCTCACCCTTTCTCTCTTACTGTCTCTCTGTCTCTGTCTCTTTTTCCTCTTTTGCCTAATGACTCTGGTTAGAACCTCCAGCACAGTGTTGAAGAGAAGTGGCAAGAATAGACATCCTCGTATTGATTCTGATGTTCTTAAGGAGAAAGCTTTCAGTCTTTCACCATTACGTATGATGTTATCTATGGGTTTTTCATAGACACCCTTTAACAGGGTGAGGAAGTTCCTTTTTATTCCCAGTTTGTTGAGTGTTTTCATCATGAAAGTGTGTTTGATTTTTTTTTCAAATGCTTTTTGCATCTACTAAAATAATCATGTTTTTTATGCCTTTAATTCTACTGATGTTGTGTATTACATTGATTAATATGTGGATGTTAAGTCAATCATGCATTTATGGAATAAAATTTTATTAGTTGCGTTCTTAAGAGCTTGTGAGAGTTTAACTGCAAGAGTAGTAACATTAGTGAAAGCCCACCCCACAAAACGGAGAACATACTGTGTTGGATTTGTGTGTGCACATGGATGCGTGTGTGCATATGGTTGCATGTGTGCACATCTATGCTTTCTATCCCTCAGCCTTGAAAAGTAGCAAAGAATCTAGCCATCCACCTGGGGTTGCATGTAGAAGAGTTACTCAAGAGAAATTAGAATCTCAAGGTCACACAACACATGATTTAAATTCCATATGCATACTCCACACAAGAGGAAATAATTGTAAGTAATGAAATTAACTTTAAAACCTCATTTGGAACGAGTGAAGGAAGGCTGCTGCTGTCTTTCAGGGCATCAGAAAGTTATATTTAATAGTCATAGTAGTTTCCTGGGGCTGCCGTAAGAAAATGTCACAGAGTGGGTGGTGACTTCAGAAAACAGAAAAGTATTCCCTCAGTTTTGGATGCTAGAAGTCTGAAATTAAGGTATTAGCCAAGTTGGTTTCTTTCTTCCTCCCTCCCTTCTCTCTCCCTTTCTTTCTTTCTTTCTTTCTTTCTTTCTTTCTTTCTTTCTTTCTTTCTTTCTTTCTTTCTTTCTTCCTTCCTTCCTTCCTTCCTTCCTTCCTTCCTTCCTTCCTTCCTTCCTTCCTTCCTTCCTTCCCTCCCTCCCTCCCTCCCTTCCTTCCTTTTCTTTCTTTCTTTCTTGTTTCTATTGGAGGCTCTGAGGGAGAATCTGTTCCATTTATCTCCCCAGGGTTTGGGTGGTTGCTGGCGATCCCTGAAATTCCTTGCGTTCTAGCTCCATCACAACAATCTCGGCCTCTATTTTCACAAGACATTCTACTTTGTGCCTCTTCATCTGGTTTTCCCTTGGTGCATGTCTGGGTCTAAATCTTGCTCAGAAAGACACCAGGCTTTGGGGTAGGGCTCATCTTAATCCAATATGACCTCATTTTAACTTGATTAGGTCTGTAAAGACCCTATTTCCAAATCAGGTCACATTCTGGGGTTCCAGGGAAACGTGAATTCTAGGGAGATAGTATCCGACTCGAATACTATTGTAGGAAACCATTGCTTATGCTCACAACTTCCTGCAGCACCTTGGCAAATATGTGAGCCAAGAATACTTTCTCTCCTATCAAATTATGTTTAAAGTACAAAAGGATAAAGAACATTTTGAACATGCAAGAGCTCAGGGAATATCATTGCCATGAGCACTTTCTGAGAAAACTAACGGAGGACAAATGTAAGACAATAAAGAGATTAACGAGGAAATTATGAACAAATTTACAATGGATTTTGAATATATTTAACAGTAGAAACAAGCCTAAAACACAGGTGTGAATAAAAGTATGAAACTGGATGTAAAAGTTATATTTAATGATAACAGAGAAAGGCTAGTATAGGTAAGGGGACTCCGTCAGGGCCTCCCCTGCAGCTTTACCACTTCAGTCTATTCTAGCTGATTCTATTTACCAATACAGTGGTCTTTTTCCTGAGGACAGCATGAAAGAAGTACCTTGGAATTCAAATCCCCCCAGGAGAAGGCCTCAAGAAATGATTGATGGGATTTGGTGAATAAATGCTCTGGATCCCTTGATCCTTAGAAAGATGACGCTGACGCATGTGTATTACAACCTCTCCCAGAAGTTCTGCACAATCTTAAGCTCTAATTACCCACAGAAATAGCTGGTAGAATAGTCCTTTATTGGTTGCTTTGTCTTTCCCGTGTGCTTGCTTACTTTCCTATTATTATTATGCTTGAATCATTGTCTCATGATGTACCTCTGAGGGAACCTCAATTAAGACAATGTAACCAGCCACAATTGATTGGGGGAAGGAGAAAGAAAATATAAAGTATTGCGCATATCTAATTGCTTCATCTGTAATTGCTGGGAATCCAAGGAGATAATTTAAAGTTGCAAATATGAAGTCATAGAAGCATAAGCACAGTTAACTATAAATGGTAAACAAAAATATAATATAATTAACTGAAACTGAGTGGTAGAAGTGAAGGGAGGAAATGAAGAGGAAGAAAAAATATCCAAAGTTTATCATTGCTCAGATAATAGATACTGCTTAAGAAATGGAAGATTAAGGGTATTATGTAAATTTACAGTTAGAAAGTGAAAATGGCAAAGGAAGGATGCCAAAAATTCTCTCCTCCAGAAAAGCGATGAGAAAACTGGCAAAAAAAATAAAGAGTCAGCTTTTTCAGAACTATGGAAATTAACTAAAAGCTTGCAGGAACCCAGGGAATGTTTATTCAAGAAAAAGACAGCTGGTAAATCTTGGTAAAAGCAGCAAACTTTGGGGGCATCTTAACTTCTGCTTTCCAGAAGCACGGTGGCCTTGAAACATAACAACCCACACTGATAGTGAAGTTTGGCAACTACTGGTGAAAACAGAATTGTGCCGAACCTCTTTCAAAACATCATTCCGGGGCGCCTGGATGGCTCAGTCAGTTAAGCGTCCGACTTTGGCTCTGGTCATGATCTCACGGTTCGTGGGTTCGAGCCCCGCATCGGGCTCTGTGCTGACAGCTAGCTCAGAGCCTGGAGCCTGCTTCGGATTCTGTATCTCCTTCTCTCTCTGACCCTCCCCTGCTCATGCTGTCTCTCTCTCTCTCTCTTTCTCTCTCTCTCTCTCAGAAATAAAGAAAACACTAAAAAAAAAATCATTCCCCCAAACTGTCAATTTGTGACCTGCCCGTCAGTTGCTCCCATAAGAATATATTTGCAAGCTATCTGTATCTTACCCAACTGGAAGCTTACCCAGTGTGAAAAGTCTTTTCTCCCAGGGACATTTATCAAAAAGCAATTACAGACCATTGTTGACCTTCATGGCTGCCTAAGGAAAAAAATAACAAATAAAAAAAAAAAAAAAAAAAAAACAAAAAAAAAAAAAAAAAAAAAAACTTTAAAAAAACAAAGCTTGGGGAATGAAATTCCAGTGGGACATTCAAAAGCTCTGAAACATTCCTGGAAATCTAGAAGTCCAGGCACGTGCCTAAGGCTGTTTGCATGCTTAGAACTGTGCATGGATCTGAACAGAGGATCTGAGGAGTCCCTAAGCTCTCACCTCTAGCTGATCTTGAGATTCGGTGCGAGTAAGAAGTGAAGGCTAAGGCAGGGGCGCCTGGGCGGTTCAGTTGGTTAAGCATCCAACTTCGGCTCAGGTCATGATCTCATGGTTGGTGGGTTCGAGCCCCGCATCGGGCTCTGTGCTGACAGGCTCAGAGCCTGGAGCCTGCTTCACGTTCTGTGTCTCCCTCTCTCTCTGACCCTCCTCTGCTCACACTGTCTCTCTCTCTCTCTCTCTCTCAGAAATACATTAAAAAAAAAAAACATTAAAAAAATTTAAAGAAGTGAAGGCTAAGGCAAAGTTTTAAATTGCTTGCCTAAATGTTGAAGGCATACCCCAGCACATACACAGAGCCCCTCAAAAAAGACTGGGAGAGATTTGCCAGTCTTGGGCGTTTAAAAAAAATCTCTGTCCAATCATTAGCTGACAACTCAGCTAACCAACTAGGCACTCAGTGGCCACACATGACAAAGACTTTATGGAACTAGTTCAGAAAAGTCACTAAAAGTAAATAACAAAAATACTGGCAAAAAAAAAACCCACCAAACCCTACGGAGGGTGAAGAATCTGATTTTCAGAGTTGTCGCATTATATTACTTCAAATGTCCAGTTTTCAATAACAATAAAAATAAATTATGAGACATACAAGTAACAAGAAAACTTGACCCATGACCAGGAAAAAAAACATCAAGCCATAGAAAATGTCCCTGAGGGAGCCCAGATTTTGAACTTAGTACACAAAGACTCTAAGTTAGCTCTTTTAAATATGTTTAAAGAATTAAAGCAAACCATGTCTAAGGAACTAAAAGTATGAAAATAATGTTTCACTAAATAAGCATACCAATGAAGAGACAGAAATAAAGAGGTAAAGAGGAACCAAGTAGAAATTTTGGAGTTAAAAAGTACACTTACTGAAATGAGAAATCCACTGTTGGGACCCAACAGCAGATTTGAGCAGGCAGCAGAAGGAACCAGCAAACTTGAAGATGGGTCAATTGAGATGATTCAGTCTGAGGTATAGAAAGAAAAAGTAATGAAGAAAAAGAAACAAGGCCTCAGAGACCTGTGGAATGCCACCAAGCATACCACTGTGCACATAGGAGGAGTCCTTAAAAGAGAGGATAGAAAGGAGCAGAAGGAATAGTTAAGGAAATGATTGCCAAAAACTTTCCAAATTTGATGAGATAGCCTGAACCCACGTATCCAAGAAGCCCACCAAATACCAAGTAGGATAAACTCAAAGAGATCTACATTGAGACACATAATCAAACTCGCAAAAGCCAAAGACAGACTCTAAGAAGCAAAAAGAGAGAAGTGACTCATCATATCCCAGGAATCCTCAATAAGGTTAATTAATGATTTCTCATCAGAAACCAGGAAGCCCAGAAAACTGAGATGACATAGTCAATGTGTATGTGAGGCAGGGCTGGGACTGCCAAACAAGAACCACATACCTGGCAAAACTGTCCTCCAAAAAGTTCGAGAACGTAAGACGTTACTGGAGAAATAAAAACTAAGAGAATTAATCTCTAGCAGACCTGTCTTATAAGCAGTACTAAAGGGCCCACGAAAGATACACAATGGCCACTAAGCTCATGAAAAGAGGCAGCATAGCTTTCATCAGTAGCAAAAAGAAAATCAAAACCAGAACGAAATACCACTTCACACCTACTCAGATGACTAACATCAAAAAGTCAGGTAATAAGTATTAGCAAGAATTTGGAGTAAACTGAAGCTTCTTATAGTACTGGTGGGAATGTAAAATGATGCAGCCACTTTGAAAAATATTCTGGTAGTTCCTCAAATGATTAGATACAGAGTTGCCAAATGATTGGGCAATTTCACCCCTTGGTGCATACACAAGAAAAGTGAAAACGTGTTCACGCAAAAACTTGCACATGGATGTTTATAGCAGCATTATTCCTAATAGCCAAGTTTGAAAACAACCCAAATGTTCATCAAACTGACAAACGGATAAACAGAAAGTGGCCTATTCATCCAGTGGAATATTTTTCGGCCATAAAAAGCAATGAAGTACTTATACATGCCACAACATGGATGAACCTTGATGGCGTTATGTTACATGAAAGAAGCCAGTCACAAAAGAACATATGACTCTATTCAGGTGCAAGTTCAAAATAGGGAAATGTATAGAGACAGACAGATTTGTTAATACTTAGGACTGCGGAGTGGATAGAGAAATAGGTGAATGTTTGCTAATGGGTACAAGGTTTCTTTTCTGAGGTGGCAAAAATGCTCTCAGATTGATTGGGGTGGTGACTGCACAGATCTGTGAATATACTAAAAACCACTGAATTGTACATTGCAGTGAACTGTGTGGTATGCGACTCACATTTTATTAAAGCTGTTAAAAACCAAAAATACTAATGGGAGTCCTTCAGGCTTAAATGAAAGGATAGTAGACAGTAACTTGAATCCACGTGAAGAAAGACAGAGAACCCATAATGATTCAGCCCTCCGGCTATTCTCTCCACCACCATGCTATGCATGCATTTTTGTGGAGAACCTTCTATGCACTAGGTCCCATGCTAATGAGACCAGTAATCTCTACCCCTAGACCAAGGCAGAGGTCAAACATGGAACATATCCTTTCCCTTGCGGTACGTACTAAAACAAGCGATAGCCAGGTCACTACAAATTATCAGCCCAAGGCTGGGGCCTTTCCATGCCTCTGGTCATAGGTCCTTAATACCCCTGTGAGGTAGAGACTGTTGACGTCTCTGGAACTCACTTTTCCCATCTGTGAAATAAACCCCAAAAATTTGCCCCCAGGTCTCAGTTCCTAATAGAAAACAGGCTCAACCTCAACTTCCAGTAAGTTCCTTATTATGTCACATCAACTCAATGGAATGGTATGCAAGCCTTCTTTATGTAGGTGTTAAGAAAGACTATGGTAGAACATGGCACATATTTTGACGTGTTAAATGAAAGAAACACAATACAGAGTTTCACTTCTGCTATGTTTACAACCTTGTAATATATGTAAAATTGAAATGGATGACAGTTATAAGGAAATTATTGATATAGGAATGTAAATATTCTTAAAATATATGAAGAGTCCACCTAGTGACAGATGTGTAAAATTATAAGTACAGAAACATAAGATTAACGATTAAGACAAAAATTAAACTGAATATATTTTTCATATCAATAAATTTAAATGGGTTAAATCCCCTTATTAAAAAGACTTCTAGCTTGGTTCATAAAATGAGTTTCAACACATAAAAAAACGTGATTCCAAAAAGTTAAAAATACAGAATTGGTAAATGTATATTAGGCACACCCAAACCAAAAGGAAGAGAGCTCATGATCTTAATTTCAAATATAATACAATAAGAAGAAACTCACTAATAGCAGGAAACAAAATATATGCTCATTGTCCAAGATCAATCAATTGTTAAAAACAATTTGTTAAAAAAAAGTTGTTAAAAAAAAGAGGAAGGCTATAGAATGATACCTGTATCACTGGATCTTCCATTTCTATCTCCAGATGCACAGTCTATTCTCTTCTATCTTGATCTGGTGCCGTGGGAAACCAAACTCTTCTGTGTTCTATGCCAAATGCATCACTGGGCCCCTCATCTCTAGCTCCCGGTTAGGTTCGGTCATTGGTGGAGTACTAGTGGTAGAACAGAGGATGGAAGGAGAATGAGAGCAGAGAATTAATTACAATGTGTCCCTCCCTGTGGACTTGCTGCAGGTTAGCAAGATCCTTGTACCGAAACTCCTGTCAGGTGGCTCTTTTCACGTAAGCTCTCCATGTCAAGTTACGTTGACTCTCCTCCTTCACCTTCAGGCCCGTGTGTGGTAATGGCACTCCCTAAGATACCTGAGTTACTGTTGTGTTCCTTATGCTTTTCCCTCTGCTCTGCCTCTACCATTGTAAATTATCCTTTTAGTAATCATTTCTCTTCTGCTCAACATCACTCATCAGCAGGGAAATACAAATCAAAACCACAGTGAGGAGCACTTGGGTGGCTCAGTCGGTTAGGCATCTGGCTCTTGGTTTTGGCTCAGGTCATGATCTTACACTTCATGAGCCCAAGCCCCGCATTGGGCTGCATGCTGACAGCTCAGAGCCTGGAGCCTGCTTTGGATTCTGTGTCTCCCTCTCTCTCTGCCCCTCCCCTGCTTGGACTCTCTCTCTCTCTCTCTCAAAAATAAACATTACGATTGTTTAAAAAGATAATTAAAAAAATAAAATACAGAATAAACTTTTTCTAGTCTCCATTAAACAATCATGAAAAAAAAGGGACCCTGTATTGGTCTACGAGGAAAACAAAACAAAATCAAAACAGAAAGATCAGTTAATTCTAAAAGGAAAAAAAAAAAGACAATAAATATTCTCTTGTTCCAGTGCAGTAATACTAGAAACTAAACACACAATCAGAAAATACTATCTATTGGAAATTTAGAAAAAAGTTGTTAGTTGAGTCAAGGAGGGACATATAAATGAAAGTTGCACTCTGAGTTACTAGATATACTCTAATACATGTATAGAGCAAGAAAAACACGGTTTTTTGTTTTTGTTTTGTTTTCAGCAGTCAAAGAGAAAAGAACTTACTTAGAAAGACAGACAGTGGGTTTTTGGCCAGTTGTGACAGAATTCTATTTCCAAAGTGTTGAGGGAAAATATTTGTTACCCTAGAATTCTATGTCAGATAAAGGCACTGGAGTTATATGAGAACCAGGAGAGATGGCTTTTCACAGAAGCTTGGTGAAAGAATAAAAGGAAGTGCTTCAGTAATATCCATAAGGAATGTGTAGAATATAAAACACAATGGTGAGCCGAGAAGTTGGAAAGCATGATAGTAATTCAAAACAATTATCGCATGTTAAGAGAGAGAAAACTAACTTTAGTGTGTTTAAGACAAGAAGGAGCCAAAATAAAATAAACCTGAAAATGGGAGAGTAGAGAACAAGCTTGTACAATTTTCTGGCTCTTTCTATTCTTTGGACAGAGGCTAGAGATGACGATGACTTTTGATTTTACTTTGTATGCATGTTAAAATCTATTGCAAAGTCACAAACGCCAATTTACTTAGCATCCAACTGACATTCACAATCTGTGGAAGTCAGGTGTTAGAAGACACCTACCAAGTAAAGGCAAAATGGAGCCCAGCCCATCTTCTGAGCTGTACTTCATAGAATAGAAGAAAACACCGTAAGTGTTATTGATACCCAGGATGCTCACTGTTGGTTCTACGGAGAAATGGTTTTACATCTCGTACTCTCTACTGAATTGCTTTTTCGGTGAGTTGCTTGGTGTCAAGGTCAATGGCCTGCATGTCATTGGTAGATTCTCATTCTAAATACTGTACATGTTTTCAAAATGAAAGGCACATAAATAAAGAAGCAGCTTTGTTGAAAAGATTCAAAGTCACAAAAGAAGTATCTGGAGCCTTGGAGACAAAAGAGACTGCTTCCTAATATAGTGTTGTCTGATTGTAAGTTTACTTCATGGTGAACTTCGCTTCCCTGCTTTCTCCCACTGGCTTTTCTTACAGCTAACTTGCATCATTCCAGAGACCAATACTGTCTGTACAACAGTTTTTAGCCCCGGTGAAGAAAGGCTAGCTTCCTTCTGTTCCAAACGAGTATTTAACCATCCAACTACCCCCAGTTTCAGAGGCCATGAAAGGCTGGGAGTTGCTGGGAATTTCATCTGATGAACGCTTCAGACTGTTCCAGAATGAGATTAATTGCCTTGTCCCCAGGTATAGATGGCACATTTTATTTCAGAGGCCTGTGAAAGAACTCTCATCTTCATTTTAAAGCTGGCCTGGGGCCCCAGGCATGCAATGCTTGAACTTACACAAATTGGAAGATCAGGGAAAGTCCCTATTCACATTTCACTGCTTTTTTTTTTTTTTTTTTTCCTTCCAGATTCCCGGGATTTTGCTGAGTCTGCTACAAAAAATGCTTCTTCATCTCCCACACCCCATCTAATTAACTGGAAATTAACCTTCTCATTAACCCACAGATGGGGAAGATTCACACGCATATTTCAGCATGTATACACTCACATGGGCACTCGGCGGCGGGATGAAAAACTAAATTCCAGTTGATACATGCAGGAGAAATAGAAGATATTTGAAATGGAATTTTCATTTCAGAAATCAGTTGCCGAAACATGTATGCTTTTATTAACTAGAAGCCCGCACTTGGGATATAATTGGTAGTCGAGGAAAATCTTGAGTCATCTCAGGAACCCGGTCGAAATTTCTATTGATTTTGCCGCCTCCCGTGGGCCTAACCTACTGGCAAACAACACACCCAACCTGCCCAGGGATCATGGGGGTCTTCTATAAATCCATCTGTATACTGAGCCCTTTACCTCTGCTAATTCTCCTCCATGTTCAGGCTTAGTATTTTCCCCTTCGTCAAGCCTTATGTAACACAGCAGCTCTATCGACTTGCCCATCATTTTGGGGGCACTAATGCGAATGAATTCTTTTGATAAGTCCCAGGCAAATAGGTGCCTAAATTAACACCTATGCCTCAACTGTGTCTCACTTTACCTAGCCTTTTGGAGTCCTACTGCCAAAATCCAAGTATAAAGGCAAAAAGAAAGCAGACAATGGGTTTCCAGTTTTATGCTTGTCTTAGCAATTCTATGAGAGACATTTTGAAGCTCTTCTTGAAAACTCTGTGCCAAAGACCTGGTAATTGTTTTTTATGGTTTTCCAATGAAGTGTGAAGTCCTTCTAATAGCTGTCAATGGCTTTCTCTTCCCTGTAGCAGGAACACTAAGAAAGAGGCCTTTTAACAACTGTTCCTGGTTTGTTTTTTGGGTTTTTTTTCCCCCCTCTTTCCCATCATAACTACTTTGGTCTGATGTCTGGTGAAAGCCTGAACATTGGGCTTTTCAGCGCTGAATAGCCTAAGAGGAGTCCAGAGCGGGTACAATGAATCACGTTGGATCCCTCCTAAATTTCAAAAGGGAAGAAAATCATCACAGCCAAGATGTGGCCCACGGTTCAACTCAAAAATCACGGACTTTTACTCTGTGCTGGGCATATTGCTAGGGCCCGAGGATATGCAGGTAAATAAAGGAGGGCCTTGTTCCCAAGTAACTCTCAGGCTAGTTGAGTAGAGAGAGATGTAAATGAGAATAGTATAAAATATATGCTCTGCGGAGAGAGGTAACTGAAAGAAGAGGTTGATTCTAAGGGACCGCGAGCCTAGGTATGTTTTATCACTTTGTTTCTAGTACTTAACACAGGGGCCAATCTTTAACAGAGAAGCAACGAATGCGTATTGTATTCATTAAGAAGGCACATGAAATTATTGATAAGTAAATGTTTAGTTAGTATTTGTTATACTTAAGAGTAACAGTTTAGGTCAAATTTGATTCACGAGAGCTGTATTTTTATGTGCTATACATGCTCTTTACAGTACATCAGAGTCCCCTCTGTGTCATCAATGTGCATAATATATTTCTGCCCATTATATGGGACTTGACACATAATTTTACTCTTTTAAATTGTTATGGAGGTTTGCAGTTGTTGTACCTTTGCTTCTATAACAAACTGTTGTCCATGTGTATAATTTATTTTATATCATATTCTTAGTTAGACAAACAATCTCAATTATTACATTGTTCCTCCAGGAGAAAAGATGCCCTGTTTCCGGAATCTATGCTTTCCTCTTCGAAACGCAAGAATGCATTGTGCTAGAAATGGGTGACTACCTGTGCAGTCATGTATCACTGGGTATTTTTTTCACAGGGATGTCGGAGTTCTTTCCTCCGTCTGAATGGAAATGCTTAAGATGACTGGGAGTCACTTTTTGCCCCCAGTTCCTCTCTCCTGATGTTTCCTTTACCTGTCCAACTTCCTATAGCCGTTGCTAGGTTTTCCCTTGAGACAAAGGTTGGTCTCAATCCCTGAGTCAATGAAGCACCAGCTCACGTCAAGAAGAATTTAGAATTACGTTTGAATGCAATACACTAAGAGTCAGATGGGCTAGGAATGCGTATTCTCCTCTAATCCCTATGCAGTAGCCCAGGTTAGCCCCCCAGTCTTGCCATGAATTCACCTACCACTTAACTGGGTTGAGGTCCCGCTAAATTGTTGTCAAACTCTTCCCTCAAGTTACCAGATCTCACTCCCAATATCCTCCACCACTGCCTGAGCCTACCTTTGAGTGGACAGTGTTCAGAAACACGATGTCATCGACTTTCGTCCAACTAACCCCTGCCACCTGACATCCACACTGGACTTTCCCAAAGACCTTGCCAATTTGAGGACTGGCCCTCCAGGGTCAGAATGTCTGACATGCTGTAAATGCCCTTAGGACAATGGATTTCTCTGGCCCTCCTTCCCAGGGCAAGCCTCGGTAACCTTCCTAGACTGACTTGTCCTTGGTTTGTCTCCTTTTCTACTAACTCGTGCTTCTGAAGTAGCAAGATGTCTCACAGCAGCACTCATTGGGCCTCGGTTCCACAGATTTGAACATTCTATTAACCCTACTCCCTGCACAATATCCAGCACAGGATGGAGCACCCAGAAATTTCTACTGGGCATATGCTTGGCCCCCAAACAGGGGACTTGTCTGCAGATCCTGGCTCAGGGACTTGGGGCAAACAATGGCAGAGAAAATGTAAATTGAACACTAAATATTGTGAATTTATACCTTGATGGAGAAAAGGAGATCAACACATAGGAAACGAGAATGAATAATGCAGACTGTCTGGGCCTGTGTTCTCTATGGAGATAAATGTTACCCTTTCCTACTCAGTCACTCAAGCACCACCAATTCCTCGTCTTTTTTTTTCTCTCTTTTTCAAGTTTTTATTTAAATTCCACTTAGTTAACATACAATGTAATATTAGTTTCAGGTGTACGATTTAGTGACTCAACACGTACATAGAGTATCCAGTGCTCATCGTGACAAACGCCCTCCTTAATGCTCATCACTCACTTAACCCATCCCCATCCCTACCTGCCTCCATCAACCTCTCAGTTCATTCTCTCTCATTACGAGTCTCTTGTGGCTTGTTTCCTTCCCTTCTCTTTTCCCTCACCTTCCTGTATGTTCGCTTGTTTCGTTTCTTAAATTCCACATATGAATGAAATCATGTGCTGTTTGTCTTTCTCTGACTGACTTATTTTGCGAAGCATAATACACTCCAGTTCCATCCAGGTTATTACAAATGGCAAGATTTCATTCGTTTTGACCATTGAGTAGAATTCCACTGTATATATACCACATCTTCTTTAGCCATTCATCAGTCAATCAGTGGACATTTGGGCTCTTTCCATAATTTGGTGATAGTACATAATGTTGCTATAAACATCAGGATGCATATATCTTCAAATCAGTACTTTTGTATCCTTTGGATCAAGGGGTATATTTACCCAAAGGATATAAAAATAATGATCTGGATCACAGGATAGTTCTATTTGGAACGTTTTTGGGAGCCTCCATATTGTTTTGCAGGGTGGCTACACCAGTTTGCATTCCTACCCACAGCAATTCCTCATCTTTTTCTTTTTAAAGTTTATTTATTTATTTTGAGAGAGAGCGAGAGAGGAGGGCAGGGGCAGAGAGAGGGAGAGGGAGAATCCCAGGCAAGCTCCCCACCGTCAGCACTCGCTGAGTCTGACATGGGGCTCGATTCCACGAACCGTGAGATCACGACCTGAGCTGAAGTCAAGAGCCAGATGCTCAACCGACTGAGCCACCCCGGTGCCCCAGCAATTCCTTATCTTTAATGTCTCTCATATTTATCCTTCTTTTCTACCATCAAAGCTACTACCTCAACTGAAGTCACAACCGTTCACTTGAACTATTGTTATAGCCACCTAGCTGACCACCCTGCCTTCAAAATTTTCCTATCCTTTCTTCATTTAGTTGCTCTAATATTTCTTTTTTCATTTATACTATTTAAAGCTAACTATTTTTAATTATTTTTTAACCCAAAGACATGTGTTATTCTTTCTAACACTACAGAATAGCAAGAATGGAAAATAATTCTTCCTGCCACCTCAGATGTTCATTTCTTTCCAGTGGTGATTCCAGAATATAGGGGAGCTTTCCTCATCTCCCACTCCTTTCTCCAGGCACTCCCATCTGCTTTTGTTCCTATCATTCTATGGAAAAGGCTTTCACCAAGGACAAAGGTAATATTGATGTTCTTAAATGCAACAGAATTGGGACTTGCCATCTCAGCTCTATTGGCTATAGGTTCCTTTAAGAAACTCTCCTGGGGCTGTGTATTCATTTCCTTTTGGTGCGGTAACAAATGCCCACCAACCTGGTGGCTTGAAACAACACACATCCATTCTTTTCCACTTCTAGCCGTTAGAAATCCAAAATCAGTTTCAATGGGCTGAAATCAAGGTATGGGCTCTAGGGGAGAATCCATTTCTTTGCTTTCTCTCTCTCTGGTTTATTTATTTTGAGAGGAAGAGACGTGAGAGAGGCAAAGAGTGAGGGAGAGAGAGAGGGAGACAAAGAGAGAGAGAGAGAGAAAGAGAGAGTCCCAGGCAGACTCCACACCATCAGCACAGAGCCTGATGCAGGGGCTCAAACCCACGAACAGTGAAATCATGCCCTGAGCCAAAATCAAGAGTTGGACGCTTAGCCAACTGAGCCACCCAGGACCCCATGTTTCTCTCTCTCTCTCTCTCTCTCTCTCTTTTTTAGCTTCTGAACGCTGCCTGCATTCCTTGGTTCATGGCCCCTTTCTCCATCTTCAAAGTCAATCATGCAATATCTTTCTTAATCTGTCATCCTTGCCTCTTCTACAGTCCAATCTCTTTCTCCCTCTCTCTATAAGGACACTGGATCATTTGATGAGTGCTAAATGTAATCATAAATGCCTTTATATAGAAAGGTTGCATGATAGTTAATATTGTGTCCACTTAACTGGGCTAATGGATGGCCTGTTAAAAACATTACTTCTGAGTGTGCTTATGAGGGTGTTTCTGGAAGAGATTAGTAGCGTTTGATTCAGTAGATTGAGTAAATAGATCCACCCAAAGCAGTGTGGGTGGACGTGGTCCAATCCATAGACTGGATCCACGTAGAATAAAAAAGTAAAGGAAGGGCAAATTCTCTTTCTCTCTTTCTTCTTGAGCTGGGATGTCTATCTTTTCCTGCCCCCCTCAGACATCAGAGTTCCTGATTCGCAAGCTTTCAGACTCAGACTGAATTATACCACTGGCTTTCCCTGGGTCTCCTGACTTGCAGACAGCAGACTGTGGGACTTTTCAGCCTCTATAACCACGTGAGCCAATTTCTATAGTAAATCTCCCCTTGTATATATCTCTCCATATATTGTATTGGTTCTGTTTCCCTGGAGATCCCTAATACAGACTGTGTTCTATTTATTTATTTACTATTTCTGAATCATAGTTCTTTTGAGGAAGTAGGTTTTTAAATACATTAATTTAACTTTGAGACATTCAAGTTACACTGAATAAATATATTGTTAAAGTAAATACTGTGAAACATAACACACATAGAGAAAAGTGCAAAAACCATAAGTACTTCGCTTAGCAAATTATTAGAACATGAAGACGTGCAACCACCACTCAGGTCAAGAAACACATTGTCAGCAGCCTAGAAGCCCTCTGTGCGCTCCTTCCCAATCACATCTCCCTCTTTGTTAAGTTTTTCCCCAAGCGTTTTAACTTGCACAGTTTGAGATCTTTTCTTCCTTTTGAGAAAGAGGAAAGCAGTGCCTGACATCGGGGCACTGGCTTGGTCCTTTCGTGGTGAGTATGAACAACAACAATTTCATAGAACACCAATGCCAGACAAGACCATTCTGCAAACCCGATTAAGACAAAAAGCCAGACCCCTCTGTGATCATGTCTGGACACAGATGGAAACATGAACTCTTGCAAACCACAGAGATGACCCCTCTCTCAGCTAGCATGAGCGACTGCTGTTTCCTTATCAATTAGAGCTTTGACCTCACTTGAATCTCCTCTCTTTCTAGAGATTTATTAAGATCCTCAATCACAGAATTACCCTTGTTTCCAGACAGCATGCAGTTCTGAGCAATGCCTCATGTGGACTCTCTCCTGAAGCCCCACACTCAAGCCTGAATCCTGTAATAAGTTCATTCTAGCACCTTCTTACTGAGATCATCCCTTGTGGCCTGCATCCTGCATTGTCCTCCACAACAATGAGCGATAAACCCAACTTGTCCAACTCTAGGTATGTTCATATGGTCTTTGCCTAAAGGGCACTGATATTTTCCAATGTCGGTGACATTTTAAAAAAAAATTTTATGTTTATTTATTTTTGAGAGAGAGAGACAGTGGGGGAAAGGCAGACACAAAATGCGAATCAGGCTCCAGGCTCTGAGCTGTCAGCACAGAGCCTGATGCGGGGCTTAAACTCATAAACCGTGAGATCATGACCTGAGCTGAAGTCAGACACTTAATCGACTGAGCCACCGAGGCACCCCTGTTGGTGACATTTTCTAAACAGGGTTTTCTGACTGTTTCACTGTATTCTAGTTTTTATTTTTATTTAATTCTAAGCTATTTTTATTTGTGTAAAGACGACTAACATCTTGTGTGTGTGCACTGATTACACTGACTTTGTGAATAGTCTCCTTGCTAATTTTCCTTCTTGCTTAAGGTTTCAAAACTTACGTTCATGAAACTGTGGCAAAAAAAAATTCTACCTTCTCTTTTCCAACATTTATTCCTCTGATTCCTTTTTCTCATCTGCTTGTATCGACTAGTACTTGCCGGACAGAACAAATGTTTCTGATGATAATGGGCATCTTTGCCTTGGTTTTGCTTTATTGGGACTTTACTGAGTTTCTCACTATTAAGCATGATGCTAGTCTTTGGTTTGAGATACGCATTATATAAGGAATTATCCTGGCTCAGATTCTGGCTCTGCTACTTACATGCTGTGACCTTGTGCAAGCTACTTAAATTTTTAGTACTAATTTCTTCATCTGAATATTATGGCAATAATAACACTACCTCGTAGGGCTTTGTCAGCATGAAATTCATTAAAAACTGTTAAAAGTATGAAAAAAGGCTTAGACTAGTGCTTGGTTCATACTAATTTCTGTATACATGCTTAATTATACGATTTCAATATAATATAGCACAATATAATACACTGTGATAAACAATCTGTAACATAATAAAACAATGACATTTCATATGTTGTAAAAGTGCTATGTATTATCTCTCTATTTGAATTTAGTTAAGCATTTTATCAGTATGAGAGGTTGGATTTTATCAAATGCATTGGTGGTATCTCTAGTGATACCTGTGGCATTTCTCCCTTGATGGATTCATTTTTCTTAAACATCCATCTGATCACGTTACAACCTTGTCTGGACTCATCCTACCTGCATAGGATGATGTATAATTCTTAGCAAGTCATTCAAGAGCTTCCATGATATTAACAGTAGAACTCCCCTATGACTCAGCAATAGCACTGCTTGGAATTTATCCAAGGGATCCAGGAGTGCTGATGCATAGGAGCACATGGACCCCAGTGTTCATAGCAGCACTCTCAGCAATAGCCAAATCATGGAAAGAGCCTAAGTGTCCATTGACTGACGAATGGATCAAGAAGATGTGGTTTATCTATACGATGGAATACTACACGGCAATGAGAAAGAATGAGATCTGGCCATGTGTAGCAACATGGATGGAACTTGAGGGCATTACACTGAGAGAAATAAGTCAGGCAGAGAAGGACAGATGCGATATGTTTGCACGTATAGGTGGATTAGGAGGAACTTAATGGAGGGCCATGGGGGAGGAGAAGGGGAAAAATAGTTGGGGAGAGGGAGGGAGGCAAACCATGAGAGACTCTTGAATGCTGAGAACAAACTGAGGGCTGATGGTGGTGGGGGAGAGGGGAAGGGGGGTGATGGGCATGGAGGAGGGCACTTGTGGGGATGAGCACTGGGTGTTATATGGAAGCCAACTTGACAAGAAACTATTTAAGAAAAAATAAAGAAATAAAAATAAAAATATGTGAAATGTATAGAATGGTGCCTGGCACAGTGTAAATGCCATATAAGTATTCCTATAATTTTTTTTCCACTGAGAGTTTTACCAGAAGATGTGGAATTTTGTCATGTTCTTTTCGGGCATTTGTAGAGATGTTTATGTGGTATTTTTCCTTCGATTGAACCATGTTTTACAACATGTATCTCACTGGGGTGCCTTGGTGGCTCAGTCACTTGAGCGTCCAACTTAAGCTCATGATCCCATGGTTGGTGAGTTTGAGCCTCATGTCCCGGCTCTGCGCCGACAGCTAGGAGCCTGCTTCGGATTCTCTGTCTCCCTCTCTCTCTCTCTCTGCCCCTGCCCCGCTCACGCTCTCTTTCTCTCAAAAATAAATAAACATTGAAAACAAACCCCACATATCTGACCACATGATACCATCATATAGACACAATACGGACAGCAAAGCAAGACATTCAGGACCTTTCATGATCTAACTCTGCTTTTAGAGACTTGACTGTGGTCCTCAAAGAGACTTTTAGGTTTTAAAATTTTCTCTTAATCCAAACAATTTTTACCAGGCTGTGAATTTTCAAGTTTTTCCTACTTTCTCATGTCCCTGGGGCTGGCATCAATTGTAAGACAAAAGCATAGAATTAGAGGTGTTAGTGTTTATTGATCTGAAACCTTTTAATTTATTGGAGTGATCTCTTGCCAACCTTGCGTTCCTTCTTTGGGGCCCAGATGCCACTTGGATAAGGGCTCATTAGTATGACTTCTCTACTCACATGTAAAAATTCCAGCTGTATTAAAAAAGGCTCTCATTTCTGTACTTAGGTCCTTGTTCTAGGAGTTTCCTGTTTACCGAGCATACATTATAGGGAACTAAATAGTATTTGGAGGTCCCCTCGGGGGTGCCTGAAAATTCCAAGGTATATTAAAATCGCGTCAACAATACCGTGCCCTTTCATAATATATTATGTGAAGGTTTATAGTCTCTCCTAGGGAAACACAATTAATTTTTTGATGTTTTTCCCTTGTGAGAGAGGAGAGCATAATAAATACTCCTTCTCTGTACCTTTGGAGATAATTGGCTGGAAAGCGATTGGGTGAAAACTGTTTCCTCACTCAAGGTCACTCTGCTGCACAGCAGCACCACTGAGGCATGCTTGTGAATACCAGGAACGTGCCCTTCAGACAAAGATTAATTAGATGCAAAAGTTAAAAGAGGGAAACAGATGAATCCTCAGCATGGCTTTCAGAATATAAGAAGTGCAGTCCATGTTAATGGCTGAGCTAGTTTTCAAAGCTAGCCTTTTGAACTCATCTGATTATGTATCTAGTTTAAAAGGCTTGTATTCCTATTAATAATGAGCTTCTAAAATGAAAGGGAGCCACATAATGATCCAGCATTCATGCAAAGGAAATAATTATTTACCACAAAAGAATTAATTCACAAATGTCACCTAAGAAGCCAAACTGAGAAGAAACCCCAGCTTTGCTCATCGTCTTTCACCTGCTTACAACCTCCCCTTGTGCTGAAAAAGCCTTCACCAGGATTGCAAAGATGAGGATGATGCGGTCCCACTACTTGATGGCACACGTTTTAAGAGCAGCAATCAGGACAAATACACAAACATCTTTGATAAGAGGGAGATGATGGTGGGGCCAGAAGAGAAATTTGGGGAAAAAAAAAAAAAAGGGAATGATTACTTTCCTTGCTTTGCTTTACTGAGGCTTTATCTTGCTTCATCATTTTATCAAAACCTTTGTAAATTACAGGAGTCAAAAAACATTGCATAACAAGTCAAATAAGAGGACATAGTTCATAATCTGCTCCTCCATCCCTTTCACCACCACCCCAGTTCAAGGTAACCATTGTGAAATGTTCCTTGTATAATTTCTGTACTTTTCTAGATGCTCATATCAAAATATCCAAACTTTCGTTATTCTTTTACCCCCAAAAAAGGATTAATCCTATGTATCTTTGCATGCAACTTCCTTTTCTTTTTATTAGGTTTATTTGTATTTATTTTGAGAGAGAGATAGAGAGCAAGCAGGGGAAGGGCAGAGAGAGAGGGAGGCAGAGGATCCGAAGCAGGCTCTGCACTGTCAGAACAGAGCCTGATGCGGGGCTCGAACTCACGAACCATGAGATCATGACCTGAGCCAAAACCAAGAGTCAGGTGCCTAACCGACTGAGCCACGTGGGTGCCCCCATTAGGCAGTTTTTGAGATGTGTCATGTGTCAGGCATACTTGGAGGATAAAGAACCAGGAAAATCTTTCAAAGGGGTCAGAGTAAAAAAAAGACCAAAAACGTTTTATAGTCAGAGAAAACATAGCTCCCTGATGTTTTTCACTACTAAATAATCAACTTCCAATAATGGAAAACCTGAAAAACAAGAAAATTCCCTTTAAAAGACAAGTGCATGTGGAATAAGAGAGAAAGAACAACATGGGATTAAGAAAAGGAAATGAATATTAAATCCAAAGTAAAAATGACAGTGTGTAGTCAACAAGCGTCCTGTTTTGTTACTAAGACTGCTTCACAGGACCGAAGTCTAAATTGAAACGAGCAATTTCCTAAAAGTCAACA
Organism: Hyaena hyaena; assembly: GCF_003009895.1. Lineage (NCBI taxonomy): Eukaryota > Metazoa > Chordata > Mammalia > Carnivora > Hyaenidae > Hyaena > Hyaena hyaena. The sequence continues at coordinate 530,766 of NW_024080644.1, read as the reverse complement.
TTGACAGAATAATAGAAAAGATTGCATTGACTTGCCTCACGAGTCCAGTGCAAGAGCTTTTTGTAATCACACAAGTCAAAAAGATATTGCTTCTTAGGTTTTCTTTGTCCTACTTTTTTAGAAATTAAACCAGAAACACAGAGATGCCAATAAAAATTAATACTGTGAATCCTTCATGGAACTGTATTTTTCTAAATGCTAAACTTGCAGAAGATGAAATGACCTGAAATCCCTAGAGTGTGTTAGGACAGAAAGATGTGAGAACACAGGTTTCTTATTATTTGATAGAACTCCGGAGTCTTGTGTACAAAGTGTACAGAACACATTCTGGCCTATGGAAGCCGGCTGAAGCCATATTCAAATATTCAGTAGGCTTTTTATTTTAAAGAAGAGCAAAAATGATGGCATCTGATACTATCTTATGCAACCACACATAGGAGAAAAAACTCCAACATCGATGAGCACTGCGCTTTATTAAAATGTATTTGAAAGAGACCAAGTTGTCATCATCCTTCATTCTATTAATGTGTGTTTTTTTAGCGACTTCACTGACTATTAGAAACCTTTGCACAGAGTGATATCAGGTGGAAAACATGAGACTCCACTTAGAAGTTAAAATGATCTTGACTCCAAAAGCGGCGGTTATTCTCTACAGAATTTCCACAGAGTGGCTCTAACAGCTTTTTAGCTGAGTCCGTTCGGCTTTGTACAACAAATGTAAATTAAAACCAGAATATACGTACAGGAATTGGCTTTGTTAATGTTTTCACAGTCGCTTTGTTAAGCCTGGCTCATCGGCCGCGGTTCCCTAGGGCGCTGTACTTACTGGAAGCCTTCTGCCCCTTCCTTTCCTCAACTCCCTCGTCATTGTAGCTTCTGACATTCAAGTCCTGGGAAAACTATACAGAGATGAAGGCTTGACAGAATTGCCTACTGAGCTTTCCAGTTGGCACTGTCTTGCCTGGCATTTTTTAACATTTTGTGAAAAATAAATGGGTCAATTAACTACATTCTGTGAGTATTATGAATCCAATTGCTCTTAAAAAAAAAAAAAAAAAAAAAAGGCTAACTGATCTTTCCAGGCTGTAATACAGACTCCAATTAAGATAATTTGTATTGAAATGATCCTTCAACAGGATTTTGGTGAGTGTTGTGGGGGGTGGGGGTGGGTAGACAGTTGGGGCATATTCTTCTCTCAGGAAGTTTCCAGTCTTAAGTGAACAGCTAAAGAAATTTATGGTGAACTAAACAAGTGTAGATGAATAAAATTATCAGAAGACAGTTAGACCCCGTCAAATGTTAGCATGCGTGAGAAGCACTTAGAAGGCTTGTTAAAACACCCAATGACTGCGTCCACCCCACTGTTTTTTATTTAATAGTCCTGGGGTGGAGGCTGACAATTTGCCTTTCCAACAACTTCCCATTTAATGTTGAGGCTGGTCGTCTGGTGACCACTCTGATTACAGGGTCTGAGAATTTGCTGTAATTAGCGGTGAAGATCCGATAAAGAGAAACCTGCATTTATAGGGGACCAACATGTGGCAACACCAGTACGAGTCATGCAAGAAAAAGGGGACAGAACTTTTGCAAAGCTCTTTCTTGTAAACATCTCTTTTTAAAATTTTTCAAAATGTTCATTTATTTATTTTGAGAGAGAGAGAGGGAGAGAGAGAGTGAGCAGGGGAGGGACAGAGAGAGAAGGAGACAGAATCTCAAGCAGGCCTCACACTATCAGCACGGAGCCCGATGTGGGGCTCGAACCCAGGAACCGTGAGATCGTGACCTGAACTGAAATCAAGAGTCAGACACTTAACCGACTGAGCCACCCAGGCGTCCCCTTTCCTGTAAACTTCCTGAGTTCGGTGTGAATTCAATGAGTTTAAGTAGCACCATCCCCATTTTATTGATGAGCAAAGAGAGGCTAAGGCAGACTAAGTGGATGATCCAAGCCTGCGCAGCCAACACGCTGCAGACCTACTGCTTCAACCTAGCCCACCTGGTATTCGTACTATTTTTACTCATATCTGTGCAGAAGCGTGTTGGGATGAAGTACTGGGAAAAATATAAAGAGTCCTGGAGGAGGTCAGATTCCCAGGGAAATCTGAAAGATAGCAAGTTGTAAATGATAGAAAGTGGTGGGGCGCCTGGGTGGCTCAATCGGTTAAGTGTCCGACTTTGGCTCAGGTCATGATCTCATGGTACGTGGGTTCGAGCCTGCGTCAGGCTCTGTGCTGACAGCTCAGAGCCTGGAGCCTGTTTCAGAGTCTGTGTCTCCCTCTCTCTCTGACCCTCCCTTGCTCACGCTCTCTCTCTCAGAAATAAATTTTTTAAAAAATTAAAAAAAAAAAAAAGCAGTGTGATTCATTGGGCAGCGTGGGAAAAGATGTAATGGTAAGAACGGAATATCGATGCATAGGAGAGGGCAAAGAGTGGTCTTTAAGTACCATCTAGTAAGTGGACATTTGGGTTGTTTTTGGGTTTTGGCTATTTATTACAAATAAAGTTTCCATGAACATTTACATACAAGTCCTAGTATGAACGAATATATGCTTTCACTGCTCTTCAGTAATTATAAACATAGCCACTCTAGGTTTCTTTTGGGTGGTGCTGGCATGGTATATATTTTCCCACCATTTTACTTTTTAGCCTTCGTATGTCTTTATGTTTAAGTGTGTTTCTTTTTGTAGGTAGAATACAGTGGGCATCTAGATGGCTCAGTTGGTTAAGCATCTGACTTTGGCTCAGGTCATGATCTCACAGTTTATGAGTTTGAGGCCTGCCTCGGGCTTCTGTGCTGACAATGGGAAGCCGGCTTTGGATCCTCTGTTCCTCCCCCCCACCCCCGTCCGTCCCCTCTGTGTGTGCACATGTTCTCTCTCTCTCGTTCTCCCTCTCTCTCTCTCTTAAAATAAAATACAATTTTAAAAAAGAATGCAGCGGGATCTTACTTCTTATCCAGTCTGACAACCTCTGCCTTTTAATGGGGGTGTTTAGACTATTTACACTCAATGTGATTATTAATGTATTCTGATTTACATTTCCTGTCTTACTATTTGTTTTGCTGTTTGTCTCAATTGTTCTTTGTTCCTCTTTTTCTGCTTTCTTTTAGAGCGATTAAAACATTTTTTAAAAATCTGAGTGTAGTTGACACACAACATTTTGTCAGTTGCGGGTACACAGCATGGTGATTCAACAAGTCTATATGTTATGCTGGGCTCACCGCAAGTGAAGCTACCATCTGCCATCAAACAGCGTTATTATGGTATCTCTGACTATATTCCCCACGGTGCACCTTTCACCCCTGTGACTTATTTATTCCTTAACTGGAAGCCTGTACCTCCCACTCGCCTTCACCCATTTTGCCCATTCCCCCACCGTCTCTCCTCTGGCAAATACCAGCTTGTTCTCTGCACCTATGGCTCTGTTTCTGCGTTTCTTTCTTTCTTTGTTCATTTGTTCTGCTCTCTCGGATTCCACATATAAGTGAAATCATATGGTATTTGTCTTTATCTGACTTATTACACTTAGCATAATACACTTTAGGTCCCAGAGTGATTATTTCTTTTATAATTTCATTTCAATTCCTTTGCTGGTTTATTGGCTGCAACTATTTGCTTTGCTCTTTTAGTGGTTTAATGTATAGTGTACATTTTAAATTTGTCAGTCTACCTTCATTTGATATTATGTTACTTCGCCTAAAGGATGAGAACCTTAAACAGTAAATTTCCATTTCTCCCTTTCTGGGTTTTGTGCTTCTCTCACCATACACTTTACTTCTACCTGTGTTAGAAACTCCGTTACATTATTCTCCATTATCGTTACCTTTGTTTAAGCAGTCAGTTGTCTTTTAAAAAGATTTAAATCACAAAAATATCTCCTCGATTAACCCAAGTGGCTACCATTCTGGCGTGCCTCATTCCTTTGTGTAGATCTAGATTTTCATCCATAGGATTTTCTTTTTGGCTGCTCAACTTCCTTTAACATTTCTTGTAATTGGAGTCTTCTGGTGATGAAGGCTTTCAGCAGTTTTATGTCTGAAAAGGCCTTTATCTTACCTTCATTTCTGAATGCTGTTTTTGCTGAGTAGAGAATTCTAGGTTGACAGTTTACTTCTTTCAATACTTTAAAGATGTCGATCCACTGTCCTTTAGCATTATTTCTGACAAGAAATCTGCTGTCATCTCTGTCTTTGTTCCTTTGTAGGTAATGTATCTTTTTTTTTGTCTCTGACTGCTTTTAAGATTTTCTCTTTATGACTGGTTTTGAGAATCGGATGATGGTGTGCCTTTGTGTGGTTTTCTTCATGTTTTTTTTGTGCTCAAGGCTCACTGATCTTCCTGGAAGTCTAGACTTTTGGTTTTTACCAAATTTGGAAATTTGGGGGACATTATTTCTTCAAATATTTTTTTCTAGCCCTGTCTATCTTTTCTCTCCTATAAGTATATGAATTCTATGCACATTAGGTGTATGAAGTTGTCCTATAGCTCCCGGGTGATCTGTTCATGTCATATTTTTTCCTTTTCTGTGTTTGAATGCTGTATTACAGATAATTCCTTACACCATGTCTTTAGGTTCACTAATCATTTATTCTGCAACACCAAATCTGCCATTCATAGGATCCCATATTTTATGTATCGCATATTGAGGACTTTATCTCTATAATTTTGATTTAGGTCTTACTTTTTTATTTTATTTTTTTAATGTTTATTTATTTTTGAGAGGGGGGAGGGGCAGAGAGAGAGGAAGACACTGAAACTGAAGCAGGCTCCAGTCTATGAGCTGTCAGCACAGAGCCCAACACAGGGCTCGAACTCATGAATCGTGAGATCGTGACGTGAGTGAGTGGAAGTTGGACGCTTAACTGACTGAGCCACTCAGGTGCCCCGGTCTTAATTTTTTTAAAAGCGTCTTCAGTGACTCCATTGAACATGTTCAATCTTTCCTGTGGTTTTAAAAAACATATGAAATAGAGAGTTATATCAATTGTCTTAATGTCACTGTCTGCCATATCTGTGCCCATGCTGCGTTTTAGTTGATTTATCATTCTTTTCATTATGAGTTCTTTTTTCCTGCTTCCTTACTTGCCTGGTAGTCTTTAGTAGGATGTCAGAGATTGTGAATTTCACCTTGTTGGATGTTGGGTATTTTCGTATTCCTATAAATATTCTTGATCTTGCTGTGGGATGAAGTTACTTGGAAATGGTTTAATCCTTTTGGGTCTTGCTTTTAAGACCTATATGTCAAGAATGGAGCAGTATTTTCCACTGATTATTCTCCACTGATGAGGAAAAATTCCTCAAATGACTCTACCTAATACTCCATGAATTATGAAGATTACCAGTCCAGCTGGTGAGAACAAACACTATAAATGGTTCTGTGCAATCACCAAGTGCTGTTCCCTCTAGTTTTTTTTTTTTTTTTTTTTTTTTGATGGTTTTCCCTTGGCTTTGGATAGTTTCCTTACATGCACATGCAGTTGGGCACTCTGCTAAATACTCTCTGAGAGAGACCCTCTTTAAATTTGCAGAATTTTCTCCCTGTGTAGCTCTCTTCTCTCCATCACAATGTCTTATTAAGTCTAGTATTTACTTCTCCAAAGCCTCCTAACAATATATGTTCAACTCAAGGAATTTGATGCATTCCGTCTGGGTTTGCCTTTAATACGCCATGGCCTGGAAACTCTCCTGAAGCTTTAAGCTGGCGAGACGGTAGGTGTCTGTCTCTCAAGGATCATATCCTTTCTAGCCTGACATCCCATGACTTAAAATCTATTCTTTCATATGTTTTGTCTAGTATTTTATTTATAATCAGATGTGTGGTAAATCTAGTCCCTGTTACTGCATCTTAGTTAGAAAAAGGTCCTAGTCACCCTTTCTCTGATGATTTTTCTTCCTCAAGTGCATGGATGGTCAGCATGGGGTATCTCTGCTCTTGTCTCTGGAGGGAATAGGTATTTCCGTTTCTATCCTTTGCCCTTGGATTAATCCTTCCTTAACTCTTCGTACCATCAACTAGAAAGATGCTGTGGCTCAAGATTAGCAAGTGTACCTGGTAGCAAGGGGTCCTGAAGGCCCCTCAGTCTCCTCTAAAATGTGGCTTTCACACAGAAGCACAAAGGCCAGCCTTGTGTTTCAATTTAGCTCAGAAAGGATCAGGGTCCTCACACTGATCTGCGTCTCATGATACCAATAGTAGGTTGAGGATTTGGAGATTCAGAATTGTGGTCATGTGACTTTTCATCTTCTAAGACTAATATGGTCAATCCATTTTGGAATAAAGCAGAAAGAAAGGAAGAAAGAATCTGCACTTAAAAAATGCCAAGATTATTCTCCTAATTATTTGTACTTTGTTGTATGTGATTATGTTAAAGTTAATTGCATACAGTTCTCTCCCCTGGTTTATATCCAGTTTTTCTCAATTAATCTTTATTATTTTTACAGTTTTAGTTAAAAACCCCCTCAGTGTCTGCTTATATGTAAGTACTTGAACCTGGTGGGTCCAGATGATAAATTAGAGTTCGAATGAACAGAGTATCTAGACAAGATAAGCAGCCCTTATACAAGTGACTGGGGCCACAAACATTTCTTTCTGCACACGGCATAATCCACGCTAGTAAATCTGAATGTGCAGATACTTGTCATGGAAGTTGAGCCTTGAAAAATTTAACAAATATCAAAATTTTATACTTAAAATTCTAGACTTGCTCATGAGAGTAATTAGCCTTTACCCAGACAGAGATTAGCAAGCAATTTTTCTTCCTATACTTACTCTTATCATTTATGGCATGAATATTTTACCGTATTGGAAAATGTCCCAATGGGAAAAAGGTTAACTTTTTTTTTTTTATGAGACTATGACCTTCGGGTCAAGCAACTGATAATATTCAGTCTTGCTTTCAAAAATAGGTAATGACTAAAAATCAGTTGAGAAAAAGATTCCTTAGAATACAGACTCACAATACATACTCAAATAGTTGGTTTGAATCACTGGAAGGAAGCGACTGAAAATCCTTCCCCCATCCCCTCTCCTTGGCAACAGAGAAAATCAAGCCCTTAGTCTACAGTCACTCTACCGAGAGGAATCGTCGCCCAACTGGGAGGTCTTGGGACCGTGGTATGGTAGGAGCACTACCAGAAAGTTTTGTATCAGCCATGAAAAGATCTGAGTTCTAAGAGAGCCTAGGTCAAATGTACAATTCTTTTATTTGTTCACAATTTGCCAAAGAGCAAATTTTTCACTCATTACACAGATATTTTATGAGCACCTACCAATGATCCTGTATCCTGAACCAAAAGGAGAAGGGGCAAAGCGAATGAGCGTGAGCTTTGCCTCAAGACACACTCAGGTCGAAGGGCATCACAGTTATTCACCTGACATATCCGCTCTACCTCCTGTTTCTCCTTTATTGCCTGTTTGGTAAAGGGCACCGAAGGGAAGCAGAAGGCTGCAGCTTTTATGATCAGAACTCTGTTTAAGATGGATTTGTCTGCCTTTTGTGCTTTACTGCATTTGTCCCTTCCTACTAATTAACAGTCTCCAGAGACAGGATGTGTGTCTAAGATTACTTTTCCAGTCCTTTACTTTTTTCCGTCTCCCCACTGGAACCATTAGATAGGAGATTCCACCAGCGATACCAAGCAACTGTTTCATAGGTTTCAATGATTCGAGCTCCTATTATTCTCCACTGTATCAAGTGTCAACCTCACATTGTCAGGAAGCGGGGCGCCCGGGTGGCTCAGTCGGTTGGGCGTCTGACTTCAGTTCAGGTCAAGATCTCGTGGTTCATGGTTTCAAGCCCCGTGTTACGCTCTATGCTGACACCTCGGAGCCTGGAGCCTGCTTTGGATTCTGTGTCTCCCTCTCCTCCCACCCCTACTCGTGCTCTGTCTCTCTCTCTCAAAAATAAATAAGCATTAATTTTTTTTTAATTGTCAGGAGGCAATAATGAAATAAAAAGGCTTATTGGGGATCAAAGAATTGCAATTCGTGCTACACATATTTGGGTAGCCACCCATATAGTATCCCACTGGGGAGCAAAAGTCAGGGGTTTTGAAGCAAAAAGGGAATACTTGTATACATTGTTTATAAAGACTGATAGGTGTCGGCAGCAGGAAACTCATCTTGACTGAATATATAATTGGTTGCTAAGGCTATCACTAAGCAAAGTCTGTTAGTGTAGCAAGTTGCAGGTGTTTAGGCGGAGTCCTTGGAATATTCAAGATTTGGCCCACTTCCAAAAGTTCATGGTTCCACCAGTGAGGGTATGCATAAGGCCCACCTCCTTAATGGCCTCCTGGCTGCATCTGAATACCCTCTGACATAAGTGATCCCATTTCTTTTCACCTTTCACCCAGGTAATATCAGGTATTTGTTATTTTTGAGAAACCTTCTATGATCCTTATCTGGTTTTGAATTGTGTATTCTTGGAGCAGGAACAAAAAAACCCAACAACTACATGGGCAGAAAATAGATCAGCAGTTGTCAGAGGGGGAAGAGTGGGAGAGGTGGGGGGGGGGAGAGGAGGGGCAGGGGGGAGTTGGGGGGGGCGAAGGAAATGTTCTGTGTTTTACTATAATGGTGGTTACCATATGCGCTTGTCAAAACGTATAGGACTGTATCCCGACAGGGTGGATTTTATTCCATGTAAATCAGACCTCAGTAAACTTGGGTGGGGAAGACTGAGTTCTAGGGCGTGGCCAGTGTCCTTTAGGATCTATTAAGTTTGTGCGTGTTGGGGAAATGTTAAGAGATGTGAACTCATACAGGGATGCGATCTTTGGGGTAATACGTATTTCTACTAAAGGCAGGGGGTAGTAGGATAAATTGTAGCCATGACTTGAATTCTGGGTGGGAACAACTATTTCCTAATGTTCCAACTGAAATTCTCAAATTATCAGAAAAGCCATAAAATGGACTGAATAAGGGTCTGGCTTCTGGAATCAGACCGCCTGGGTAGGAATCCTAGCCTCATCAGTCACTAACTGCATGACCTTTGGCAACTTACCTATTAGAAAACGACACATTAGTTTGTACCCAGCTGCATCAGTCGGCCAGTAAAAGGATAAGTAATTGGGGATATTTTCCTAATTAAGGCAGTGAAAGAAAATCACACTGCTTGAGGTAGAAACAAAACAAAAAGCTACAACATCAAAAAACTATACCTCTAATCAAGCTGACTATACGCTAGGACCTCATTTAAGCATTTAAATCTCACACCAACCCAATCATCCCTGTTCTACCAATGAGGAAACTGAGGCATGGCATAGATAGGTACATGGCCAAAGGTCACTGAGTGATTGGCAAGGCTGAGATTCAAACCCAGGCTGTCTGGTTCCAGAAGCCAGGCCCTTATCTACTCCACTTCATTGCCTTTCTAATAATTTGAGAATAATAGTTACAACATTGGAAAATAATTGTTCCCATCTGCAATTCAAGTCAAGTCTAATTTCAGGGTTCACTTGTAATAAACGAGGGGCAATATTCTCGTCACCCGCATCCAAAGAGGAGAAACCAGGCTGTGTTCAAGTCTTTCATTTCCAGTCATGTTATATCAAATTACACAGGACTCCTTTTTTGCCAAGGAAGTGAAATGTAAGACAATATTTTGGAGAAAAAAAAAAAAAAGGAAGCCATTTGTGGGGTGGTCAAAAGGCAGGTCAATTCACACTTCATTATGAGTGTCTGCTACCTATTGAACCATGTTCCTCCCCAATTAGGTTTCTTCTTAGATAACTTCTCCATAGCTGCAATTCATTCTGTTAGCCCTACATGTCCTGATATTACATCGGATTTTAAAAGAGCAACCCCCGTAGCAAAGGCCATGACGCTACCACGCACCAAAAGTCCTCAGCTATATGTTCCTCTCTTTAGGTTTTATGTAAATGAAAACCTGTAAGAAATAAATCCATTTGCATACTGTTATTTCCTTAAGCACTCTATCTTGTTTCCCCCCGCCCCCCAAAAGAAGATGCGGGATATGGTGAGGTTTTTCCTACAAAGTCCATAAACACACATTTGAAAAATCTATATTTTCTCTAATTTCATGCTAGATGATGTACTGGCCAAATAAATATGCTACACGTTAGAATTCATCTTGGACATCACATTCATCTTCAAGCCACAATCTCTTCCCATTTTTCTTTGTCAAAGACTTCTGGAAATGTTATGCTAAAAATAACACTTTTAATGTGAGTAACAGGTTAACAAAATGAAAGTTGCTATAGAAACAGAATGCACACTTTAGAAAATGGAACTGTGAGGGGAAATGATATTTATTGGCTGCAGTGAATTGGCAAGAGCTTATCAATATATACCCCCGAAGTCTGTTTCAGATAGCTTGGTAGCTGCTAATGGCAATATTTCCCAATATTTTCCCGAGTTTGAAGAATGTATGCAATCAAGGATGCTCACTTAAGGGGGAGGAAGAAGAAAAGATGGCTACTTCATGGATTCCTGCACCACTCAGCATAAGCACAAGTGTAGGTCTGTTAGGGCAGGGCCCTCATGTCTCCTTAATGCCATGATTTATTTTGATGTCTTAACCATCAGTATTTGCAAGCTTGTCAGAATTATTCATGTCACTGGTGAGGAGTTCCTGGGTCTCTGAGAATCATCATTCACATGGGGGCTGCTGTGCTTGGATTGTTCTGAGTACTGGGCTGGCAGTGGACTTGGGCAAAGCCTTAATAATTGGGTATCTTCTGCTTCACTGCATTATTAAGGGATATTTCATTTACCGTCACTCTCCGCCTGCAACTTTTGACGGAACGTTGCCCTGATTTGACCATATTTTCTTAAAGAGGAACAAATGGCAGTTTTTGACACCACGCACCACTCTGCCTTCATAGCCTGCGTTTTTCGTGCCATAAATCCAGACACTTTACAATCATTAAGAATATGTAAGGAGACTTGGCTCCGTAACATCGTCTCTCCAGAGTTCAACTTGTGCTATAAAACAAGCCTCATCGGAAAACGTGCATTTGAGCTCAGCTCTCTAAAAGCCAACCACTCCCTCACCCCCCCCCCCCCAACACCTGCCCCATTGCAAAGAAGTTATTTTTTCTGGTGGGAAAGTCATAGACCGTTTGTGTTCAGTGCTTTGCTACCTTTGACCCAGATGGCTGTTGCTTCTTCCCCCTCACCTCCTTCCCATGATAATTTGCCATCTATCTCAGCTTATTAATAATGGAGCCTCTGGTAAATGCATGTGGCCTTAAATGAGATGACTGGATTGCAGTTGCTGGGACCCAGCTGGTTTCTGCACTGAGATTATGTAAGGCTTTAACGAGGCAGGTTTTCCCCTCCCCTCGTGCATCTGGAAAGCTTTCCTCCGAGGAATTTTGGGAGGGTTATGATGAGTGCTTTTCTGGAGTTCAGAGAAGTCACTCAGGGACTCCCTTCTGGTCATGCTGTCTTCCCAGCACCTGGTTCTCCCTATGCGAGACAGTAGTGGTGGAAACAGACAGAGCTCTTTGGGCTGGACAGACAGATGAACAGTGAAAAGGCAGACTTCATTGCTTTCCTACCTGAGACCACAGTTTCCTCTAAGACATGGGAATGGCTCTCTGGAGAAAATGGAACCGAGATAGATCAGGGCGATTTTCCGACCTTATGGAATTCTGGACCTGAAACAATACAAATGGTCCATCTTTCTTCCCTTGATCCCAAAATGCAGTCCTGACAATAAGAAAGGGTCACGTTCACAAGCAACAATACCCGATGAAGATCGCATCACATTAGAGCATAGGCACTGCATCGGGCCTCGACTATATACTGGGCATTGTGCCTTATCTCATTCTAATTTTACCACAGCCCTGTGAAGGAAGAATTATTCTTACAATGGTTAATCAATTCTCTTTCTCACCCCCGTTCTTTTGAATGCTAGCTCTCTTTCTTGTTGAACACAGAAGTCAGAAGGACTGAATTCCCTTTTCCCTTCTGTCATTTTTTAATGCTGCATCTTCCTCAGGAAGGGATCCTAGTCCCTTCCTCTTCATAATGTTGGTCCGAAAATGATCATTTTAAGCCCCTTTGGACGACACTTATCTTTGGATTTAATTTAGGAGTCAGTATGGCCTACTGCAGACAGACGTCAGCAAGCTATCTATAAAGAGCCTGATAGTAAATACGTCAGGTTTTGTAGGCTATACAGTCTGTCTCAATGACTCAACACTTCTGTTGTAGTATGGAAAAGCAGCACAGATAATACAAAAAAGAATGAAGATGGCTGTGTTCCAATAAAACTTAATTTACAGAAACAAGAGGCCTGCCCATGAGCCTTGGTTTGTTGACCCCTGGATTAAAAACTAAAATGAAAATGAAAATGAAAATGAAAAACAGGGGCTCCTGGGTGGCTCTGTTGGTTAAGCATCTGACTCTTGATTTCAGCTCAGGTCATGATCTCACGGTGTTGCGAGTTTGAGCCCTGCATTGGGCTCTGCACTAACAGCTCAGAGCCTGCTTGAGATTCTTTCTCTCCCTCTCTCTGTCCCTCCCCAACTCACGCTGTCTCTGTCTCTTTCAAAATAAATGAATAAACTTAATAAAAAGTAAAATAAAAAATAGGGGTTCCTGGGGCGCCTGGGTGGCTTAGTCGGTTAAGCTCTTGATTTCAGCTCAGGTCATGATCTCGCGGTTCGTGGGTTCAAGCGCTGTATCAGGCTTTGTGCTGAAGGTGCAGAGCCTGTTTGGGATTCTGTCCCCCTCTCTCTCTGCCCCTGCCCTGCTTGCTCTCTATCTCACTCTGAAAATAAATAAATAAACATTTAAAAAAATATTGTGAAAAAGTAAAAAATAAAATACAGCGGAAAATAGCAGGCAACAGGAAGGCATAGCCATTAATTAATTCCTAGGACCACGTTACTAGCAGTGTGGCCTCGGGCAAGTAACTTTTATTTCACTGGGGCTTAGTTTCCTTATCTATAAAACAAGGGTGATAGCTTCCTCCTGGGGTTATCGTGAGGATTAAAAGAGAAAAACATGCACTTCTCTGCTTCTCCTCTCTTGCAGTTTGGTTAACACTGTTTGGTTGTTTCCAATATTCCACGCACTTGTTGAAACGCTGATGCAACCATAAGACAAACCCCTTCTTTTCTGAACCACCTCCCGGGAATCCAGGGAACATTGATCCTGCCTCAGAAGATAAAGGAATGTTTGGGATGGGACGTATTCAAGGTGAATCTTGAAGGGTTAAGCAGAATACTTTAGGTTGAGAAGCAAGAGTAGGACATTCCAAGTAGAGACAACAATAGGAGTAAAAAGATAAAAACTTTGTAGATTGCATAGTATTTCAGGAAACTGTGAAGAATATTCCAGTATAGAGAACATGATAATGCACGGTGAGGTACATGCTCATAGAACCTACTTGATATCCAGTCCTCTTTCTCGCTTACTCATAGGTCCATGATTTTGTCCAAGGCAGAAAATGTACCCACCTAAAAATACTCGATCCCCAGGGTGCCTGGTTGGCTCAGTTGGTTGAGCTTCTGACTTCAGCTCAGGTCATGATCTCACAGTTGGTGAGTTTGAGCCCCGCGTGAGGTTGTCTGCTATCAGTGCAGAGCCTGCTTCAGAACCTCTGTCCCTCCCTTTCTCTACCCCTTCCCTGATGGTGCATTCTCTCACTTTCTCTCAAATATTAAGAAAAGAAAATACTCAACCTCCCAGTCTTCCTGGTTAGTTAGAGGTTAGCTAGAGGTGATCATGTGATGTAGTTCTAGCCAATAAGATGTAAGTAGAAATATCTAGAAAGGGCTTCCTCTTATGAATAAATAGAAAACCACTGTATAAGGAGAAAGCTCTTTTTTGCTGATCTGGAAACTGGATATAACACTCAGCAACCCTTTTGCAGTCATAGAGCCAAAAGCCACACTTGACAGTGATGAGGCCAAAAGACAAAAAGAGCCTGCCTGTGTTCTCTGTGGCAGTACTGAGCCAACACACCAGCCCTAATGACCTATTTCTAGACTTTTGTTATATGAGGAAAAAAAGACAGTCCCATATTTAAGCCACTGTATATATTGTGTTTTCCATTATTCACAAATCAACAAGACTAAGTGATGTTCAATGGATTCAGAAGTGATAGAAATGATGTTGCATAGGCAGATTAGGTTAGTGCCAAATGGTTATACTCTGGAGTTCAGACTCCCATAGACAAGTGAGAAACAGTAAAGGTTAGTTATATATCTATCTATTTATTTATTTTGAGAGAGAGAGAGAGAGAGAGAATGTGTGGAGCAGGGGCAGAGGTAGATGGAGAGAAAGAGAATCTTAAGCAGGCTCCATGCCCAGCATAGAGCCCAATGCATGGCTTGATGTTAGTACCATGAGATCATGACCTGAACTGAAACCAAGAGTTGGACGCTCAGCCAACTGAGCCACCCAGGCGCCCCAATAGTAAAGGTTTTTAAGCAAAGGAGAGCTATGAAATGACTTAACTCAATAGTAGACCATTAAGATTTAAGTATATGCCAGGTATTGTGGGGAACTACACAGGTAAAGAACAAAACCAAAACAGGAAGGCAAACTACCAAATACAATTATTATAAATGATGAGGTCGTATGAAGGAAACTGATGTTTTTGCTCAAGAATAATCAGAGTGGCCTACATTAGAGAGGTAGGAAGACCTCTTAGGTAACAACAGAGCTCAGAGCTATAAGATTAGATGTCGGTCATGCAAATACAGATGAAAATACAGAAGGGCCAGCATTTGCAAAGGGTTAAAGGAGTAAAGAGTCTAGCCACTTATAGGAACTTTAAGAAACTCATTGTGACGGGTTTATCACCCCAACTGGGAGTCAATGGTTTGAGATGGTTGAAGATAGCCAAGGCCTTATAGGCTGTGGCAACAAGTCTTAAATGAACAGGAAGCCACTGAGGGGCTTGAAGCAAGTGATATGATTCAAGTTGTGTTTTAAAATAGAGTTCTTGATCTGATGTCGAAAACGGATTAGAAGGGCACCTGGGTGGCTCAGTTGATGGAGTGTCCGACTCTTGATTTCAGCTCGGGTCATGATCCCAAGGTCGTGGGACCAAGTCTAGTGGCCAGCTCCTCACTGAGCACGGAGTCTGCTTGAGATTCTCTCTGTTTCCATCCCTTTCCCCTGCTTGTGTGATCTCTCTCTCAAGAAAGAAAGAAAGAACGAAAGAACAAAGGAACAAACAGAAAGAAAGAAAGAAAGAAAGAAAGAAAGAAAGAAAGAAAGAAAGAAGAAAAAAAAGATAATGTATTAAAAATGAGCAAGAGTAGAACGTTATAGACCAGATAGCATTGTTGCAGTAGTTCAGGTGAAAGATGGTGGCCTAGTCTAAGGAGGTGACTATGGAGATGGAGAAATGTAGACTCTTGAGGACAGCAGCATTAGTTGCTGTATGGATTGGATGTAGGAGGTTAGGGACAAGGAGGAATCAAGGATGACTGTGTCTTAAGTGAGCTTCTGGGTGGAGAACGACACCACTTACTGAGATGGGGAAGACTATGGTGGGAGGGGATATATTCTGAGTGGGAAATTAATTGTTCTGTTTCTGACGTGTTAAATTTGAGATGCCTGTGAGACAGACATCCAAGTGGGAAACCTCAGGGTGATTGTTGGATATGTAGGATGTAGAAGTCGGATTCAGAGAATTCCTCTGGCTAGAGATGATCTTATGATTCATCTGCAAAATTATGATATTTTCATCCAAGAGAACAGATGAGCTCCGCTTGGAATATGTTACAGAGAAAGAGAAGATTTTTTTAAATGTTTATTTAGTCTTTGAGAGAGAAAGAGAGAGAGAGCATGAGCAGGGGAGGGGCAGAGAGAGAGGGAGACACAGAATCTGAAGCAGGCTCAGGCTCTGAGCTGTCAGCACAGAGCCCAACGTGGGGCTCAAACCCACGAACCTGAGCCGAAGTCGGATGCTTAATCAACTGAGCCACACAGGCGCCCCTCCAATTCATTTTGAGTGAGAAGTAAAGGAGGTCTGACCAAGAGTAGAAGCAAGGCAAGGAGAAAAGGAGATGGATTGAAGAGACAGCTACAGGAAGAATCCACAGAACTTGGGGCTTGATCGGACTGTAACGGCAGGAAAGCTGAAGTCAGAGGCAGCTCTGAGATGCCTCCTTGCTTGATTGACTGTATCCTGACGCTCTCAATCAGTACGTAATACACAGAAGGAAAAGGGAGCTCCAGGGTGAGACAGCAAGTCTGATTTGTGTGACACAAGGGTGAACATCAGATGGGCTTACCCCCTGGGACTGCTGGGTACTGCTTTTTAAAAATCACCCTCTCTTCACCTAAACCAGAAGCAGATGCTCAGGAATGGTCTGTGGTTGTGGAGAAGCTCATGGGAATGTAGATGGTTTCCAGAATAACCATGTGGGTTGTGGAAGACTTTTAGAAGGTTCTGAATCTCTGTGAGAATAGCAAGGGGAAATTCTTGTGACCCTCATGCAATATTTGGTCCCCGTTGGATATTATAATATTTACCGACACGTGAATGTACCTTCACCTGGAAGTACACTGTGGACCTTCTACTTCACTTAACCATCTCTACAGAAATTTTGCATTTCTAGAAACATTTACATTTCTTTTTGTTGTCTTTCTGTGGATTGTATCACTGATTCACGTTTAAATGGATGCTGCAGGGGCACCTGGGTGGCTTAGTTGGTTGAGGGATGGATTTCAGCTCAGGTCATGATCTCACAGTTTGGGAGTTTGAGCCACACACCAGGCTCTGTGCTGACAGCTCAGAGCCTGGGGCCCACTTCAGATCCTCTCTCCTCGCCCCTCCCCCACTCACACTTTCTCTCTCAAAAAGAACAAACATTTTTAAAAAATGGAATTGTTGCAGAGCCCTTAGGTTCTGACAGCTCAGTCGATGAGGGAAACGAACTACCGA
This sequence comes from Hyaena hyaena, assembly GCF_003009895.1. Classification (NCBI taxonomy): domain Eukaryota; kingdom Metazoa; phylum Chordata; class Mammalia; order Carnivora; family Hyaenidae; genus Hyaena; species Hyaena hyaena. The sequence continues at coordinate 513,887 of NW_024080644.1, read as the reverse complement.
CACCACAAAGGTGTTTTTTTGTTTGTTTCTTTCTTTGCTTAATTTTTTTAAAGTTTATTTTTGAGAGTGAGAGCACGAGCAGGGAAGGGGCAGAGAGAGGGATGGAGAGAATCTCAAGCAGGCTCCACACTGTCAGCACAGAGCCTGATGCGGGGCTCAAACTCATGGACCGTGACATCATGACCTGAGCCGAAATCAAGAGTCACACACTCAACGGACTGAGCCACCCAGACGCCCTGTCACAAAGGTGTTAATATCAGAATGCTATGATAGCAACAAGTGGACCCTCTTTTTGCAAAGAAAGAAAGAAAGAAAAGTGTGGCTAAGAATAAAGGAAGAAGTATTTCGGTGAAGTATGTCAACTGTTTCCTTGATTCTGCACAGTGTGGCATCCTGAGTTTATTATTGGAAGTGGTCACAGTTATAATTTCTTGGTTGCTTCTGTTGTTTCAAGCCAAAGAGTGAGAGATACCTGAGGTATTATAGCAGAAAATGAAATGACAAAACCTGGTCTGGGTAATAATGGAAATTGAGACCAAAGCTGTTTCTCAGGAGATATTGGATACTTCTCGCATTTTAGATGTGGACAAGGGGGAATGTGGGGGCATTAGTAAAGTTCATCAGAGAAGACCCTTTGCCTTTTATTTAATTTAAACAATTTTTTAACGTTTATTTTTTGAGAGAGAGAGACAGAGGGTGAACAGGGGAGGGTCAGAAAGAGAGGGAGACACAGACTCCGAAGCAGGCTCCAGGCTCTGAGCCGTCAGCAGAGAACCCGACACAGGGCTTGAACTCACAGACCAGAAGATCATGACCTGAGCTGAAGTCGGATGCTCACCTGACTGAACCACCCAGGCACCCCTTTTGCCTTTTGTTTTAGATCTTCTCAGAGGCAGCAGATTTTTAGAGAATTTATGAAATGAGAGGTTTTAAACGTGGGAGGAAGTGGAGATAATGATGATAAAATGAAGTAAAGTTCTATCTTTACTGACCTTACTTGAAAAAGTGGATAAGGAATACCTGGGCCTGCATTAGAGGTTTAATTATAAATAATTATGCTTTTAATTCTGTGTACTAAATCTTTTCCTTTACTGTCAGCTCTGACCTTGGAGCTCTGTTATTTGTGCACTAATTGGGGTTTTAAAAATGCGTTCTGAGACAGCCACTCAAAAATAATTTTCTCATTGGATCAGGCACTCTTCAAGTAGAAATCACAAGTGTCTCAATGAGGTATAAAACATCCATTGATTAGGGTGTACAAAAAAGCAATTTATTTTCGGATCTTTATTTGAAAAAGAATGTTTGGTTGCATAAATACTAGCCAGGAGATGCCTGTTTAAATATGATTGAGAAATAGATACCTCTACACATCCCCATTTTCAGACGAGATCGGGCGCATTCAGGGTGGTATGGCCATAGACTACATGTCACCATTTTCAATATACCCCACAGTTACTGTGTATACCAACTGAAACGGCCCTGTGGCAATGCTACTAAAATGGTAAATAATATTGACTTTATAATTAGAGATATAATTTTGTGGGAGGGAAAGTTTGGCCTCTCCAACGTCACAAATCTCGGGGCTGGCAGAAGGAGACACATGTATATGTTTTCAACAACCTTAGAGCTGGGAAATAAGGGAGGATTTCACAAATCGACTCCCCCTTGAAAGTTTAGTAAAAGAGAAATACTAGAAAAGTTTTTTTTTTGGGGGGGCGCCTGGGTGGCTCAGTCGGATGAGCGTCCGACTCTTGGTTTCAGCTCAGGTCATGATCCCAGGGGCATGGGATCGAGCCCTGAGTTGGGCTCCGTGCTGTATTTGGAGCCTGTTTAAAATTTCTCTCCCTCTGCTCCCCTCCCCTGCTCACTCTCTATATACATAAAATAAATTAAGAACTTTAAATAATAAAAATAGTAAAGTTTTATTTTTTAAGTTGCACAGGTAGGGAGGGTCTTAAAGAATAAGGAGACACCAGTGAGAAAGACAAATGTCAAAGTGAGTTAGTAGACGGTCAGGCGCTCTGGTGCAGACGGCCTGTCTTAGTCGGCGCAGGCTTCCATAACAAAGTATCACAGACTGGGTGGCTTAAGCAACAGACATTTAGGTCCTCACTGTTCTGGAGGCAGGGAGCTCAAGATCAAGGTTCTGGCTGATTTAGTTTCTGGTGAAAGAAACTCTCTTCCTGGGCTGCTGACAACCACCTTCTATGTCCCCACAATGCCTTTCTTCAGTGTGTCCCTGCAGGGGAGTAGTGGGATGGAGCAGGGGCATAAGCTCTCTGGGGTCTTCTTATTAAAGACACTCATCTTATCTGATTAGGCACCAACTCCTATGACCACATTTAACCTTAATTACCTCCTTAAAGGCCCCATCTCCAAATACAGCCACACAGGGGATTAGGGCTTCAACCTATGAACTTGGGGACAGAGGACACAAGCATTCAGTCTATAACATGGCCCAAGGGAGCAGCAGGTGGAGAAGCAGCCTTACTGGGAGACTGTGGGGGTGGGGTGGGGTGAGGTGCCCCAGTCCCTGTGTAGGTCAGTGCAGACCTCTTCAGGCTGGGCAAGTTATTAAAAACAGGCACCCCTCTTCCTACCCACTACTCATCTGCATAAGGAAGCCTGAGAGCCTGGTGAGGGGTGGCAAGCTTAGATAAGAAGACGCTGAGAGATCAAACTGTGGCTGGGTTGGGCCCCTGTCTGGTCCCAGGGGTGAGTGAGCTTGAGGCCAGAGTGTCACGGACCACCTACCCGGAGACCATGTTGCTTCAAAAATGTGACAGCCAGAAGGTCTTGGCAGGATCACAATTGAGCTAGGAGCATTTCCACTCCCTGTGGGAAGATCAAAGAAGACAAGCAAAATGCAAAGGTCTAAAATTGCCACTTTCTAGGAGTCGCTTGGAGAGGCCATTTAACAGTGTCTGCAGGTGGTGTTAACAAGGATACAGAGATTAGCCTCAAAAGCAGGGTTTCTCTGATAGTAGACTTCTTGGGCTAGATAGCTCTTTGTTGGTGCTGTCCTGTGCATTGGGCGATATTTAGCAGTATCCCTGGCCTCTACCCACTAGATGCCAGTAGCGTCTACCCCCCAAGTTTCAACAACCCAAAAGTGTCACCAGACATCGCCAGTGTTGAGAACCAATGGCTTAAAGGGATGGCTGCTACTGGCTTGATAAAACAATTTGTGCATCCAATTAAAATGACAATAATTGGTACAGTTAACGGAAACTCTAAATAGTCCTAAGTCTATGATAATGCTGAAAAGGAAGATGTAACATAATATGCCGCAGGAAAAATCCGGCCAATGTGAGTCAGTTAATTGGTACTCAAGTCTCTCACAAAAATGAGACAGATTGACAAATTGTTCAATTAAAGAAAAAGCTCCAATCAAGTCATTATTTTTTAATTTACATTTTTTAGAGAGAGAGAACGAGTGCAAATGAGAGAGAGGGGCAGAGGGAGAGAGAAAGAATCCCAAGCAGGCCCCACACCCATTGAGCAGCCTGAGACAGAGCTCAATCCCACGACTCTGGGATCAATGACCCAAGCCGAAATCAAGAGTCCAACGCTCAACCAACTGAGCCACCCAGGCACCCCTCAATTCATTATTTAATTTTTTTAAGTATATTTTTTTGAGAGAGAGAGACAGAGCATGAGTAGGGGAGGGACAGAGAGAGAGGGAGACACAGAATCCAAAGCAGGCACCAGGCTCTGAACTGACAGCACATTTCCCAATGCGGAGCTCGAACTCACAACCGTGAGATCATGAAGCTGAAGTCGATGCTCAACCGACTGAGCCACCCAGGCGCCCCCCTCAATTCATTATTTAATTGTGCAAGACTGTCCTCCTGCTGGCTAGTTCTAGAAGTGACTATAATCTGCCTGCAATGTCAACCATTTATACATTCGCACTCATAACTGTAACTTGATACTGCAAAACTATTCAGTCTTAGATCAGGGTCATGGGATGGATTAAGGGTATAAATCGGGCAGGTGTGAAGCCTGAGTCTTTTGGGGGATTACCTTGAGAAACTGACCACTTTACCCAGTCTTACTGTGAACACTCAAGTGTGCCCTGGTATTTTTATATCATTATTTGGACCTAATAGCATCCAGACTTCGTGAAGGCCAGTGTTAGGTGGCCAGGAGGGTATGAACTTGGGCAAAGAGTGGTTCCATGTTTCTGTGGGGAACTCTGCGAGACCAGAGGCCTTCTACATCCAGCAGGGAGCACTGTGTTTTAGCTCTTGTTCCTGTAGGTATCGCCGCAAGTTTTTACGTTTTCTCCCACTGAAGAAATTTCCTATCGTCAATAACAGTATCTGTTGGTGTTATTTCTGTCAATCATACCACTGTCCTACTGACAACATAGCACATCCTACTGTGATGACTGAGTAGGTGCCGTTGAAATTTCTGTGCCTTTTTTCCATCCTGCAGTGTGGCGTACTAGGCATTAGAAAATGTAGAAATGAAATTTACATTGGCACCGGTCTCTTGTATTTCCCTTCGGGGTATTTTTCTCCTCCTTTTATCTTTTGGGTGCATCAGAAGATCCCTGTGTAGTCACATTGCTTCCTTTGGATTCTTCCTCCTTTTTATTTCTCTTTAGCCTAATTTCTTATTCCATTATAAGAATTTCTAGAAGCTCTCATCTCTCTTGACTACTTTTTAGAAACCCTGATCATGAGATTAGAATCATATTGTATCTGACTTTTTAAGAATATGATGTTCTAAAATCTGGGGTACCTTTATCTCTGTTGCCAACATTTCATTTTTAGAAACTCTAAGATCACTTTATTTCGCAGTCTCTGTCATACTCATTTTAAGAACTCTATTGTTCTTGTTGGTGGGAATTAAGCCCAGAGTAAGAGTTCAGCTTGATATTTTCCTCTATATGCAGACATGACAGTGTTGGTAAGAAAAGCCATGAATGTATCAAACACTTAGCAGACTGGAACTTTCTAAAGACATAGATTCCTTGCCTACAAACCAGACACAGAAACTGTATTAGGAAAGTGTAGTCTACTTATTAAGTCATAATTGGAGAGAAGCTTTTGATTCTGTTTTTAAATTTGATTTGACATAAAATAAGACTTGCCGAAACATGGTTAGAATAGTACAAAGAATCCCATGTACCCTTCACCCAGAAGCCCACATGTTAACATTTCTCCACATTTGCTCCCTATCTATGCAAATAACTTTATTTTTTTGAAGTTTATTTATTTATTTTTTGAAAGAGAGAGAGTGCAAAAATGAGGTTGATGCAGAGAGAGAGAGAGAGAGAGAGAGAGAATCCCAAGTAGGCTCCTCACCGACAGCACAGAGCCTTATGCGTGGACCCCGACAAACCGTGAGGTCATGACCCAAGCCAAAATTGAGTCGGATGCTTAACCTAACTGAGCCACCCAGGCGCCCCTGTGCAAATAACTGTAAAAGAAAGACACAAGCAGACACAGAAGATGTTCCTGCCATCACACGAAACCCCTCACCAGCTGCACGGCCAGCCCTTGGCAGTCCCCAGGTTGCTTCCTTCCTCTTACATCATGCTGCACGTGTCTGCTTCCATCACTAAACACAGTCTTACCACCCAAAGTAGTGACTATTACTTAATCTGTCTTTTTTTCTTCTGTTTTCTCGAAATGCTTTTTTTTTTTTAATTAACGTTTATTTGTTATTGAGAGACAAAGAGATGGAGCTTGAGGGGGGAGGGGCAGAAAGAGAGGTAGACACAGAAGGCTCCAGGTTCTGAGCTGTCAGCACAGAGCCCAATGCAGGGCTCGAACTCACGAACTGCGAGATCATGACCTGAGCTGAAGTCAGATGCTTAACTGACTAAGCCACCCAGGTGCTCCTCGTTTTTTTTTTTTAATTTTTAGGTAGTTAACGTACAGTGCAATATTAGTTTCTATTATTTACCTTTCAATTCCTAGCCTGCTGTTCAGTACTTATCACATCAAAAAAGTACTCAGGGTGTGTGGCATATTTTTTTTTCCTTTGATACTGTCGGGTTTGCTGTTGGCTTTGATGTTTTAGCATTGGTCGGCTTCTGAAACAGATGATCCCTTCATACACAGGTCTTCCACTAAATACAGACTTTGTATACAGCCATAGCTGTATAAAGCCATAGCTGAAACTCCCAGGTCCAGAATCTATGAGCCTGGTGCCAGACATATGGAGGTATGGGAAATAATTCTCTCTCAAGAAAGAGTTAAGAGGTTGATGGTGTTAAAGAAAGCTTTAAAAACAACAAACAAGAAAAGCAGTTTGGCACTTTTAAAAGTATTAAAGGTATTAAAGGTATTAAATGCTACAGCCCATTATCGGTTTGAATAAGGTTGTATTGCTGGTTAACTAAAAATTGAAGGTGTGGCACATTCAGCGGTGAACTCTTAACCTAGTCAATACAGCTCAGATTGTAGAATAAAAGCCAGTTGGGGCGCCTGGGTGGCTTAGTCGGTTAAGCGGCCGACTTTCGCTTGGGTCATGATCTCGCGGTTCGTGGGTTCGAGCCCCGCGTCGGGCTCTGTGCTGGCTGCCAGCTCGGAGCCTGGAGCCTCTTTCAGTCTGTGACTTCCTCTCTCTCTGACCCTCCCCTGCTCACGCTGTCTCCCTCTCTCTCTCCTAGAAATAAATTAAAAAAAAAAAAAACATAAAAAAAAAAAAAGCCAGTTAGCTGACATATGCAAATATTCAAGCATAAAAATATTGGTAAATATAGTATGGAATACAGGTGATGGGCGACTACAACAGAAACCGAAATGCCAGGAAAAAAAAAATAGAGAGAGAGAGAGAGAGATCCATCCACCGTTTTAGAAAACATCTAGCATAATCATATGTTCCCATCATCTTTTGAAAACTTTTTCTGCATTTGAGGAACCCCCCCACCTCATGAGTTCAGGCTCCACAGTGGGGAAGTCTGAACTGCAATTCCCAGCATCCTTTGCAGCAAGCATGCAGTCATGTGACTTAGGCTCCATGAACCCGACACAACCCTAGGAGACATCAGCATAAAAAGAAGCAAAAAGGAAGCAATCTTGGTATGGAGTTGCTGTGTGTGTCAGCAGAGGTAACAGCCAGGGCATTTCTAGTTCTGGTTCTAGTGCTGCAAGTTTGACTAGCAGGGCGGCTGGCAACATTCATGGTTCAGGAGAGTCAAATTCTGGGCATTCAGTGCTTGGCTGGGGCAGCAGCGGTGGCTTCTCCCCAGGCCAGTTCTGGGATGCGATTTTGACCATTTCTCTAGGAAATGATTATTTGGGCAAACACCTTTGTCTTTACCCGCGACCTTCTTTTGTCAAAGCAACCAAATTACATTCTGTTGTTTGCACCTGCCTAATACAATATTATAAATATCTCCCACTTAGTTCCACAAGGAGGCAAGTAATCAGCAGTCAAGTCTGTAGCTGTCAAGAGATAAAAAGAGTAAATACAGCCCTTAAGAAAAAGCAAATACAGAAACGCAGATGGAATTAAAGTGCTGGGGTAGCCCCTATTTCATCGGACTCCTTGGCTCTTACCTTACACCCACTTTGAATTCATAACTGGCCCTTAAGGCGCATTCCCCAAAACAGAACCAACTCAACAACACATGATTGGAAGTGGGTATTTCCCCTGAGGATTTCATGGACAGATAAAGGGCACGTGTCATTGCACTACCTCAAAAGAATACACCATGCTCCTGGTAGACATCTCAATTCCCTTCCTAAAGACCTTATCTGGGTGATGAAAAGGTTAGAAGGGGTGGATTTCTGCTATTAAGAACATAGGGCTTCGGGGGCGCCCGGGTGGCTCAGTAGGTTAAGCAACCGACTCTTGATTTCCGTTCAGGTCATGATCTCACGGTTTGTGGGATCAAGCCCCACATGCGGTTCTATCCTGACAGCACAGAGCCTACTTGGGATTCTCTCTCTCCCTGCCCCTCCCCAGTTTGTGCTCTCTGTGTCTCTCTCTCTTTCTCAACATAAATAAATAAAAAAAAAGAACATGGGATTTTTCGCCACATTTTTTAAAGTGCAGAATGTCTTGAAAATATACTTCCCAGGAAATGGGCACCACGGACTTAAAAATTCCTCTCTTTTATTCTCTATCAATGTTCAGGGGTCTTCACTATCTGGAGAACATTTGCTCTTCTTTTCCTTTTTAAAATGGAGATACAAATGACAGCAACTGTGGAAAATGGTGAAGGAGAAAGCAGAAATTGTTCTTTGTTGTGTCTTTCAGTACACATACAGGATGTATGTGCGCACGCGTGCACATGTGTTATTTAGGGATAGAGAGGTTATGTAGATGAATTTAAGCAGCCATGGGCCAGTGTGCTTTCTGTAAATTCTCCTGGTGTTTCTCCCAATTATTTAAATGTTCCATGCTAATGGGCTTGCCCATCGCAGCCCTCAGGAAGAGTAGACCCTGGTCCTTTATAAGAGCGAGAGTGTCTCTTTTCCCCATAGCTGACTGCCTCTATTTGTTTTCATTAGTGGGAATGAAAACAAATGGAATCCCTAGATGCCCTAAGCCGAAGGGATGCTGCACCGCCCGTTGCTGCTGTCTGCAGCCTTCTGAGCTCATTCAGAAAACGTTGCCAAGAGAGGCATGCTTTTGCTACATCAGGGCACAATACTTTGAATTATTTCAGAAGACCAGACTCTCCGCCAATCAAAATGCAGGACTAATATGAGGTTAATTTCAACCAAACGAGAGCCCCATAGAATACAAGTCTCCCCAGATCTCACCATTTCCCAGCTGCCTGCTCGCTCAGCCCCAGTCGAGCTGCCATCCTCAGACCACCGCATCTCTGTTGCTATCTCTGGAACGGGGCATGAACAAAGGAGCTCACAAATAGCGGCAGTTCATTGTTGGAATCTTGTGTTTACAAAAGTTCCTTTCCTGTTTTGCAAACTCCGGCTCGGCTGTGCAGCGTGGAAAGCTGCTTCCCCTCAGCAGATGTTCTGACTCTGGCTGGCCGGCTGTGTTCATGTCTGCACTCATTTGTCCCGGCCTGTCATCCACTTCCACGACCCAACACGGCCTGCCGATGTGGTTCCTCCGGTCCCCTGTGCAGCTGTCTCCACTGGTGTCCTGCCCACTGCTTCACCCCACAGCTAAGGGGTTCTGCCTCGCCCTCTGGATTCCAGTCATTTGTTTCCTTGGCTCTTCACAGCAGCGGTGACTAAAGCCTTCCTTTCTCCCGACACCATCTCCCCATGCTTAAGCTTTGCCGTCACAACGGGAGATGGGACCACTGTAAACATTCAGTAGGCGATCAAGAATGGCTTAGAGTAATATTTGACCCTTTCTTCTGATTTGTTTCTTTACTGTTGAAAGCAAGCACTCTTTGCTGCTGAAATCTGTTTAATGTTTGTCGATAATGTCAATAATGTTTATCCATTAGCACAGCCAAATGCTTGCTCCTGTGTCTAAGCTCTTATAATAGCATCCTCAGTGATCATCACATCTGGGGTCTTATTTCAACAAATGTTTACTGATAGGTGAGGAACTGTGTATTGAGAAGTTGCTTCCAGAGCGGACTCCTTTTCTGTCCATGATCTTAGGCTTCAGGAGAAGGTGAAGACCACATCTTTTTTGTTTTACAGAGAGAAGTAACTCCTTTCCCACTTTCTTCCAAATGCCCTTAATGATGAGACCCCTCTTCTCAGGAAGCGAATAAGAAGAGGAGGAGCAGAGGATTCAAAGAACGGGGGCGTTATCTGAGACAGATCATAGCTCTGTGACAGGTCAACTGCACCTGGACATCAGGGGAGAAATTCGCCTACAGCAGGTTGTGAATTTGACTTTGCATTATAAATGAAGTGTTTTCCTTGGTTAATAAACTGTCTCTAATATTCTGTGCCAACCACTGTGTTTGAGGCTGTGGGAGATGCAAAAAATGTGAACATGAGGGTTTTTTCCCTCTACTCATTTATTGCATGTCCCCACTTACACCAGGACGTCTTCCCTCCCAGCAACCAACTGCAGAGAAGACTACAGAAGCAGCAAGAAGGGGCAGAGAGTAAGGAGGGTAGACGTGGCTCCCCAAACCATCCACTGAAGTTGTCAACATCTGGGTCCGATGTTCTGTGGGGTTTTAAATTTTTTAAAAAAATGTTTATTTATTTTGAGAGAGAGAGAGAGAGAGAGACAGTGTGAGCAGGGGAGAGACAGAGAGAGAGGGAGAATCAGAATCTGAAGCAGGCTCCAGGCTCCGAGCTGTCAGCACAGGCCCGACACGGGGCTCGAACCCACCAGCGGTGAGATCATGACTTGAGCTGAAGTCAGACGCTCAACCGACTGAGTCACCCAGGCGCCCCTTCTGTGGGGTTCTAAACACTTCCGTGTCCCTCCGCTGTCCCCACCTTCCATGCGTCGGGGTGGTTCCCAAACGTAGGCGTGCATTAATATTACTGAGAAACTTAAAAAATGAATATAACGTTTAAAAATTGGGAAGTTTTATGTAGTATAGATCTTACCACGATGAAAAAGATGCAGTAAATCCTCTATACTCAAGGACGTGGAGGGTAACTCTCTACTCCTTAAGTGTGGTTTGTGCATAGGAACTTTCTTCCAAAGAAAACAATATCGAAAGGGGGAAAAGAGTGTAAGTTTACAGTGGAGAAACCTGACAAGCCTCAGCCAGGTGATCAAGGGCAACATCAACGATGATAAGTCAGGTTGACAGCATGGACTGTTGATATGATGTGATGAAAAGGACTCTTTACCTTTGTGGTCTTTGTCTCCAAAATCTGTAGCCCCAGCCGAATCACGAGAAAAACATCAACAGAAACCCAACTGAAAAACACTCTACAAAATACTTAACTGGTAATCCTCAAAATTGTCAAGGTCACGCAAGACAAGGAAAGTGTGAGAAACTGTCGCAACTCAGAGGGGCCTCAGGAGACATAACAACTAAATATAATGAGGGATCTTGGATGGAATCCTGATGCGGAAAAAGAACATTGGAGAACAACTGGGGATATCTGCATGAAGTAAAGGCATTAGTTAATAATAATGTTTCCATATCAGTTCATTAATTATCACAAGCATTCCATACTAATGTCAAGTGTTAGCAGGGGAAAGTGGCCGTGGGGTACACAGGTACTCTCTGTATTATTTTTTGCAATAACTCAATAAATCTAAAACTGTTCTAAAATAACACAGGTTACTAAATAGATAATTATTCTTGACTCTCACCCCAGATAAATCTGTATCTTCCGGTGTGGAGTTTTACAAGGTCCTCAAAGGAGTCATTTTTTTTTTTTTTAATTTTATTTTTAAAGAGAGAAAAAAAAACGAATCTTAAGCAGGCTCCATGCTCAGCACAGAGCCTGATGTGGGGCTTGATGCCACGACCCCGGAATCACAACCCAAGCCGAAATCAAGAGTCAGATGCTCAATCAACTGAGCCACCTATGTGCTCCTCCCCTCAAGGGATTCTTTTTTTAAGTTTATTTATTTATTTTGAAAGAGAGAGAGAGAGACAGAGCAGGAGCAGGAGAGGAGCAGAGAGAGAGAATCCCAAGAAGGTTCCACACAGTCAGCACAGAGACTGACACGGGGCTTGAACTTATGAACCTCGAAATCATGACCTGAGCCGAAACCAAGAGTTGGACACTTAACTGACTGAGCCACCCAGGTACCTCTCTCCTTGAACAATTCTTTTTTAAACGTTTATTCAGTTTTTAACGTTTGTTCAGAGATGGAGAGAGACAGAGCATGAGTGGGGAAGGGGCAGAGAGAGAGGGAGACACAGAATCCGAAGCAGGCTCCAGGCTCTGAGCTGTCAGCACAGAGCCCAATGCGGGGCCCGAACCAACAGACCGCGAGATCATGCCCTGAGCCAAAGTCAGACGCTTAACTGAGCCATCAGGCGCCCCTCTCCTCAAACAATTCTAATGCACAGTGCAATTTAAGAATCATTGGTTCATGTGGCCCTGCCCTCTGCAGGTCAAGGTTCTGATGTTAGCTTGCTGTCTCGTTTCATCTACCTTTCCCTTCCTCAGCTCTTACAGCCAGATTTACCAATGAGCCTCATCTCTTGGTCTGAACTTGGGCCGTTTCCTGGGTCAAACCTGAGCGAGCAAGGAGATCCAGTTTATAATGAGAGTGAGCTCATGCTGAGCTGGACATTTTATTTCCTATACCCAAGCCATACTTGGATTGCTGTTCAGTAATCCCCAGAGCCTCCCAGCCAGCCATGACCCAGTGTGTAGGAATGTTCTTCTGTGCTGATTCCTTGTCTGTGGTCTCTCTGGAGAGCTGCTCATACCAAGACTTCAACTTGGGTAGGGACCTCAAATCTCTTATACAGAGACCTCCCCTGTGCTGGTGGCCTTCATTGAAGACTTTGGTCCCCTCTTCAGTCTCTGATTAGATCAGTGAGAGTAGACAGAGCCCCTACAATGATTCTGTCTGATGTCTGTGTCATTGGCTTCCACTTGTCTACAAGTTTCCTCTACCGGGTACCATCTGCCAGGTGAGACCTCCTGAGCTCGAGGCCATGAACTGCCCAGCTTCCTACTTCAGGCTCTGCAGGCTTTGCGTCAGGTTCTCCAGCCCATGCTTGGACTACTGAAATGATCTTAGCTCAACTTTATCTTGGTGGCCTTCTTTTGCTCACCATAACATGTTAAAGCTTGAGTCCATTCCCATTATAAAAAGAGCCTTGGCAAGCCAGACTTCTCTTTCTCCTTTCTCCTGCTGTTCGATGTACGCTCTCATTCTGCACTCCAACTCCATCTCTCTCCCATTCTGCTGCATTTCATCTCTGTTTGCCATTACTAATGGAATTCCTCCAGTTCTTCTCTCTCCTCCAGTATCACTAGACATTTGAAGAAACTCTGTAATTCGAAAAATTGACAGAAAACAAACAAACCAAAAAAGAGGAATTTAGAAGAAACAGAGACCACACGGGAAGTAGAAGAACATTTAAAAGAGAAAGAAAAGACCTAAATAGGAAGAAAAGAGAAAATAGAAAGAAAAGACCCTCAAATAGAAGAGTGAAAATAATTCACCTATGAAACAGAACAAAATCCTATATTAAAAAACATAAAACTAAGAAAGAGTTCTTGGAATCGAAAATTTGATGCAGAAGATTGAGAGCATTATTAGAAAATGTGTTTTGTTTGGTTTTTACTTGTGCTTTCAGTTCTAGGCAGGGGCCTGATAGGTATCCTTGAACTTCTTGCCTCTGAAATAAATAAATTAGTCATAATCTTTTTTAGCTTCTGCTACTGGGTGTGTGTGAGGCTGCCCTAGGGCCCTTGATCATGTAGCTGGCTGAATTAAATGGACCTAAAATCTACACTGCAGGGCCATTCACGTATCTGTAGGATCACCTAAGCAGGTAGGTCACAAGATCAAGATTTAGGTTGAGGACCAGAAAGTTCCCTTTCAGCCTCGGGACCAAATCAGATTCTTAAATCTGATCTTACTTAAGAGCCCTGTACTTGGTGAATATTTTGGGATCACCTGTCAAGCTAGTAATAAATCTTATTTGGGCCCCATGTGATCTTGAACTTTGTGTGCTTGCTTTAACTGACGGAATCCCAGATGGGAGGAGGAGTTAAAGTCAACCAGAACGTCTGACATATCCCTTTCCTCCAGTAACTAGAAAGAAGTGCCAAAAACCTATGGCATGTCTCAAACATGGATGTTTAATGATATACTAGTAACCAAAAATAAAATAAGATAACACAAAATATAATAAATTCCAAACATTATATCAGGACATTCAGGTGCCTCTCACCCATTGCTCTTATCAACCAAAACAATAACAACAAAAATAATCATTTTATGGGGTGCTCATTTTATGCCAGGCATTGTGCTAAGTAATTTACAAATGCTATTTCATTCAGCCGTCATAAAACATTTTTCAAGAGGCAGGTACAATTGTTTTCTCCATTCAACAGATAGGGAAAATGAGGCACAGAGAGATCAAGTAAATTGCCCCTGATATACCAAGGGAAAAGACTCAGATTAGAATATAGGATTGGGGGGGGGGGCACCTGGCTGGCTCAGTTAGTGGAGCATGTGATTCTTGATCTCGGGTTGTAAGTTTGAGCCCCATGTTCAGTGTAGAGATTACTTACTCTAGGCTATTGTCTTTTTCCTAAACTTGCTGTCCGCAGCACCTTAGTGAAATACTGGTTCTTTGACTAGGGTCTCTCTCTCTCTTTCTCCCATCTCTGTTGAAAGCTTGCTTGTTACTCAAAGAACAACTCAAATGTCATTTCTTCTATGAAACATTCCTGTCTCAAAATTCCTGTCTCCTCAGTAGTCTCATCAATTTTTAAAAATACCTTTATGATGTGGGTCGGGTTTCCCAGAAGTAGATGGGAAAATGAAGTTGTGTGTGCGAGTGATTTATGAAGGAAAGACTCCCAGGAGAAACTGGTAAAAGAGTAGAGAAGCAGGACAGGGAAGGGTGGGATCCAAGCAAAGGAACGTTTTCAGCCAAGGCCCCAGCTTCAGGCTGATTCTGCAAGGGAGCTCTGGGGTGTAAGTTACAAGAGGTTATCTGGACCCAAGGCAAGGGGCCTAGAATTCCCCCCTCACGTGCCAGTCATTGGCTAAGCTCCTCATCCCTAGAAAATAGAAGCCCCTACGCACTTCAGGCTTTCAGTATGTCAAGGCCAAGTAGCTTTAGCCACCAAGGGGAGTTCTCTAGTAAGAACATGGAAGGCATGTTCTCTGAGAAGAAAAACCATTAAGAAATTGGGTACGGGCTCACAGAAATGGTAAAAGGGATCTGAGGGTACCTGAGCAGAGCCCCAACAATGACTCATAATCTCTATAATAGAATTTATGATATTACTACATCTGCTCTATTTTATTTAGTATATATATTCTTTACTGCCCTACTTGATGAGACCCCTTGCATTTTTTTTTATTTGCACCTAACAAATTGCATTCACCTAGAGAGTGGAAAGAGACCATGACCAGACTCGTAAATTCTTTATTCATTTCTTGCCTAGTCTGAAAACACCTCCCTCTTTACCACCTGTGCTGGGCCCCATTCTTGTTAAAATCTCCAAAGACATTAAGCTCTACTAAATGTTCCTTTTTAAATATGATGAGGGAAATATTCAGAGAATCTATATAAGCGCCACTTCCAAGTGCTATTTCCATTTTTTCTTTTTTTATAATTTTTAATATTAATTTATTTTTGAGAGAGAGAGAGAGAGAAAGCATGTACGTGGGCAAGAGCAAGGGAGTGGCAGAGAGAGAGAGGGAGACAGAGGATCTGAAGTGGGCTCTGCACTGACAGCACAGAGCCTGATGCGGGGGTCGAACCCACGCACCATGAGATCATGACCTGAGCTGAAGTCCGATGCTTAACCGAGCCACCCAGGTGCCCCAAGGCTATTTCCATTTTAATGAAGGACTCAGCCATTCTTTCCTTCTAGACCCAAAGAAGTGTGTGCCCTCTCAACACCATCCTTTTCTCCCTTCCTAACTCTAATAATGAATGAAGACAACTTAAGGGTGACTGTGTAGGTGACATCACGTAAAGATAGGTAGTGCGATCATAATGTGCCTAAATGAGTCCCTCATTTCACAACGTCGAGATGGAGAAAAAGCTCTGCATGTTGAGTTGCCACCATTACAGTCGTGAATTGTGAATTGCTGTCTGGCAGGCAATCTGCTCAGGAGGCTCAGAAAACCATTCTGTGTCAGTGCCTGCTCAGGGCGGGGAGATGACATTATTGCAGAGGCGCTTGGTTTTCACATCATATAGATAACAAGAATTGAAATGAAGAGGGATCCCTGAAATTACTCATGTTATAAAGTAGAAGCAGGAGATCACTCTTTATCATAAATTTCTCCATAATAATGTTCAACATTATCGAGCACTTACTGTCAGGCAGCCAATAACATGAGTGTTCGAGATGCATTATCTAGTTTATCCTTCTAACTACCCCTTGATGTAAGCCCTTAACATCCTCCCTATTTTCTAGATGAGGACACAGGGAGCTGGAAACTTAAATCACGTGGCCAAGGTCAGACAACCTAGAAGTTGGAGAGATGGGAGATCCAAGTACAGGAACAAATGACTGACGTTGGTGTGTGCTCTCAGACCCTTCTGCCCTTCTGCCTCTCTACAGGGGATCAGAACATGGAGCTCTTCCACAGAGCTCTCTCATAGGTATCATCCAATCATTTGGAAAGTCTCACATTTAAGATATTGTTCCTCCCAACGGAACCTTAAAATACAAAAACAGCCCTGAGCACAAACCTTTCAAATCCCTGATTATGTATGGCTCCGTTGAAGGTTATGTTAATTACAAATAGAATATTGGTTTTTAAAAATAACAGGAATACGAATACAGGGAAAGTGTTTATCCTATTAAAGTGACTCAGCATAGGTGTGTTTGAAAGCATTGGAATGCAGTAGCAAGGTTCACTAAAATTGAAAACCAGGCAGATAGACTCTTATTTTGGAATATGTTGTTAGCCATTAATCCATATATGTAAAGAATAATACATATATAATTCCACAGTTTAAACTTCATTATGTCAAGCGAGTTTTACCTCCATCAATCCTATTTAATTAAGCTTTTAATTAAATAGCTTTCAATTAAACTATTAATTAAACTATGTGCTACTTTTTCTTAAAGCAGTAATGATTTCTGGTGTGTACATCTGTTGAGGGTAGACAGAGTTTTAAATGTCATTTGGCATTTTATTTCTTATTCTTTTTAAAGTTTATTTATTTATTTTGAGAGAGAGAGAGAGAAAAAGAGAGAGCAAGTGAGGGGAGGGACAGGGAGAGAGAGAATCCCAAGCAGGCTCTGCACTGTCAGCGCAGAGCCCAACGTGGGGCTTGAACTCACGGACCATGAGATCTCGACCTGAGCCGAAGTCAAGCGTCAGAAGCTTAACTGACTGCACCACCCAGGCGCCCCTCATTCAGCACTTTAAATGTTTCACTCTTTCTTCAGCTCAATTCAATGAACGGTAATCTAGGGCAAAAATTGTTCCATTCCTATCTTTCTTCTTGCTTCAGGGTCTCACCAGGAAACCGATGGCATGCTTAGGTGACAATATTTTCTGGAGTTTAATGAATGACTATTTACAAAGGGGTGGGGGGGTAATAAAGAAGCCATAAGTGAGATAAGAGCTGCTGAGTAGACAAATGGCTGGCTTGGCCCATCAGGAAGAGAGCTGAGAAAATAAATCCCCAGACTTGCTCTCCTCCTTCTTTGCAATCCCCACCCCCACCCCTTCCCGCCACCTCAACCTTGCAACTAGCAGAAGTCAAAGGGACGCCAGAGGAGAAGAGAGCCTGTTGACAGTGTACCCAGGTCGACCTCCCAGCGCACTGAGCAAGGATCTTGGTGCACTCAGGAAACAGAGTGTCCCGGAAGTGCGGGCCCTGGGTTCCTGTCACCTCCATACCCTCTACACACAGCAGGGGCTCAGCTAAAGTGGGATCCAAGAGCGATTCCTCTCATTTCTGGAAAAGAGCTCATCAGCGTAATGGGTGGAAAATCAAAAGAACAAAAAACCAGAGCTTTTGTGTTATTCCCAAGCACATCAATCAGATTTACTTCAAACCCCACTAATTTGACGCTCTCTCAAATTAAGTAAATGATGGGCCTACTCGGGAGCATTTCTATCGTGTGAGTTAAGTTTAGAATCAGACACTGAGTTTATTAATTGGAACTTCTTTTTTCCCCTCACTTGTGCAGAGTGAAGTGCCAGCCTTTCAAATCTGTGCACTGAACTGAAGCCTTGCTCTCGGTCTTGGTTTTTGCATTTTCCTTCTCTTCACAGTTTGCTTGCTATTTCTCCTTCTTCTCCCTTCCCTGTTCCTTTTTCCTTTCCCATTCAGCGGTTGAGGCCCTAAAGAAAGGATAACGCTCTTGAGACAAAATCCAGGAAATCAAAGGCCACTTCCTTTTTCTTTTTCAAGACTCTTTTTAAGTTTATTTTTTATTTTGAGAGAGAGCAGGGCAGGAGCAGAGAGAGAGGGGGAGAGCAAATCATAAGCAGACCCCGCACCTTCAGCGCAGAGCCCGATGCGGGGCTACAACTCAAGAACCACGACGTCATGACCTGAGCCAAAACCAAGAGTCGGACGCTTAAGTGGCTGAGCCACCCAAGCGTTCCTAAGATTTTATTTTGAAGTAATCTCCACCCCCAACATGGATCTGGAACTCACAATTGGTGAGATCAAGAGTTGCATGGTCCACCGATGGAGCCAACCGGGTGCCCCATTCCACACCGTACACCAGAAGAAGTATCTGATACTGAAGAAGGGAGGAGGGCCTAGTGGTCTGTGGCTCCGGCTGCTTGCAAGTCTTTTATCTTCTCCAGGGCTGTGTCCAAAAGGAATATTTACCAACCCTGCACAGCATAGTTTGTCTCTTATTATTTCTCCCCAACGACCACTTCCCTCTTTACCAATTCTGCCAACACTCCTTGACTTTCTGTGTCAAAACTCACTAAGTATCCACTGGACAGGAGGCCATGTCAACGACAAATAAAGCCTTCTTCCTGCCCACACATTATATTCTCACTCCCTTTGACTCCAGCCTATATTCTTTTCCTAACCTTGTTTAATTGGTTATCTCCCGGCCACCCCCACACACACTTCTTCTATGCAAACCTTACATATTCACCCTGAAGTAATTTATTTCACACTCAACTACTGTACTGTTGATAATTATTTTTTACAATTATCCTAATGGTTATGATGATCGTCATTGTGAAACCAGTATTGTATTTTATCCGTAAAACCAGAAACCCAACTTAGTTTCTAGGATTTTCTTCAGAACACATTGTGTATTGATAAGCATACGTAAAGTTGGGCATTAAGTGCTCTGGAACCTGAGAACAAATAACAAACTGACTTTGAAAAGAACAATATAAACAAACTACCCGGAGACACCAGGAACATTTAGCTTTGTAAATTCAGTGCTTGCATTCCTAAGAATGTAAGCAATAAGAAGATAAGGCAAGTAAAGCAACAATTGTGACTCATTGATCCAGGACAAGGAAAGAAATCACAGCCTCTCTTCCAGGTATGTACTAATGGCTTCATGGGGCCAACTTCTGGTTGATGAAGACATCCAGCCAATGTACTCACTCTCTGGACAGACTGGTTCATATTATCATGTTAATAGTCCTACTCAGTGTGGGGCGCCTGGGTGGCTCAGCTGGTTGAATGCCCTACTCTTGATTTCTGCTCAGGTCATGATCCGAGGATCGTGGGATCAAGCCCCTTTGTCAGGCTCTGCCCTGGGCATGGAGCCTGCTTAAGATTCTTGCTCTCTTTCCCTCTGCCCCTCTCTCCTGCTAGTGCTCTCTCTCTAAGTAAAATAAAAAGAAAAAATAGTCCCACTCAGTGAGAAATGGAAATACAAAACCGATTCTTACTTAGTACTCTTTATCTGCCTTCCAAAGCCCTATTGATGCTATTCCTTCAGGTGACCTATTTAGAAATGAGGTAGCTTCATTGAGTAACTAAATATTCATCCATTTCTTTTAGAGGAAGTACAGAATTATATTTCACTACATAAACAAGAAAAACTTATGGTAAAGATGGATGGAGTACTGAGTTTTATAGATTGGTAAGCTCTGTCCCTGACGAGTGCCATTTTCAGGCTACGGAGCGCTTTGTTTGCAAATGAGTACGAATGGTGTGTTCACCAATTTGGCACAAATGCTAAACGAAAAGAGTACAGTTTACAAAACGAATACAGAAAATGTGAGTTGTGAACCCTTTTATTGGTGAGAGGTGGAGTGGCCATAAATTAAAGAGGTATTCTTGAAACTAATTATTTATGAAAGAGATTCAAAGCAATCATTTTTCTCATATAGATGTTCTCATACTACCCAAGTCCTGGGCATTTGATTTTTAAAATCAGCATCGTTATTATTCATCAGTAATTGTGCATGTATCATGAATTTGGCTCTTCTACTCACTAGCTGTGTATTTACCTCTCTGTGCCTCAGAGTCCTCATCTGTAAAATGAGGATTAAAATAACACATACTTTAGGAGATTGTTGTAAGAATAAACAAGCTAATACATAAAAGGTGCATATTACAATGTCTGATATTTACAGTTCTCAGTGACATGTTATTATTTGAATAACTATTATTATTTTATCACTTGGCTTTTTTCATGTTAGTTTATCTGTGAAGATTAAATTAACTGTTGTTATTATTATTATTTTAATGTTTATTTATTCATTTTTGAGAGAGAGAGTGTGTGAGCAGGAGAGGAGCAGAAGAAGGGGGAGAGAATCCCAAGCAGGCTCCATGCTGCCAGCACAGAGCCCGACGCAGAGCTCAAAGCCACAAACCTCAAGATCATGACCTGAGCTGAAATCAAGAGTTGCACACTCAGGGCACCTGGGTGGCTTAGTTGGTTAAGAGTCCAACTCTTGATTTCGGCTCAGGTCATGATTTCATGGTTTGTGGGTTCGAGCCCCATGCTGGGCTGTGTGCTGACAGCATAGAACCTGTTTGGGATTCTTTCTCTCCCTCTCCCATGCATATGAACACACTTTCTCTCTAAATAAATAAATAAACTTCAAAATAATTGCAGGAAGAAAAGAGTTGGATGCTCAACTGGCTGAGCCACCCATATGCCCCTGAATTAACTATTATATTTATTCCAGCTTTACAGGTGAGGAAAATGAAGCTCAGAGAAGTTAAGCAACTTTTGCAAGATGATGTATCTGGTCAGTGTAAGAGGCTGTCTGAATGATTATGTTAGCAGGTACAATCTACATTTCATTAATACCATGCGAAGTGTGAGAAATAAGCCCACCGACCCAATCAAAGGAGGGACGTGGAGACTCAGAGGACAGTGAAGCAAGGCTTTAATCAACGTTCTTGCAAGAGCAGGTGTCTGATAGACAGGCACACTAAGGACAGTCACAGCAGACAATTTACCTCCTAGTGTGCCTGTCCCTCCCCTGATTCCTCATTGGCTGAGGATTACAGATCTTAAAGCCTCACCTGGAGGTGGCCTATGCTCACATAAGACAAAAAGTAGTGTGACTGGAGCAAATGTACGTTTCCTGAGGTGATGCAGAGACTTTCAGTCCCTTCTTTGTTCTTTGGTGCATGCTCTTCGCAAAGCATGTGAAAAATAAGCCCACAAAATGGAGAGGGGAAGAAAAACCAGGAAGTGAAGTGTCCAAGGATTTGGGACTCCATTATGGGGGCGAGGTTGCGGGCGGGGGTGGGAGGGGAGTTCACATATATTTCCAACAGGTAGTAAACCCACTGTTCACTAGACAGCACAGCTTTTGTTTGATATTTCTGAAAACGAATCATCTCTCTTACTTCTCACACTAAGTGAAAGCTTATTGTTTTAACGATGCCGAGAATAGATTGCGTTTGGTGCACTTTACCCAGTGGTATTTGCATCACGAAAAGACCTCTGCCTCTTGGCTCCTCTGGACCATTTATTCTCCCACCCTTCCCTCCTAGGCCCTTCCTGAGCCATCAGAGACTGTAGGAAGGAAGAGAAGTGGGAAGGGTAGCGGGCATGCAGCGGAATCAGGGAGGAGGGAAGTGCTGATGCTCTCTGTCCATTTATACCCAGAGCTCAAATGCTCAACTCAGCTCCAGTAGCAATTCATCTTACAAATCAATTTCGTGAGGCATCGGCTTTAAAATCCACTACATTGAATCAGGAGTGGACTTTACAGTTAATATGCCACCAGGACACTTATACACGGCAGTGACCTTTTAAGCTGGTGTAAACCAGTGTTCTTGCTCTGCTCTGCCTCTCTCCACAACACTGAGTCGGTTATGTTCCTGCCTGTTACTTCATGCAGAAAGAAGAACTGAAGTATTGACCCTCGTTCTCTTTAGAAAAACTCTGTTAGTAGGATGACGACATTGTTTCTTATCCCAGATTATCTCTTCAAATTCTACTTCCCATAACAGCTGTCACCGAACCATTGTTCCTAACAGGAAAAAGTTTAATAGCTGGTTCTTCTTTTTTACTTCTCACTCATTATCATTACTTAAAATCTGGCTTCCCCCACCAAAACCTAACAGAAATTGTTTTCTGGAGAGCCACCCAGGATGCCCTAATTATCAAATGCTGAAACTTCTTTTTCTTCTTGAAAAGTCCCCACTTTTATTTCCATTGCAGAAATTTTGGGATTTCGCTTACCCCTCTGAAGGCTACTTGGTATCAAGGTCTTCAGTCACTTGTAGGTAATGCATTAATTTATTTCATTCACTTCTGAGGCAGACAGAATATTGGCCGTCCAAAGATGTCTGCATCTTAATCCGCCCAATCTGCACATATGTTACCTTACTTGGCCAAGGGGAATTTTCAGATGTGATTGTTAAAAATCTTTAAGTGGGGAGATGATTCGTGAATCATCCAGGTGGGTCCAATGTAATCTCATGGGTCCTTATAAAAAGGAGGCAGGAAGGTCAGAGTCAGAGCAGACAGTGTGATGATGGAAGTGGAGGTCAGAGAGAGTGAGAGAAAGATTTGAAGATGGTATGTTGCTGGTTTTGAGGACGGTGGTGGGGGCACAGGCACGGAAGGTGGGTGGCCGCTGTAAGCTGGAAAAGACACGGACATGGATTCTCCCCTGGAGCCCCCAGAGGGACTATAGATTGCTTCCACCTTGATTTTAGGATTTATGACCTCCCAGATACAAAGAAAATAAATTTATGTTGTTTTGAGTCGCTAAGTTTGTGGTGATTTATTACAGCAGCAGTAGGAAACTAATACAATTATATTTTCAATTCTTTAACTCTTTGAAAATTCTCCCAAATTCCAAAACCAACTTCTCAATGGTCTTCTAGACATCTCTACGTAGATACTTCACCAGCATCCCAAGCTCAACTAGCTCCAAAATTAAAACTGTCTGTCTCCAAAACTGTATCCCTTCCATGGACTTTTATGACTGCCTTCGTCCCTTCACTTATTATCTTATTAATTAATTTATTTGCAAACCAAATTTTTTTGAGTTTCATTATTTTGAGAGAGAGCACGAGCAAGGAGGGACAGAGAGAGAGGGAGAGAAAGAATCCCAAGCAAGCTTCACACCATCAGCACAGAGCCTGTTCTGGGGCTCCACCTCACGAATCGTCAGATCATGACCTGAGCCAAACTTAAGAGTCTGACGCTTAATGAACTGAGCCACCCAGGCGCCCCACATATCAAATGTTTAATGAGCACCTACTATGTCAGATACTGTTGAGACTCTCAGAATGCAGACGTGACCAAAAGACAAAACCTCTTCCCTGATGAGGATCACACTCTAAGGAAGAGCTAGACAAAACCAGAAGACAAATAAATAAAACAGTTCCAGCTAGTAAAAGTTTTATGAAGATTTTCAAGCAAGGTAAGGAGACAGAAAATAATGTGAGGCAGGACAGGGTGGCGGAGGGGCAGTGATGGCTATTTTAAATAGGATGGTCAGAGGACCTATCTGCAGAGGTGACATTTGAACAGAGACCTAATCGAAGAAGATAAAGAATGAGAATATGTGGAGGAATAGCACTGCAGGCAAATGGTACAGCAAATAGAAAGCCCCAGAAGCAGGAAGGAATTTGGACTGTTCGTGTTCCAGTGATTGAAAAGCAGAAGACAGGAAGGTAGGCAGAGACTTCTTCAATCCTAGGTAGGAATCCTGATTGCTCTTGAAGCGTGATGGGAAACCATTAGAGAGTTTTGCACAAAGGGGTGATGTGACCTGATTTACAGTTTAGAAAAAATCACTGTGGCTGCTCTACAGAGAACAAAATGAAGGGAGAGAGAGGGAGTCCAGTGAGGAAGCTAAGTAATGAATGTTAGCGGTTTGGCCCAAGGTGGCAGCCAAGGGGCTGGTTGAAATCAGGATATATTTTGAAGGTAGAGCTGATACTAAGCACCTAAGGATTGATGTGAAGAGTCAGGACAGGAAAGAGTCAAAGATAAACTCCTTTGAGAAGCTGAAAACATCTAGCTGCTATGAAATGAAATGAACAAGAGTGCATTAAGTAGCAAGTTTGGGAACAAATGACACACATTCGGTTTCTGATATATTAAGATGGACATGGTTGCATTTATTTATTTATTTATTTAATTTATCATTTTAGAAAGAGAGAGGGCAGGGGAGAGGGGCAGAGGAGAGAGAGAGAGAATCTTAAGGAAGCTCCATGCTCAGTGCAGAGCCCAATGCAGGGTTTGATCCCACAATCCTAGGACTATGGCCCAAGGGGAAATCAAGAGTCGGATGCTCACCCAACTGAGCCACCCAGGCACCCCAAGACTGACATGTCTCTAGACATCAAAGTTAAGATGTTGCATAGGTAGCTGAATACTGGTACGGAAGTTGGGTGCTCAAAAAGGTCCTCTGGACTGCAGAGAAACCTGGAAATCATCAGCACATAAATGATGTTCAAAGCCACAGGCCAGGGGCACCTGGGTGGCTAAGTGTCCGACTTTGGATTTCAGCTCAGGTCATGATCTCATGGTTGGTGAGTTTGAGCCCTGCGTTGGGCTCTGTGCTGACAGCAAGGAGCCTGCTTGGGATTCTCTCTCTCTCTCTCTCTCTCTGCCCCTCCCTTGCTTGTGCTCTCTCTCTCTCTCTCTCAAAATAGATAAAGAAATAATTAAAAACCAGTCTGATTAAATCAGTTCAATTTGATGAGTATTTACTTAGCAAAACTCTTAAAAAAAAAAAAGCCACAAGCCTGGATGGATTCACTTAAGGATATAGTGAAGATAGAGAAAAGAAGAGGTCTGAGGGATGAGCCTGGGGGACTCCAGTATAGGAAAATGCAAAGAGGAGGAGGAACCAGCAAAGGAGATGAAGAAGAAGCAGCCAATGACGCAGGAGGATGTACTCAAATGTCAAATGAAAACTGCATTTTCAAAAGAAGGGGATGGCCATCTCTGTTAAATGCCTTTGGATGCCTGCATTAAAGGAAGACAAACAATTCAGCAACTGATTTGGTGCTAGGAGTTCATGTTCATCATGACAAGGGCTGTTTCCATGCAGTGGAGAGAGAAAAAATTGGGTCAGAGAAAAAGACAGAAAAGGAGATGAAGACTTTGAGGCAGTTAAGTACAGACAACACTTTGCAGAGTTTTGCTATAAAAGGAAAGAGAAAAATGGAATCACAGCTGGAAGAAAACAGGAGATAATGGCAGGTATTTTTTAAATATTGTAAACATTACATCTAAGGTGGGAGATTTTATGGTAAGTTTATATGATGATGAGAATGATCCCGTAGAGAGAGGATAATTTCCAGAGCAAAGATCTCAGGTGGTACAGAGAAGGGAGATACAGTATGTAAGGAAGTGTAAGGGTTACTATTATTCATTTATTTTTACAGGTGGCAGAGAAAGACGATCAGTTCTGATAGAATAGGTTATAGATTTGATAGGAACAAAGAAAAATGTGGATACATTGGACGGTTGGAGAAGATTAAAAAAAAGTAGGATACAGGCATTTTCAAGAGTTGCAAGCAAGATGAAACATGTTTGTTTCAATGATGGCCCACTTGGTCAATGGTCAGAAGTCCTGAGAAGATTTAAGAATAGTTGGAACAGGGATAATAGATTAGTGAGCTGGAAACACAGAAAGCTGTGATTAGGGCTTGTGATGTGTGGAGTTAATCATGAATTAGGTTGAGGATCAGGAGTACTCTATATGATGACTTCTAAAAGAATCACTCAGATGTGGAATCTAAGAAACAAATCAGATGAACATATGGGATGTGGGGTGGAGGGGAAAGAAAGGGAAACAAACACACCATGAAAGACTCTCAATGATAGAGAACAGACTAAGGATTGATGGAGGGAGGTGGGTGGGGGATGGGCCAAATGGGTGACGGGCATTAAGGAGGGCACTTGTGATGAGCACTGGGTATTGTATGTAAGTGATGAATCACTGAATTCTACTGCTGAAACCAATATTGCACTGTTTGATAACTAGCTAGAATTTAAATAAAGATTTGGTGTGTGTGTGTGTGTGTGTGTGTGTGTGTGTGTGTGTGTGTGTTGGGGGGGAAGGAAAGAGCCAACCCAGTTTGAGAAAGAATCCTAGGAACTTATTTGGAAAACACGGACTTTTGAGGAATGCACTAATCACTCTGCCTCTAGACTGTTTCCATCCTGCTCTTCTAATCTAAAGATCTTGGATTTCAGATGTGGTCTCACTGCGTTTCCAAATTCCAGCCCAGCCATGCCTGCTCACGGCAGACTGGCCAGCCCCCATGACCCAAACTGGCACGAACCACTTTTTCATCTATCTTGTCACTGCTATTTCTCTTGACTAATGGAGATTTGGTGCAATTCAGTGGTTTTCATGTACTGACAAATTCCTTAGTTTTTCTCAAGTCTGAAGGTAAGGGGAGATTCTTGCCAAAACTCAGGGTCCTCTCCTTTCAGTCTTAAACAAGTGTTTCCTCCAACGTAAACACAAAGCTTTACATATCTTCCTGTCCAGATAGAGTTTACTTGTGCCACTAAATGTGTAAATGTGTAGACAAAACTCCCCACCCCCTAGATTCTTGAATTGTTTAATATAAAGCCATCCATGTTTTCTTTACTGTTCAAGGTCTGGACAGAAGGCAAGAATATACTTCAGCTCAGTATTTAATGATGAAATTTAAATATGTGCACTAAAACAGGGAAACTATATTCATGTGAAAAATATATAAGAAAAAGTCTGCCTGGGTGGCTCAGTCAGTTAAGCATTCAACTCTTGATCTTGGCTCAGGTCATGATAAGGTTCATGGGATCAGGCCATGCACTGGGCTCTGCATCAACGGTATGGAGCCTGCTTGGGAGTCTCTCTCTCTCTCTTTCTCTCTCTGCCCCTCCCGTGCTCATGCTCTCCCTCAAAATAAAGAAATAAACTTTAAAAAATAATGAAAAGAAAAAAGTAAAGAAAAACAAAAACAAAAAACAAAAGAATGGGCCAAGGATTGTGAGGTCTGGGATAATGCAATTCAAAGACCTGTGATTTTTGATAAAGAATAGAGATTAAATGATAGGGAAGCAACAAAGACACATATCCCACCTCAAGGTCCTATGACTAATATTCTTAAAAGTTTCAAAGGAGGCACTGTGCTCAGGAAACAGCCAAATTATGATTAGAACAAGAAGGTAATGGGGTGCCTGGGTGGCTGAGTCAGTTAAGTGTCCAACTCTGGATTTCAGCTCAGGTCATGATCTCATAGTTCATGAGCTTGAGTCCCGCATCGGGCCCTGCACTGACAGTGTGGAGCCTGCTTGGGAGTCTCTCTCTCTCTCTCTCTCTCTCTCTCAGCCCTCCCCCACTCACTATCTGTCTCACAAAATAAATAAATAAATAAGCAAGTAGGTAAAGGGAATGCTAAGAGGTAAAGTAGAAGATACAGGAGATTTTGCTGATGACAAACCATGAGTTTCAGAAGATGTGGGACTGAGGAGCAGAGAGGCATGGGAAATGAGCTCAGACTTACACGTACACAGAACTGGATGGGGAGAAAATCTAGACGATGATGGATGACCTGAGAGCTTCGGATTTCTGGTGGTAACTGATAAAAACAGAGAGGGGAGGGAAGTTGATAGACTGGGAGGAGAAAGGAGGTCATTAGGGTCTCAGTTCTATTGAGACCAATAGTTGATATCAATGTCAAGCTGCATCATAGATATTGTCTTACCTGGAATGCCCTGAGCCCTATGAACCTATTTTACAGACTACAAAGAATGGTTCCAGGACCAGAGGAGAAGTCAGCCAGAAACAGGTATTCCTTAGGCATATCTTGAATCCTGCTGTGGGTAGCAGTGTTGTGGCCACAGGATAAGGGTGATCTTATCAGACCCTCTCACCCCGATCTCCTCTTTGTGTCCCAGGCATCCGTGTCCAACTGTCTATTCAACTCCTTCATTTCATTGGTGCTATGTTATCTCAAATTCAGCAAGTTGACCAAAGCACTCATGACCTCCAAACCCCATGATCCCTCTCTTACTGAATAGTCTCTCCTCTCTCAGTGAATAGTACAAACCCGAAATCCAAGAGTCATTCTTGACACCCATATCAAATCTTCACCTACCCCTGCTGATCCTGCCCCTTTAATATACCCCAAATCCATCTACTTTCTCCATTTCGGTATAAATGCCCTTCACAGACACTACCCTAGAACAAGCCACCATCATCTTTCCTCTGTTCTATTATAACAACCTCCCAACTGGACTCACTCCTTCCATGCCTGCTTTAGATGGATTTTTTTTTTTTAATGTTAGTTTATTTTTTAGAGAGACATAGACAGAGACAGAGGGTGAGCTGGGAGGGACAGAGAGAGAGGGAGACGCAGCATCTGAAGCAGGCTCCAGGTTCTGAGCTGTCAGCACAAAGCCCAATGCGGGGCTCGAACTCATAAATCATGAGATCATGACCTGAACCAAAGTCAGATGCTTAACAAACTGAGCCACCCAAGAGCCCCTCCAGATTGTGTTTTTAAAACATAAAACATATTAAGTTTCTTTCTAGCTTTATACCCTTTCATGAGTTGCCAATGAACTTTATGCCAATGCATAAAACAATCTTGGGGCACCTGGGTGGCTCAGACTCTTGATCTTGGCTCAGGTCATGATCTCACAATTCCTGAGATCAAGCCCCACATGAGGGTCTGCACTGACAGAACAGAGCTTCCTTGGGATTGTCTCTTACCCTCTCCCTCTCACACGCTTTCTCTGTCTCTCAAAATAAATACAAAAACTTAAAGAAATATATTTTTAAAAATCTCAATTCCTTGTCATGATTTCCAAGGCCCAACATGAACTAGTACCAGCTCACCAAATCCCAGTCACACTGGCCTTTCTAATCTTTGATCATGGTATGTTTATTCCTAACACAGGCCTCTTTCTTACATTTATTATTTCTCTTACCTAGAACTCTCAGCTCCACATTTTTTAAATGGCAGTCCCTTTGTCATCATTCCGGCCTTAAAGCAAATGTCACTTTCTCAGCACATCTCTCTCTCTCTCTCTCTCTCTCTTTTTTGCACACCTTTGTCTTAACCTGCAAGTAGCTAATGCTCATCCCTAGCCTGGTTTTCTCACTGTCACATTGCCCTGTTATATTTTCTTCATCCTCACTGGAATTTATGGACTTGCTTCCTTGTTGATTGACTGCTTCTCTCTTCTAGAATGCAATTGCTATAGGGGAGGAGCTTTATTATGTCCGCACAATACGCCCAGTGCCTAGGAAAGCATTTGGTCCATAGCAGTCATTCACAATCAGTCATTGAGTAAATATCAAGGGTTTCTACTGTTCAATAATTACACTCCCCCATGGATCAGACATCTTTAGCCTCACAAGACCACCAAGCAAAAAAAAATTTTTTTAATGTTTTATTTATTTCTAGGAGAGAGAGAGACAGTGTGAGCAGGGGAGGGTCAGAGAGAGAGGGAGTCACAGACTGAAACAGGCTCCAGGCTCTGAGCTGGCAGTCAGCACAGAGCCCGATGCGGGGCCCGAACCCACGAACCGCGAGATCATGACCTAAGCGAAAGTCGGACGCTTAACCGACTAAGCCACCCAGGCACCCCCACCAATCAAAAATTTTAATGTATTGTTATTTCATGTACAACCATGTAAAGTACTCTTTAAACTCTCCTTTGGGTTTACATTCCTGCTTTTTCTTATGAGGCTACTTTGATGATTTTGAGGGAAAACATACTTTTTAAGCATGCAAAATTATTTGGAGGAAATCACATTTGAGTTTTAAATGCCTTTATTTGCCACTGTCATGTTTCAGAATACTTACTTAGCTGTCTTTACGGGGAAAAAAGATCTCTCTCTTTCTCCATCTATATCTACACATACACATATATATTCTGCTAAATTAGCTGTTTTTGAAAGTCAGTGTACATTGCAGAAAACATTTGTTTCATAGTAATAGCCACTTATTAGAAAAAGATGTTTGTTTCTAAAGGATTACCCTTTTGTCTTCCAGAAAAAAATATCAATAACCACTGGAGTATAGAGAAATCTTTACTTTCTTGATTTTTTTCACTGCACTACTGGATGTCATTTGCCAGAGAGGTTGAGATAATGGTTGGCGAAAGTTCGCATTTCTTAAAGAATCCTGCTGAGACTATGTGGAAAGATTAGTAATGGCTAAGAATTGCAAGCTGTTCAGTTAATTGATTTTTTTTTCTGTCTAGAGGATAGCCATTCCTTTATTTTCACTGTAGTTGGCATATAATGGACTGATCTCAAGGTGCACAATTGAACTCTTTCCAGTTGTGAGAACATGTGCTTTTAAATGGAAAGCTAGATACCAATTGAATAAAGGAAAATATGTGCTGACATTAACTCTTCCCATTTCTCTCCTGGTGTATGTTATCATCCTTCTCATGGCTTAAAGCTGACCCAGAAGACAAATAACAAAAAGACAATAAGTAAGTGTATTTATAGCGAGTACCACCAGACCTCCTTTCATTCTATGTAGATTCTTAGCTCTTCGTGAGATTGGAGATATAATTTCTTTTTGATCCTATTTCTAAGGAGCATAGATAATATTTTTCTTTCAAGCTAATCATAATCATCATACCTGGCATGTACATTTCAGCTCTGAATCTATGAATCTCTTTAAACATTAATTTTGAGGGCTCCACTATGAAGCAAGATAGGCTAATCCTACAAATCAGATATTCTTTCCCCTGCATGGGACACCATGCAGAATTTCCAGAGGTGGAGTTTGAAATAACCGTCCCTTCCTATTACATGTCCCCTAAACAGAGTTTGTGCAGAGAACTTCTTATTTATTTCTGAGGTAGTTCAACCCTATCGGCAGTTCTGAACTTACAAAGATCCCATTGCCAACAGGGTAATGGGTTAGTTATAACTATAAGGAAAGCAGGTTTGAATTAGCAATTTCATTTCTGGGGCTCTCCGTTCAACTGGACTTCGCAGATCAGGTACTACTTGAAGAATGTAGAACTTCCAAGTCTCCTGCCTCCGAGGGTGGTCGGAAGATTAGGATTAATGGTTGGCATTTCAATCATTCAATAATATTTCCTCTGCTAGCATTCTTTTCTCTGTCATTACAGAATACTGGCATTGGTGGTGAAGGAGGAGAAAGGAATCATATGTTTTGTAGAAAGTGTAATCCCTTGGTATTCTCAGAATATTTTTTGTGTATTAAGCAACTCTTTTCTGCTACAAAGGATAATGTGTGAAGAAATTTTTATCTGTAGTCACAGAACATATATTAAAATGCCAGTTGAAACTCCTGGTACCTGATCTTCCCTTCAAAGCTACTTCAACTTAATTTGTATTAATCTTGAGGGGAAATCAACATATTAATTAACATTCTAAATCTGAAAGGTGATTACAACTGAAAAAGGGAAAATAGTCTATATTTCAGATACCAAACATACCAGTTAATTGTTGCTATAATAACAAACTGCCCAAAAGCTTGGTAGTGTAAAACAGCAAACATGGGGGTGCCTGGGTGGGTCAGCCGGTTGAGCATCCGACTTTGGCTCAGGTCATGATCTCGAGGTCCATGAGTTTGAGCCCCATGAGTTCTGAGCTGACGGCTCAGAGCCTGGAGCCTGCTTTGGATTCTGTGTCTCTGTCTCTCATTGGCCTCCCTCGCACTCTGTTTCTCTCTCTTTCTTTAAAAAATAAATAAACTTTTAAAAAAAAACTTTAAAAAGGTTTAAAACAGCAACCATTTACTGAGTGAGTGATTCTGGAGTCTGGCAGTATAGGTTATGCTCATCTGAGAAGTTCTTCTGGTTCTCTTGGGGTCATTTATGCATTTGTGGTCAGCTGCTGTGGGCTGACTTTTCTTGGATGACCTCATGTTGGACAAGCAGTTAGACAAGCACCTCTCTTCCATGTGATCTCTCATGTTGCAGCAGGCTTCTGGGCAACTTCTAAGAGGTCAAGCCCAGGTATGCAAGTCCTCCTGAGATCTAACCTCACAACTGGCATATCATCTTACCCACATTCTACTGGCCAAAGATCATCCCAAGACCAAGGGGTGGGGACCAGTAATTCAGAGAAAGAAGAGTCAGAGATGCTAAAGTGGAGTGTGATTTCCATGGATAGAGATGTGCTGGCCCAAGAATAAGTTTAATTATGGAAGTCAGAGCCTGATGTTTTTCAGATTTAAACAAGTACAAATGAATCTTCATGCTGTGATCTCACGTTCAAAATGCAGCCGTCTGATTTAATTTGGTTTTCATGTGGTATGCTGAGAATTTCTCGATCAACGTAATCAAAGGTCATTTATATTTCTTACCACAAATGGGTAATCGGCACTCAGCTCTACTTAGCTCTTCCTTCCGCATCTTTTTTCCTTCTTTGCCTCCAGTTACAAAAGTAGCTTCTTTCTCTATCTAAACCCTACACTGTATGGTAGCCAGATATTGGAGGTGTTGATTCTGTTTCAGCACAGGCTCCTTGACACAGGTGTCCCTTGACCCCCGTGGATCATCTCGCCTTCCTCTCGGAGGCAAGAACTTGGCTTCAGCATGGCGACCATCATGTTTATCCCAGAAGGAGTCACAATGGCTCCAAGGCCCAGGTCTGATCACCTGGACGGACACTGGCTCTGCCTTCTTAGATGACTGTCTAGTGGGATCAGGTGTCTTGTTAATGCCCCCTAGGTGAACTCTGACCAATCAGACAGTAGATAGAAAGGAACTAGCAAATAAATTGCTTGCCCTTCCTCTTTTCGAACACAACCGGATGTCTCAAGAAAGCCATGGTCCCACACATCCTTTCTGAAGATAACCTGCATGACTCATGGATCAGCCAGTTTCCCCGTACATCTGTGAACATCTTGGTAACGCTTTACCTCGTGTTAGCTTTTGCTCCTTCCTTTACTGAGATTCCCTTTTCCCTCATTCTTGGTTTGCTAAGATTGCACCCTACCTCAAAAGCAAGCATGTAAATTGTGTATCGTGCCCATGCTCTGGCTTTTTCTTATTGTTTTTGTTTGTTTGTTTGTGTTTAGAAAACTCAGGATAAAACAAGCCGGGAAAGACTAAGTTTTCTTGCATGTGTTAATTTCTCCTATGTAACTCCATAGGAGAACAACATTTGAACACTTGAACAACAAATTTGAACATTTGAACAACAAATCAATCATGGTCCTATCTGGGAATGACCTCGATTGGCTGGGGCATGTTGTACCTTGTTTTGCTGAGGCGTGACTCTCAGTGTTCCATGCTTTGAGACGAATGAGTGGAGCCATCCCCGCTAGAGGATGAAGGCAGCCGGCCTGCGGTAAAACCGTACTGATAGGGACACAATGAGTAATTTGTGTGAACTATGCTCTGTGTGGGCATTTTTTTACTTATAAAGCAAAAAGGAATTTCTTGCTGATCCACAACGATGACAGAAAATCTCTTTTATTATCATGGGCCTATAAATATGCATATTGTATACTACCATCTCTTATACAATCATACAACTGGAATTCATATCACACACCTGATACAATTTAAATAAACAACATTGATTTTATGTAGCAAAAGATGCTCTGTGGAAGCCAAACGACTGCTCGCCATTGATATGACTTATACAAATATTGTGTGTCATATCTCTGGTTTTCTTTGTTTAAACAGTTTTGAGGCCTTTTATTTTACTTTCTAGAATATCGTTTGGTCCTTTGATCATGTGAATGACCCATTCACATGTTAATTATGCCTCTGTCTCTTTCCTTGAGCCCAAAACAATTAAAGTAGAACATTGTTCCAAAGCACACCGTGGTTTTCAGGGTGTCACAGGAGGCATTTTTGTTAATAAATAGCGTAAGTCAAGACTGAATACTTTCATAGGCCAATATTGCTTTAAAGCAAGAGTCTAGTTATTTTTTTAACCTCCTCATAATTGTTTAAGGACATCAATATTTGCACAATGGTAGATGTCAGAAGATTTTCATTTGTAGCATTATGGAAGGTGAACGAGAGGGAAGAATGTGCTTACTAGCATATGAGAACGTAAATGCTCTTGAAGAGGGAGCGTAAGGCAAACTGAGGGCAAAGTACAAGCTAACAACACCCCACCACCACCGGGTGCTTCAGGCACCCCTGGCTGCCCAAGAACGAAGGAAAGGGGAAAAGCAATGGTTAACTGATAGAGACCACATTCCTGCAGGACCTGAGTCAACTTCAGTTTGCACATGTCTTAGTAAATTATAAGAAAAAGGCAATCTTATCAAAAGCTTAGCCTCCAAAAACCTATAGACTCTGTTTCCTGGAGCCCCAACATCACCCTCCCCTCCATCGCGACCTGGGGAACAAAATCAAGAAGGAAATGTAAATCACATTAAATTTCTTTATAACCTGCAGCCCATTGACAAATACTTGAGGCAAATAAAGAGTAGAACCTTCCTCCAGGAACCCCCTATTGTCTTAATGTGAACGCTTTACTAGAGGGAAATCGACTTTAGCTTGACAACAGCAAGCCCTCCAGTAACTGAGGAGTACTCTTAAGCATATGAAAGTCCTTTTGGAATTTCCTTTTTTCCTTACCTCCCCCAACTCTATAAAATATAATCGGTCATCCCTCATACTAGTAATGCAGCTCTTTCTGCCCATGGGTCCTGTCTCCGTGCTTTAATAAAATCACCTTTTTGCACCAAAGACATCTCAAAAATTCTTTCTTGACAATCACCTCTGGACCCTCACCACTCAAAATTCCATCAGCTGTCGCTTCACGATTCTTTTGTGCAAAGTGCTCACCTCACCACTAGTGCAAACATGTGCATTGAAATAGTGTTCGATTATAAGGTAATCAAACGCATTGTACAGAGATGTTATTCCTACTAATGTCAGACATAATTCTAGAAAAATTTATCCGTGTATATACAAACAATACATTGAATACAGTTTCAGGGTAACTTTATGAATGCCCTGATGCCAATCCAAGGACTAGTATAATTACATTATGGCACTGAATTCCTCCAATTATCTTGGTAAGTAGTATTCTGTAGAGAAATCTCAGAGTAGCACAATTACTGTCCCTTTTGTATGTTAATTGTTATTCCCCCCCCCCCCCAGATTCCCTAAGGAGGCTTTTTTTCTTAATCTTTGAATATCAATAACTTTGCCAGTAACTTTTCCTACGAAACAGTCAACCTAATTTGATCATCAAAAACACTTCCATTAAATCTTTGAATACCCTTTTCTTCATCTTATCTGTTCCCTTTGCCTTTATCTTTATTCCATATCTATCATCTTTTTAAATAATTTTGTATCTTATTTCTTTATAATTTCATTTCATGTGATATTTTTGAAGCTTAACTTCCACGTCCCTGATTGTGGCTTGTTTATTCTAGTTTTTAGTGGCATCCAGTGTGACATTTATCTCTTTAAACATGTTCATTTACTTCTAACATTTATCTTTATTTCTCATAGTTCTTTTCATTGGCAGCTTATTTGCCAGTTCCTGCTTAAGTCTTTTATTTTTTAACAAAATTGTGCTTTTAGCCTTTCAATTATGCTTATCATAATACATATGATTCATTTGATTTTTGGTTAGGCTTTTCCTTTTTTTTTTGTTTTGTGATTTCTACTCCTGGGTCAAGTAGGGTTTGTTTGTTTAATTGGACCAGCTATCAATGAATTTAAAGAGACCTCTTACTAGTCCTGAGCTTCCTACCTCCAGATGTTTTTGTGGGAAAGAATAAAACTTCCATCAGTGTATCTACTATTAGAAGACCAGTAGAAGGATGTCTCTGTTACTCATAATCAAATATAATTTCTAATTAATAAAATGTTCAATTTATAGTGGAGGTGTAACATGTGTGAGTATTTATATACCAGATATCATTTTGTTGTCATTCCTGAGACAGAAACTACAAAATAAATGTAAGGAAAAAATAGAGAAAGTTACATTAGTATCATAAGGCTTTGATTTCTTATTAGGAATCAATAGTAGTTCATATTAGATCAACTACACAAAATTATAAAATACATGAAAGAAAAAAGTGCCGTACTTCAATATGTTGAACACAGATTAAATGATAAAAGAATGAGAAAAAATGCTGGCAAGTTTATAGAAGACTTGAATAAACTTGGCTTTTCAGTAACTGAGGAAGGCGAATTAAAATTTACTATAATTCTTTTGAATTTGGCTATGGCTTCTTTTTCTTGCCACATTTTGCTTTATATGTTTGGGGAGTATGTTATTAGACACATACAAATCTAGAATTATCATATCTCTCTGTTGGATTAATCTTTATATCATAACAAAATGTCTCTTTTATTAGGAATGCTTTTTGCCTAAAAGTTTACTTTGTCTGATATCAGTCCAGCTACATCACGTTTCTTGTGTTAAGTTGTTGTGGTTACATTTTTCTAATCTTTACTTTCAAAATTCCTGTATTCTTATATTCAAGGTATGTATCTTGTAAGTAGAATACAACTGGCTTTATTTTTATCCAGTCTGATAACCTCTGAAATATTTACATCGTTTACTTTTAATGTAATTACGGATACATTATATTTAAATCTTCCATTCCATTCCATTTGTTTTTCTACACATATTATATATTTTATGTTCTTTTTTCTCTCCTTTCTTGCTTTCTCTGTACTGATAAAATATTCTTTTTTATTAAAGTTCTCCTCTGGGACACCTGGGTGACTCAGTCAGTTAAGCGTTCAACCCTTGATTTCAGCTCAGGTTGTGATCTAGTAGTTTGTGAGTTCAAGTCCTGTATTGGGCTGACAGAGCAGAGCCTGCTTGGGATTCTCTTTCTCTCTCTCTTTCTCTCAAAATAAGTAAATAAAGATTTAAAAAAAATAAAATAAAGTTCTCCTCTGTTAGCTTATTACTTATACATTCTTTTACTCTTCAGGATTACACTAGAAATTAGGCATAAATCCTTTATTTGTTAGGTTATAATATAAATTAGATATTTTCCCATATCCCAGGAAATATAAGAACCTGAGAACACATTAATTTTGTTTATGCTCTGTGGTAGATGGTATTTTTTTTTCAGAGCCAGAAATATGTGTTGATTTCTATATTCTTTGTAAAAGATTGCCCAATTGTCACATGATTTGAAGTACCTCTATAAATTTTCTTGACCCTTGACACAAGACTTGGCTATATGATTTTACATTGGCCAAAGGAGTATAAGGAGAAGTGACTGTGATTTTCAAGCAGAAACTTTAAAGCCACTGGATAATTCCACCATTTTTCTCTTTGTTCTGCCATGAGAATAGTATGTCACAAACAGTGGTTACTTTTCTTGGCTGGATATTGAAATTAAGGAATTTATGGAGAGAAACCAAAGTCAACCCTGAGTTACTACAGCCAACATATGATGTGAGACAAAAATTGTGGTGTTATTCACTGAGACTTTGAGGAGGATTGTTTGTTACTGCCACCTAACCTATGAATGCTGACCAAATTATCCTTTAGTTTCTTTTGTGGTATTGTTGAAATATATTTTAATTTGAAATGTATATAAACCATCTTGGACATTATCATTACAATTTTATGCAGTCTGTATTCATTTAGAATTACCTACATGTTCACTTTATTTGTTTACCATTAATTTATTTTGAGAGAGAGAGAGAAAGAGAGAGAGATAAAGTGGGAGTGGCAGAGATACAGAAAGAGAGAGAGAGAATCCCAAATAGGCTCTACAGTATCAGCAGAGTCTAATGCCAAGCTCGAAACCACAAA
Source organism: Hyaena hyaena (assembly GCF_003009895.1). Taxonomy (NCBI): domain Eukaryota; kingdom Metazoa; phylum Chordata; class Mammalia; order Carnivora; family Hyaenidae; genus Hyaena; species Hyaena hyaena. The sequence goes on along the minus strand of NW_024080644.1, from coordinate 476,261 downwards.
CCATGAGATCATGACCTGAGATCGTGACCTGAGCTGAAGTCAGCCCCTTAACCGACTGAGCCACCCAGGCGTCCCTCATTTTTTTTAAACCTCTTCAATCCTTCTTATCTCTCTGTGTTTTTATCTGGGTTCCTTTTCCTTCTGCACAAAGAACTCCTGGTAATAATTCCCTTTAGGTAGATGTGTTGGCGATCAACATTTTTTAGTTTTTGTTTTCCTGAAATGTCTTTTTTTCTGTGTGCTTTCCTTTTGAAGAATGTTTTGATGGGTATCGAATTAGAGGCCGGGAGTTATTTTCACTCATCATTTTGAAGATTCCATTGCTTTCTGGCTTCTGTCATTTTAGTTGAGACATCATTTAGAATTTAGAGTCTTTCTCCTTTGAAGGTAAATAGACTTTCCCTCTGGTTGGTGTCACAATTTTTTTTCTTTGTCTTTGGTTTTCGGTAGTGTCGCTCTGATGTGTTTAGATGTGGTTTTCTTTATATGTCTCTTGTTTGTGGTTTCTACTACTTCTCAAGTTTCTAGGTTTTTAAAATTTTTTTTTAATCTTTATTTATTTTTGGTAGAGAGAGAGACAGAGTGTTAGCAGGAGAGGGGCAGAGAGAGAGGGAGACACAGAATCCAAAGCAGGCTCCAGGCTCTGAGCTGTCAGCACAGAGACTGACACGGGGCTCGAACTCACAGACCATGAGATCGTGACCTGAGCTGAAGTCGGACGCGTAACTGACTGAGCCACCCAGGCGCTCCTCAAGTTTCTGGGTTGATAGGTTTTATCAGTTTTGGAAAATGCTTAGCCATTATCTCTTTAAATTTGCTTCTATCTCCTCTCTTTTCTGGAATTCAAATTTCATATATGCTAGATATCTTCTTATACTCCTTTATTTTTTGTATTTTCTTTTTCTCTCTTCATGCTTCACTTCTGAGCATTTTATTCTGAACAATATTCCAATTGTCTGATTTTTTTCATTAGGTACATCTAATCTCTCAAATGTGTCTGTTGTGTTCTTAATTTTAGTTATTGTAGATTCTCGGTTATAAAATTTCCACTGGATTCTCTTCTTATTTATAGTTTCTACTTCTCTACTGGAATATATTAACAACATTGATCTTAAAGATGCGCTTGACCAACTCAAGACCTGTTTCTACTGTTTCATTTTTCTCCTTGTCTATTTGACTGCCCACTTGTATTGCATATTGTTCACCAGGTATGAAGATCTGTAGAGGCAGTCTGAAGCTCTGGATGCTTTTTCTTCCTGTGAGGATTTGACTCTGTTTGTGTAAGGCCATTATGGCAGGGGCATATCACCTTTATCAATCAGGTATGGAGCTGTTTCAAAGCTAGATTTCAGTCATCCCAAGGGCTGTTGACCGTTTGCCATCATTCTTAAATTGGAGGTCCTTGGAATCTTAACCTAAAGGCTGTGGTGTTTAGTGGGGTCCCTCCTTCTTCACAGGCTCTGAACTTTAATCCTTTCCCCAAGACTCTTAGACTTCCGGAAGCTCTCCTCGGCCTTTGAGCTTTTTGGCCATCACCATTTGCTTAGCTTCTTTTCCTTTCAGACACAATTTGCTGCTCAGCTTCTCAGCCTCTCAGAAGGCAGTTCCGGACTTTAATTTACTTCAGCTCAGGCCATGATCTCATGGTCCGTGAGTTCAAGCCCCACACAGGGCTTGCTGCTATCAGCACAGAGCCTGCTTTGATCCCCTCCTCCCTCTTCTTCTGCCCCCTCCCGCTCTCAAAAATGAAGAAGCATTTACTTTAAAAAATTAAAATAAAATAACACACATTTATTATCTAAGAGTTCTTGTGCCTCATGAGTCAGGACCTGGCTTACCTGGGCTCTCTGCTCAGGCTTTCAAAAGGATGCAGTCAGGATGTTGGATGGGGTACATCTTAATCCAGTATGACTTCATCTTAACTTGACATCTTATTCCCAAAGAGTCACATTTACAGGCAAGGGGGGTTAGGACTTTAACATATATTTGGGGGGACACAATTCTACCTACAATAGCAATTAAATGCTGCCACTTGGCCCATTCTGTCATTCTCAGGGCATGCAGAGGTTTCAAGTCTACGGAGCATTGCCATGATAACTTCTGACCTCTCCTAAGTAGCCAGCGCAAAGCTCGTCAAGGTTTAGTTCTCACAGCCAGGGTAAAAGGTGTTCTTAGAACCTTCTCAAGAGGGCGGGCAAGTGAGCAGATGCTATATGATAAAGGCACTTTGACATTCTAATATCCCTAAGCTTTTAGATACTTTCCTCTACAGTTTACCAGGCCAACTCTGGCATTTCCATTTCATTTCCTTTAGGTCACCTTTGGGGTCATGCTTTAGCCAACTGATCAAACAAACTGTTAGAGCCATTTCAAGCCCCTCAAGCTAAAACATGCATATGGACTCTTTGCTCAGTGGCCCTGCTATGGACTGAATTGTGTGTCCCCCACCCGAAATTCATATGTTGAAGTCATAACCTCATTTGTGATTGTAGTTTAGATAGGGCCTTTAAGGAGATAACTGAAGTTAAAAGAGATCATGAAGGTGAGACCCCAATCTGGTAGGACTAGGGTCATTGTAAGAAGAGGAAAAGATTTTTCTGTGTGGCACAGTTAGGAACATCCAGCCAATTCCATTATACTACTTAGTTTCATTAAAATATTCTAAAGCATCAAATACATGGTCATCTAGAACCTTGCCTTCTATAAGTATCCAATGGTGATGTTTTGTGTATTTCTTTCTCTGTTTTTAATGTTTATTCATTTAAAAAAATTTTTTTTAATGTGTTATTTATTTCTAGGAGAGAGAGAGAGACAGTGTGAGCAGGGGAGGGTCAGAGAGAGAGGGAGTCACAGACTCTGAAACAGGCTCCAGGCTCTGAGCTGGCAGTCAGCACAGAGCCCGACGTGGGGCTCGAACCCACGAACCACGAGATCATGACCCAAGCAAAAGTCGGACGCCCAACCGACTAAGCCACCAAAGTGCCCCAATGTTTATTCAGTTTTGAGAGGGAGAGAGAGAGAGAGAGAGCGAGCAGGGGAGGGGCAGAGGGGATCTGAAGTGGGCTCTGCACTGACAGCAGAGAGCCCAGTGTAGGGCTTGAACTCTACAAACTGTGAGGTCATGACCTGAGCTGAAGTTGGACGTTTATCCAACTGAGCCACCCAGGCGCCCTTACATTCTGTATATTTCTATTGCTATCTCATGCCATTGACTACAAGTACTCTCCTTACCACTGGAAATAGATTCATTAGTGCATTTAAATCTAATCAGATTAGAGAACCAGTTCTAGAAGACTCAAACCCATTTCAGTGAAATCATCCTTAAGATCTTATTCCTTTGGAGGGGCACCTGGCTGGCTCAGTCCATAATGCATGTGACTTTTGATCTCAGGGTCATGAGTTCAAGCCCCACATGGGGCACAGAGCTTACTGAAAAATAAGCTCCACATCTTAAATTTTCAGCATCACTTTGACAGCTTTTGAAAGCCCCATCTAAATTCCCTGCAGAAGATTTCATTCTTCTGCAATCACTCTTGGTAACAAGATCTGTATCAGTTAGAGTTTAACTGGAAAAGCAGAACCACTAAGATCTATCTCATCTGTATGTATATCAGAGTCGCTCAATAGTGGCACTACTGAAATTTTGGGCTGGATATTTTTCTGTAGGGATATGGGGCCTGTCCTGTATACTATAGTTTACTTAGCAGTAACCCTGGTCTCTAGTACTCACTAGATGCCAATAGTAGAACTTCCCCACCCAAGCCAAATTATAACAACCAGAAATGTCTCCAGACATTGCCAAGTTTCCCGAGTGGCAAAATTGCTCCAAGTTCAGAAACACTAATAGTTCTCTCTATACCTCTACCTGTACCTGTACCTGTACCTATACCTATACCTATATCTATATCTATCTGTATCTGTTTATCCGACTTTTGTTACATGGAATTGGCCTTATGTGATTGAGAGAACTGGGTAAGCAGTCTCTGTAAACCTGTTTCTCGACATACGATGCTAGGGCTTCAAGTCCACAGGCAAGGCAGTGAGGAAGGGAAGACCACAAGCAGACTGGAACCAAAAACTTGAACTGGAGTCCCATGAGAAAGAACTGGAAATCATGTAAGATTAAAAAAAAAAAAAAAAAGGCCTCGGCTTCCCTCCCAGCCTCCAAATCTAAGAATCTCCCTTGAAACTGACCTCAACTGGAAACAAACAAGACAATGAATTCTGGGAAATGTAGTTCGGCCTAGGCTGGCTGACACATTACACAACCACTTGAAGATAGTCTGTTCAAAGCAGAATTCCAATGAGGCTCGCGTTCAAATGACGTTAATAGGCAAACTGGGAGAATCTGTAGTTACAAAGACTAACCACGAAAGAAATGATGACTACAGGTCAAAATCCTATTAAATATCGAGGGAACTTCAGAACTCCACAAATTAAAAGTACGTCATGTATGAGCACAAACTCTTTTCCTTTATTAATAAGATTGAGAAGGGATTTGTCTGGCACGAATTTATGACCCCTTTTATATTCGAAATGATCGCAGCCAAAGGAAAGCATTTAACAGAAAGATAAATTTAATGTTAACAAGCACTTTTGATAATTGTCCCAGGAAAGGTTTTGGGTAATTGAATGGAAGTATTTTTTCAAGTAATCTATGATAATCAGCGTTTTAAATGTGCCACAGAGACATTTATCTCTGAGATTCAGCAAAGCAGCCTCAACTCTCGCATCCGAGCGAAAGCGATCAGAGTCTGATCGGAGATGTTGAACATTTACTCCGTTTGTAGCAAGACTATCTGAACTTTTTCTCTAAGATTTCCCAGAAACTTCCTAAGGCCTCAGGCAATTCATACAGTCATCCAGTAAACACTTATTGAGCCACTGCTATGTGCCAGACACTCTTCTAGGTGCTTCCTATCCAGCAGAGAATAAAATAGACAAAGAATCTGCCCTTAAGCAACAAGCCTTCCAGTGACAGGATGTAGACAATGAATCAATCAATAAATAGATATGTCTGGTTGTGATAAGTGCTATGAGAGGAAATAAGGCAGGGTAAAGGTATGGAGCATTATAAGGTGGGGGTGCCAGTGCCCTTTTAGAACAGGTATTCAGGGAAAGTCCACTAAAACGATAACCCAAGGGGCGCTTGGGTGGCTCAGTCAGTTAAGCATCTGACTTTGGCTCAGATCATGATCTCACAGTTCCAGATCATGATCTCATGGTTCATGAGTTCGAGTCCCGTACTGGGCTCTGCACTGTCAGCGCAGAGCCTGCTTCTGATTCTGTGCCCCACCCCCACCCCCCGCTCCTCCCCACTCGTATGCTCTCTCTCAAAAATAAAATAAACATTAAAATCTTCAAAATAATGATAACCTATAGGCAGAGATCTGAATCAACTGAGGAACTGAGTGAATGCAGATTTCTAGAGGAGGAGCATTCTAGGGAGAGAGAATCATGAACGCAAAGGCCTAGAAGATTGAAGCTCTTGGCATAGTAGAGGTCCAGCAAGATGGCCAGAATGCCTGCAGTAGAATAAGCCAGGAAAACAGTTGGGTGATAAAATCAAAAGAGATCCAGGGACTAGTCTCAGAGACCATGATTAGGATTTTCTACTGAGAGACAGAAAAAGCCATCGAAGGGTTTGAAACAGAGTGGCATATCTGACTTTTGTTTTAAAAGGACATTTCTGTTTGCTTTGAGGGGAACAAAGGCGGTAACAAACAGATCAATGAGGAGGCTATTGCAATAATCCAGGAGAAAAGGGTGGTAGTGATAGAAATAAGGAGAAGTGGTTGGATTCTGGGTATATTGTAAAATAGAGATTATGGGAGCATCTGGGTGGCTTAGTTGGTTAAGCAGTCGACTCTTGATTTCAGCTCAGGTCATGATCTCATGATTCATGAGTTGGAGCCCTGCATCGGGCTCTGAGCTCAGTGTGGAGCCTGCTCCCAAACATCTGTCTCCTCTCTCTGCCTCTTCCCCACTAAAAGAGATTATGAGGGGCGGCTGGGTTGCTCAGTCAGTTGAACATCTCATTCTTGATTTTGGCTCTGTTCATGAGATTGAGCCCTGCATTGGGGCTCTGCACTGACAGCATGGAGCCTGCTTGGGATTCTCTCTCTCCCTCTTTCTCTGCCCATCCCCTGCTCTCTCTTTCTCTCTATCTCTCTCAAAATAAATAAATAAACACACAAAAAATTTAATGGGTACCTGGGTGGCTCACTTCAGTGTAGTGCCCAACTCTTGGTTTCGGCTCAGGTCAGAATCTCATGGTTCGTGGGTTTGAGCTCTGAGTCAGGCTCTATGCTGGGATTCTTTCTGTCTCTCTTTTTCTGCCCTGTCTTCTCTCTCTCTCTCAAAAATAAATAAACCTTTAAAAAATTAAAATAGAGATTATGAGATTTGCTGATGGATAATGTCTGGGGTCAAAGGGGAAAAGAGGAGGTCAAGTCAATGGAATTAAGACCTCCATGTTTAGCTTGATTCTCTTCCTTTTCTCCAATAGAGCCATCTTTTATCTCCTAAACATTCACTTGCTTTTAACTGCCTGAAGTATTTACCATGTCCCCAGCCGTACAAATATAGACTTCAATCCAACTCTACTAAATTCCTACATCTCTCTTTTTCCTGCAGAAGTCCCCTAAGCCCCCTTCTTGTCTGTTCCTTATTCAATGCTCACCCACCACCCTATTCAAAACCCTGTGTCCTGACACTAACTTCTTCATTTAGGTGTTAAGCAGAAAGTATCTGATGTAATTGATTCGTAATCCAGACAGAAATGACTAATAGCCTAAATTAGAGAAGTTTTCTTCTTAGGGAGGTTATTTTAAAGAGCTTTGAAATCACCCAAATGAGCCCTTTTCTTGTGGGTGAATACTCTTAAGTGGTAATGGGTTTTAGGATCACTCGTGAATTACACTCAGTTGATGACTGCCCCCAACCCACACAAGTCTCATGATGACTTTGCTCAGAGCTCGGGCTTTATAAAGAAGGATGTTACAGGGAAATGAATCATTATCTTTCAAAGGCAGCACCACCTCGGCTTGCTTATTATTATTAATAAATGAAGGAAAGAGGTGGAAAATGTGAACAAAGCTCATAACGAATGCAGATATGTGTCCTTCTTTGGAGCTAGCAATTTTGAAAGCTCCTCACAGCAGCCTGACTTGGTACAGATGCCCAAGGAAAGGCTCAGCACTTAACTTACTGTATTATCAGAATCAGAGTGATATTGGGGTGTCCCTTCATTTTATCACCTTGGACTGTCCATTGACATGGCTGGCATTTAGTTTATATCAATCTGCTTTTGCATAATAAGTTTCTAGGGGGGATAGGAAGAATCTCGATAGTTTTGTGTCAAATCTGAATATATATACATAATATATATTATATATCTGAGTATATATATGTATATATCTGAATATATATGTATATATAATAAAACCAAAGACTCAAAAAATTTCATTACTTGCTATCCCCTTTCCTTCGGGAAAATATGAACAAATAAAATCTTCCAGGTTGTGTAACTGGATGTGGGTATCCATTGAGTAACTGAAACAGAGGAGCTAGAGGCGATTTCATCCACTTCAATTTTGTCATAGCAATAAAAGCACATATTCTTAGAACCACACATCATCTCAAATGGAGGGTGGCTCATGGAAAATCAGCTGGCTGTGTTATTATAAGACTGCTGGTGGCTAATATAATATCCAACCTGTCTTTCTCCTTTCGTTAAAAATCACCAATTTTATTTGGGGAGATAAGAGATCTAGCAAAAAAGAAGAAGGAAGAAGGAGGAAGGAGGAAGGAGGACGAAGGACGAAGACGAAGACGAAGACGAAGACGAAGACGAAGACGAAGAAGAAGAAGAAGAAGAAGAAGAAGAAGAAAAAGAAGAAAAGAAATGTCCCGAGCCTACTGTGCTTCTAGGTTTGGCCAGGTGACTGAGATCTACGTCATGAGATATAGATGGAATTGTCGGGAGAAAATTTTGGAAAAGGTTTTACAAAGAAGACTAGGCAGCTAGTGAATATTCCTTTTGTATTTCCCACTTGCTTTTTAACCCTGAGTTTGATGAAATCACTAGAGAGCTAGCCACCATCTTTGATCACAAGGCAACCTTGAGGATAGAAGTCATTTGCTAAGGATATTGTAGGAAAAGAGGGATGACATTGTTCCTGCCGCATTGAATAGTTTTAGACTCCTTTCATAAAAGGGAAATATAAACTTCTAGGTTCTCTAAGTCATTATCATGGAAAGTCACTGTTACGAGCAGCCACATGTAATTCCTAAATGATACTGACTTTTTCTTGGAAGCCAAGAATATTTCAGCAAATCATAATAAACTAACTAAAAATATATTTTGAGATTCCTTCCCTGACTACTCTTGACATGGCCCAACGAGCTCATGAACAAAGTGGCCGGGGTGGCTGGGATGGAAGTTATGCAGAGGCTCAGCAACACAGACTTCCACTCACCAAGGCTGACCTGGCTATAGCCATTGCTGAGTGCCCAAAGTACCAGCAGCAGAAACGAGAGTCTGCAATATGGCACCACTCATCAGGGTGGTCCACCAACTTTCTGGGGGTAGATTGATTCCACTGGACTGCTTCCATCATGGAAGGGGGAGTGTATTCTCTTCATTGGAATACGCACTTCATTTGGGTATGGAATTTCCTTCTCTGACTGATATGTTCTTAGCAAAACTATCATCCACGACTTACAGGATGCCTTATCCAGTGTCCTGGTTTTGCACGCAGCCTTGTTTCCAATCAAGGAACTCACTTCATAGTGGCAGTGGGCTCATGCTCATGGACTTCACATGTCTCACCATGTTCTTTACCATCCTGAAGCAGCTGGCTTGATAGAATAGCAGAATGGCCTTGTGAAGACGCAGTTACAGCACCAGGCAAGTCAGGCAAGTAACAATACCTTGCAAAGCTGAGCAAAGGTCTCCGGGATGCTCCATATGTTCTAAATCAGCAACCAATATATGATGCTGTTTCTCCCTCAGCCAATTTCCATAAACCCAAGAATCAAGAGGTAGAATTGGGAGTGGTGATTCTTACTATTACCCCAATTGATACAATAGCAGGATTTTTACTTTCCACCCCATGACTTAAGGCTCCGCTGGTCTCTAGAGGCCTTGGTTCCAAAGAGAGGAATGCTTCCACCAAAGGACCCAATAGTGATTTCTCAAAACTGAAAGCCATCTGGCCAATCTGGGTGCCTTGTGCCACTGAATGAATAGGCAGAGAAGAGGGTTACTCTAGTTAGGGTGATTAAATCTGGCAACCAAGAGGAAATTCGGTCACTACTATCGCACAATGGGGACAAAGATGAGAAAGAATGCCTGGTATAGAAAATCCTCTAAGGTGTCTCTTGGTACTCCCACATCTTATGGTTAAAATTAGTGGAAAACTACAACTTAATTCAGGTAGGGGTCCTAATAGCCCAGACACTTCAGAAATGACATTTTCAGCAACTCCACCAGGTAAAAATCCAAAGGGAATGAGGTGCTTGGTAAGGACAAAGGGAATGGTTATAAATACCCGCTACACTCACATGAGCACTGCAGAAATGAGAACTGTAATAGTTAATTAGTATTTCTTCTTGATTGTAATATTTTCATTCAATAATTTATTTTGTATAGGTAGTTTAATAATTTAATATTTTAATTTATTTTCCTCTGTCCTCTCCTTATCATCTAACATAGAACCTATTAATAATTATTAACTTTATATCAACTTTAAGTTACATGCCATAAAACAGGATGCATGAATGGACAAGGAAATGAATGAATATCACCAAAAGACACAAAAGGAACTTTCTATCCTCTTTTGGGGAAAGGAGTACCCTGTTTTCTGTTTTCTGTAGGATAATCTTTACTTAGAGATTAAGTACATACTCAAGAGATGTATTTGAGTTCAAAGCCAACAAGAATGGACGGTGGTAGCTTTGTAATGTGTCAGTTAAGCTAGGTTAACTACATTTCCCAGAATTCATTTTCCTATTGGTGGTCAGGAAGTATATTCCAAATTAATAACATCAATTCTCCACTGCTATAACTCAACTATTAATGTGCATGTGGTTGGCAGAAAAATGGACCCCCAAAGATGTCCACATTCTAATCTCTAAAATATGTAATACAGGGGTGGCTCACTTGGTTAAGCATCCAACTTTGGTGCAGATCATGATCTCACAGTTCACGAGTTCAAGTGCCATGTCAGGCTCTGTGCTAACAGCTCAGAGCCTGGAGCGTGCTTTGGATTCTGTGTCTCCCTCTCTCTCTGCCCCTCCTCCACTAATGCTCTGTCTTTCTCAAAAATAAACAAACATTTAAAAATAAATAAATAGGGGTGTCTGCGTGGCTCAGTCGGTTAAGCGTCCAACTTTGGCTCAGGTCATGATCTCACTGTTAGTTCGAGACTTGCATTGGGTTCTGTGATGACAGCTCAGAGCCTGAAGCCTCCTTCAGATTCTGTGTCTCCTCCTCTCTGTGCCCTTCCCATGCTCATGCTCTGTCTCTCTCTGTCTCTCAATAAAAACGTTACAAATTTTTAAAAAAAATATGTAATATATTATATTACATGGCAAAGGGGAACTAAGGTTACAGATGGAATTTAACCTATTAATCTGATAACCTGAAAATAGGGAGATTCTTTTACTTTCCATTATTTTATTTTATATTTTATTGTTTATTATTTAAATTCAGGTCAACATACAGTGTAGTCCTGGCTCCAGGAGTAAGACCCAGTGATTCGTCTGTTACATGTGACACCCAGTGCTCATCCCAACAAGTGCCCACCGACCCCATCCCCCCACCCACCTCCCCTCCAGCAACCCCAAATTCTCTGTATTTAAGAGTCTTTTATGGTTTGCCTCCCTCTCTGTTTTTATCTTATCTTTCCTTCCCTTCCCCTGTGTTCATCTGTTGTGTTTCTCAAATGCCATGTGTGAGTGAAATCATATGATATCTGTCTTTCTCCGATTGACTTATTTATCCAGATGGGCCTAATGATGTCACAAGAGTCCTCAAAAGTGAAAGCAAGAGGCAGAAGAAGAGTCAGTGTCAAAGTAACAAATTTCTCTGAAATTACCAGAAACACTTGACCATCCATTGCTGGCTTTGAAGATGGAAGGGGGCTGTGAGTCAACGAATGTGGATGGCCTCAGAAACTGGAAAAGGCCAGAAAATAGACTGTCCCCAGAGCTTCCAGGAGAGAACCCAGCCCTGCCAACAGCTTGATTTTATCCCAGCAAAGCCATGTTGGGCTTCTGACATCCAGACTCATTAGAAAATAAATTTTGTGATTTTAAGAAACTAAATTTGGGGCACCTGGGTGGCTCAATCGGTTAAGCACTGACGTAGGCTCAGGTCGTGCTCTCCTGGTCTGTGAGTTCAAGCTCCACGCTGGGCTCTGTGCTAACAGCTCAGAGCCTGGAGCCTGCTTCAGATCCTGTGTCTCCTTCTCTCTCTGCCCCTCCCCAACCTGTGCTCTGTTTCTAGCTCTCTCTCAAAAATAAATGTTAAAAAAATTGTAAATAAAAAGACACTAAATTTGTGGAACTTTGTTACAGTAGCAGATATGGTACCTGTGTGCAACTTGAGACAATACACCTTTTGCTGTTGTGTGCCTCAATTACTCACTTCCTCATTATCCTTTGTGAGTTACTTCCCAAATAAACTCATTGTACCTAAATCCTTGTATCACGTCTGGTCTTTGGAAATCTAAACCAAGACACTCCACCCCCTCAACAAACTCTACTAGAATGACCAAAAATATGGCATAATCTGTATAATGGAGATAGGAGATATGAGTAATAGGCCAATAGGAGATAAGTAGATATTAGTAATAGGTCAAAAATGCATTGTACAAGTTGGCTTACAAGTAAAGGAAGTAAATGGTTACTATTACTCCACAGAACCAGAAAATCCCCATGTCTGAGAAGGAGAGGCTATAAAAAGGGTTTCTAAGACAAAGCAGATGTGATGAAGGACAGAGTACACAAGGAATCATACCAAAATTTCTCAGAAAGATTAACTAAATTAAACATTCATGCTTAGCTTTCTCTCGGTGCCAACAAAAGAATGTAAAAAATGTTATATTGATTCTTCCATGGGTGAATCTCTCAGAAGAAGGTTGAGCTCCCACCATTTACTCCCAAAAACTAAAACAAAATACTTCAGAGGAGAAACAGTTCCTTTTCCATTAAGTTGACTTTTTACTAACTATATTATTCAGGGTTCTCCAGAGAAACAGAAGCAACAGGACGTGTGTGTGTGTGTGTATGTGTGTGTGTGTGTGTGTGTGTGTGTGTATGTGTGTGTGTGTTTGTATCCTTCTTGTTCAGGAGAGATCTGTCTTTGTCCTAGTAAAGCCTTTAACTGATTGGATGAGGCTCACCCACATTGTGAGTAAGTCAGTCGGCTTTACTCAAAGTCCACCAATTCAAATGTTAATTTCACCCTCAAACGTCTCCAAAAGCAACAGAATGATATTTGACCAAATATCTGGACACCATGGCCCAGCCAAGTTGACCCATAAAATCAACCATCATGCTAGTTCCCAGGCTCCTTTCTGGGGAGGAAGTTCTTCCTGGGAAAATGGAGTTCTGTCCTGACAGAGCAGCACCATGTTCCCAGTAAGAATTAGTGAAGCTGTGGAGGAAGTCACTTGAAACCAATCTAAATCCTACAAAGGTGGTCAGAGCTGCACCCATCAGGACTCACACATGTAGCCACTGAAAAGAAACCATTTGGAAAATCAATTAACTTTTCTGTCATGAGGTTTTCTCCCCAAAGCGTACTCCCCACTGCATGTAGACAATTTAATTCAACCTCTAACAAAATATAGCTACAGGAAACAGAAGTACTTTCACGTTCCTGTTTTCTGGGACTAGAAGATTTGGATTCTGACACAGAATCCATCTCAAATCTCGGTACTCAAAGAACTTGGAGTTCCCTTGGTAAAGCTGAGGCTATAAAGAAAAACCACTAGACTTTTGAAAAGTACTTTGAGCAAAATAAAAAGGCCGCTTGGGGATTCAGACTAAGTGTATCCATGTGAAACCGTTTTATACCAAGAAAAGTTAAGTTTAAAAAAGTTTCATTTGCATCTTCGGTAAGATTTGTTGGAAATTTGTACTCATTGTGTTAGAGTAGACAGTTAGTTAGACTCCAATTGGATACCTGGAGATCAACAACAAGGAGTCATGGTCATCTCTTGGGAAGGTCAGAGGCCTGTCCTGGCAGCACTCCACAAGAAACTAGGTCAAACCAGACAGGCCCAAGATGGCAGGTACCATGACAGGAAGCCCCTGACCAAATAAGGAAGAAAAGGCGCAAAACCTGAAACCCTGCTTCCTGCCCCCTAGTTAACAACTGTCAATAAAAGACAGAATCCCAAACCCTAGGGTGCACAGCCCTGTCCTCCCTCCCTCTTGCTCGCTCACTCTCTTGAGCTCACCGGCTCTCATATCTCAGAAGTGTAATTGTTGCTTTAATAAACTTTCCTGCTTGTGTTACTCATCCGAATTCATTCACGGAGTAAGACCAAGAACCTTCCGTGACTCCCTGCAGTCTGGCTTGGTTGAGACCCCCCAATTCACCCAGCAATGTCTTTTTGGCGACCATGAAGGGACAAGGTGACAGTGGGTTGGGCAACCCTCTTTATCGGTGAGTCTCCAACTCTCATCTCCTTGTGCTGGAGAGTTGCTTGGACACTGCCCTCCTTTGCTCTACTCTCTCTTTCTGATCTGCCTGGGAACCAGACAGTCTAGTAGCATTTGTGAGAGACTGATTTTCTACTCTGAAGAATAAAGGGACAGTTGTTCCTTCCGAAGAACACAGAAAGATGTTCTTAGGCAACTAAGGACCTTGGGAAATGTCTGAGGTTATTCCCCCAGACGTGTAGCCGTCCTATAGGGGACTCCCTTTCACAGTAATTAATTTCTGGCTTGCCAGAGGACAGACATAAGGATTGGTCATCCATCCAGTGTTCTGAGTCCCTCCCCCCCCCCCCCCCCCCCCCCCCCCGCCAGTTGTCTTTAAACTTCCAATAGGAGAAACCAAGACCACTTCATGGGCACTCATGGAAGCATCACTCACAAGGACCGCACCGAGATCCATTATACCGATGCCTCGGTGACTGTCTGATATTCCCAGGCTGTCTCTGTCTCATCAGAAATATTCCTCTTGGTCCTTTTCTTCTGTGTTAACATGGTGTGTTTATTCTTGTCCTCTTTTCTGACTGACTATGGACTCATTCCTCTCAGTCCTTTGGTGTCTGCTCTCTCTGACAACTATTGGAAAGAGGAAACTCAAAGCTGACTCTGGGCAGATCAGATCCAATGTGTTCAGGTTCACTTTCTTTTCTTTTTCCCCCTAGTTCACTTGTATTTGTTACAATCCTTTAAAGGAGAATGTGACTTGAGCGCTATATGCCTACTCACAATACCTGATGAGTGACTTTTTTAAAGTTTTTTTTTTTTTTAAGTTTATTTTGAGAGAAAGAGAGAGAGATGAGTTGGGAGAGAGACAGAGGGAGAGAGAATCCTAAGCAGGCTCTGCACTGTCAGCACAGAACCCAACTTGGGGCTCAAACTCTCTAATCAGGAGACCATGACCTGAGCCAAAACCAAGAGTCAGTCGCTCAACTGACTGAGCCACCCAGGTGCCTCAGGGAGTTGCTTTTTGAACAGCTTTACAGCATGCTGAGGTAGGCTTATAATTTTGCTACTCTACACAAAGCTCTTGAGGTGCTTGGCTGGCTCAGTCAGAAGGGCATGCGACTCTTAATCTCAGGGTCATGAGTTTGAGCCCTATGTTGGGTGTAGAGATTACGTAAAGAAATAAAATTTAAAAACAACAACAATGCTCTTCGGAAAACAAGCCCTATAGAAAGGTACTCCTATCAAATTGGTTCAGTTTAACAGTAGCTTCTAGAGGTCTAGTACATGTAGTCGGAGACTGCAGTTGATAGAAAACTTAAAAAGTAGATCCCAGAAGGTGAAAGTTGTTTTCACCAATATTTTTTCTTTTAAACATCAAAGCGTAGCTCAGAACACTTCAGTGACAAAAGATTTGGTCTCACTAAGGAATCTGCTTGATAGCTAAACACTTTAGACCAAACAGTTAGCATGAGGCTATGTACATCTTATGACAAGCGTTACCTTGTCCTGTTAAAATAAGCCAATGCAGAACTCGAAAGAAAACGAACTGGGCTGCAGTTCCTAAATATCACGGCATCACATTCAGAAATAGAAAGAAATCTTATTTCCAACGATGGTTTTCTTTATTTTTTGCTAACATTTAAAAAAAATCTGTAAGGCACGACAATAACTACTTAAGGGGAAGATAAAATTTCTTTCCATTTCCGAGAGGGTTGGCTTTGAAAGGCAATCCTGATCGGAGGCTTGCCCTTATGCTGTGCAGCGCCCAGAGCTCTTTTTCACGTCTCCTGGGTAATGGAATGCCCTAATCCCTCCCCATGCTTCCTCTCATACCTACTTCCACATTCTCCTGTAGAGACCTACAGAATGTTCTGCCACCCATTACAGAGATCCTATAACTCACACTGTTTGTGCAGGTCACCATAAAATTGGCTATAAGCCATTTTACTTCTTAGCAAGGGACCCTGCCCAATGAGATTTTTCCCCCATGTGTTTGCCTTATTCACCACTTAATTGGATGCCATTCAACTCAAGCAATCAGGGATTCAGAGAATTGGAAAATAGAAGTTAGTTCCATCTGCAATGGCTGCAAAGTAGAAGGTATCAAAAGATTTCTGTTGGTCAGACCAGAAATATTTAGACCATCAAAGGGACCCCTGTCGCTGGTGGCCATTGTATGCCACCAACTGTTGAGAGGCCTATCAGAATGAGGGGAATGAAATATTCAGAGATCTTGGAGTCATGACAATGTCCGTTCCCGAGGAATCCACCCAAGGACTTCAGGGTTACTTATCAGACATTGTTCTCATGTCATTCCTATGGGGTCTTCAGGAAGGCCGCCATTCCTGGGACACCTGGATGACGTGCAAGCCGTGGGACACCAGGGCCAGCCAAATCAACACACGGCCTGGTAGCCATTGCTGTGGTGACGGGGTAAGTGGACAGCAGGCTGGGGATGCCCAGGATCCGCCCACCATCGGAGCTCTACGAGCCAGAGTTCCTAACTAAGGTCCTAGCAAGATCCTGGGAGAGAATTCACTCACTTGCGGTAATAGGATTCTGGGTTTCTATCGAGGTTCTCCAGGAGAGGGTCGGAGTCCCCTCTTAGAAACAATGTGAGCCCTGGTTTAGTTGCTCCTTTTTACAGGAGTCAACTCTTCCTAAAGACAATGGAAAATTCTAGTTCTGTCTCCAAAGATTCTCCTCTAAGGGGTATCTTGGGACACTAAAATCAGCTCTCATTACAATGCCTAAAAAACTAAATAAAAACTGCTGGTTCACCAGATTAAATGCAATCTCAGTGCAGGGAAGACTCTTCCTGTCTCCCGAGGAAACTCATGTTGATGGAAAGGAAGGACGGGCAGAGGTTCCCCCTTCTGTAAACACGATAGGCTGAAGGGGTCTGCAGGTGAGGGACACCTGCTTGAACCAAGGATGATAATTTGATGGTTCCAAGGAAATGTCCCTGGGGCCCAGACCATCCAAGGCAACACTCTTCTAGTTCAGCAGGGACACCTCTAGCCCAGGAGACTGTTACTATCTTTCCTCTATATGGGTAACTCATTCTCGATCTCCTCCAACACTTCCTTAGGATGCATTTTGAGAAACTGGAAATAGTTGGACCCCAAGACCTTGTATACTTCCTCCCCAAGTCTACTTCTCTTATAACACTACTGGCCTCAATATAAACTAGAGGGCAGGGAAGTCTGACAGAAAAAAAAAATAGCAGCCTTAACTATAATGCCATATTACAACTTGATCCCTTCTGTACAATGGACCAAAATCCCATATGGTCAGACCTTTATGGCCCTATACCAATAAAACCCTGATTCGTCCATATTCTTTTAGAGGGCCTGATAGCACCCCTCTTCTCCCCCTCTACCCCTCAATCCCTCATCAGTTCAGCTGCTCCAGACCCTTCTACTTCTGTTAATCTGCCACCTTCTCTATGTTCTTTCCTGTTCCGTATGTGCCACCCCTTTTGTCTCTTTCAGAAACAGTTTCTGCCAAGATTGCGTACATGCCTCTCTCTGTTTTTCCTGAGTCATTTGTTTCCTCTTTGTTTGCTTCTTCTTTTGTGTGTCAGATCTGGAATAGATCTGGAGAGAACTGTATGAATGTTGCCTGACTCTTGTATGGGGGTTTTCTCCCTCGTTCCTTTCCCAGGGTTAACGGCTATGATAATTGGAGCTAACGGTCTGGTCAGTCTATCTCTGGACGGGGACTTTAAGGAATACAGTAAAACCTTGGATTGAGAGTAACTTGTTCCATGAGTGTTCTGGAAGATGAGCAAACATTTCTAATAAATTTTAACTTTGTAAACGAGCGATGTCTTGCAATATGACTAGTATGTGACACCAAACGTCACATGATCACAACGAAACCAGTGATTCTTCCCCCTGCCTCTCTGTCGCTGCGGGATTGTGGGTGATCATCTCCCATGCTTGGATGATCTGTCTCAGGCCAAATGTCACGTGATCACAACTGAGCCAATGGTTCTTCTCTCTCTTTCTCTTTCTCTGCAAGATTGTGGGTGAATGTGTCTCACGTTTGCATGCTCAGTCTCAGGCTGTGGCATTTGGCAGAAATCAGTGATTTTTCAGAACATTGTAAGGTGCCCACAATGGGCACTAATGTGTTTTTTGTCACTTCAAAGCACCTATGGACAACAGTCCTTTGCTTTTCCATATAAGAGTGAGCTTAGGAATGTGTTGTTTCATTCTAGGTCAAGCTGCCTGCAGATATAGACCCTTTCCTCTGCTGCCTTATTGCCAGTTACATTAAATACAGTCTATGACAAGAGTTTATTAATACTATACTATAGTCACCATCCATGCTAATGTACACAATGGCCCCCATACAGAAAGAGATTCCATTGAGCAAATAGATTGTAGTGATTCCGTTAGTGACAGTGAAATAACCTACACAATAACCCACCTCTCCCTTGTCTCCCCCACACCAGCCACGAAGGTTTTCAAAAGTTAGTGCAGGTTAATTTTTCTTTATATTGTATTACACTATTGTAATCATTTTTATGTGAGTATTTTTGGCTTGTGGAACAAATCATCTGAGTTGCCATTACTTCTTATGGGGAAATTTGCTTTGATATATAAGTGCTTTGGGTTACAAGCATGTTTTCGGAAGGAATTATGCTTGCAAACCAAGGTCTTCTCGTATTCTCAAGTAGCTGCTGAATTTCCTTTTGTTTTGGGGGGGTTCCGGGTCTTTGATTCAACAATGACTGCCTATTTCCACCTTTTGTTGTCAGTTCATCTGTCTGAGCTGATGAGCGTTAGGACTGGGAGTCTTCTTTGCCCTCTCAGCTTTCACCTCTCCAGCAAGGTTGGAGGCACCTCACCTATTCTAGATCCACTTCCCCATCCTGTCCCTGGACCACCAAGGGCAGGGCTTGCATAACTGGCTCCTATACCCTCCCCTCCCTGCCTCCAGGGCCATTGGCTCCTGCTCCTCCTACCCTCACTACCAAGGCGGGGGGGGGGGGGGGGGGGGGGAGGAAGCACCCCAAGCAGTTGAACCCTATGAGGTTCAAACTAAAGCATCTCCCAAATCAGCATGACGGGGCCCCAGGGTTCCCCTGGACTCAAAACCATCCACTTCCGATTTCCCGACAGGAGCCCCACGAAAAAATGACAATGGGAACACACTGACTGCTGGTAGACACAGGTGCAACATATTCTGCACAAAAACTAATTTAAGTTTGTTGGCTTAATTAAGATAAACATGTCTTTAGAGTTATTAGCATTAAATATAAAACTTTTATTCTACCAAGGTTTACTAAATGTCAAATAAACCTGTAGTATCTCTGTTGTAACTTGTCAGCAAAAAGATGACTTAATGTGATGGTTAATTTTGTCTGTCTCATGAAGTTTTCATGGGTAATTGTTAAGAGCAAGTAGGCTGAATAAATAAAAAGGTTTATAGGCAAAACTTTTGAATAGCTTTCAAAATCTTCAGTATGCTGAAACTTTGAAGTTGTGCTAAGATAAATGATAAATTGGGTTGAATTCACTGCATACCTAAGTCTTTTCCAAATAAGATAAAATACTAAAGCATTGATCACTGAAGGTAGGTTGTCTGCTTTTGGCCTGTTATAGCAGCGAAACAGCAGACTTGGGTCTGTCAGTAAACATGCTTTATGCTTGACTGAAAGATCGTGGAAAAACATAGATTTTTAGAAATTATGAAACATGTTTATAAATTTTAGGTCTAAAGAATTCTGATCTACCAGACAGTTCACAATGGGTTACTAATTCATTTTTATTAAAATTTCTAAGAGGCAAAATTCCACTAAATGTAATTAAGACTGATAGTGGGGCATCTGGGTGGTTCATTCGGTTAAGCATCCAACTTCGGCTCAGGTCATTATCTTGTGCTTCGTGAGTTTGAGTCCCACATCAGGCTCCACACTGACAGCACAGAGCCTGCTTGGAATTCTCTCTCTCTCCCTCTCTCTGCCTGTCCCCTGCTTGTGCTCTCTCTCTCAAGATAAAGAAACTTTAAAAAAAATTTTTATAAAGACTGATAAAAATAAGGGATGCACTCTGTATGAAAGGAAAATTAGATGTATTTTTAAAAAGTTATGAGGAATGGGAATACACTCAGGAAAAGTGTGTGTAGTCAGAGCTAAGATTGAAATGGATGGATTTTAAAAATACACTGGTACACGACTGAAATTCTGCTTCTCTCTGTTAAAGAGATAAACTTTTCCTGGATTGTTCATCTGCTCTTGGTAAGGAATTATAAACAAAGTGTTTTTTCATTCTTTATCCGTCCAGAAAACCAGAGCTTCTATGTTTTGTCTTTATCAGTTAAAGTGATAATGATCTGTAATCCTATTTAGGTAGTGCTTTAAAACTTTCTGAGGTTTTTAACAAATTTCTTGAGGTTTGAATGGTAAATGAAGTCTTTTCGACTACACTTGTGTATTTGGGATGCTAAGTTACATGGAAAACATTGTCAGGCAAATAATGATAAGCCTTCAGTTGTATTGTATGGATAAATGCTATAACTGTTCCAGAAAATATAGGAGATTCCTCAAGTTTTAATAGGTTCTGGTGTAAGGTTATCACTTGACATTCTAATTATTAGAATGTTACCTGTCACAGAAATAACTAGATTTCCTTGCCAACTGCATTATAATGAATTCTCATCAGATCTTTAACCAGGTCTATTTCTGAGGGTTTTTTCCTCATTTATAGTTATTGTTCTGATGCTCTTGCAAAATGTGTTTCATCCTCAAGGAGATTCAAAGAAAGGACTTTTGACAAATACAGGTTTCTAATATCTTTAAGATTTTAAAACAAAGCTGAGTAAGAATTTCCAGAACTAATGGGAAAGCCGCATTCAAACAGAACAAGAAATAATAACATAGGACTAAATGAATTGAGGAAGATGATTATATTTTTTTGACTCTTATTTGAAATATTTCTGGTTCTCTGACATTTGCTCTTGTAGATTTAAAAAAGTTTTCTCTTAAGATATCTGTGACTCACAGAAATATGATAAAATAATCCTTTGTGAACAAACTAAAACATTGATCTTTTCCCCCTACCTGAACCCTGTGAAATTTAGAAATTCTCAGTGTTCTTTCTTTCACGGCAATATTATTTTTTGCCTAAGTTCAGTGAGAATCTTTTCCCCTTATAACGGGATACCATTGGAAACTGGTTATTATACCAAGGCTTTGACTGGAATATCATATTTGAGTGAAATGCATAGACTCAGATACAACCAGACAGCTTTAGGGAATTAAGGTTGACATTATGGGGCCAATGGAACCCCCTGGAAATGTTGGCCTGGTACCCAGCTGCCTTCCCAGGGGAGTAAAGAATGTCATTTCATGGAAGGTGCAGGAACCTCAATATATTTTGCAGACCTCAAGAAGAGGAATTCACCCAAATCTATAGGTATTGCAGGCAAGTCTGATGATAATTATTTGGCTTGGCTCCGGCCTTGGGAGCCTATTAAACGTTCAATCTAGAGATTCCTTATGAAAAATTCCAGTAAAGCAAGTTTTTAACAGCTTGTATGGCCGATCACTATTCTTGCTGAGCTTATGTAAATAATTCAGCCAAATTTGTTTAAACTGGGCTTGTTTTACCAATCAGCTTTGATTTGGCTATCTTCAATAAAAACCAGGGTAACTATAGAGAGAAAAATGTTTCAATCACACGTCTTTGCAGATATTAGATTTTAATACTGCTTAGTATAAACTAGACTAGATCCTACACTCTCTTGGTTTCCTCAACTATCTGGCTATGGCCCTCCCACACTACAGTTTCTAATCTTCCACTGTCTTGAATTAAAGTCATTAAAAAACTAAAACTTTTTCCTGATGCTCTGCAAACTGAAGCTGGACAAATTTAAGGTCAACTTTGGAAAAAAGGCCACAACGCCCATGTTTAGACAATCTTTGCGCTTGTTTGTTGTGTGGGCCATTCAAAATCACCAGAGACACTGATTTACAAACCGGAAAAACCCACCCGAATGCCACTGCCTACTCTCACTCCATCTGAGGATGCTTTGACTGTGACATTTAGAAATCTCAGGGGCAGGGGCACCTGGGTGGCTCAGTCGGTTGGGCGTCTGACTTTGGCTCAGGTCATGATCTCGTGGTTTGTGGGTTCGAGCCCTGTGTCGGGCTCTGTGCTGACAGCCAGCTCAGAGCCTGGAGCCTATTTCGCATTCTGTGTCTCCCTCTTTCTCTGACCCTCCCTTGCTCATGCTCTCTCCCTTGGAAATAAATAAAATATTAAAAAAAAAATTTTTTTAGATTTTTTAAAAATGTTTTTTATTTATTTCTAGGAGAGAGAGAGACAGCGTGAGCAGGAGAGGGTCAGAGAGAGAGGGAGTCACAGACTGAAACAGGCTCCAGGCTCTGAGCTGGCAGTCAGCACAGAGCCCGACTCGGAGCCCGAACCCACTAACCACGAGATCATGACCTAAGCGAAAGTTGGACTTCCAACCGACTAAGCCACCCAGGCGCCCCTAAAAAATTTTTTAAAAGAAAAGGAAATCTCAGGGACAGCACTGTGGAATCAGGCACTGGGTTTATAATTTGCTCTGACCATTAGCCTATGTTTTTCTTTTGTTTCCATAGAAGTGCCTCTTATTAATTACCTGGTTGCTTACTAAACAAAACAGAGTCTACATGATGACTAGCTAACACCACATGCTACCTATATTAACTCCTCATGGGAAAGAAGAATCCATGAAGATGAAATCAGGCAGCAAGCCACTTGGCTACAAGAGGCCCTTGACTATATTCTTACAAAAATCAGGGGAGTCTACACAGTGATTAATACATTGTGCTGTGTATGGATCAATTTATCTGGAAAGGTTACAGAAACCTTCTAGATCATTGGGCCAGTAACTAAGTGGACCACAGTGCCTCATGAACACACCGCCACCTCCTCCTCCCCCTGGTGGGACTCCTTGTTTTCCTGGCTTCCAGGCCTTTCATCGTTACATCTTCTTGTGGGACCCTTAATAACCACACTCCTTACTCTCCTGTTTGGGCCTTGTATCCTAAAGTTACTAACAAAATGTATTTTTTCTCACCTCAACCAGAAAAATCTCCAGACGGTGGTCCACAGCAGCCCTGAAACAAATGACTATCAAGACCCACTAGACTGAGTCACAACTTCCTTCTACTCCCCACTGTCCGTCCAGGTTTCCTAAAACGTAGACAGCAAGGACTTCTGGGGCTCTCTGGCAGGGTGCTGGTCCCACACCAGCATGAAGTAGTTACGGAAGACAGACCACTACCCATCTTCCCTTAAGGGTTTTAAGGGCCCAGAGTCCTTGAGGAAGAAATGTTACAGTAGGCAATTAATTAGGCTCTAATAGGATACCTGGAGGTCAACACCAAGGAGTCCTGGTCAACTATGGGGAAGGTCAGAGGCCTGTCTTGGTAGCACTTCACAAGGAGCTGGATCAAACCGCACAGGCCCAAGATGGCGGATGCCATGACAGAAAACCTGTGACCAAATAAGGAAGAAAGAGTAATAAATATTCTGCCCCCTAGTTAACCACTGTCAATAAAAGATAGCAACCCAGTCCCTAAGGTGCACAGATCTCTTCCAAGCATGCTCCTGCTCACTCACTCTCCCCGCTTCCTCTCTCTCTCTCTCTGTCTCTCCTCAGCTTTGAAATCTTAAGGGTGTACTTTTTGTTTTAATAAACTTTCCCATTTGTGTTTCTCATCCACTGTGCTGCGTGGCAGTCCTTGAATATGTACTATGATGAGACCAAGAGCCTTCAAGGACTCCCCAGTTCGTTCACCTGGCAACAACTGAAAGAATGTAACACTAGGAAAGATTGTATTCTGATAAAAACTAAGATTACGACATTGAAACACACAAGAGGGACAGTAAAGCACAGATTGAAAAATGCAAAAAAAAAAAAAAAAAGAATAAACGGTTCTTTTAACAAGTGAGGAAACAAAGCTTGTAAGTAAATTTTTTTTTTTTAATGTTTTATTTATTTCTAGGAGAGAGAGAGACAGCGTGAGCAGGGGAGGGTCAGAGAGAGAGGGAGTCACAGACTGAAACAGGCTCCAGGCTCTGAGCTGGCAGTCAGCACAGAGCCCGACGCGGGGCTCGAACCCACGAACCGCGAGATCATGGCCTAAGCGAAAGTCGGACGCTTAACCGACCAAGCCACCCAGGCGCCCCACAAAGCTTGTAAGTAAAATGAATAAACATATACGGGTATGTTTTTCTCTAACATTTTCCGCAAAATCAGATGATGCAAGTTAACTGTGATAGGAACTTCAGGCAAATATCCTGTTTGTCCCTCTGGATGCAATTGCTATCTTTTCCGCCCGGGCTTTGAGGGTTCAGTCTATGAGAGGCAGTGGCAGGAGATGGGAATGTGGAAGAACAAGGCTCAGGTATCTATTCCTCCAGCTGGCCACCACTCAACAGTTGCCAAGTTCCTCTACTGAAGGGCGCGACCCCTGCACCTAGCCCTCTCCTAGAGATATTGACCCAGGTAGGGTCCACGGTTCTTTCTACATCCTGGAAACCACTCCTTCCCTCTACCCTTTCAGACTCAAGGGTGGTCACTGAACCTCAGCTCTTTTATTCCTCGTGCTTTGCCTTTTCCCTTCCTTTAACCCTTTCCCTACCTTTGTAGCTCCTTAAACTCTCTACTCAATTACCTTATTCGAGAATCACATCAATATTACGCTGAGGTCAACTGCCGGGAGCCGCACCGGCCTCTCTGGATGGCAGTCACAGCAAGGAAATGGCAGTGTTTGCACAGCTCCTGCCATGAGAGACGAAAACTGGTATCGCCTTCTGCTACTACTGGCTCATGTTGGAAATGAGGCTGCTGGTATTGACCAGGCCTCACATTATTCCAGATCAGACCAATATTCCAAACACAGATACCTCATACGGAAAAGCATATTCCTGCCTTCACAAAAGAGCTTTTAGATGAAAGCTCTGTGGATGATTGTAAAAAGCCTCTTCCTATGGACCTTGCATATCAAAGACAATTGAGTCTGGCCCTGAGACTAAGAGCCTAATTTAGAGTTAAGGGCAAATATCCACCCCCACCCATTTGTTTCTGCTTAGAGCATTTTCTGGCCTTGTATATGCTGATTGCTCCCTGTGAAGGAACATATTGAGGAACTTCTTTTGTGATTATGAGAGCAGAGGTGTTCCCTGAAAGACCTGTTTTTCTTGATACCTCCACCTTAAACAAACAAGCTGTTGACACCTGCCCACAGAGAAGTAACTTCACCCTTTTTATGCTGAAAACTTTGTCTGGTATGCTAAAGACGCCTTCCTTCCCCATAGGATAGGAATCTAAATCCCCTACCTCAATCACTATTGTAAACGTTATGCATGAGTCTTCTACATATCTATGTTCTGGGAAATTTCTTACATATCAAAGAAGTTTGTTATCAGAAACCATTTTCTAAGGCATATTCCACTTTTGTGCCTTCCCCCAAACATTTAATGATAAAATAAAGTTGAGCCCCAGTCAGAGCAAAGATGCCTGCCTGGTGACCAGAAAGAATCTCCGGGGCTCTCTCGCCGACACCGTCCATCCTTCAGGGACCCCTGGACATGCCGGAGCCGGCCTCCAGCAGTCAACTTTAGACCCCAACAGTTAAAGCCAGAAATAGATGAGCCCGCTTAACTCATGCTGTCATTAAAGCCCATTGGGCATATTTCTGATCGCACTTTCTTGAGGCATTAATGAAGATGTTTTGCAGTGATGGGAACTTTCTAATTGCCAGACCAGAAAAGCCCTTATAACAACGCAATGCCTGGGAGGCCACGCCCAACATCTCCCCTTCTCCGCCCATGACCCTGTGCTGAACACACACCAACCCCCCACCCAAGACCACACGTTCTCTGCCTGTTCTCTGGCACATTCCCCCTCATAAAACTCTAGGTTTCCATCTTGTGGGTGGAGAGGGTGCTTGTTAAAACTTGGGTTCTGCCGCCTCTCCGGCTGGCTGAACTCAAAATAAATGTCTCCCTTTCTTTTTTCCAAAACCTTGTCTCTTGAGTTATTGGCTTTTCTTGCAATGAGTTTATCTGAGTTGTTTTTTTTTTTTTTCTTTTTTGGCAACAATGCTGGCAAACCCAGCCAGGAACTGTGTTTTCAATTTCTACAGCTCCCTCCTGTACCCGAGTCCCCTGGGACAGAGCAGTTGTCCAGGACAGCACAAGGGCTCACTGGTTCATTTCCTGAGTGAGCAGCTGTGATAGATCCATTAGTAACATAAGCACTAATTTCCAAAAAATCATAATAATAGCAAGAACAGAGGAAAAACTTCAGGCTTTAGGTCAGAATGGCCCATCTAGTCAGAGAAGATAATGAAACAGGTTCTGACTTTGAGATGAAAAAGAAAAACACAATCCCTAGGATAGTGCAAAGATTAGAAAGAGAATCATAAAATCATCCTGGTGGGGGCGGGGGGAGGGATAACAAGTTACCCATGAGAAAATAATTTTAAAAGATCAGGCTGGCATCAGATCTTTTTTTCTGTAATGCTAATTGTCAGAAGACACTGAAGCATCATCAACGAAATTTTGAGAGCCTACTTGGGCTGGAAGAGAAGGTCATTTAGAGCCACGCAAGAACTTAGAGACTGCACCATCCACAAATAGCTGTGAGTAATATTTTCCCTCCTTTGTTTGTTTGTTTCTTTTTCTCTTCCTTCCTTTCAGCACTTGTTACCTTTTAGTGAACCTGTCCCCACTTGGCTTCAAGCTACCAGGACACAGGACTCCACCCTCCACCCCCACCCCGACATACACCTTTAATCTTCTCTTCAGCTCTTCTACTGAAGAATTTCACCTTCACCATGCCAGGCTGTTTGGGGAGCTTCTCCTTCTCCAAAACTTAACAAAAAATTTATTTTTAATGTTTGTCTACTTTTGAGAGAGACAGAGCATGAGCGGGGCAGGGGCAGAGAGAGAGGGAGACACAGAATCCGAAGCAGGCTCCAGGCTTCGGGCTGTCAGCGCAGAGCCCGACGTGGGACTCAAATTCACGAACCAAGAGATCATGACCTGAGCTGAAGTGGGACGTTTGATTGACTGAGCCACCCAGATGCCCCTCTCAAAACTTTGTAATAGCCCAGTCATGCTACATCAATGATAGGAGCTCCAATCTTGTTTCCGGCAGCCTATCTCCGTGTCTGCTCACTGACTAAGATCAACAGCCTATCAAGGCTGACAGTTGGCCAGAAGCTCTGGTTCCTCTTTACATGGTAATGCGTCACACCAACTTTTCCAAAGTAGCCTGGGTGGTATTTGTCAAAGTTCATCCTGTGGTGATGCCACCGGCATTTCCCTCACCTCCCTGGTTCTTCTGGTGCTCGTCAATGGGGCCATGGCCACGGCTCAAGCGAAGTTTCCAGGTCTTCCTTAGTCTGAATTGCATGTTGGCCATCCAGACAAAAGAGAGCCTGGGTAGTATTTTCAAAAGAGAATAAATTGCAACACACCAAAATGTGTTATCACAATAAATAATTTCAATAGAGAGAAAATCTGATTTAAAAACATTTGTACTCACTACTTGAGATCACTAATATTTATGTTCAGTGTTGAAATAATTGTTAACATGGTTATAAAATATGATAAACAACTTTGGATGAATATACAATTATAAAATACACTAATCTAGGGGCGCCTGGTTGGCTCAGCCGGTTAAGTGTCTGACTCTTGATTTTGGCTCAGGGCATGATCTCACGGTTCGTGGGTTCAAGCCCTGCACTGAGCTCTGTGCTGACAGTGCAGAGCCAGCTTGGGATTCTGTCTCCCTCTCTCTCTTTCTCAAAAGAAATAAATAAACATTAAAATTTTTTTAAAAATCAACTAATCTAGTTGTGACATCCAAGATTATTCTGACAAAAATGGCAAAGGAAGGGGGAGAGGATAAAGATAAAATATGTCACAACTTCTTTATCCTTTTTGTTTAAATGAAAAAAAATATTTTTCAATCATTTCAAAGGAAAAAAAAACAATGTTAATGTGTAGAAAGTCACAAAATAACTTCAGTAACACTTCTAAATCACAAACGAAATGACCAAGTTAGAGTTAAAAGTCTGAAGGAATATGCAATAAAATATTAATAACATGTTAGAAAACAGAACTCAACCAACTAACTTTGAAGATCTAATTGACTTTGTTAAGTACTTCAGGAATTGGGTGGCATCCCACCTAGCAAGTAAAGAGAGACATGAGGAGTTGAAAAAAATGGAAGGTTTTAGGAGCACCTCGGTGGCTCAGTTGGTTAAGCAGCTCAGGTTGTGATCTCACGGTTCATGAGTTCAAGCCCCATGTCGGGCTCTGTGCGGACAGCTCAGAGCCTGGAGCCTGCTTCGGATTCTGTGTCTCCCTCCCTCTCTGCCCCTCCTCCTCTCACATTCTGTCTCTGTCTCTCTCAAATATAAATAAAACATTAAAGATAATTCAAAACGGAAGTTTTTATAGGCAGGAGAGTGGGGTAAGGAAGTTATTAGCAAAAGAAAAGATTGTTTCAGGCCAGAATGAGTGCTTTTGGGAAGGAAAGGGAACAGAAGGGCTTTTATCATGCAGATTACCTCACTCTAGTGCTAACAAGGAAAGTTCAGATTGACTGTGACAAAGTCACCATTCTTTCAAAAATTGCCTATTACATTTCAAAACCATGTTAGCAATTATTTCCATACTGAACACTAAATATTACTGATCTCAAGTAGTCAGCACAATTGTGTTTAAATCATACTTTCTCTCTATTGAAATGATTTAATGCGGTAACACGTTTTGGTTGGTTGAAATTTATCCCTTCTTTGAAAATGTCACTCAAACACTGAGAGGTAAAACCTAAGTCTTGGTTTGCTGTTGTGGGAGGCAAACGGCTCCAGTTTGGGCTTGTTTCTTTTTCAACAAAAGCTTCCTCCTGACTTGTGAAGTCCTGGAGATTTTTACTTTTCATTTTTTGCTCATCTATGTTTTGCATTTTTCCATAATGTATACATATTTACTAATGTAAAAACAAGCAAAGACGAATTTCCATGTCTTACAGAATGAAATTAAGCCGCCATGCTTTTCATTTCTTGAAATTTGCATATCTCTTGGGTTTCTTGTTTTGTTTTGTTTTCTCAAAAATATTTGAGGCAGTTTAACAGAGTTAAACCGTAAGACAGAGACGGGGTCTGAATCAAGTTGAGCAAATTTTGTTGTTGGAGATGCCTGGGAACTTAAGAGGAAGGAGGCATCACGAGTCTAAGTAAACACACTGTCAACCTTAAGAATAAAACAGCCAGCTATTCGACTAGCAAAATGCATTTATTTAGGAATTGCAGTTCAGGTAAAGATAACTATGCAAGCCAAAGGCAAGTGCAAAGAGACAAAGGCAAGGTCCACTTTTATTAGGTTTTAGGAGAAAATTGGGGAGGGCTCTTTTGAACAAAAGTTCACTGGCGAAGAACAAGGGTCGGAGATTGTGGTGGTTTCTCATTGGCTGCGAGCAGTGGTCAGAGCATTGATGCTGGGGCACTGAAGGATTTTCTTTTTTTTCCTTAAAAGCAGGAGATGAAAGAGCTGTGTGAAAAATGTCTTCCTGTTGTCGAGATAATTCTTATCTTCCTTCTTCCTGCAGGTGACGCTGGCTGCAAGGAGTGGTTCTTGCATAAGCGCGCCCCCTTCAGGGCTTCCTTTCTCCATCTTATTTTTAAGTATTTATTTTTTTTTAAAGTTTATTGATTTATTTTGAGAGAGAGAGAGAGAGAGAGAGGGAGGGAGAGGATCCCAAGCAGGCTCTGAGCTAGACGTGGGTTGGAGAGCGTCAGGCCATTCTCTCTCTCTAGAAGGCTCTACCTGTTTAATGCATCGCTGGTGCCATATTCCTCCTTGTGGACTGGAGAGCTGAAGAGCCAAAAATGGCTGCCTCAAATTTGACCTCAAACTTTTTAGGTGGGCTATTCTTTCTAGCTTGTTTCTTGGCTTCCGCGGAATACCCTGAGGGCAAAGCATCGCCTGATGGGAACCAAAACTACCCCCTCAAGCAACAGGGACTGTCCTGAGCCAGCAAGAACCCACCGGTGATCGACCTCAAGTCAGTGATTGATTTGACCCTCACTGCCCACATGCACCTACCCACCCGCCTTTGCCCCACATTTTCCTTACATAAACCTGCAAGTATGTTCGCATTTGCAGACACTAGTCTGCTGTCTGCCTGGTGTCGGTCTCACTGAAATAAATCCCTTTCTTGTTTCACCTCCACTCATTTCTCTGCCTTTGGGTTTTGCCAGTGGTGAGTGGCAAGACCTGGTCTGTTTGGCACCCCGGGGGCCAGATGCTCTTGCACCACAGAAGGCCGCCTACAGAGCTGGTGTGCAGACACAGGGAAGAATGAAGAGAGACACGGCAGGTGTGACGATGACTTCATAATATACTTGCTTCTTGTTCCAGTGTTTTCCTACACTCCAGCTCTGTTCTCGTCGGGATTCCAAAGCCACCTTAGTATCCCGAGGCAGTATCCTGAGGGAGTTCAGGTCACCCGCTGTGACATTAGATTGCCTGCATTTGAATCTTCATTACTAGCTATGAGACCGTTTGCAAGTCCCATGATCATTTTAAGCCTTGGCTTCTTCACTTCAAGGAGGGAAAGAATATTAGGCCCTATTTTATATGGTTGGGGTGAATATGAAATGAATTGACACATTTTATTCATTTTACTTTTTAAACACTTTTTAAAATTTTTAAAAATTTTTAAAAAATGTTTTATTTATTTCTGAGAGAGAAAGAGAGAGACAGAGAGAGAGAGACAGCGTGAGCAGGGGAGGGTCAGAGAGAGGGAGACACAGAATCCGAAGCAGGCTCCAGGCTCTGAGCTGTCAGCACAGAGCCCTACGTGGGGCTCAAACCCATGAGCCGTGAGATCATGATCTGATTCGAAGTGGGACGTCCAACCGACTGAGCCACCCAGGCGTCCCATTAAATTGTTTATTTATTTTCAGAATGAGAGAGAAAGAACTCCAGCAGGGGAGGGGCAAAGAGAGAGGGAGAGACAGAATCCCAAGCAGGGTCCAGGTTGCCAGCGCACAGAGCTCAATGTGGGGGTCAAACTCACAAACCATGAGATCATGACCTAAACCAAAATCAAAACTCAGATGCTTAACTGACTGAGCCACCCAGGTACCCTGAATTGATATGTTTTAAATGTTTGATATCTCTTAAGTGCTGGATATTAACTATTAATTAAAGACTATATATTAATAAATTGTTAATATTCTATATTAAATTATGATACTTATTAATGAACTACTAATACCTTTATAATACATTAATTTTTCTGCTGAAGTACTTACACTCAAGAGGCCATCCAGATCTGCAATTCCTTTCTAGACGTATACCAGGAATGATATCAAAGGCTGGTGTTGGGGGAAAGGAGGGGACACAACCAAGGAAGAAGAAAGGGACAGAGTCACATCGTTAAGAGTATGAGCTTTTCAGTCACTCAGCACGTTATGTCTTGTTTTTGCCTTTTACTAGTCACGGGATCTTAAGAAGACTGCCAAGTACGACATTTCTTATTTGTAAAATTCGTGTAATAATAGATCTGACTCATAGAGAAGTTGTAAAATTTTTTCAATGAGAATATATGCCAGTTATCTGGCACCGAGGAATGCTAAATAAATATTTTAATATTTTCTTTTAAAAATTAAAAAAAATTTTAATATATTTTTGAGAGACAAAGAGAGACAAAGCGGGCAGGGGAGGGTCTGAGAGAGAGGGAGACACAGACTCTGAAGACAGGCTCCAGGCTCTGAGCTAGCTGTCAGCACACCGCCCAACGTGGGGCTTGAACCCACGAACCGTGAGATCATGACCTAAGCTGAAGTCAGATGCTCAGCCGACTGAGCCACCCAGGGGCCCTAATATTTTAACATTTTAATCAGTAGTACTAACTCCACATTCAGGTGACCAGCACATCAAGTGGCCAAGTTGGAGAGGTAAAGGATCTAGAGATAGTTTATACTTCTCGGTCAAGAGATGTAAGACTTAACAGCATGCCTTTCTCCTACTTCATAATGTCCCAGCTACAGTTTGCCCTTCTTATAGATGGATTCCTTTAATTTCTTGAGATCTTAGATTGTTACTGTGTGTTAGTAATAAGATTTCTGCTTCAATGTGTTAAATCCAGAAAGGACTACTGAAGTTAATTTAGCCCATTGACAGGTGTTATGTATTTAAAGTGAGGACCCAAGATCCACAAGTAAAGAAAAACCTAGAAATCTATCTCCTTGTTGAAAGTCCTTATAAGACAGGAGTCGAAGAGCTACTTGAATGTTTAAAAATAAAAGTTATAGGGGAGCCTGGGTGGCTCAGTCCGTGGAGCGTCTGACTCTTGGTTTCAGTTCAGGTTATGATCTCATGGCTTTGGGGGTTCGAGCCCCGCATCTGCTCTGGACTGATAGCACGGAGCCTGTCTGGGATTTTCTCACTCTCCCTTTCCCTCTGCCCCTCCCCTACTTATGCTGTCACTCGAAATAGACTTGAAAAAAATTTTTTAATAAAAATTAAAAAAATTAAAGTTATGAAGCTTTATTCTGTTTTCCTACGAACTTTTCCAGGCCCCTACTAAACTTAGACTTTACATGTTTGCAGAAATGAATGAATGAACATTTATGACAGCCAACCAAATCAATACACGGGACGTCAGTGAAGATACATCTCTAAGCGCAGATTCTTAACTTAGGTGGAAAAGCAAAGCCTTTTCAAAACCTTCATTTCCAGTCTCCATAGACAGCTCCATTAAACAAGGACTTCTGGGTAGCACAACCAGAGAAGCTGTATTTTCCAAAAGCTTTCCAAAGGATTCTAAGAAGCACCCAAGGCTAGGAACGTTAGCGATTCCTAGGCTGAAAGGCCTCAGAAATGCAAACTACTCCCATGAGCTTAAGGGTGCCCTAAATGGAACAGACTTGCTCCTTTTGTTCTACTCTGAATATATCTTTGAGGCTCTATGCTCTGACTGGGAGCCTCTTGGAAGAAGGAATCAGAAGGGTCCAAAGAGGCAGAGAAGTCTGTGGGAAGAGCTTCTGGTTGAATTCCCTTTCTGCATAAAATAGGAAAGCTGACATTATTACGGGTGTGATGAGGCCCCAATTCTATGCCCTCTCTGTATCTATGTCCCTTGTCCCGTATCTATGTCCCTTCTCCCATATCTTTGAAATACCCTCTTATTCTGTGTAGGGTGTTTGCCCCTTCCTTGGCTCTGGGGTCGGCCCTATGACTTGCTCTGGTCATTGGGATTTTAGAAACGTGAACAGGCAGGAGCATGGAAAATGTCTTCATGCTCCTGCTAGCTCCCTCAGACTTAGTTAGGCCTTGGCGGTGGGAATGCAGCCTTCTGGAGAATGAGGTATGTGGATCGAAGCTAGGTAGTTAAATTGTCCTAACCAGGGAAACCTATCACCTGGCATCCTCCAGAGCCTAGCCAAAAGGTTTGAGCCCCACAGCCAACATGCAGTTGACATCAGATGCACAAGTGAGACCAGAAAAACTGTCCCACCCACCCAAGGTTTCATGAGTTAATAAACCCTTACCGTTTGAAGCCATTGAAGTGTGGTATGCTTTGGTACCCAGCATTATTAGAATGAGAGGTAACTGACACACAAAGAAATCTAGGTATTCATGGTGCCAGGAATCATGATTAAGAATTATCTGAATTTGAAAATATTCTCGGGCGCCTGGTGGGCTCAGTTGGTTAAGACTAACCATTGCTAAGACTAGCTATTTATGGTAAGTAGAGGGAAAGATGTCTACAAATGGAAATTTCCTTCCTAAATGGAAGTCTTTTTCATAAATGGAAATTTCATTTTCAAAAGGAA
The DNA here is from genome assembly GCF_003009895.1 of Hyaena hyaena. Lineage (NCBI taxonomy): Eukaryota > Metazoa > Chordata > Mammalia > Carnivora > Hyaenidae > Hyaena > Hyaena hyaena. The sequence goes on along the minus strand of NW_024080644.1, from coordinate 442,714 downwards.
AACGTGTGCCCTGCTTTTAGTGCTTTTCCAGAGTCTGCTGGCTATAAAGGGCCTCTAGTCCAGAATAATCTATATGCCAAAAGTCATGTTTTGAGGTGGCATATTCTTGTACCCTCCATTGTGAAAAGCTCTAAAGAGAAGAGGAAATTTGTGGTTAGAGAAAGGTGTTGGCTTTAGGGCAAGAAGGAAAAAAGAATGTAGGCAGCAGAACAGAGCATAAAAAAATGGTCCTGAAAAAGAACAGTTATAGAATCTATAATGGATGGGGCACCTGGGTGGCTCAGTCGGTTGAGCGTCCAACTTTGGTTCAGGTCATGATCTTGTGAGTTTGAGCCCCACATCAGGCTCTGTGCAGACAGCTCAGAGCCTGGAGCCTGCCTTGGATTCTGTGTCTCCCTCTCTTTCTCTGCCCCTCCCCTGCCTGCGCTGTCTCTGTCCCTCTGAAAAATTAATAAAAAAATTAAAAAATTTAAAAAAAAGAATCCATAATGGAAACGGATTTTTTTACTCTGCTTTTTAATCATGTACTGATTCTTACTAGAAATGATGCACTCAACCACTACTATAATTCCACAGCTTCTACCATGATCGCAGATTGAGATCTTTAGCCAAAACTTTGGTTTGAGTTTGCCAAGAAAGACTATGCATTCTCGTTGGACACAAGAGTTGTGTGGGGATATGGATTGTTTCAGTCCATTTGAGCTGAGTTCCAGCACTTTTTTTTAAGGAGTAACAGCAAGTTTGGGGCGCCTGGGTGGCTTAGTTGGTTGAGCGTCTGACTTTCGCTTAGGTCATGATACCGCGGTTCGTGGGTTCGAGCCCCGCGTCGGGCTCTGTGCTGACTGCCAGCTCAGAGGCTGGAGCCTGTTTCAGTCTGTGTCTCCCTCTCTCTCTGACCCTCCCCTGCTCACGCTGTCTCTCTCTCTCCTAGAAATAAATAAAAAAAAAACATTTAAAAAAAAAAAAAAAAGGAGTAACAGCAAGTTAAAATGAAGAAATGAAGGCAGTGTTTTGAAAAGTAGGCTTTACGGCAAGCATGGAGCCCAACACAGGCCTTGAACTCATGACCAAGAGCTGAGCTGAGATCAAGAATCAGATGCCCAACTGACTGAGTCACTCAAGTGCCCCAAAAGGTATTTGTTGATTTTATTTTTTTAAATATTTATTCACTTTGAAAGAGAGAGAGAGAGAGAGAGAGAAGGGAGGGGAGGGGCACAGGGAGAGGGAGGGAGAGAGAGAATCCCAAACAGGCCCCCCCCCACACAACTTGAGACAAAATTAAGAGTTGGATGTTTAATCAACTGAGTCACCCAGGTGCCCCAAAAGGCATTTGTTTTAAATGCCATAAAAAATGCACTGGGCTATACAGCCTTTCCAGAAACCTGCATTCTGTTTCCTTACTTCCTTATAATTCCTTATGATTTTTGTAAATATCATAAAATAATTAGAAGGCAGTATGGGTACATGTAATATTGGCACACGATCCAATGGTAGAAACAATAAGGAAGAACATCAAGAGAGTCATAGATCTGATTAAATAAAAACTGAAAGTGATTACATTATAAAAATGAAATCAATCAAAATGAAAAGCAAATAACAAATGAATAAAATATTTATAACATATGTGACAGATAATGGTTTTGTATCTTTAATATAGAAGAAACTCTTTTACAATAATGAGAAATGACAAATTGCTGTAGTAGAAAAACAGGCAAAACATATAGACTGTCATTTCACGTAATAAGAAATATGGCCAACAAGCATATAAGATATTCAAACACACTAGTAATAAAGAATGCAAATTAAGACTTTCGCTTCTGGCCAAGATGTGGTACCAGGGACTAGAATTACCGTTAGACCGGAAACAACCAAATAAAAGAGAAACAAATACAAGAAATGACAGTTTTCAAGACACTGGGTACCAAGCGATGAAGGACAATGGTCCCTATGGGATGAGAAACAAATGAGGTGAATCCTGCTATTACTCAGGTTACTGACAGTTTCCCGGCTGAGGCACATGGAGGCACAACCAAGGCAGAAGACAAAAACTCCCCAAGTTGAAGAAACAGAGCTAAGAGTTCAGGGAGCACAGGATGTGTAGAGTTGACAGGATAGGATGCTGAAGAGGAGAGACATTCAGAGAGAGAGGACTCCAGAGATCCAGAGATCTGTAGAGGGCCCTCCTGATGTAGTACTAATCAGACCATGTGTGTGATAGGAAGCTATGCAAAACCAAGGAGAGAACTGTCTGGAAGGATTAAGGTATTACCCCACGATTGATGCAAGGCTGGGAACAGTGCCTACTTCTATTAGCCAGATTGGAAAACTTGGAATTCATAGGACATTGGGTAAATAAGTCAGAAAGATTTTGCCTTGGTACAAGAGAATAATTAATGTCGATGGGGTTCAGGACACATTACTCCAAAATATGGCACCTTGGCATATTGAATTTTAAGCTGAAGGAATTTGAGAAATGGGAGGTATAGGAAAGACTTTCTAATTTTCTGAAGCAGATCATAACACTCTTGTATGAAAGATGCCCTCCTTTTACCCAGAGAAAAGGAGCTTTCTTATCTCCCATTGAGGAACATTCAGAAGAATCTGAAGGAATAGTTCTTGCTGTGTCTCTCATCTTACCACACTTAGCCTATACCCTTGTCATCTTATCACATTTCCCCATAACTTTTCACTCTTCATCAAACCTACCATAAAAAAATGCTCGGACTTGGGGTGCCTGGGTGGCTCAGTTGGCTAAGCATCCAACTTCAGCTCAGGTCATGATCTCATGATTCATGAGTTTAAGCCTTGTGTCCATTTTTTAAAAAAATTTTTTAAATGGTTTTGTTTATTTATTTTATTTATTTATTTTTACAAATAGTTTATTGTCAAATTAGTTTCCACATAACACCTAGTGCTCATCCCCACAAGTGAGGTTTTGTTTATTTTTGAGAGACAGAGAGAAACAGAGCATGAGCAGGGGAGGGGCAGAGAGAGAGGGAGACACAGAATATGAGGCAGGTCCCATGCCCCAAGCTGTCAGCACAGATATACTGAAATATTATATACCCCTCCAAAATTAAGAAACTATGGCTAAGGTAACACCATAGATGAACCTCAGCAACATAATAATATTGAGCCAAACAAACAAACAAACCCAGACACACATATATAAATGACTACCATATGATTTCATTTTTAGAATGCACAAGAAGAAACACATCTAATACACCGTAGATCAGGGTAGTGATTAACTGTGGGGAGGAAGCAGGATTTTTAGAGACTAAGGTGTGGTGACAATGACACAGGACCGTCCCTGTGATGTTGGTAATACTTTATTTCTTTTTCCATCAGTTGATGACTGTTAAAATAAAGAGTCACATAGTCGACTGTCAGAGCTAAAGGTGCTAATGTTTATTTCTCCATGTTTTGGCCATTTGCTTTTATATGAAAGTCAATAAAGTCCAACCATTTTAGTTTACAGGCACCAATAAAATTAAAACATAAATACTGCCTAGGAATAGGAATAATAAATATAGGACATAAGAACTTTGCTGCTTTCCCCGGAGGAGTGGAACTTCCAGGTTTCAGGAGCCTTCACCCACTGGTGGTCTTCAGACATAGTGGGTGGGCAGGGAGACCTCACGGAAAGAGCCTTCCGAGAATAACGTGTGTAAGAATTTCAAGCTTGAGCCCGTTGGCATGAATAATTTGAAAACCAAGAATAAGGACCTGGGTTGGGAGTTTCTTTCCATTATTGACCTGTTTGTGGACAGGTGTCAAGGGAAAAAGTTTGTACGTAGAGGCTGAAGGAGATATTTTCTTGAGTATTCCCTACTTTTTCTCTACCCAAGTGACCCAAAGCGTTTGGTTTAATTGTTTGAAGATCTCTATACCTTTGGGACAGTATTTCAAGCCTTTCTGTGTACATACTTGCTTCTTTCATCCCAATGCCTGTCATTGTCCACAGCATAGGATACAAATCCCATCAAGCCAAATTTATTTCATGGAAGAAAGAAAGATGGATAGGAGAAAGAAAGGGAGAGACATGTTTCATAGGAATCCTAGAAGAATGGATGGAATGGTGGCTACTCGATACTTCAAATGATAACAATTAAAAGTTTCCAAAATAGGGGCGCCTGGGTGGCTCAGTCGGTGGAGCATCCAACCCTTGATTTCAGCTCAGGTCAAGATCCCAGGGTCATGGGATCGAGCCCTGTGTCAGGCTCTAGAGCCTGCCTAAGATGCTCTCTCTCCCTCTGCCCCCTCCTCTGCTCTCTCTCTCACTCTCTCTAAAATAAAAAAATACATAATAGAATAATTACATTTTTAAAAAATTTCCAAAATTGAGAAAAGACATGCATATTTGTATCATAAGGTATTCCAAATAGCACACAAGATGAATAAAATGAAATTTCCCATAGGGGCACCTGGGTGACTCAGTCGGTTAAGCATCCACTCTTGGTTAGGGCTCAGGTCATGATCTCACGTTTTGTGAGTTTGAGCCCTGCATCAGGCTTTGCACTGGCAGCATGGAGCCTGCTTGGGATTCTCTCTCTTCTTTTCTCTCCACCCCAACCCTACTTGCACTGTCTCAGTCTCTCTCAAAATAAATAAATAAACTTCAAAAAAACAAATTGCCTATAAATATCTTAGGGAAACTAGAGAAACCAAGGATAAAGATGAAAACCCAAAAAACGACAAGAGAGAAAGAGAGAGAGAGAAGAGAAAAAGGGTGCTTTTACTATAAAAAAAGAATCACTTTGGTAAAGATGGTATTGTAAGAACGTATTTTTGTTTTTGAGTTTTTATTTACATTCTAGTTAGCTAACATACAGTGCAATATTGGTTTCAGGATGTGAGAACATGCTTTGACCTTTAAGCAAATTGAAGTGATGGGTAAAATATTAAGAAGGGAAAGTAAAAAGATACAACCAGACTTAGAGGCAAGATAAGCACCTCAAAAACTAAAAAAATGAAAGAAGAATCAGAGTACAGAGCAAAGCTGAAGCCACAAGCTAGCTGGAAGTTAGGGTTGAAATCAGAAAGGACCAGGTGTTTAGTGCCAAGAAAAAAAAAAAAAAGCGACAAGGAGTTAAAGGATAAGTACCACCAATCGTCAGCTGTGACTTAGTTCCAGATGGGGCAATATGTGGCTTGAGTGGAGGGATAAGAGGAGAGAGACAGCAAGAGAGAAAAAGGAAAACAAAACAAAACAAAGTAAAACACAGCTTACATCAGCCTCTTGTGCTTGGGTGAGCTATGGCCGTCATTGTCCTTGCTGTCAATGAGCCAAATTATGGGACTGCTTCCTCTACCTTCAGTCCTGGCCAACAGATGATAGCCACCACCCAACTCCTTAAGTAATGTTGGTGTTCTTCCTAACAGAGCCCACCTGATGGCTTCGGTGAATACTGTGTCCTCTATGGTCCTTCCTATGGAAGGACTGATTTCGCTTCTAATCGTTCTCTAGGAAGTGTTAGCGTCAAAAAGTGAGTATTTTCCTATTTCTCGCACCGTATGACTTCCTGAGCAAAGAAAATGGCTACGCTAGAGCATGTCTCCTTTACCCCAGACCCACTGGCTCTTCACATTCCTGGGGTATTAAACCGGGAGCTCTCTTTCAATGTGTAATAAAATTTCTCTTTCTTGGAGTCATGTACACATCCCAGGCTGAGTGAGAAGCCCCTGCGAAAGCTTTCAGATTCTCTTTCCTACCGACAGTAAGTGTGGAGGGCATGTGTGGAGAGGGCACAATCCCAAGCCAAAGCAGGCTGAATTGCTGAGGTAGTGGGGGATGGGGGGGGGGGTTGGGGGCAAAAAGTTGCCTTGGACGGTCTATTAACATACCGTAGACTTGTGTGAACGGAAAATAAAATTTGTGTGCTATGCCCCTGGGACGTAGGGGTCGTTTATAACCAAAGTCTAAGCTTAGCTTATCTTAATACAATAATGTTATCCACTTTATTGACTTTTTCAAAGAATAAGCCGTTTGATTTATCGGTTAAATATAGAGGTTTTCTAGATCAACAATTTCTGCCTTTGCTTCATTTCCTTTCTGCTTCCCCCAGGTTTAATTTTGTGTTCATTTCTAACCTACTGAGTTTGATTAATTTATTTTTATTTTTCCTTGGTTATTAATATAAGTATTTAGGGCTAAGGGTTTTTTTCCCTCTGACTAATGCTTTAATTTTTATCTGATATATAGCGTTTATAGACGTATACTTTTCTCTTTTTTTTGTAATGATTTTTCCCTCTTCCCTCAGTTGTTCAGGAAAGAAGTTGCTTTTACTTTACAGGTGGTAATTTTTTCTTTCCACTTTTATTGTTAATTTCAACTTTTGTGTTATTGTGATCAGGAATATTTTCTGTTCCTTCTATACCATGCCAAAGTAGGTCAACCTTATGTGTCATATTATACAAATCTCCTAGAGCTTTATGTTTTTTTTCTTTACTGCTTCCTCTAATTTGACACGTGTAGAATACTGACTCCAACAATTATAGATTGTGCAGGCTCAGAAACATTTACCAAAATTTAGCACACGTTAAGCCAAAGAACAAATGTCAAAGGAACAAAATCATTCAGGGTATGTGAAAGTAAGCTAGACATCATTAACAAAGAGATAACCAGAAAATCCCCGGGTTTTTTTGGAAATTTAGCAACATAAATTTCAATAGACAATGGGTCAAAGAAGCAATTACAATGGGAATTAGAGAATATTCCAGACTACATAATAATTAAAATACAAGCTAACTTGTGAAATGTACCTAAAGCTACACATCTAAAGGAATGTATCATCTTTTTTTTTTTTTTAAATATTTTTATTTATTTCTAGGAGAGAGAGAGACAGCGTGGGCAGGGGAGGGTCAGAGAGAGAGGGAGACACAGAATATGAAATAGGCTCCAGGCTCTGAGCTGGCAGCCAGCACAGAGCCCGACGCGGGGCTCGAACCCACGAACCGCGAGATCATGACCTAAGCGAAAGTTGGACGCTTAACCGACTAAGCCACCCAGGTGCCCCGGGAATGTATCATCTTAAATGCATATATTTCCTTTATTCCCAAGGATACGTGAAAAGATGCTCCACCTTATTAGTTTTTGAAAAATGCAAATTAAAACCACAATTAGATGCCACTATATACCTATTGAATGGGTAAATTGAAGAATAAAAAATAGCAAGTATTGTAAGGATGTAGAGCAACTAGAATCCTTATATATTGCTGGGACTACTATAAATTGACACCACCATTTTCAAAAACTGGGAGTTTTCACTATGAACCACATATGCTATAATCCGATAATTCAATTCCTGTATATATACCCCAAAAATTTATGTATCTGTGCATCAAAATTCATGTACAAGAATGTTCACTGCAGCATTATGGGAATAACCAAATCCAGGAAACAGCTCAGATATCCAAAAAGAGAGTGGATAAATGAATTGAGTATATTTATACAAACTACAGCAATAAAAATTAATGAACTACTGCCATGTGTGATGATACTGATGAATCACTCACATAAATACAATGTTGGGCAAAAAAAAAAAAAATCCAGACATAAAAGAGTACATAATGCCTCCTTCAATTTATATAAAATTCAAACACGGACAAAATTGATTTATGGGGCTGGATATTAAAACAGTGGTTACCTGGGGTGCCTGGGTGGCTCAGTTGGTTGAGCGTCCGACTTTGGCTCAGCTCATGATCTCACGGTTTGTGGGTTCGAGCCCGGCGTTGGGCTCTGTGCTGACAGCCAGCTCAGAGCCTGGAGCCTGCTTCTGATTCTGTGTCTCCCTCTCTCTCTGACCCTCCCCTGCTCATGCTGTCTCTCTCTCTCTCTCTCCAGAAATAAATAACACATAAAAAAATTTTTTAAACAGTGGTTGCCTTTAAGAAGGAGAGTGGGGTTAATATCTGAGAGGGGAGACAAAGATCACTTGGGGAGAATGTTCTAATTCTTGATCCGGATTGGTAGATCATATTGTGATTATTTCTTGAGCTAAAATCTGTGATTTGGGCTCCTTATTTTACGTATTTTGTACTTCTTAAAAAGGCTAAACAAATGAATTGGAAATTACTGCTTTGTCATTCACCTAAGACAGGAACAGGTAAGTACCGATCTGCACCAAATTTGAGCTGCAGAGATCGACACAAGGGGCCGCTTAGGTTGAAAAAACAGGAAGGGTTCACATTTGCAACCTCCCACTGCCCACTGGAAGCCCGCACTTATGCTCGGAAAACAGAATGACCAATTCCATTCTCCCTCCTGACACCAACTAGGTGTCCAACAACGGAATTCAATACAGACACTAATTACCCATAGTTAATGCAGACCCCATACGTTGAGGGCTCAGTCCCATAACACTGCCCCCACTTCAGACACCCGTCGCAAGTACTGGATCACCCAATGACCCACACTCTGTCTCATTGGCCACAAATTGGGAGTTCCCAAGATCCCCCACCTCTGGTTCAATAATTTGCCAGAACAACTCACAGAACTCAGGGAAGTGCTTTATTTACTATTCCCAGTTTATTACAAAGGCTTCAAAGGGAGAGGGGGGGACAGCCAGGCAGAAGAGCTAGGTGTGGGGGAAGGGTGCAGAATGATGAGGAAAGGTCATCTTATTAACATACAAAAGACACTCTTAACAGTCAGGAAATGCCAAGGATTTTAAGGGAATCCTGTGCCAGGAAACAAGGACGAAGACCAAATATATACGTTGTTGCAGTGCAGGCCTGTAAATAACAAGTGCTACCTGATTCTTCCCTGAAACAATTCAGTTTTATTTACCTTAAACATTGGCTCTTTGTATTTAACCCCCTTCTGTAATTTTACTTTTCACCATCCTGCTAATTTTTAGAAATGTCTAACTTCCTTAGCTTTTTTGCTTTCTTCCGCATCCCACAATTTCTTTGCTTTAGCCTCAAAATGTATTCAGGATCAACCAACCATTTCTCATGCTTTGGTCAGTCTCCCTGGGCTGACTCTTTCCCATGAAGAATTAAAATATATTCCTGGGGCTCCTGGGCGGCTTAGTCGGTTAAGCGTCCGACTTTCGCTTAAGTCATGATCTCGAGGTTCGTGGGTTCGAGCCCTGAGTCGGGCTCTGTGCTGACTGCCAGCTCAGAGCCTGGAGCCTATTTCAGAGCCTGTATCTCCCTCTCTCTCTGACCCTCCCCTGCTCACGCTGTCTCTCTCTCTCCTAGAAATAAATAAAAATATTAAAAATAAAAATATATATATATATATTCCTAACTGGTTTCTCTGCTTCTACCCCCCCTCCCCAGTGTCCACAAAGAAATGAGAGGATTCCCATTCAAGGTAAGTTTGATAAAATTACTCCTTATTCAAAATATTCAATGGCTTCTCATTCACTGAAAGTCAAATTTGAGATCTTTACCCTAACTTGCAAGATCTGACCCCTCTCTTACCCCTCTCCCCCCTTACTAACTTTATTCCAGTCACACTGCCCTCCTGTGTACTTCTTTCACATGATTAACAAGACTCTACCTCAGGACCTTTGCTCTTGATATTCCTTCAACCTGTAATTCTCTTTCCACAGATCTGAGACAGGAAAGTGCAAAGTGAGCATAAGAACATCTCACTGTACTAGAAAACTACAAGATGCTCAAAGACTAATGGGATCATGTCAAAAAGACCAAGTGCTGGCTTCTGAAAGGGCTCCTTTGGGCACATTAGCCCAAAGTGGGGTAATTTTAACATCAAAAAAATTTTAAATAACAGTAATTTATTTTCACAAAGTGAGTAACTAAAAATACAAAGTGCATGATAATATGAAGAAAGAGAAAGACACTTCTTTGAAAAGTATGCCAGCTAGTAAATGGAAAAGGAATGATAAAATTATAAAACCACCATTTTGCAATCCCCGATGTAATATATAATTCAGGAAGGATCATCAGTGGATATGAAGGCTAGTAGATGAAAGTTATTAACAGAATATTTGCTTGGTGCTAATCAATGTGTTAGCCCACAGATTACTTACACATTGCAAAGGGGAAAAGTGTCCTTTCACAATGGAGGAACTGATAATCCCCAACCATAACCAAGGGATCAGCTGTGGCATCCACTAATAGTAGGACAACCCAGAATTAAGAGGTTTTTGATTTCACGAAATATGAAGTACATCACATCACATAGCCAAGCCTCTAAGGGCACCTGGGTGGCTCGGTCGGTTGAGCAGCTGACTCTTAATTTCAGCTCAGGTCATGATCTCAGGGTCCTGAGCTCAAGCTCCACCTCCACATTGAGTGTGGAGCCTGCTCAAGTTCGTTCTCTCTCTCTCTCTCTCTCTCCCTCTACCCCTCTTGTTTGCATACTCTCTCTCTCTCTAAAAAAAAAAAATGTTTAACCATGCCTCTAGATCAAATGTTTTATTTATATCACAGACTGGGAGAGGACAAGTTAAATTATACCATAAAGAAACAATCAGACAAACGAAGCGTGGGGGACATTCTGTAAGATGGCTGGCCTAGAAGCTTTGTTAGAGGAGATCATCAAGAGGACAGGACCCGCACAATCAGGGGCTCTCCTTGCCTCCCTTGTCCTTGAAATACATGTTCTACCCACCATCCCCACACAAGGAGTTCCTTCCAGAACATAGCCTTGAGAGAGTAAGGTGTTACTGAGACCATCTGGAATGGAGTTGTGACTAAACCCTGGTAAGGCTTCTATATAAATGTTTAAGATCTTGGCAGGCAGGTGCGAGGATCCAGTCTTCTGGTAGCTGCCCATCGTAAGCCTCATATATAGGTTCCCTTGCTTTTTGAGTCCGCCACCTACCAATCTGCCCTCTGGGTGTGGGGGCCAGTTTGCAAACCAACAATCTTCACTAACCAATGTCATAAAAACAAATGTGGGAAGTGGCCTCACAGTGAGATGCAAGGCATGAATTGTGATTGGACCCTGGTTTGAAAAAAAAAAAAAAAGTGACCATAGAAGACATTATTGGGATAGTCAGAACAATCTTTTTTTTTTTTTTTTAAAGTTTATTTATTTATTTTGAGAGAGACAGACACAGCACGAGTGGGGAAGGGGGAGAGAGAGAAGGGGAGAGAGAAAGAATCCCAAGCAGGTTCTGCACAGGGGCTCTGACATGGGGCTTGGACTCATGCAACCGTGAGATCATGACCTGAGCTGAAACCAAGAGTCAGGTGCTTAACCGACTGAGCCCCCCAGGCGCCCCGGGATATTTGGAACAATGTTAATAGGACCTGGATATCAGATGATATTATGAAATTATTATTTTTCTCTGTGGGAAATTATTTACTCAGCACTAATAATCAGAACTCCAAATTTTAAAACTTAGACACAACGTGTTCCCTATGTGGTTGGCAGCAATTCAAAAGAATTCTATAAATTCTAAATTCTAAAAAGAAATGTTAATTCTAGAGGAAAAAGAAATTTGGTGGTTGGGCAAAATGGAGACTGCGATGCAATGTGCCACAGGGTATGTGAATATCTGTCTTCTCACACCATTTCCAGAAATTTATCTTTGAAAAATAGTCATGGATATAAATATGGAAATAATCTTATGATAACCATTCAGTATTTACAGAATCAAACTTAATGTTCACCAAGAGGGTACTGGCTAAATAAGGGACTGTTGTGTCGCCACTCAAAATGATTAATAAAGGCATATATTTATTGGCAAGGATAGAATTTCACGACCTATCAACAAGGTAAGACAGTGAGTTACAAAACAGTGCATAGAGTTTGAGCCCATTTATAAGGATATGCTCAGAACGGAGTAATATACAAACAGTATGTATTTGTCCATAGTAGAACTGCATTTGGCTTAATGTGCACAGGCAGATGAGAGGCAGAGAGAGGGAGAGAGAGAGAGACAGAGACAGAGACAGAGAGAGAGAGAATCCCAAGCAGGTTCTGCACTGTCAGCACAGAGCCTAGTGCAGGACTCAAACTCACAAACTGTGAGATCATGACTTGAGCCGAAAGCAAGAGTCAGACGCTCAACAAAATGAGCCACCCAGGCACCCCTTGACATTTTCAATGTAGCGAATATTTTCACATAAGGAAATTATCGAAGGTAATTTCTTTTTAAAAGCCATGATTTCGGTTTTTAAGCACATTAAAATATTAATTAAACTTGACTTCTTATTCACTGCCAGACACACATTTAGGTCATTTTAAGAACTTTCTCCTCTAAGATGAAGAGTTCTACTGGATTATAAAGACAATGTAACACTCTGGGCCCTTTTTTTCAGGACATGAGGGAATAACCCTTGAATCCTAGATTCCTCGGAATAAGTTGATATGTGCGATTCCAGCTGCAAACGGTGTGTGCCAGTTTCACCTGCTTTCACACTTACAGGGAGGGGCTCAGAACAAGAGATGTGAGGCTAGACTCCCAGAGACCAGCTTGGTCAGGGAAGTAATTTGAGTTAAAAGCACAGGTTAGAATCAGATTCTGGACTGAGACATACTTAAACTGAGATCCTCTAAGAATTTAACATTTGTTTATTAGAAGCAAGGGAGAAGCTACTTTTCTATCAGTCTAAATTTTATCCCTTTTTTATACTGAAAATAAGGGATTTATTCAAGTTTACCTTATCTTCAACTGTGTTATGCTGCCACTGTTCTCACCATAAATGAATATCATAAGCCAATCACACTAAGGATGTAACAGGTGCACTCAGTAATTGGGCCTTTGTACTGGCTAACCCCTCCATGTGGTACCCTCTTTTCCCAGATAACCCATCTAAACTTTCTCACTGCCTTCAAGTCTATGCTCATATGCCACCTCCTCATGATTTACTTTATTTTATTTTACTTTATTTTTTTTTAATGTTTTTTATTTATTTCTAGGAGAGGGAGAGAGAGACAGCGTGAGCAGGGGAGGGTCAGAGAGAGAGGGAGTCACAGACTGAAACAGGCTCCAGGCTCTGAGCTGGCAGTCAGCACAGAGCCCGACGCGGGGCTCGAACCCACGAACCGCGAGATCATGGCCTAAGCGAAAGTCGGACGCTTAACCGACCAAGCCACCCAGGCGCCCCACAAAGCTTGTAAGTAAAATGAATAAACATATACGGGTATGTTTTTCTCTAACATTTTCCGCAAAATCAGATGATGCAAGTTAACTGTGATAGGAACTTCAGGCAAATATCCTGTTTGTCCCTCTGGATGCAATTGCTATCTTTTCCGCCCGGGCTTTGAGGGTTCAGTCTATGAGAGGCAGTGGCAGGAGATGGGAATGTGGAAGAACAAGGCTCAGGTATCTATTCCTCCAGCTGGCCACCACTCAACAGTTGCCAAGTTCCTCTACTGAAGGGCGCGACCCCTGCACCTAGCCCTCTCCTAGAGATATTGACCCAGGTAGGGTCCACGGTTCTTTCTACATCCTGGAAACCACTCCTTCCCTCTACCCTTTCAGACTCAAGGGTGGTCACTGAACCTCAGCTCTTTTATTCCTCGTGCTTTGCCTTTTCCCTTCCTTTAACCCTTTCCCTACCTTTGTAGCTCCTTAAACTCTCTACTCAATTACCTTATTCGAGAATCACATCAATATTACGCTGAGGTCAACTGCCGGGAGCCGCACCGGCCTCTCTGGATGGCAGTCACAGCAAGGAAATGGCAGTGTTTGCACAGCTCCTGCCATGAGAGACGAAAACTGGTATCGCCTTCTGCTACTACTGGCTCATGTTGGAAATGAGGCTGCTGGTATTGACCAGGCCTCACATTATTCCTTATCAGACCAATATTCCAAACACAGATACCTCTTATGGAAAAGCATATTCCTGCCTTCACAAAAGAGCTTTTAGATGAAAGCTCTGTGGATGATTGTAAAAAGCCTCTTCCTATGGACCTTGCATATCAAAGACAATTGAGTCTGGCCCTGAGACTAAGAGCCTAATTTAGAGTTAAGGGCAAATATCCACCCCCACCCATTTGTTTCTGCTTAGAGCATTTTCTGNGGCTCTGTGCTGACTGCCAGCTCAGAGCCTGGAGCCTGTTTCAGTCTGTGACTCCCTCTCTCTCTGACCCTCCCCTGCTCACGCTGTCTGTCTGTCTCTCTCTCCCTCCTAGAAATAAAAATAAAACATTAAAAAAAAAAATTATAAATGGTCTGTTTTTCTGACTTTCATGTTGAAAAACAAAATCACTCCATTTTTCTTTAAGGTTGCTCTCTCTGTTAGTTTTTCTTTTGTGATTTTTCCCCCCTCAACCAGACATCCTCTTGGGAGGGTTTAAAATTTAGATAGTAAAATAGGTAATTTGTCCCCAGTGAACAAAACCTATTCTGGCTGTTATGTGTGTGGAATTTCATCTGATTCTGTCCTACCTACCATCACCGTATGACTCAGCTGACCATGAACAACTTTCACCTGTTTGTCTCAAAAATACTAGACAAAACTCCCCTAAAGATATACTGGCTTTGGCTCTGGTAAGTAGTATTTCTGCTTATATCACTTCTCTATTGCTGCACAATGTAGGGGAGGAAAAGCCTTTCATTCTACCCTCTTATGTTCAGTACTTGAGACCTGTGAATTAAACTAACAAAATACACAGTAATAAGAACGGAGGAAGTTCATTTACATCTGCAGTGCGGCATACCTACAGGATTACTCAGTGACAAGCAACTCAAAGGGGTGGTTAGAATTGGGGCTTATATATGCCATCTTAATGGGTGATGAGGGGGTAGGAGAGGTACTTAAGGGAGAACGAACAACTTTTAGGGCAGACAAATGGGTCCTTCGGAGAATAGATGGGAGACAGATATGATAGTCTTTTGTTTGGTTTTGAGAAAGAGAGAGTGCAAAAAAGGGGCAGAAGAAGGAGAGAGAGAATCCTAAGCACGCTCCATGCCCTGCGTGGAGCCCAACTCGGGGCTCAGTCTCACAACTGTGAGATCATGACCGGAGCCCAAATCCAGAGTAGGACGTTCAACCAACCGAGCCATTCCAATCGCCTTCAGCTCAAAATACTCTTTATTCCAAAATGGCATGTTTTGGGGTGACGTGTTCTCATCCCCTTCAATAATAAACCACCCCCAAAGGTAGCGATGTGAAATAACAACAAAACATTATTTCTCACCGTTTTGTGAATTTGCAGAGGAGCCCGTATGTTGGTTTCACCTGAGCTCACTCATACAGCTGCTGTCAGTGGGAGCACGGGCTGGACGACAGGGAGGCCCACCCAGAAGACTGGCAGTTGGTTCTGGTTATCAGCTGGGGCTCCTTAGTTCTCGTCCTCAGGTAGAGTGGATCAGCTTCCTTATGCTATAGTCTCGTTGCAGCATTTTGTGAGAATCACCAGGGAAGGTGCAAGGTGCGAGGGGCAGAGTGTCACTTCCATGGCTTCCTGTTAGTCAAAGCACATCACAGGGTCAGTCCCGATTCAGGGGGAAGGGGAGAAGACTCCATTTTTTGACAGAAGTGGGAAATTTACCTTGCAGAAGAGCGTAAGAGGCCGTGTTGTGACCATCTTTGACAAGATGTGTGACCACACCAGTCCAAGACACTGCCTACCTTGGGGGAAATTGGACTCTTTTTCATTTTCAGTTTACTGAACTACCTAAGAGTGCTTGGGGCGCTTGTGTGGCTCAGTCAGTTAAGCATCTGACTCTTGGTTTTGGTGCAGGTCATGATCTCATGGTTCGTGAGTTCTAGCCCCACATTAGGCTCTGTGCTGACACTGTGGAGCCTGCTTGGGATTCTCAATCTCTCCCTCTCTCTCTGCCCCTCCCCTGCTTACACACACAACTCTTTCTCTCTAAATAAATAAATAAACTTTAAAAATACATCAATAAGAGTTCTTGAGGAAACCTGACTTCAATGACATTTTCATTCTGATTTATTTCAGGTGTGTATTTGTACCCTTTAATACATGGTATAAACTACACCGATGGAGGCGCCTGGGTGACTCAGCTGGTTGAGCATCTGGCCCTTGATTTCAGCTCAGGTCATGATCCCAGCCTCATGGGATTGAGCTGCGTGTTGGGCTTCAAGCTGAGTGTGGAGCCTGCTTAAGATTCTCCCTCCCTCTCTCTCTCTCTGTCTCTCTATCCCTCTGCCCCCTGTCTCTCTCTCACTCAAATTATATAAATAATTAAATAAATGCACAAACAAAGTACACTAACAAAGTCTGGTTAAATTAAAGAATTTATGGAAAAGGATATTATAAGCTCTCAGAAACTCCTGCTGAGGCTAGGAAGCCCCACAGTCCAGAAGGATGCCCCAAATCATGTTCTGTGGCCATGGTGCTGGATGCTGAGGGTACAACTGCCTCTGTACAGGGGAAATAGAGCCTACTGCTACTGTTACCATTCACTGGGAAGGAGTCACAGACCCATCATTCCGCAAATGATGTCAGAGAGCTTCTCTGGGCCAGACATGGAGTGATCTAGGCCCCGGGTCACAGAAGGGACCAAAATAAACCCCCAGTTCCCATGGAGCTCACATTCTAGTGGCAGGAAACAAATAATAAGCCATACACATAATAATAAATAAGTAAATTATATATTATGTTGGGGAAGGATGAACGGTATGGAGAAATATAAAAAATGTAGGTCAGTGCACAAGAGATGAGAAGTGGCAGGGATGGACAGTACCCTGAATGACTTTGGAGCCAACACTTGAAGGAGATGAAGAGGTTCTCTGTGCAAATATATACAGGAAGATCATTCCCGGAGTAGAGAAGAGCCTAAGGTGTGCATGTACCCGATGTACTTGAGGATCACAGAGGAGGCCAGTGTGGCTGGAGCAGCGAAGCCAGCCACAGCTGGCTCAGCGAACCGGATTTTCACACAGTCTAGCAAGGTCCACTTTCCTTTTGAAAGCCTCTCACAGCAATAAACAAGCTGTCTACAAAAAAATGAGCTATTCTGATCCCTTTGCCTATTCTGATCCCTAATGTTGCCTAAAACAAAGCCCTGCAAATGTGGAAGAGTTGCGGGGCTTGATGACATTTCCCCTCCCTGTCTCCTTCTGCAGATCCTCAGAGGTAGACCCGTAACGTTTGAGGTAGGAAGACAATGGAACTCTGGGTCGAGATACTCTACCATGGAAGAGAAAATGGCAATTGCTATGAGTGGAAATACCTCTGGTGTTTCACCATTAAATAAGATACTGGTTTTACAATTGTTTTTTTAAATTTTTTAAAAATTTATTTTGAGAGAGAGTGTGCGAGCAGGAAGGGGTAGAGAGAGAGAGAGAATCCCAAGCAGGCTCTGTGCCACCAGCTCAGAGCCTCACTCCAGCTCCATCCCATGAATCTGGAGATCATGACGTGAGGTGAGATCAAGACCTGGACCCTCAACCCACCAAGCCACCCAAGCACTTGATGCTTTTAGAACCAAAGTACACGTACCTTAGTTAGGAGACTAAGATTCTTTGCTTCTTATTTTGTTTCTTAGATTCTTATTTTACTGAGAGGTTTTAGCATAAATGGTTGTTAGATTTTGTCGATGGCTTTTTCAGCTTCTGTGGAGATAATTGGGTGGGGTTGTTTTTGTCAATATATTAATCTGGTGTAAAACACTAATTGGTTCCTTAATATTGACCCATATTCCTGGAAAAATCCCACTCAGTCATGGTATATTATCTTCTTACTGTAATGTTGGGTTTTGTTTGCTAGTATTTTATCTATTTGTGTTTTTTGTTTTTGTTTTTTTGTATTTGCATTCTTGACTGATATTGGCCTGTAATTTTCATTCTTGTAATATCTTTATTAGGTTTTGCATCATGAATGGAGTTCGGACATGTCCTTTATTCTCTGTGCTCTGGAACAATACAGAGAGCACTAAAAGTATCTTATCTTCAAGGGTTTGAGAGAATCTCCTTGGGAAAACATCTAGGCTTTGCTCTTTTCTTTATGGGGCAGTTCCTTAATGATTTTCTTCATTTCTTTATGGAAAGTGGTCTTTCTAACTCTAACGGAGTAAACTTTGGTAATATATATTTCCCTAGGAAATTATCCATTTGATCTTGATTTTCAAAGTCATATCCATAGAGGTCTCTGAAGTAGTCTCAGGATTTAAAACTTTTTTTCTTCTGTTTCAATGGCTAGTTGCTACTTGTCATTTCTTATTTTGTATATTTGTGCCTTATCACTTTCTGTTTTTTAACAAGTTAGCGAGTGATGTGTCTGTTTTGCTTTCTTTGAACAATGGGATTTTGATTTATTAATGACATCTATTGCTTTCTATTATGAATCTCTGCTTTTAAGACCATTTTTCCTGTTTGTAACCTCTGCTTTTATCTTTATAGTTTTTTATGTTTTCTTTTGGTTTACTTTATTCTTTTGTTTGCTTACTTTATTCTTTTCCTATTTAAAAAAAAAAACTATGAAGTTTCCTATGATCACTGCTTTAAATATATCCCATAGATTCTGCTTTGTACTGTTTTCTTCATGATCTCTTTTCGTCAAGATTCTATAATTTCAGTCTGTTTCCCCTTCACCCACAGTGTTGTTTAAGGGCAGGCTTTTTCACTTCCAGGTGAAAGAGCCAATTTGTTTTGTTTAGTTGCCTGCTTATTTTGTTAGTGATTTTCAGTTTTATTGTATTGTAATCAGATATGTTATTTGAAATATTTCTACTAAATGGAAATTACTGATGTTTTCCTTGGGACCTAATATATGATCAAATTGTATCAATGTCTCAAGGATGCTTGAGCAGAGTATACATCAAGATATGCAGTTCTATCTACATTCATAACATCTACCTTATTTTTTTCTAATTTTTTAAACATTTATTCATTTTTTTGAGAGAGACAGAGACAAAGCATGAGTGGTGGAGGGGCAGAGGGAGGGAGACACAGAATCCAAAGCAGGCTCCAGGCTGAGTTGTCAGCACAGAGCCTGATGCGGGGCTCGAACCCACAACCATGAGATCATGACCTGAGCTAAAGTCGGCCACTTAACTGACTGAGCCATCCAGGCGCCCCAACATCTACCTTATTAACTATGTTGTTCAGGTCTTCTCTCCCCTTATATATTTTTTTGTCCATGTGATTTATCTTGTCCTGAGAGTATTAATGCCTTTTATTATTAGTGTGTGTCTACATATGTTTTCTGGCATATATGGTGGTTTTTGTTTCCTAAATGTGGTTGCTGTGTAATTTAGTGCACAAATGTTCATTTCATTGTATCCTCATTTTGTATGATGGATTTTAGCACACACACACACACACACACACACACACACACACACACAAATGTCCTTAGTCACAGCTGATGTTTTGAGAATTGAGTTAAACTTTGCCTGATATTGGAACCTCTATACTTGCTCTCTTTTTGTTTCCATTTGCTTAGTATGCCTTTTCTTAGTCCTTCAGTTTTGGGCTTTCTGAATCACATAGTTATAGGCGTGTCTCATGTCCATGGCATATAGTTGGGTTGTGTTTTGTGAGAAAATTAAAAATATTCTCTTTTTGAGAAGCCTGGGTGGCTCAGTCCATTATGCATCTGACTTGGTTTCGGCTCAAGTCATAATCTTGCTGTTCGTGAATTCAAGCCCCTTGTTGGGCTCTGTGCTGACAGTGCAGAGCCTGCTGGGGATTCTCTCTCTCCCTCTCTCTCTGCCCCTGCCCAACTCATGCTTTTTCTCTCTCAAAAATAAATAAACTTAAAAAATAATTTTATTTCAATAAATCAGTGTGTTAGTTATCTGTTGCTAAACAAATAAGTTCACAACTCAGGAGCTTAAAACAACCAACACTTATTATACACAGTTTCTAGAAGTCAGGAATCGGAGGGTTGCTTAGCTGGGATCTTGTGTCTCATGGTCTCTCATAAGGCTTCAATCAAGTTGCCGGGCAGGAGTACGGTCACCTCAAGGTTCCACTAGGGGAAAATTCACTTCCGAGTTCTGGTGGCTGTTGTCAGGCCTCAGGTCCTGGATGGCTGTTGGTTAGAGGTTCCAGTTCCTTAAAATGGGAGTCACTTTATAGGGCAGCTCATAGCACGGCAGCTGTCTTCTCTCAGAATGAATGATAGAGAGTGAGTGAGACAGAGGTCACAATCTTTTTGTACGTCAATCTTGGAAGTGACATCCCTTTATTTTTGCCATATACTATTCATTAGAAGCTGGTTATAAGCTTAGCCTATGCTCAACGGGAGGAAATTATACAGGGGCTTGAATACTAGGAGGAAACGGGGATCTTTGGGAATATCTTAGAGACTGCCTACCACAGTCTGCCCTCTGGCCCTCTATGATTCATTTCCCTTTCATATGCAAAATACACTCACCCCCTCTCAAGGTCCTCAAAATTTATAAACCATTACTGTATCAGCTCAAGGTTGAGAAGCTCATCATCTAAATCTAGTGCAGGTGCAGCTCCTTGGGTGCTGTTCTTGTTCTATAGATTTGTAAATCTAAAAAAGACAGGTGCCTTCTCCCTACACACCCAACATATAATTGTAGGACAGGCATAGGAAAAACACTGTTCATATTCCTATTCAAAAGGGAGGGATTGGAAACACAAAGGAGTCATATTGGCCCATAGAAGTTCTGGAATCCAGCCAGCAAGTGTTGGATGTTTCTTGATTAGGCTTGGGCACTTGACTCCATTTGCCAGCTTTTGGGTTCACCCTCTGAGTCAGCATTTGCAGCTGAGTGATTTTCTCAGCCTGCTAGCTTCAAGTAGAATTTTAGGAGTCCAAGAGCCTCTTTTCATTTTCTTTTCTCTCTGTCCCTTATAGTCCAAACTGGTAATGTTTTTGCTGATATAGTTTTCTCATTACCTCTATGGGTCTTCTGTAAATTTCAGTGGAATTCACTCCATTAGAGAAAAGCCACACACGCAAATCTGTTTGAGATCAATCCTTTCCTACCTTGTGCTACTGCAGAGTGGGCTGTGGGACGACTCCCTTAAAGTTTTGATTTAAAGGATCTGTGAGGGGTACCCTTAATCTCTTTCAAGGGTCTTGTGTATGACTGAAATAACTCTAAGGCTTTGAATGGAACCTTTGATATTCCTTAAGTATTAACAAAGGATTTTACAGCCATACCTTGGCTTCATTTTAGACAATGTTTTCCTAGAAGTGCCCTGGATTTGATCTTTGCTCAGAAGCCATTTCCTCATTTTAGCATTTTTTGCAATTGTAGGCAGAGGATTTTCAAACTCCTAAGTCCTGGCTGCTTTTCAAAAGCGGTCTTTCTCTCAATTTATTTCTCCTCTCATATTTTATTATAAACAGCAAGAAGCAACCAGATGGCATCTTCAATAGTTTGCAAGAAACAGCCTTAGGTAGACGACCTTGTTCATTAGGCATATTTTCCATTTTCCATGCAGCTGCAAACAACAGCTACAATCTGACACCACATCACAAGAATATCTTTTTTTCAAGTTGCCAATAATATTTGTCTCACTTCTCCTGACCCCTCACTGGCATCTTCCTCCAAGTTCAAAATTTTACAGTGTGTTCAAGGCATTTTAAACATTCGCTAGCACCCTCCTTAAAATGTACTGTCCAGTTTCAATGCCATGTGCATATTTTAGCTATTTGTTATGGCAATACCGAACATCCAAGCACAAAAATCTGTACTCGCTATCTATTGCTATATAGCAGGTTACCCCAAAACTTAGTGGCTTAAAACCATGGACATTTTTTTTTTAATCTGACAAGTCTCTGTGAGACCGAAATCCTCACAGGAACAGGCCACGTGCCTCTAACTCAAGATCTCTCACAGGGCTCTAATGTGGGTGTGGATGGGTTTAACTCCCTCTGGTAGGTGGTCTCTGATAATATGAAAGGATTCTCACTTTTTCTGTCAATGATTTTTCTACTTTCTCTCTAATCAGTTTTGCTTCTTTTTTTTATCTCCTTTTCATCTTCTTGGTTGTTTTCTTGTCTTTCTTCATTACCCCTTGTTATATTTCACTTGAATCTCTTTTTCCTTATAATTGGTTACTTCTTTTTTTAAAACTTTTAATGTTTATTTATTATTGAGAGACAGAGCATGAGCTGGGGAGGAGCAGAGAGATGGGGAGACACTGAATCGAAAGCAGGCTCCGGGCTCTGAGCTGTCAGCACAGAGCCGGACGCAGGGCTCGAACTCAAAAACCGTGAGATCATGACCTGAGCCGAAGTGGGGGCTTAACCGACTGAGCCACCCAGGCGCCGCTAATTGATTGTTTCTGAGATAATTTTGTCTTTTCTTTAATTCTTTCCTGAATTAAGTCAACTCTACTCTCTTTTCTTACCTCCTTGTTTTTTGACTATTTCCTTTCTTAGTTTTTAAGTTTCTTACAAGGTGGTTTTTCACATCCTTAAATGTATGTTTGATTATATTTAATTCTTACTGTTCTCTTCTGCCTTATGGTTATTTTTCTTATGGGAACTTAATGAAGCATATGTGAAATTTTGTTTTCTGAATTTTTCAAACAGGCTTTTGTGGATTTGTGGATTTTCCTTTTGTTCATTTTTGATGGTATTGGAGTATCTCACAACAAAGTCCAGGCACTTTAAGCAGATTTATTTGTTTCTTTGGGAAGGGGTTAGACATGTCCTCTGGTTTTATGTTTCTCTTCTGTTCTGTAAGACCCTACATTCCCCTTTAAGTTCTTTTCCTTTTCTGCTGGGAGCCACACTGGCCTCCCTGGATGACAGTCACAGTGAGAAAATGGCAGCGTTTGCACAGCTCCAACCATGAGAAACAAAAAACTGGTATCTCCTTCTGCTACTACTGGCTCATGTTGGAAATGAGCCTGCAGGTATTGACCAGGCCTCACAATATTCCAAATCAGACCGATATTCCCTACACAGATATCTCATAAGGAAAAGCATATTCCTGCCTCTTCAAATGAGATTTTAGATGAAAGCTCTATGGATGATTGTCAAAAGGCTCTTCTATGGGCCTTGCAGATCCAAGACTTAGATATAAAAGGGGTTAAGAACACAAGAGTTACAACTGAGCCTGGCCTTGAGACCAGGAGCCTAATTTAGGGTTAAGGAACAGATAAAGGCAGAACTTAAGTTAATACTTACACCTTCTTCTAACTGGTGATGTATGGCAGTCCCTTTCCCAAGGCCTACTTTCCGAAAATACCCTCCCTTACACTGGTGGCTGATATGAGGATAGATAAGAGTAGCTAAAACATAACCCAAAAACAAAGGCCGACTAACCTGGGGCCTCCGTGGTGTTTACATATTCGGCATCAAGTCAAAAAGGTTTCTACAAACAACTTATTAACGAGCTCAAAAACATTCGTCCTCTTGAGAGCCAGACAGAATGACTCTTAGCCTATCTATATACAACTTAACCTATGTCTTATTAATCTCAGAGTTATTAACTTAGAACAAATATGTATGTCATCCTGTTTATTTCCGTAGTTGTAAGATTTACTCAACCTCACTATGATTGGGGTAATTCTGCAAGAACACTTACGAAAAACCTGTTTTAGTACACTTTTCAAAGCATCTTATCACAAAGAGTTTTCCATTGTAAAAATTCCTTTTTCTGATCTCATGTCGTCGTTGGACCTTTAAATAAAGACACCAAAACCGACAGTGCAGAGATGCCTGTCTGGTGATCAGAAAGAATCTCGGGGCTCTCTCACTCTTTCTTGCCGACACCGTCCATCCTTCAGGGAGCCCTGGACCGGCTGGAACAGATCTCCAGCACTTTTCACCACCTAGTTCCCAAGTTGAGTTTCTCTTTTCTTTATTGACTTTTCTTACTCTTCTAGAAGCTATGTGTTTCAAAGACTGCCCCCCCCCCACTTAAACCATAAGTGCTTTTGAATCCCTTCCCTTGTAATCTATGCTCTGAACTATTCACATGCTTTCTTAGAATATTCCGACTAAAGTGGACTGAATCTTTCCAAGGCTGATGTTAAATCAGTTGTGTGCCACTACCTTGGCCTTCTTCTGTCTTTCCCAGTCTTTCTCCTTCTGCTTTAGTCTGTCACTTGGGAAGTCTGTCACTTGGGAAGTGACAACATGGAAGACTGCACTGGGATTTGGTGGTTTCCAAATATTTTTTTACCTACATTTACTTTGAAGTTTTGGCATTCTATGTCTTCAAGGTACACTGAAGACTTGATTTTTGTGTAAGTTTACATTTCCCCTCTTGTTTGGGGAAGATATTATGGGAGACTGATAGCTTTGTGGCCACTATTGTCTTCAGTTGCCTAAAAGCTCTTTTAATTTTTTTTAACACTTCTAATTACTTTTTTGGAGTGTGCCCTCTTTGTTAAATTGGAAGCTTCAAGAAGGCAGGGACCATATCTGTCTTATTCTGTTCTCTCCCTTGTGCCTAGTGTGGATACAATTACTGTAGAGTGTAAAGAGCACCGGACTTGAGTCTAAAGTAATGAATGCTAGACTCAGAAGACTTGGGTTGGAAGACAGCCTATGTAGGCCTGGGAGTTTTAACCCATAACCAATGATCTCACAGTGCTGATGTGGAACAAGATCGAGTATGGAAGTGCCTGGCAATTCTTATTGTCTTGTCCATGCTCAGCTAACATCTAACACACACACACGAAACTGCATTAATAACCTACCCAACTTTCTTTCTCATCTCATACAATCCTAAGCATTTGGTAATTACATTAAACCTTTTTATGTGTAATTTTTTCTACCTAATCTATTATCTTTTATTATAAATAGAAGTGTCTCATGTCCATTTTCTAAGATGTAGCTTTAGAGCCCTCCATTTCTGTCTTATCCCTTTTTATAAAAAATGTAGAACACAAATTAAAGTGGTAGTACGTATTTAATT
This sequence comes from Hyaena hyaena, assembly GCF_003009895.1. Lineage (NCBI taxonomy): Eukaryota > Metazoa > Chordata > Mammalia > Carnivora > Hyaenidae > Hyaena > Hyaena hyaena. The sequence goes on along the minus strand of NW_024080644.1, from coordinate 418,007 downwards.
TTCCATATAGGTAAGCAACCTATGTTCATAGTTTTTGTTAATGTCAAAAAAGCTAATAGACTGAAAACCTACTTTTGTCTTGAACTTTAGAAATTATAGTTTCATTAGTGATGGTAATAATGACAATAACAACACATATTGACCATCTTTACTTTTATTTAAAACATTTTTTAAGTTTATTTATTTTTGAGAGAGACAGAGACAGCATGAGTGGGGGAAGGGGAGGGAGGGAGAGGGGGAGAGAGAGAGAGAGAGAGAGAGACCCAAGCAGGCTCCACAATGTCAGCAAAGAGCCTGATGCGGGGCTTGAACTCACCAAACTGTGAGATCATGACCAGAGCCGAACTTAAGAGTCAGACACTTAACAGAACTGAGTCACCCAGATGCCTTGCCCCTTACCATTTTATATACGTTAAACCTATCAACTCATTTAAACTTTACAATAATATTATGAGGCAGGTATGCTTATTATCCTCATGATATAAATGAGCACAGTAAGTTGAGTAGTTTGCTGAAGGTCACCCAGCTGGTAAATAGTGTTACCAGCATTTGAATCCAATGAAAAAGATGTCATGAGTTCATTAAGCAAATGGTAAAATGCTACTTATTTACATGGGCTCTTCTTTGACTCTTATTCAAGCTAAACATTTGTAAGAAAAAGTAAATCTTAAGCAGATAAGATTAATTTAAAATACTCACAAAAGAGGGGCACCAGAGTGGCTCAGTCGCTTAAGAGTCCGACTCTGGATGTTGGCTCAGGTCATGATCTCACAGTTTGTGGGTTGGAGCCCTGCCTTGGGCTCTGAGCTGATGGTGCAGAGAGCTTGCTTGGGATTCACTCTCAGTCCCTGTCTCTCTGTTCCTCCCGGATTGTGCCCTCTCTCAAAATAAAGAAATAAACTTAAAAATAAAATAATCAGAAGAGAGGCCTGAAACCTTCAATTCCCAGTAGAAAGTAGGATTCTGTACTGCGAAGATGCAATGCTCAAAGGCAGATCGGAGGAGAGAACAAGGTAGAGCTGAGCACAGGCAGGGGGAACACCAACCTTAGATAACAGTTGCGATTTCGCATCCATCCCTCCTCAAGAGAGAGCTCAGCCCCAGTCTGTGATGTTTGAAATGCATAGCTTTGAGGCAGTCAATTTAGATCTCGTAGTTTTCACAGCCATTCTCTTTGGGATTCTTCTGCCTTGGAAAACAAATGAAGCAAAATGAAGTTAATGACTCTTTCAAGTCCTTCCATCAAAGACTCCCAAATTATACCTATTGTATCAGTGAAACATGCCCCAGTAGAAAAATCCGTTGCTCTGGGACACAGTGATGGAGGAAGGGAAGACGAAGTTGCTCAGTCAAGTGAAATCCTAAAGATGGTGCCAAGTTGTTCGCCGCGGCCACAGAAAATGAAGGCGTTGGTGGTAGGAGGTAAGATCACCATTTAAATGCCAGCCTCCATCTCACACTTCCCTCTGTAGAGGCCAGATGTGAGCATGTGCAGCAGCAATGTTCTATCTTTATTATTGTATTAAGGGGAAAAAAAAACCTGTGACAGTGTTGGGGACTCAATCGAACCCCAAGCATACCCAACTTTTGTGTTATTGGCTACAGTTAGTAATCAAATCCTTCGCCTGTCCTTTGTTCTTACCCAAGAAGTTCACCTTGTGATTTTCTCAAACATCATCATTTAGGTCCAACATTCCAGACTGAGCTGACAATGTGGTTATGAAGAAAAAAATAAACCTCGAGCAGATTAGATTACTTCAAAATACACACAAGAGGCTTGAAATCTTTGATTCCCTGGAAAAAAGTCTTATGGACTGCCTGGGTCAACTAAATGTTAATAAAGACCTCAGCTAAAGTTACTGTTCTTACTGTGAAATGTGCTGGCTGAACTACAATCATCTCAGCCATTGAAAAACCATAAAGATATATTATTAGAAAGTTAATCTGAATATCATCAAAATCTTAGAAAAATGAACCAAACAACAGACACGTTGTTTTATGCATTAGAACAAGACCAGGGAAAAATAGATGCCTTTTCCTAGGTATGCTGAACACATTTCAGAGGTGGTCAGGAGAAGAGGGAAGGAAAGGGTTTGTAGAAATTAGTCCGGAAGAGACAAACAGAGAAGATGTCTTGCCCATCTTGTGACATGTCTCAGAATGGTGAAAGGGAAGGCAGGTTTTTTTTTCCTTTTCTCATTTCCACCCCGTAACATTTTTTAATGTTTAGTTATTTTTGGGAGAGAGAGAGACAGGGGGGCAGAGAGAGAGTGAGACACAGAATCTAAAGTAGGTTTCAGGCTCCATGCTGTCAGCATAGAGCCCGATACGCCCGATACGGGGCTAGAACTCACGAACCGGGAGATCATGACCTGAGCCGGTCAGATACTCAACCGACTAAGCCCCTCCACTCCATAGCATTAATTGAATTCTGTAATTTTGGAATTAAAGCCTTTCATTGACTACAGACCAGTAACATCTCACTTCCTATGCACGCTTAGAACTACCTGTAAATAACACACCTTCACGATGGCAACCGGAAGCCAATTAGATACCTCCTTCTCCCACTTTATCATCAAAGGTATGGTAATTTGTTAAAGCCCAGTGGTCATCAGATTTATGAAAGTCCCACTAACCCAGCACACCCTGCAGGTTCCCTGAATCTGGAAAAGGCAAGAAGGAAGAAAAGGTTTGAATAGCTCGTAAGATGCATCTTTAACTTGGCACACAAGATTAACTGGATGTAGGGGATTAAAATCCCCCCAAATGAACAAGAACGAGATTGGAAAACAGGGATACTCTTACAGATTCCCTATCGTAGTACTTTTTCAGGAGCCCTGGGAGAGCCGGATATTGGACTTAAGACTTCTGTTGTTTTGTTCTGATTTTTAGGAGATTTGTTTACAGCCAAACTCATGAATGTACCGCAGTACAAGTCATAAGACCCATTTCTGTGCAACACCTCTGAGTGGAAAATTTAAATCCCCCTGTAAGAAAATAAGCATTCACCAAGGGATGGATATTGCAAAAAAGAAGTGATGAGAAAGTCCATCCATACTCAGAGTTCAGTTAAGGTCACTCTAGGACGATGACCGGGGCGGGGGGGGGGGGGGGGGGGGGGGGGGGGGGGGGGATAAAGCTGTGTTTTAGGGAACCAATTAAAAATGTTTTAATGTTTATTTATTTTTGGGAGACAGAGTGTGAGTGGTGGAGGGTCAGGAAGAGCGAGGAGGCACAGAATCTGAAGCAGGCTCAGGCTCCGAGCTGTCAGCGCTGAGCCGGACATGGGGCTCGAACACACCAACCAAGAGACTGAGCCACCCAGGTGGCCCTACAGGTACATCTTTTTTTTTTTAACGTTTATGTATTTTTGAGAGAGAGAGAGAGAGCATCAGCAGCAGAAGGGCAGAGAAAGAGGGAGACACAGAATCTGAAGCAAGCTCCAGGCTCTGAGCTGTCAGCACAGAGCCCAATGCGGGGCTCAAACTCATGAACTTCGAGATCGTATACTGAGCTGAAATCAGATGCTTAACCGACTGAGCCACCCAGGCACCCCTATAGGTATATCTTTTAATTCCCCTTAAGGAACCAAATCAATACGTGAATCTGGAAAGCATGTAGGCTGACTACGAGAGGAAGGCAGATCTTTCTTTCAACCAAACAATAGTTTATCACTCCCCTCGGAAGGGCTGCCTCTCCAAGCGCCGACTCCCAGGAAGCCTGCTCCTTAGTGGGTTGTCCCTGACAGGTATAAATGTTACCTTTTATCATCTATTGTCCGCTGATGACAAAAGGAAACCAATTAAGCATAATTTCCAGGCTTTCAGAGTTAAGGTCCCCTCAGTGGCCTGAGAATTACTTGCAAGGTTTGGCAAGGTGCCAACCGCGTGCCGGATCTGGGCAATGATCCTGCACTCGTGTAAATTCTAGAGTTAATGGTGAAATAATAGAGTCACAATGTGTGGGAAGCATATTTTTCTGTCCTGAAGAATGAAGTCCCTGAAGATCCGTAGTGAATGCGTCAGTGTTTACCGCTCTTATAAATTCTCCTAAAGCCTCCTTCTAAATCTGCAAAGTCTCGCAAAGCATTTCAAGTTTGTGCCATTTTCTATTATTATTAAAAGTAGGCTTTCCATGGCTTACTTTCTGAAAGCCTCATTGTACATTTGTGAAGACATTTCTTGGCATAGCGTTGCAGGGATATCATTAGTTTCTCTGCACCAATAAATGCTCCCAAGATGGCTTCACGGTAGCCACGTACAAATGTCCCCACTGTCCATCTCCGCGAATGGCAAAACTGACTCGGTTTATTTTTATTTACAGCATTTCTACTCTTACCATCCCGGAGAAGTCTTCCAGCTAAATGACTAGGATTGGACAATAACTTAGGTACTCTCACTTGCATACTGTATAAAGCACACATTGTTGTTTCACGGCCTGCGCTGGTGGGGCCTTTACTCTTGATCCCGTTAGGTGCCCATGGACAGTACCTGCTACAGACCAAATGCCCAGTTCAAATGTACTAGAAGAAATTCATGAATGGATTAATGTCATGGATACACAGCTTGTCTTACTGCATGGATCTCAGGCTTGTGTCTACAGGCAGCGGAAAGGCAATGTCAACAATTGTTCTAGGGAATAGCTTTGGGAAATCTGTCAGCATGGAAGACCCAGAAATATGTCTTGTTCCAACTTTACCAGGGCATAGATGACTCTTGCTGATTTAGTCGCTGGGCATGCAGATGAAGCCATGGAAACTAAATCTGACACTTGCCGTGTGAGCTTACAGCTGACATGTGACCCCTGAAATTCTGTACTGTACTGAGGAATGGAGGCAAGAGTTGTCATTACCACTCTCCCCAGGGCACTGACGCTTTGCCTCGTTCTTGTAAGTAAGGAGACTATTAAAAAGCACATATTTGGGGCTCACTTTGGCACGGCATGTATTAAAGAGCGCGAATTTGTAGGACACTTTGTCATAACTGTGTTCCTTTACAGACAGGTAGTTTCTCCAGAAGTACTGCGTGTGCATAATCCTCTTTTATGAATTACAAACAATTACTGGTTTCCATGCTTGAATAGTTTTATCTGCTTTGGCCCAATTAAATTCGGCAGGATAAATATTTGAGAGGGAGAGGTGTGTGGTTTTATAGGTCAGTCTGTGAACACTGCTTCTTACTGAGGTTCATTGTACACAAACTGCCTTTCAGATGAATAGCACTCAAAATGCTTCCTTGAACCTTCAGTCAGTGGGTTAAATGACACTCCTTGTATAAAGACTTCGAGCATATTTTTTTTAGAAGTTTACTGCCTGATTGTTTCTAAATAATACACTTAACAGAAGGAGATAACCGTGTTGACTTCCTCAAAGACTATCACATATTTAGATACACTCAACCCCAAAGCCCCTTATTCAGAAGACTATACTTAGACACCAGATGTTTGTTTTGATTTCTAATTCATAGTTACCCACTGACTAGGTTTTTGCCACAGGAGATGGAAGAGGATTTTGTTCACTTATATATGATCGATATATAAAGGTTTCTCTTACTTCGCGATGAGAAAGTTAGATTAATTCTTTTTAATGATGGTTTCAGATTTTTTTTTTTACTAAACTCAGCTGACTTTACCTTTTTTTCTGCTCATAAAACGAGCATTATTTCTCAGGTATTACAAAGGCCTAATATTACAGTTTCATATCATGAAATGGGATATTTTTTAAACATTTCCCTGTGGTTGCACATTCTACAATGAGGCTCTTGGAATTTCCTGCCTATTGGAGTGCTGGACTTGCAGTATTTCAGGGGAAGGGTAGATACCATCACCAGGGAAACTGTCATTTCTGAGGATGAGGGGTCAATTCAATTTTTTACTTTAGAGAGAGAGCATGCACATGCAAACAGAAGAGGAGGGAGAGAGAGTCTTAACCAGGCTCTGTGCTCAGTGTGGAGTTGGACACAGAGCTTGATCCCATGACCCTGGGATCATGACCTGAGCTGAAGTCAAGAGTTGAACACTCAAATGACTGAGACAATCAGGTGCCCCCAAATTAAATCTGTATTTGCATTCTTAGGAAAATAACAAGCTTGAAAATCAGGCTTTGGGGAGAGGGAGACATTTTCATAAATTTCTTTAGCATATCAAAGATCAAAGATGGAAACCCCCTGATCAGTATTTCCAGTGTTCACTAATACCCTACTGAGCTTCTTGAAGTTAGCGAGGCCATGCGTTTACAACTGGCGAATGGACCATGAGCAGAAGTAATGTTATCTTATAAAACTCAACACTCAGGGTGAAGGCCAAGATGGCAGAATAGCATGGAAGGTTATTTTGCATCTCTTGTCCCCAAAATGTGGCCAAATCAACACTAAACCATCTTGCACACCTAGAAACTGATCTGAGGATTAACATGACAATCTGTACAACCTGAACCACAGAATTCGGCAGATACGTGGCGCAGGGAGGTGAACTGGGGAAAGAGAAGCCATGGAGGTCAGTGAGCTGCTTTTGCTTGTGGAAAGAGGACAGAGATGGGGGGAATGTATGGGAAAGCAATCCCCCCAAAAGCAACTGGAGAGAAAAGGAAGAGTATGCAAGGGACTGAACAAAAAATGGAGAAAAGAGAAATGAGAGGGTTTAAATTCCATTAAGACTATAAACAGAGGCAGCACAGAGCCTGAAACTCTGTAGCTCCATACCTGGTGGTGCTCTGGTGGGAAGGGCAAATCTCCAGGAACAGAGAGCAAAGACTGAGGGTCCGCGGGCAGCATGGGGAGAGGTGGTTCCTCTGCTGGAAGGACATTTGGCAGAGGCTGTGTGGCCTCCCCACAGGCAAAGGTCCTGGTAGACCCCAGAGGACAACCACATTCGCTGGTGCTGGACCAAAGACATTAAGGGGGAAGTCTGGGGCCAGATGTGTGTTGTAATTTCCCATAAACCCTGAAATGCTGCTGCTACACGATCATGTGAACATTTTGGGGGTGGTTGGTGCAGTCGAGAGCATGGTCTCTCGAACGTTCCTGGGGGTGGGTGGGCACCTGGCCATTGCTTGGTAAGACCTTCCCCCAGAGGGTCAGAATGGTCCAAGGCTGCAGTCCCTCTGAAGTGAGGAGTTGGGAAACACAGCAGCATCTGAGATAACACTCAGGAGAGAGATGCCGCTTGGCAGTCTGACAGCTTCGTCACAGACAGTGTAGAAGTGGGGAGTGGATGGAAGCCAGAGACAAAGGAAGGGTGCTTGATTGCTGGTCAGAGAAAGCACAGAGTTCTGATACTAGAGACTGGGTAGCTGGGTGATGCCTTTTTCACCTGTCCTGCACATGAACATACACATCTACATGCGCCACAACAATCCACCCCAGTAAGCCAAGCCGCACCATCTAGCAGAGAACAGAGCTGCTACACTAAACCTGCCCAACTAGGCCAACGGCCCTCTTGAGGAGGAACACCACAAGTCTCTCCACCTGCTTAGTTTACAGACTATAAAGTGCTTCATAGTTTGACTTCTAGGGGAAACCAATCTAATTTCAATTGTATTTCAGTCTGTTCACTGGTCAATCTATTCAGTTTTTTTTCTTTTTCTTTTCTTATTGTTGAATAGAAAAAAAGAAAAAATTATTTTTATTAAAAAGATGTTCTCTAAATTTTTTCTACTATGATTTACTTTTTATAAAATTTTGAAATTCTATTTTATTTCCATCATTTTATTTTATTGTGTTTTATCGTATTCATTTTTTCAAATTTTCAAACATTTTTCTTTTTTCTTTTTTTCTTTTCTTATGTTTCCCTCTCCCCCCTAATCTATCAAGCTCCTTTCAACAACACAGCTAGCATCTACCATTCTTTATTTGATTTTTTGGTGTTGTTTTTAATTTAAAAAAATTTTTTTTTACTCTACTAATTCTTTTTCTTCCTTCAACATAATGAAATGAAGGAATTCACCCCAAAAGAAAGAATAGGAAGAAATGACAGCCAGGGACTTAATCAACACAGATACAAAATTCTGAACCAGAATTTAGAATCATGATAATAAGAATAATAGCTGGGCTGAAAATAGATTAGAATCCTTTTCCATGGAGATAAAAGAAGTAAAAGCTAGTCAGGATGAAATAAAAAATGCTATAACTGAGCTACAATCTTGAATTAATGCCACGGAGGCAAAGATGGATGAAGCAGAGCAGCGAATCAGTGATATAGAGGACAAACTTATGGAAAACAATGAAGCAGAAAAAAAGAGGGAGGCAACAGCAAAAGAGCACAATTTAAGAACTACAGAACTCAGTGACTCATTAAAAAAGAATAACATCAGAATGCTAGGAGTCTCAGAAGATGAAGAGAGAGAAAAAGAGGTAGAAGGTTTATGTGAGCAAATCATAGCAGAAAACTTTCCTAACCTGGGAAAGACACAGACATGAAAATCCAGGAAGCACAAAATCCCATTAGATTCAATAAAAATCGACCATCAACCAGGCATATCATAGTCAAATTCACAAAATACTCAAGCAAGGAAAGAATCATGAAAGCAGCAAAGGAAAAAAGTCCTTAACTTACAAGGGAAGACAGATCAGGTTCACAGCAAGTTTCAACAGAAACTTGGCAGGCCAGAAAGGAGTGGTGGATATATTCAATGCGCTGATTTAGAAAAATATGCAGTCAAGAATTCTTTATCCAGCAAGGGTGTCATTCAAAATAGAAGGAGAGGTAATGTTTCCCAGACAAACAAAAATTAAAGGAGTTCGTGACCACTAAATCAGCCCTGCAAGAAATTTTAAGGGGGGGACTCTCTGAGGGGAGAAAAGATGGAAAAAAAAAAAAAAAGAAGAAGACCAAAAGCAACAAAGACTAGAAAGGACCAGAGAACACCAATAGAAACTCCAACTCTACAGGCAACATAATGGCAATAAATTCATATCTTTCAGTACTCGCTCTAAAGGTCAATGGACTAAATGCTCTAATCCAAAGACATAGGGTAACAGAATGGATAAGAAAACAAGATCCATCTATATGCTGTTTACAAGAGACCAATTTTAGAGCTAACGACACCTTCAGATTGAAAGTAAGGTGATGGAGAACCCTCTATCATGCTAATTGTTACCAAAAGAAAGTGGGAGTAGCCATACTTATATCAGACAATCTAGACTTTAAGATAAAGACTGGAACAAGAGATGAAGAAGAGCATTATATAATAATTAAGGGGTCTATAAACCAAGAAGATCTAACAATTGTAAACATTTACGCTACAAATTTGGAACACCCAAATATATACATCAATTAATCACAAACATAAAGAAACTCATTGCTAATAATACTATAAGAGTAGGGGACTTCAACACCCCACTTACAGCAAAGGACAGATTATCTAAACAGAAAATCAGCAAGGGAACAGTGACTTTGAATAACACACTGGACTGGATGAACTTAACAGATAAATTCAGAACATTTCATCCTAAAACAGGGGAATACACATTCTTCTCCAAGGCAAATGGAACATTCTCCAGAATATATCACACAATGGACACAAATCAGCCCTCAACAAATACAAAATATCTAGATCATACCGTGCATGTTTTCAGACCACAATGCCATGAAACTCAAGATCAACCACAAGAAAAAATTTGGAAAGATAACAAATACTTGGAGACTAAAGAACATCCTATTAAAGAATGAATGGGGTAACTAAGAAGTTAAACAAGAAATTAAAAAGTACATGGAAACCAATGAAAATGATAACACCACAGCCCAGAACCTCTGAGACACAGCAAAGGCGGTCATAAGAGGGAAGCATATAGCAATCCAGGCCTTCTGAAAGAAGGAAGAAAGGTTTCAGATACACAACCTAACCTTACATCTTAAAGAACTGGAAAAAGAATAGCAAATAAAACCCCAAACCAGCAGAAGACAGGAAATAATAAAGATTAGAGCCGAAATCAATGTTATCAAAACCAAAACCAAACCAAACCAAACCAAACAAAACAAAAAACCAAAAACCCAGTAGAAGAGATCAATGAAACCAGAAGCTGGTTCTTCGAAAGAATTAACAAAACTGATAATCCTCTAGCCAGTTTATTCAAAAAAGAAAAAGGAAAGGACCCAAATAAGTAAAATCAAGAATGAAAAAGGAGAGATCACAACCAACACAGCAGAAATAAAAGCAATAATAAGAGAATACTACCAGCAACTATACGTCAATAAAATGGGCAATCTGAAAGAAATGGACAAATTCCTAGAAACATATAAACTACCAAAACTGAAACAGGAAGAGATAGAAAATTTGAACCGACTAATAACCAGTAAAGAAATTGAATCAGTAATCAAAAATCTCCCAAAAAACAAGAATCCAGGGCCAGAAAGTTTTCCAGGGGAATTCTACCAAACATTTAAAGAAGAGTTAACACGTATTCTTTTGAAGGTGTTCCAAAAAATAGAAATGGAAGCAAAACTCCCAAACTCTTTCTATGAAGCCAGCATTACCTTGATTCCAAAACCAGACAAAGACCCCACTAAAAAGGAGAACTATAGACCAACTTCCCTGATGAACATGGATGAAAAAGTCCTCAACAAGATACTAGCCAACCGGATCCAACAATACATTAAAAGGATATTTACACGACCCAGTAGGATTTATACTTGGATGCAGGGCTGGTTCAATATCTGCAAAAGAATTAATGTGATTCATCACATCAATAAAAGAAAGAACAAGAACCACGTGATCCTCTCAATAGATGCAGAGAAAGCATCTGACAAAAAACAGCATCTCTTCTTGACAAAAACCTTCAAGAAAGTAGGGATAGAAAAATCATACCTCAAGATCATAAAAGTCATATACGAAAGACACACTGCTAATATCATCCTCAATGGGGAAAAACTGAGAGCTTTCTCTCTAAGGTCAGGAATACAACATGGCTGTCCACTGTCACCACTGTTATGCAATATGGTATTGGAAGTCATAGCCTCAGCAATCAGACAACACAAAGGAATAAAAGGAATCCAAATTGGCCAGGAGGAAGTCAAACTTTGACTCTATGCAGGTGACATGATACTCTATATGGAAAACCCAAAAGATTCCACCAAAAAAAAAAACAAAAAACAACAAAAAAAAACCAAAACCCTGCCAGAACTGATCTATGAATTCAGCAAAGTTGAAGGATATAAAATCAATACACAGAAATCAGTTGTATTCCTATACATTAAAAATGAAGCAGAAGCAAGAGAAATCAAGGAATTGATCCAATTTACAATTGTACCAAAACCCATAAAATACCTAGGAATAAACATAACCAAAGAGGTGAAATAACTACACGCTGAAAACTATAGAACGCTTATGAAAGAAATGGAAGAAGACACACAAAAAAAGGAAAAATATTCCATGCTCTTGGATAGGAAGAACAAACAATGTCGATACAACCCAAAACAATCTACATATTCGATGCAATCCCTATTGAAATAACACCAGAAGTCTTCACAGAGCTGGGATAAACAATTCCAAAATATGTATGAAACCAGAAAAGACCCTGAATAGCCAAAGCAATCTTGAAAAAAAAATCTGGAGGCATCACACTCCTGGACTTCAAGCTGTATTACAAACCTGTAATCATCCAGACAGTATGGTACTAGCACAAAAACAGATACTCAGATCAATGGAACAGAATAGAGAACCCAGAAATGGACCCAAAAATGTATGGCCAAATAATCTTTGACAAAGCAGAAAAGAATATCCAATAGAATAAAGAGAGTCTCTTCCGCAAATGGTGCTGGGAAAGCTAGACAGTGGCATGCAGAAAAAGGAACCTGGAGCACTTTCTTACACCACACACAAAAATAGACTCAAAATGGACGAAAGACCTAAACATAAGACAGAAAGCCATCAAAATCCTAGAGGAGAAAGCAGGCAACAACCTCTTTGGCCACGGCTGCAGCAACTTCTTACTCAACACATCTCTGGAGGCAAGGGAAACCAAAGCAAAAATGAACTATTGGGACCTCATCAAAATAAAAAGCTTCTGCACAGCGAAGGAAACAATCCACAAAATTAAATTGAAACTGATAGAATGGGAGAAGATATGTGCAAATAACTCAATAGATAAAGGGTTAGTATCCAAAATCTATAAAGAACTTATCAAACTCAACACCCAAAAAACAAATAATCCAGTGAAGAAATGGGCAAAAGACATGAATAGACACTTCTCCAAAGAAGACATCCAGATGGCCAACCAACACATTAAGAAATGCTCAACATCACTCATCATCAGGGAAATACAAATCAAAACCACAATGAGATACCACCTCACACCTGTCAGAATGGCTAAAATAAACAACTCAGGCAACAACAGATGTTGGTGAGGATGCAAAGAAAGAGGATCTCTTTTGCACTGCTGGTGGGAATGCAAACTGGTGCAGCTACTCTGGAAAACAGTATGGAGGTTCCTCAAAAAATTAAAAATAGAACTACCCTACACCCCAGCAATTGCACTACTAGGTATTTATCCAAGGGATACAGGAGTGCTGATTTGAAGGGACACATGCACCCCAATGTTTATAGCAGCCCTATCAACAATAGCCAAAGTATGTTAAGGGCCCAAATGTCCACTGATGGATGAACGGGTAAAGAAGATGTGGTATACACACACACACACACACATACACACACACATACACACACACACACACACACACACACAATGGAGTATTACTCGGCCATCAAAAAGAATGAAATCTTGCCATTTGGAACTACGTGGATGGAACTAGAGGGTATTATGTTAAGCAAAATTAGTCAGTCAGAGAAAGACAAATATATGACTTCACTCATATGAGAAGTTTATGATACAAAACAGATAAACATAAGGGAAGGGATGTAAAAATAATATAAAAACAGGGAGAGGGGCAAAAACATAAGAGACTCTTAAATATGGAGAACAAACAGGGGGTTACTAGAGGAGGTGGAGGAGGGGGGATGGGCTAAATGGGTAAAGGGCATTAAGGAATCTACTCCTGAAATCACTGTTGCACTAGATGCTAACTAACTTGGATGTAAATTAAAAAAAAAATTTTTAAAGAAAAAAAAGATTAGTATAGTAGGATCTGATGTATGATTGGAAGACAAAGGACAGTTAAAAGCAGGCACTGAAAGCTAAAAGATGAAACCTAGTAAAGTAGAGTACTATTGTTACTTGATAGAACTCATAAATTCTTACAAGAGACACAGAGATGAAAGTCAGCCTTAAATTCGAATATTCCTCTATCAAACATGCATATACACTCCAGCATTTACCTTGGAATAGTCAGCTGTAGGAAAGAGACTGAAAGGCCAAACCTAAAGAGAATGAAACCACACATGTTAAAAAAGAAAGAAAATAAATGCAGTCAACTTTACGCTGACATCCAAACACTGGGTTGCAAGAAAGAGGAAAATAATTCTCTGTTACTTTCAAGAGTAAACCTGGATAAAGCAAAAGATACAGAGAAATATATGCAAGTATGCTTTATCTCTCATCAAATCCTATGAAGCTCATTTTATCTAAAGAGAAAGAACCCAAGATGAACTAAATCTTTGATATATTTAAAATAAAGTAAAATAAAATTCAACACCCAAAAAACAAATAATCCAGTTTAAAAATGGGCAGAAGACACAAATAGACAATTTTCTAAGAAAGACATCCAGATGACCAACCGACACATGAGAAGATGCTCAACGTCACTCTTCATCAGGGAGATACAAATTGAAACTATAATGAGATATCACCTCACACCAGTCAGAATGGCTAAAATTAACAACACAAGAAGCAACAGGTGTTGGCAAGGATGTGGAGAAAGGGGAACCCACTTATACTTGTTGGTGGGAATGCAAACCAGTGCAGCCACTCTGGAAAACTGTATGGAGGTTCCTCAAAAAGTTAAAAACAGAACTACCCTAGGACCCAGCAATTGCATTCCCAGGTATTTATTCAAAAGATACAAAAATACTGATTAAAAGAAGCACATGTATCCCAATGGTTATAGCAGCACTATCAACAATAGCCAAATTATGGAAGAGCTCAAATATCCATGGACTGATGAATGGCTAAAGAAGAGGTATTAAATATATGCAATGGAGTATTACTCAGCTATAAAAAAGAATGAAATCTTGCCATTTGCAACGACCTGGATGGAGCTACAGAGTATTTTGCTCAGCAAAATAAGTCAGCCAGAGAAAGAAAAATACCATATGGTTTCACTCATATGTGGAATTTAAGAAACAAAACAAACAAATATAGGGGGAAGAAAAAAGAGGAAACCCAAGAAACAGACTCTTAACTGCAGAGAACAAACTGATGGTTACCAGAGGGGAGGTGGATGAAAAGACGGGTTAAATGGGTGACGAGCATTAAGGAGGACACTTGTGATGAGCACTTGTGATGAGGTATTGTATATAAGCATTGAATCACTATATTGTACACCTGAAACTAACATTACACTGTATGTTAACTAACTGGAATTTATTGTTTTAATTTTTATTTTTTAACTTTAAGTTTATTTGCTTTGGGGGAGAGGGAGAGAGAGAGAGAGAGAGAGAGAGAGAGGAGAGAGAATCCTAAGCAGGCTCCACACTGTCAGCATGGGGCCTAATGTGGGACTCAAACTGATGAACCTTGAGATTACTACCTGAGCCAAAATCGAAAGTCAGATGCTTAACCAACTGAGCCACCCAGGTGCCCCTTTAATACTTATTTTTTTAGAGAGAAAGGAAGTGTGAGCGGTAGAGGGAGAGGGAGATAATCTTGAGCAGGCTCCATGCCCAGTGCAGAGCCTGAATCGGGGCTCGATTTCACAACTATGATATCATGACCTGAGCTGAAAACAAGAGTCGGACCCTTAAACCGACTGGGTCACCCAGGCACCCCTTAACTAACGGGAATTTAAAGAAATACTTGGGGGGGGGGCGGGGAAAGAGTTCCTAAATTGTCTCTTCTGGACTGCAGTGAAATACTTCTGATCAACCTTCCCTTTCAATGGCGAGGCCGGGATGGTCCATTGAAATGGCAGAGCTGCAATATTGAAGTAGCCTGCACTGCTGGGTCATCTCAGGAAAGACAGTTGCACTGGTGCGTCATTTGACCCACAACAGACTTTATACGTTCAAGAAATAAGCTTCCTGTGTTAATCTATTGAACCTCGAGGGTTGCTTATTACTGAATCGTAACTCAATCCTGTTTTTTAATTATTACAGCAAGCTCGGATCATTGTATTTTCTTCCATGAGGTTGAGAAAATGCTTCTTCTGCTATATGAAGGCCTGGCTAAGAAGGCCTGAGCCATGTCTTCTGAATGGACGAATTATAAGACAAAAATGAGGGACAAAGATCAAGAAACGCAGGCACAGATGAAGGCTTTTGCCCTCAAGAGATGGTACTCTCTTAGTGTCATGGCTTCAGAGTAGGAGTATGGATGTATAGTCTTCCAAAGCCCTCTTCTTTGTCAATTTCTCTTCCTATTTCTCATCGTATGTGTAAAATTTTGTCATCCAATGATTTAAGTTTACTTCTCCTTGGCCCTAGAGTTTTCACTGTTGCCGTTACAGCCCTATTGAATTCCCTGCCGTCTTTATGGTTCCAAACACCCCCTGGTATTCATTTTAGACTCGGAATCTGGTGGAATAGAAACACCGCCTTCCAAAACTGACTTAAAAAGATGATTTACTTGGACAAAGCACAGTAAGTGTACGTCCAAACTCCCTGATTACTGAGATCGGTCATTCTACTTTCTTTGTGAGCTTCAGTGTCTCAGACTGAGAAAACAATTTCTAATTTTCTTTTGTCTGAAGGCATTTGCAGAAGTTGCTACTAACCAGCACATTCCATTGCATTCTTTTTTTTTTTTTTTTTTAATATTTTTATTTATTTCTAGGAGAGAGAAAGAGAGACAGCATGAGCAGGGGAGGGTCAGAGAGAGATGGAGATACAGACTCTGAAATAGGCTCCGGGCTCTGAGCTGGCAGTCAGCACAGAGCATGATGCGGGGCTCGAACACACGAACCACGAGATCATGACCTAAGCGAAAGTCGGACACTTAACCGACTAAGCCACCCAGGCGCCCCTCCATTGCATTCTTAATATTCCCATTGTTTCTTGGACAAGATGTGCACCTCTGTTATTATGATGCTCTCCCAAAATGTCTTCCAAGTGCTAGTTTCTAAATAGCCTTTGATTTGGCCTTGACTACTTGGTTAATGCATTTATAAGCACATGCTTACAGGCTGCTCACTGTTGGTTTCTAAGCTAAGTTCTGATTAAGCCTGCTGTTCCCATCTACATCTTATAGAAGCCAAAGCTTTGCTTCCTCCAATTATAGGTTTAGTTATTTGACCATTTGTCATACATCTTCTTTACTTATTACCAACCAGGCTTGTACTAAATTTGGTGGTAATTACTGTATCTTGAATTGCCATAACAAAGCCTTTGATCTCATTTAATACCTTTTATTTTAGCTATAAATTACATATGGCTTTAACATAATCTTGTATAAATCAGTGCAGAGAAATATTGTTATGGATAGCTTCTCCCTGCTTTCATTCTCAGAAGGTAATTTTATTTCTAATACTTAATTAATGAGATTAAACACCTATTGCCACTAATTAAGATATGGTTGATGGTGGATGTGGCTGGGAAGACCTGGAAAACATTCAAGTCCAGATGACTGGGGACGCCTCTTCAGGGGGGCAAGACTGGAGTGTTTTTTGCAACTCAGAAAGTTGAATTCTAACCAACTACATTGTGTCCTATCTGAATAGACGGGGGGAAAGTGGACCTAGCCAGGAGACATTAAAAAAAAAAAAAAAAAAGATGTCCAAAGGGGGAAACGTACTGGACCTGAGGGACAGATTTATATTACAGTCAACAAACTGGGGTGCCTGGGTGGCTCCGTTGGTTAAGCATTCGACTTTCAGCTTAGGTCACGATCTCACTTTTGGTGGGTTTGGCCGGCACTGATAGCTCAGAGCCTAGAGCCTTCTTTGGATTTTGTCTCCCTCTCTCTTCATGCTCCCCTGCTTGTGCTCTTCCAATCTCTCAAAAATAAATGCACATTAAAAAATAAAATATATTTATATTACAATCTGTGGCCAGAACTGCCTGCCTCCTTTGGCTCTAAGTTCATGCTGATCACACAACTTTTAAGTTATTATTTTGGTTTCCCAGAGACCTTGACACAAAGTACGAGATGCACTGGACCATGGAGATGAGTGTTTGAGTTATGGATAAAGTGACCATATGTCCTGTTTTGTCCTGGACAACCACAGTTTACACCTCTTGTCCCAGCCTAATTGCTGAGCAATTCTCCTTTTTTGATCTTAAAAGTGTCACAGTTTAGACAATAAATTATGCGGTCCCTCTAGTTTATGGGTAATCTTTTAGCAATGAAGTTATTTGAATTCAATTTATACACCAGCCTCTTATAAGTCTGCTTAGCTGTATTGTAGTCTGTCCCTGAGACCCTGATCAGCACAGAGCAGACTGACAAATTAATTTGCTAGATCTAGATCTGCAAATACTGGGAGCAGACTTCAGACTCTGGGATTCCGCCAAGATCACGCCACCCTGTGAAGTCTTGTATGATTTCTCCTTGGACATCCCTACTTCTCGGTTTCCCGTGTGTGGTATTATGGTGGCCTTGCTTATAGATTCTTCTGCTACGTTATACTTGACTTTCTGGGCAATTACCTGCTTTTCAACAGTCTTAAGAGATTTTAAAATGCAAAAACATTCTTAAAATTAATTGCAGCTCTTGTGAAGGGGCTCAAGGATGTTTGGAGTTGCAAGGCACAGGATGCTGAGTTAGCGCAGGATGCTTGGGGAATGAAGAACGTTGGAATTTCAATGCCAAGGAGTGTCACGTAGTTGACCGTAGCCATGGGAACAGAATGCACAGCTGGAAAAAACTATGTCACAGCAAAGAAAGATGTCCCATCATTGTCCCAACTTTGGTTGCTTAAGGTATAGACTGTTGTCTTGATGATACGTAGGAGCTATCCTGGTAGAATTCACAATGATTCATGTATCCAGTAATTCCCGAGAGTAAGCAAGACCAAGACCCAAGCAGGAGCTATGCCCTGATGAGCCTGTGGTATACCTGTTGTCTGGTTCAGCCGATGGTTGTGATAGTCTTTGCCTCGTGGACAGATATGAAGGCCAAACTAATATTTCTGGATATTAGCGTGTGGATGTCTTCTTGAAGGGCATGTCACAATCAGTCATAATACTGAATAACATCAGACTGCCCTACATCTACCACTGAAGATCTGTAATATTCAAACCACAAACTCATTGCGGTAGAAGGCATTTTTTAAAGTTATGACTCTATTCTCAGGGAATAGAGTAAGGCAGAGGTGAGGGAGATATGATTCTGTATGTTAGGAGTTATTGTCTCAGATATCTTTCAGTTCATAAAAAGAGGGGCCGCCGTCTTTTTCTGTGTGACTGGAATCAAAAAACCAAAACACATGAATAAACAAACAACAAAACAGACTCTTAACTACAGAGAACAAACTGGTGGTTACCAGAGGGGAAGCAAGTGAGGGAGGGGATGGGCAAAATAGATGAAGGGGATTAAGAGAGGTAAATTTCAGTTATAAATAAATAAGTCACGGAGATGAAAAGTACAGCAGAGGAAATATAGTTAATAATATTGTAATAAAGTTACACTAGTAACAGATACTACTCTTACTTTGATGAGCACCAAGTGATATACAGAATTGTTGAATCACTATGTTGTACACCTGAAACTAATATAACATTGCATGTCAATTATATTTCAATAATTAAAAAAATGGCCAATATTTGCTTATAGGTGAGCTGGAGTTATTCTTTTAATTGTTAGCATTTTTTGGTTTTGTATGTCTGGTTTACCCAAAATTACTTAAATTACTCTCTAGCACACGTGAATGTGGGAAAGGGGCAGAGGGGGAGAGAGAGACAGAGAGAGAGAGAGGGTGAGAGAGAGAGAGAGAGAGAAAGAGAGAGAGAATCTCAAGCAGGCTCCACACTCAGTAGAGCAGAGCCCAGCTTGGGGCTTGATCCCACGACCTTGGGATCATGACTTGAGCTGATATCAAGAGACAGATGCTCAACCCACCAAGCCACCCAGGTGTCCCAAGACTATACATTTAAAGTAAACCCATTCAAGTCAAAGGTACAAAGGCTTTTCTTCATAATAGTCTCAAATATAAACTGAATACTTCTTTCCTTCTTTAAATTACAGTGGGATGAAGCATGATGATGATGATCATGATCATGATGGCAACCAATGAATTTAGATAATAGGAGGGTGGGAAATGGCTTGTTTATCCCAAGTGGTCAGTCATTTATGCAGAGCTAAAATAAGTCTGAATCTCCTTTTTATTCCTCCATTGAACCTGATGCCTTTACTCTACTTGAGAGTAACAAACTGGACTTCTAACCCCATGCCTACTGTCATACAGATGCACACTACTAATCGTGAAGGATCAGGCAAGGAATGGCAATATAACCTTCAGAGTTTCTCTTGTGGGCGTGACAATTACATCTATTTCATATGACCTAGATTTCACTAGTTTGTCTGTATTATCTGCTTCCCTTTGTTCTTTTCCTTTTATCTATTTCATTTTTATTTGACCAAAGCACCATTACTGAAATCTGGAAAACTGACTGTAACTAATATAAGCATAATCAATAAATCAAATCAATAAGGGCACCTGTTGGTGCCAGAGATCCTATTTACTGGGAAGTTCAACTCTTGTGCTAACTCTTGGATTTATTTATCTTTTCCTGAAAAGGCAAATGATTTTTACTTTTAGCATGAATCAAAGCTAGTTTTAAAACTAGGTTTCTTGGGACACCTGGGTGGCTCAGTCAGTTAAGCATCTGACTTCGGCTCAGGTCATGATCTCACGGTTTGTGGGTTCAAGCCCCACATCGGGCCCTGTGCTGACAGCTGGGAGCCTGGAGCCTACTTGGGATTCTGTGTCTCCCCTCCACCGCCCCTCCCCTCCTCACATTCTCTTTCTGTTTCAAAAGCAAACATTAAAAAATTAAATAAAAAATATAAAAAGTATTTAAAAATAAATAAATAAAACTAGCTTTCTTGTGATATACTTTTTATTTCTGACTAAAATGTAACATAGTCCTATAGTAAAATATTAAACATGAAAAAAACTATATCATGCAACACCATATAGAGTTTTAGTTGGTGAGTCCCTATATCCAGAAACCTCAAGAGACTTTAAAACTGCTAAATTGAATTTAAAATAATTGGGAAGAGCCTAGATTAAAAAAAATAGAAAATAAGCAATACCTTTTATATGTTGGCAGTAACCCTTTTAATATGGAAATAGTTTAGTAATACCTTTAATTAGAAAGATATAGAAACTACATGAAGAAATATATAAAATCAGACTTAAGAGTGTAAGAAACACAGAGAGGGAAGACAAAATGTATTCATATGATATGAAAATGTAAATAATTGCTTAACTATGCATATTATTGAAATTCTAATTAGCATCTTATTTATGTGAACGGGATTTAAAAATAGTTTACAAGTTATATGGAAGAACAATAGACAAAGACTGCTCAAGCAAATTATGAGAAGTACAAATAGTGGCTGGGGCGGGGGGTGGTGCACGGCTGGGTCAGCTGGTAGAGCGTACAACTCTTGATCTCAGAGTTGTGAGTTTCAGCCCCATGTTGGGAGTAGAGATTGTTTCAAAACAAAATCTTTAAAAAATAGTGGATAGGGGAAGTCACTTTTTCACTAGATACTTATAAAGCTACTATACTCAAAACTGTTGAAATGACACAAGAATAAACACAGATCGGTGAAATAGAAGAGTAACATATAAAAGTTCAAACCAAATGAATATGAAGGCTTTATATAAGTTAAAGATTTTATTCCAACTTAGTAGGATATGGAGAATTTATTTTAGTAAAGGCGCTTGCACAACTGACTTTCCACTTGGAGTGAAGAGGCCAGATCTTACCTCACACCATATATAAAAATTAATTCCAGATGAATTCAGAATTTAAAGAATAAAAATATTAAAATGGGAAGAATGTTTGTATAATTTTATAGAGGAAGAGAATTATCATCCTAAGGAAGACAGGACTTTAGAAATCATAATGGAAAAAACCCCAGGAATTTAAAAACAAAAAGCAACAAGAAAAGTATGGCAAAGGAGACTAAAAATGCAACCTAGAAAATGCAAATTAAACCCCAAATGAAATCTAATTTCACTCATCCGAAAGCCGAACAACAACGATTTAGGTCTTTAAATATAAAATAGCGTCTTATGGTTGTGTGAATTGCTACACCAGTTTTGGAAACAATCTGTCAATATCTATTTAAGGTTTTTTTAAATGTACGTATCCCTGACTTAGCAATCCTAAAGTTTTAGAATTTTTTCTATGGAAGTAAAGCAAAAGTTCACTTTACACACACACACACACACATTAACATACATACAGGTATTGTGTATGGTTTCCTGCACTAAACTTGTGGTAGTGAAAAATCGAGGAAGAATTGGAATGTCCTTAACATGTGAACAGTTAAAAGAATTGTAGTATATCCATGCTGTGATGGTTAATTTTCTGTCAACTTTACTGAGCCATACGGCCCCCAGATATTTGCTCAAATATTCTGGGTATGTCTGTGAGGATGTTTCTGAATGAGATTAACATTAGGGTCAATAAACTCTCACTAAAGTAGATTGCCCTTCCTAATGTGGATGGACCTCATCCAATTGTTGAAGGCTTGAATAGAAGAAAAAGGCTGAGTAAGAGGGAGCTCTTCCTGCCCCACTGGCTTTGAGCTGGGACACAGATTCTTTCCTGCCTTTGGACCATACTGAAACGTTGGCTCTTCTATGTCTCAAGCCTGCCACCCCTCACCACTCAGACTGGAACCTGGAGCTCTCTGGAAGCTCTCCTGGGGCCTTAGGACATAGCCCAGAGGCACACTCTCCCGGGTCTGTCGGGTCTCCAGTTTGCCAAATGCAGACCCTGGGACATGTCGACATCCATACGTGCTTGAGTCAATTCCTTATAATAAAATCTCTTTACACACACACACACACATACACACACACACAACTGGTTCTATTTCTCTGGAGAACCCCAACTAATGCACACACAAGGGAATATATTGCAGCTGTCAAAAAAGAATGAGATAGGTTCATAATTCTTGAAGGATGTCCATGAGCTACAATATAATGCACATCAGATGATTCCAGTGTTACAACAAATACTATGATGAAAACTATGTGTGTGTTTGTGCATATACATGTACACGAGTGCATACTTACGTCTGTGTGAACAGGATAAAAAGAAGTGTGAATGGACTCACAACAGGCTGTGTGCGCTAGTTTCTAGGCTCAAGAAACAGGAGAAGAAATGGAATGATTATTAAATTTTTACTTGAATATTTGTAGTATTTCATGGATGCGGTAGGTTATGTTCATTTTGTGATTTTTGAAGATTTTTTGAGACCAAATTCACATAACATAAAAGTCACCATTGTAACCATTTAAAAATGTACAATTCAGAGGCATCTGGGTGGCTCAGTTGGTTAAGCCTCCAACGTTGGCTCAGGTCATGATCTCACAGTTTGTGAGTTTGAGCCCCACATTGGGCTCACTGATGTCAGTGCGGAGCCCACTTTGGATCCTCTGTCCCCCCCCACCCCCACCCCGTGCCTCCCAAGTTCATACTCTTTCTCTAAAAGAAATAAATATAGGTGCCTGGGTGGCTCGGTCAGTTAAGCGTCCGACTTCAGCTCAGGTCATGATCTCATGTTTCGTGGGTTTGAGCCCTGTGTCGGGCTCTGTGTGATTTTTAGCATATTCACAATTTTGTGAATCTAATTCACCAGTATCTAATTCCAAAACATTTATAGCACTACAAAATAAAATAATATGCCTCCCATTTCCACACTGTCCCTATCCTCTGGAAACCACTCATCTACTTTCTCTCTCAATAGATTTGCCTATTCCAGATATTTAATGTGAGTGGACTATAATATGTGCCCTTTTGTGACTGGCTTCTTTCACTTAGCCTAATGGTTCAAGGTCTATCCATATTGGAACATGTTTCAGTACCTTAATTTTACTTACGGTCAATTAATATTCCATCATTTGGAATATGGAGTTACCAGATTTCGCTCATGTAGTCATCAGTTGGTGGACAGTTTGGTTTTCTCTGTAAACAATTTTTTTTTAATGTTTATTTATTTTTTTGGGAGAGAGAGAGAGAGAAAAAGAGTGGGAGATGGGCAAAGAGAGAAGGAGACACAGAATCTGAAGCAGGCTCCAGGTTCTGAGCTATTAGCACAGAGCTCGACATGGGGCTCGAACCCATGAACCATGAGATCATGACTTGAGCTGAAGTCAGACACTTAACTGATTGAGTCACTCAGGCTCCCCTTCTTTCTGGCTTTCATGAATAATGCTGTGATGAACATTCTTGTACATGTGTGTTTATATACATATACACACGTGTGTATACATATATGGCTATATACTCACATCTATGTATATGCATGCACAAATATTTTTTCAAGTGTGAAGATAAAGAATGTTTTGGACATTTGAGGAGTTAGAAAGTTGGATGTTCACAGAACCTTCGTTAAAGAGATATACTCTATCTCTTCCTTTTCTTGAGATCAATATGTTCCTTTCTTGAGATTTATTTTTCATTTTGCCAAGTGCAGTTGCAAAACTTTTGCTCTTGTTTAAATATTTGCTGATGCATTATGTCACAAAATTTAATATTACTCTAGATTGAAAAGTCCAAAGAACCTCAAATGAATATGAGAAGTGTGTGTGTGTGTGTGTGTGTGTGTGTGTGTGTTGGGGCGGTATGTGGAGTGGAAAAAGTGAAAGCATGCTAAGATTTTTGTCATACATAGATAGATGTCATAGTTCATGATTAACTCTGAATTTGTACATTTAAGTATAATTATGTAAAATTAGATTTATATATTTTTATGTTCATTAAAATTTCACTTGAACTATAGAAAAGGGATGTAATGGTGGAGGGACAATGAATAAAGAGAAGTTGACAATTCAACAAAATGCAGGAAAGACAATCAACTAAAAGCCAAAATATGCTAAAGACAAATTAACACAAAAGTTGGGAAATGGAGAATATAAACAGATTGCAAAAACATGTGCAAACATATAAATCCTCATACCAAATGTGGACAGACTTAGTTCCCCAATAAACGAACATAGGCTCTCTGACTGGAAAATGAAAAAGTTTTATATTTAAATGTTTTTTAATGTTTATTAATTTTTGAGAGAGAGAGAGAGAGTACGAGTAGGGGAGAGTCAGGGAGAGAGGGAGACACAGAATCTGAAGCAGGCTCCAGGCGCTGAGCTGTCAGCACAGAGCCCGACGTAGGGCTCGAACCCACGAGCTGTGAGATCATGACCTGAGCCAAAGTCGGACGCTCAACCGACTGAGCCATCCAGATGCCCCAAAAGTTTTGTTTTATTTTTATGTTTTGGCAATTGAGTTCTTGTTTTCTGAATGCTTATTACTTTGTAACATAATTCCACAACTTTATTAACTAAACCACATAATCCTCCACATTTATATATGCCAAGAATAAATTCAATAAACATAGGGGTACATATATCTTTTTGAGTTACTGTTTTCATTTTGGGAAAGGGGACTAAATACCAAGTAGTGGAATTACTGGATCATATGGTAATTCTATTTTTAATTTTTTGAGGAACCTCCATATTGTTTTCCACAGTGGCTGCACCAGTTTGCATTACCCCCAACAGTGTAGGAAGCTTTCGATTTCTCCACACTATCCTCACCAGTACTTGCTATTTGTGTTATGATGTTAGCCATTCTGACAGGTATAAAGTGATATCTCATTGTGGTTTTATTTTGCATTTCCCTGATGACTAGTGATGTGGAGCATCATATCATGTGTCTGTTGTCCATCTGTATGTCTTCTTTGGAAAAAGGTCTATTCATATCCTCTCCCCGTTGTTAATCGGATTATTTGGGATTTTTTGGTGGTCAGTTGAATAAGTTCTTCATATACTTTGGATATTAACCCATTATTGGATATAACAATTGCAGATATCTTCTCTCATTCAGTAGGTTGCCTTTTTGTTTTGTTGATGATTTCCTTTGCTGTGAAAAACCTTTGTATTTTGATGTAGTCCTAATAGTTTCATTTTGCTTTTGTTTCCCTTGCCTGAGGAGACATATTTACAAAAATGGTTCTATGGCTGATTTCAGAGAAAATTACTGCCTCTGATTTCTTCTAGGTATTTTATGGTTTCAGGTCTCACATTTAGGTCCTCTTTGTTTAAACTGTAGCATAATTTACAATACCCAAGATATAGAAGCAACACCAGTGTCCATCAGTTGATGAGTGGATAAGGAAGAGGTGGTGTATACACACAATGGAATATTACCAACCGTTAAAAAGAATGAAATCTTGCCATTTGCAACCACATGGATGGAGCTATAGGGTATTATGCTAAGGGAAGTAAGTCATAGAAAGACAAATACCATACGATTTTACTCATATGTGGAATTTAAGAAACGAAACAAATGAACAAAGGTAAGAGAAACCAACAAAAGAGCCGACTCTTAAATACAGAGAACAAACTGGTGGTTGCCAGAGGGGAGGTGGGTAGGGGATGGGTAAAACATCACTTATCTTGATGAGCACTAAGAAATGTATAGAATTGTCAAATCACTCTATTGTACACCCAAAACTAATATAACACTGTATGTTAACTATACTTAAAATTTAAAAGATTAAAAACAATAAACTTAAGATAGATAAAGAGAGCTAAACCGAAGAAACCAAGGTATAAAAGCAAATGTGTATTTTTATAATTTTTAAGTGGAAAAGGTATAGATGTAAAAAAGCAGAAGAATGACTGTTTTCATCATAGGAAAATTAAAGTTCCATATTCCCCTCTAAAACAAATGTTGGAAGAAAATAGTTGTTACATATAATGGACTAATATCAAGAAAAATAAAGATACTGTATAAAATAACACGAAAAGCACAATACACAAAAGTAAAAGATAAAGAAGAAGAGATAGAAATATTGTACTAGCATACTGGGAATTCCATACACTCAAATGAATAGAAGCTAGAAGCATCATTATTTAGCCATCAGGTAAAAGCTAGGGATTACCAATATCAAGGGTTAGCACAGATTTGGGAAGTCCTACTTTCTCATATACTACTGACAGTTGTGTGAATTGGCAAAACAATCTTGGGGGATAATTCAGCAGCACATAAACACATTTAGATGCTTCGAAGAAGCGTTTAGACAGAGATTAATTGTAGCAGTTTGGGTGAACAATAATTGTGAAAAATTAGAAACAACCTAAATGATCATCAATAAGGGAATGATCAAATAAATTTCGGAATAGTCATTATAATAGTCCATTCTATCCACGCAGCAGTTAAAAAGAATGAAATACTTGTACTGGCAAAAAACTTTCACCAAGACATATTGTTTTGGCCGAAACAAGTAGAAATGACTCAGATAGCTAACCTCCCAAATTAAATATCGAAATCTCATGCATGTGAATTAATTGACTACAGAAATGGGAAAATATCCACCCAACTGTTCTAAGTGGTTATTGCTGAGGAACAGAGTGGGAATGCAGGAAAGCTTTGCTCTGTTTCCTTCTGCATTGTTTTAAGTTTTCGCAATGATATTTACTATAATGCTTGTATATATTAAAAACACAAACTCTAATCTAAGTGACCCTGAAAAACGATATTCTCAGTATTTTTTATTGTCTCATTTATTTGCATCACTAGTGACTTTGCAAGTTAAACTGTCTATATCAAAGACATATGAAGGCACCTGGGTGGCTCAGTCGGTTGAGCTTCTTGACTTTGGCTCAGGTCATGATCTCACGGTTTGTGAGTTCGAGCCCCTGGGCTCACTGCTGACAGGGTAGAGCCTGCTTCAGATCCTCTCTCCCCCTCTCTCTTTTTCCCTCCCCCCCTCGCACTTTCTCTCTTTCAAAAATTAAAAAAAAAATTTTTAAAGACATATGAAAAGAAATGACAAGCAGAAAATAATTCAAAACCTAAATAGTTTTGAAATACAATAATGTACATAATAATTCCTAATTTTGCTGTAAGATATATGGTTTTTTATAATAGCCTGGCACAATTTGTGTGTTCTGTGCATAATATTAATTCAATCTACTAGACTGGCCTAGGAATCAAGAGGCCTGGATTCTAGTCTACATCTACCAGTGTGCTAACTCTGGCAAATTACTCGCCCGCTCAGATGTCACCATTCTATCATTTAAAGGGGATGGCCTAGGTCATCTGCAAGGCCTAACCACCTATCATTCTATAAAAATCTGAAAATCGAACAAATGAAGTTGGAGGCATCTGTTATGAGTTTCATGTCCAGAGATTCCCCATTTTTAGGAACCTTTCAAATTCAAGTGGTTTGCTTCATTTTTTCAAGAGATTACTAGTCACACTATCTACATTTGGGGGGAATCTGTCGCCTCGATATGATCATCTTTAACAAAAAGAGTTTGAGAAATGGCTTCCCTAGAGTAAGATAGTGGTAGATAATGCAGGCAGCAAAGTATAGTGGGACTAGGATATTTTAGGAGTCAAGGAGGTGTATATTGTCTGGAACACCTCGAAAAGGCTATCCAAGGGGTCTGAGCCTCATTATCCACATTTATCAGGTGGAGCTAATACTATCTACCATCATGTGCCACTATTTATAGTAATAGCCACTATTTGCTAAGCCCACACTATATGTCTGGCAATGTGTCGAGCATTTTCCACAATACCTAATTGAATTTTCCTAATAAATCTTAGCTGCAGAACAAAGCTGAGTTACTCAGGGACTCACTGCGGGAGAATGTTCATCAACTGCAAAGGAGAACATGTTT
Source organism: Hyaena hyaena (assembly GCF_003009895.1). Classification (NCBI taxonomy): domain Eukaryota; kingdom Metazoa; phylum Chordata; class Mammalia; order Carnivora; family Hyaenidae; genus Hyaena; species Hyaena hyaena. The sequence goes on along the minus strand of NW_024080644.1, from coordinate 390,092 downwards.
CTTATGGATAATGCAAGACTTCGCTTTTGTTACCATGCACTTCCCTGTGATGTCTGAATACAGAGTTTATTGAAGCAGATCAGTGCTAGTAGCATAATAATGTTCCTGTAGTGCCAAATAACATTCCTTCAGGACTCTAGCTCATTACTCCCAGTTTTATTTTGGAAACTCCCAATTAAGGAATCGCTACGAATAGTGAGAAATTTAATGCCACGTCATCTCCTGGCGCTACACTTTTCCTGATAAATATGTATTATAATTCCATTCTTCTTTATATTTCCACCGATATTAAACGCTACAACCACTTGGTCTTTTTAACCCCGCCCCCACCCCGCCCCCACCCCGGTTCTTGCTTTACAGGGAGATTCGTCAATCTGCAGAGGAAATGCTTTCACCTAGTACTTCCGAAACTACAGGCAATTCTCCATTCTTCCAGCATTAATTTGTCAATGCAATGCCATTCCAATCAAAATACCTACAGGAATTTAAGAAAACAGAATGGGGCAAGCGAATTCTTAAGTTATCTAGAAGACAAATGCGTTAAGTTCAGCCAAGCAATTTTTGGAAAAAGATTGGCGGGGAGAAAAAAACCAAACAGGAAATAGCACGAGTTGTGATTTGGACGGAAATTTCATGAGGGAGCCTTCATGGGTTAGAAGCAGGTCAACAACTATGCTTGCTGTAATTACAATGATAGCAGTGTTCACTGGAGTAGCTACAATGAGGTCATTGTTGACAACATTTTCCGTTTGCATATGGTAGATGGGAATGGCTTATATTTTCTTAAAATATGGCACTACAGTTAAGGCATATGCTAGTGGCTGCTCACCCAAAAAGTGATTTCACCTTTTAGGCTACAGAAGCCCTGCTTCAGGTAGGAATATGACCCACTCCAGAAGAAACAGCAAGCCTGAGGATGAAAGCCACCATCCTGTTAACAACAGAAGGCTGTTAACAACAACCCAGGAAAGAACCTGGGTCCCCAGGAGGTCATTAAAATGCTGGGCCACCTCTGAGTCTACTCATCTCAAGACTTTCAATTACATAAATAAAACTTTGTAAATGTTTTAAGCCGTTTAAGCCATTTCCAATGGATACATGTGATAGGGTGGGGGTGGGGGTAAAAATAAGCATTCTAAAATACTCTTTGCTTATGAGTGAATGAGCAAATATACAAAAATCTGTTGATCCACATGATGTAAACAATGTGTTTATTGAAAAACCACTGAGATTCCAAATGCACATATGGAGAGAAAATGGAGAGAGCCAAGAGGCTGAAAATAGGAATTTGAAGCAGAAAACTACTCAGTGAGGGGCACCTGGGTGGCTCAGTTGGTTAAGTGTCTGACTTTGGCTCAGGTCATGATCTCACAGCTCGTGGGTTCAAGCCCCGCATCGGGCTCTGTGCTGACAGCTCGGAGCCTGGAGCCTGCTTTGGATTCTGTGTCTCCCTGCCTCTCTCTCTCTGCCACTCCCCAACTTGTGCTCTGTTTCTTTCTTTCTAAAATAAATAAATGGTAAAAAAAAAAACTGAAAAATTTACTCAGTGATAAACTGATTTTTCTGTTTTATTGATCAAGGTGGATTTAATGCTGTGAAATGACTGAAAGCTTCTTCTGAATATTTGCATGGTTCTAGTCAATCATTTGTGATATATATATTTAAAATACACACACACACACACACACACACACACATTTGCACACACCGCACAGCTCTCTGGTGTTTAAGGAGTTTTGACAATTGTATATATCTGTATAATTAAAACTCCAAACTAGATACAGAACATTTTTATCACTTGCGAAAGTTCTCCCAAAAGACAACCATTAATCTGGTTTATATCACCATAGATAAGTTTTAACTTTTCTAGAACGTCATGTAAGTGGAATAAGGTAATGTGCACTGTGTGTGGTCTCAATTCTTTTGCTCCCCATGTACGTAAGATCCATTTGTGTTGTTGTGTTTATTAGTAGTTACTTCATTTTCACTGCTGAGTAATATATCATCAGATGAATGCGCCAGTGATTGTCCATTCTTCTGTTGATGGATTTGGGGTTGCTTCCAACTGCTGGCTACTAAGAATATTTTCTTCTCAGCTAGTGGTGTGAAACCTGAATCTTGAGGACTGAAAATAAATGACCCTTTTGTCTTGCTAATAGCAGGAGGGCAGCAATAAAGGCAAAACTTTTCCATTCTTTCCAAACTTTTCTGAAAACATAGTTTTTGAGGTAGGGAGCAGTCATTAGTTCCAAGATACACAAGGATTACCATGAGTTGCTGGAAATGAAATATGTTTAGAAAAGTAATTTTTACCTCTCTAAGCCTCAGTTTCTCGTCTGTAAAATATCTTTTAAGGATGTTTTTAGTTTTAACCTCCTACTCCATTACTTTTATTTCAAAGAGTAACAGACATGTTTTGGGACAGGGGTCATTCATTATATTGGTATTGGCTTTGGATGTCACAGACCATAGGTGGGTGTGGTATGATGTTTCCATTCAAGTTTACTACCCAAGAATATTTACTTGTTTTTTGTTTGTTTGTTGTTGTTGTTGTTGTTTGCTTGTTTTAGCAAAGGCTCTTTATTTAACTTTCGGAAAGGGGATTATGACATTATGACTTATAAGAAATATATATTCGGTGATTCAGTGACCGAAATATATGTCTCATGTATTTGGTTCTTGGCTTACAATTCAAGAATATTTATTTTTACTTTAGTTTTATAGATTCAAGATGAGGATATGTTATACAGTTTTACTTTTCTGAACACGTCCATAGAGAATTCTTTGTTAAAAGAATTCTGGAAATTGTTAAACGTAACCATTGTCATATATTTTGATGTAGTCTTTGATTTTGCCCTGGGGGAGAGCAGTTATATGGAGTTAATGGAGGTTTTTACCTCCGTTGGGTCCAGACACTAGTTGTCCCTGGGACTATAAAGTTTGACCCTCAGTCACTAAGGACATCCTAGGGGAGCCCAGTCACTGAAAGTTCCCAATAGTGTGTACTTCTGCGTCTACGTCAGTTAAGGGCAGAAAATATGACTCCACTACCACTCCTGAATTGCTTTCTCTGCTTGACATTGGCCCTCAAGGGAAATGCTTGTGACAGAGTCCTATCCAGAAAGAAAGAATGGGGCGGGGGAGGGGGGTGGAGGACGCATCTGGGTGGTTCAGCCGGTTAAGCAACCTCTTCAGCTCAGGTCACGATCTCATGCTTCATGAGTTCAAGCCCTGCGTTGGGCTCTGAGCTGACAACTCAGAGCCTGGAGCCTGCTTCAGATTTGGTCTTTTCCCCTCTCTCTGCCCCTCCCCTGCTTGTGCTCCTGTCTCTCTCTCTCAAAACTAAATAAACATTAAAAAAAAAGAAACAAAGAATGTAATTAGAGCTTTGGAGAAGAAGGTATAGGATCTGAGGTCCATTTTTCTTTCTTTTTTACTACATGTAGTAACTCAGCTAAAGATGTTGGGATTCACTATTACAGTCAGAGGCAGAAAATAAGCAGATCTCAGAAGATGATGCAGAGAACTGAGTATTACAATAAGCCAGTGTGGCAGGGCTCTCGATGAGATTTCAATGTCTGCCTTGTTCATGCTGCAGTAGGAGACAAGAAAGAAAGTAAAATGCTTTTCTTAGCTCTATGTCCCCTTATGGGAACAACAGCCAAAACTGTTTTGAGACCCAGGATCTTCTAAGCCCCACCCCTGGGGCTTAACAAGCAGCTAGTCTGTGCCTTAGACGACCTTGAAAGGCACTTTTGGCCAGGCCCTTGGAGGGAATGTGAATTTCTGCGGGAAAATTAAATTTAAGCTTTGCTGTAGGAGAGGAGATGCAGAGAGGCTGAAGCTCAGACAGGAAGTGTCTTCTGAACTTCATAAATCAATCTCTTATCCAAGGTCATCCCCTTTCAGTGTGTGCTAGAGTTTGCATACACTGCTAGAGACCCTTGTAGACATCTCTTCCCAAAAGCATGTACTGTGACATCATGTCGACAGCTGGAAATAGGCATGGATGGGAATATTTACATTATGTAAATCACCAAACACTACGCGAGTAGACCTGTTTTTGACCCTTCCTGCTTCTGTTGCATTCCTTCCACAGATGTTGATCCCAAGCTCCTCCTAAATAAACATCCTATACCCTAAATTCCATCTCTTTCCAGGGAAACCGACCTTCCAGAGGAGTTAAATAACTTAATCAAGGTCACCCAGATGGTAAAGGACAGAGCCAGGACTCAATCCTCTGCCTAATCCTAAAGCCCATGTACTTAATGATCCTGCAGCGTGTTTCTAGATGTCAGTAAGAAATTCCTGGGTAGCAATCACTTTCTACCTCCCAACGACTTTTGGTTCTACATAGAGATTTTAAGAACAGGAACCATTCAGGTTGGATAACTCCAAAAGACTAAGCTACTGTGCTACACAACTTACAAATTATTAACATTGAGGCAGTAATGAGATACCTGTACAAAGACAGAAAAAAAGACAAAAAAACCAATTTCCTGCCAGGAGTCACTCACATAGGGTCAATACAGGAAGCGGGCTTGGAAAAATTAGGGAGGTGAGCAAAATATGCCTTGGTTTTCTCTTCTTTTCTATACGATGCAATCGACCCGATTTAACACGTTTATCATTACCTATAGTGTATAAAACTCTGTGATAGGTACTGTGGGCAATACGAGATAAGAAGTGTTTTCCACACACTCTGTCTTTTTCTCTCTCACACAAATAAATAAACATTAAAAAAAAGTGTTTTCTAAACACTCTCCATATAACAGGCAGGTGAATTACAAAAGGCAGAAATGTAAAACAAAGCAGAGTGACACACTGGTGCAAACGAAATACCGAGGGACTCTTAAGACTGACGATACTAATGTTGCTGATGATCTTGGAAGAGGTGGAATTGGAACTTGGCCTTGAAGATTGAGACTCTGACAGAAAGTTATTAAGCGTGGGGAAGAAAACTTGGTGGGAGAGAACACCTGGAGCAATTTGTTTGAGGTAAGTAAGTTCAGAGTGTGAAAGGAGAAAAAAAAACCTGGTGTATCTTGAATGTCTATGCCATTTACCTGGAATAACTGGCTGCCCTTATTTTATTAAAGTTCTTTATAAATCTTAGTCTTCTAGAAGGATCCAGAAAGAACGAGGTTTGGGATATTCTTTTGACCTTAACTCTGCTCAAGAGGTTGAAGTTTTTTATTTTTATTTTTATTTTTCTTAATGTTAATTTATTTTTCAGACAGAGAGAGAGAGCTAGCAGAGGGCAGGCAGAGAGAAAGGGAGACACAGAATCCGAAGCAGGCTCCAGGCTCTGAGCCGTCAGCACAGAGCCCAACACGGGGCTCAGAACACATGAACAGTGAGATCATGACCTGAGCTGAAGTTGGACGCTCAATTGACTGAGCTACCCAGGCGCCCCTTAAGAGGCTGAAGTTTTAATTTGCTCTGAGCGTGTACAGTTAGAGTGAAATGTGAAGTGCTCCGGTCTTTTCTTATACTTATTTAGGCAGTAATAGTCATCAGTGGTAAGAAGTATTTCCAGGAGAATCCTGGCTGGAGTTGAAAGATGAGGTGTGGGGGGGGGAGATGGGCTAATATGGGAAGAATGCAAGAGACCGGGATCGGGAAGTTATAAGAAAATGCCTGGTGAATGATAAGGATTTTCTGGAGCGTAGGATCAGCAATGGAGAAAATGATACAGTAGAAATACTTAGAAGGTAGAATTAACAGAGAGTTGATTATATGGGGAGTAAAATATAGGGTAAAGTCTAAAGTAAATCAAAGATTTATTGGGGGGGGGTCATTGCTAGTTTGTAGTTCTACCAAAGAAAGAGGTTTATTCCCAAGTTAGTCTAGTTCTCTCCACACCCCTCAGCAGGGTATTTTTTGTGTTCCCTAGTAGAAAGTATTTTGTATCGCAAAAGCTTCTATTCCTTATTCATTCTCATGTCCGGAGAATTTGTCCCACGCCCAATGTAGAAAACACCAGCTGGCAAGAATGGATAAGGGCTACAGATAACCTTACCCGTTTTTTCCATATCTGTCGGCTGATCAGAAGTGGCCTGGGAGAAATTCAGGATTAATCCCTATGTTTTTTGTTTTACTTGGTTGTCAGATCACCAAGGGTAGGAATCCAGTATGGTAGGAGCATCCACCCACATTTCTAATATTTGTATCTGTATTTTCAATTGAAGTTGGACTTACCAGAGGCAAACAATTATTCAGCTCCCTTTGAAGGACTTGATAGTATCTTAGAAGGATCTGTTAAATTCCTCTTACAGTAATTACTAGAGTCACAAATAGCTTCCCGGTGTCCTGAGGCATCTGGCAGTCATTTGTGGTAATGATCCCCATCCAGTTTTATTTTAGTTTTTCCCCACACTAAAGGACCTTTATCTTTTTATATGGATAACTCCAAAGTTAAACACACCCATAGTCATATAGACATGTTCCTACTTTGACAAATGTAAATTACAACCTTCTCTAACCCACTGACCTTCTCTGGAGTTAAGTGTTAAATGTTCTGAAAGAAAGTTCATCAATGAAATGTCACTCACCAATCCTCTAGAGAAAGGTAAGCTCTCCTAGAGAATGAGAAAGAGAAAATCACCAGCAAAGGCTATTATTGATTAACTAGGTCAAGTCAAATCCCCCAACTGCCATAGTCCTAAAAATGTGAAGAAGAAACGTGCTCTTGACTGCATGTGTGTGCAAGAATCATCAACATCACGATGTTGGCTTTAACCTGACAGCCTTTGTCAACATCCTCGCTTTATGATACGGCAAGATATTCCAAGCTTAATCTCACATTTCTTGCCCCAGAGTTAAAATTAGACATTTTCCCAAAAAACCCTTGTTCCTTTGGTTGAGAAATGATATTTAGAGACCACAATTCCAGTAGCAGAAACATTTGGTGCTATTAGATTGGACATTCTTTCTGTCCTTTTTGGACAGAGTGAGGCGGAACCATATGAACCATGTGGTTTTGAACCCTATGAAACTGCATTTTCTGTAAATCCAAAATGATAGACTATCAGCAGTCTCATGAAGCTTGACCTAACATTTTAAAGATAAAATAGATTATAAGTTCATCCCATGCAATTTGGATTTTATAGGGCTTTTATTTCACGGAAGGGAAACACATAGAAATATAGATGAAATTAGGTCATCCATATATAGATAATTGTTGGAGCCAACCGATAGGTACATGAAAGGTTATAAGCCTCTAACTTGAGTATGTTGGAAAACTTCCATAATGTAGTTTCAAGGAAGATTTAACGACAGGAAGAGTAATGTTAATGATGTCGAAGATGCATAGAAAGGGATTGAATAAAAGTGTTTCATGAAATGGGAGCAGGAAAAAATTGTAAAGAAACCATTATATTTATATATAAAGTTAGTTAATACATGTATATGTATCAAAATTAATACAATGAGTATTATAGAATTTTGAAAATTACATCTACATGATAGATGATAGATATAAAGATGGATAGATAGATAGATAGATAGAATGACCACAAATCTTTTAAGCAGAACCTTTTACTTAAGGCCGCCAAAGTCTCCTATTAGGTAGCCACTGCTAATGACATTCAGAAGACTATTTGCAACTTTAAGTGACACAAGACTCAACAGGCATTTATGGAGAGGCTTTGAGGCATGCATCTGTGTGCCAAGCTCACTAGATGTGATATTAATTCATTGATTTATGTTTATTTAAAAGGTTTATAAAATAAGATCAGCTCACATAAGATGGACAGAGGTGAGAAGGAGAGGAAACGAAAAGGGCAAAAATAATTTTGGAAAATGGATCTAGGATGAGCTTGATGGAAAATTACATATTACAAATTCCGAAACTGCTTGTCTATGTGGCTTTCAATTAAAAACCATTTTTATTTGAATACAGTCAACTCATAATGTTACGTTTGTTGCAGGTGTACGACATAATGATTCTACTTCTCTATGTGGGTTTCAAATTTATTTTTAAGCTTTCTTGTCATGAAAATGAGAAAGTCAAGCTCAATCAGTTTGGCAGCTCAAGGTCGACCATGAACTAAAGCTAAGCCAAATTCTGTTGAGAAGTATAGTAATTCCTGACATTAAAAAAAAAGATTCCGGGGGGGCGCCTGGGTGGCTCAGTTTGTTGAGTGTCTGACTCTTGATTTTGGTTCAGGTCCAATCTCACGGTTCATAGTTTGAGCTACACATGGGGCTCTAAGCTATCAGTGCAGAGCCTACTTTGATTCTCTCTCCCTCTCTCTCTGCCACTCCCCTGCTTGTGCTCTTGCTCTCCCTCTCTCTCTCTCTCTCAAAATAGATAAATAAGCTTAGAAAAAGATTCTGAAGATACAACTCTTCTTATGCAAAACTAAAAAATTTCAGGCTTATCAAAGGAGGTCTGCATAGAATAAGAAGGTGGTCTTTCAATTTGAAGTCATTTTCTAGATTAGAAAACCGAGAGACCAAGGGATGCCTTGGTGGCTCAGTCTGTTGAGTGTTGAACTCTCGATTTCGGCTCCGATCATGATCATGGGATTGAAGCCCTCATCAGGCTCTGCGCTGGGTGCAGAGCCTGCTTAAGATTCCCGTTCTCTCTCTCTCTCTCTGTCTAACCCTGTTCCCCACTCAGGCTCTCTCTCTAAAACGAAAACAAAAACATAAAAAAGAAGAAAAGGAAAAGAAACGAAATCCAAGAGGTGATATCTACCTATATAACATTGCAAGCCTCTTTGGTCAGAAGCAAAGGAAAACAATTGCTGTTGGTCGTTAAACCCGAGGGGATGGACCATTAGAACCATATAGAAATCCTAAGGAGGGAAAAGACTGCCACGTATCAGGGGAACCACAAGGAATGGAGAATCTGTGAGAGAGTGACTCTTTTCTCTGTCACTGGGAAACAAGATTATTTTACCCTGAAAAGCCGAATTGGTTCTGTCTCTTAGGTGTCTTGGTGAATCTGCAGTTCTCTCCTTTCTGAAACCAGAAGTTTCTGTTTCAGGTTCCTCCTTCCTCCAGGGCTTTGGCTTTGCCTGGGATCCTAGTGAACTGGTTCACTGTGGGTGGATCAAATAAGTAGGGGAGGAGGGAAAGGAAGGGGTGTGGGAGTGGAGGTGTGGGAGTAGAGGTGTGGTTTCTAAGGGAGAGGTGGCAATGGGCTGGCCACTGTTCCAGAACTTTTCGATGATGCCTCACCATTCCAAACTTATATATCTTTAAAACTCTGACCTCCAGGGGTGACTGGGTGGCCCAGTCGGTTGAGCACCTAATTCTTGGTTTCAGCTCAGGTCACAATCCCATGGTTCGTGAGATTGCGTCGCTGACAGTGCAAAGCCTACCTGGGATTCTCTCTCTCCCTCTCTCTCTCTGCACCTCCTCTGCTTACACTCTCTCTTTCTCAAAATAAATAAACTTAAAAAAAAAAAATACTGACCTCCACCTGAAATCCAACTCCAGACTTTGTGTGTAATCCAGAGACAGCAGAAACTAATTTAGAGAGCCAGAATAAACTGGGGAGTATGAGCAGAGGAAGAACATTATTTCTTCTGAGTTTTGGCTTTGCTGGCAGAGCAATCACATTTGTTGGTAAAAGACATTTTTCAATAAAATGCCAGAAGTAATAAATGGAAAACTCTTCCCAGTGAATCTATTAAGTAACTTTAGCAGTCAAGGGCAGGCAATTTAAGGGATATTTCTCAGGAGCCCTAAACTTCAAAAAAACAAAAACCCCTACCTTAGATAAAGTCAGTGTATAAAAGCAGACCGCGGCAGCCGGTGGGGGTAGGGGGAAGCCATGTGCTTTCATGAATATGCTTACCGTTTTACAGAAGGAATTTCCTTCCATGAAAGCTTTGCCTCTAATTATTCCCCCAACAATTACATTTTATTTGAATTGAGAAATGCTTCCTTGTGTAAGACCACGGGAAAGGTGCATTTGTTCCAAAATAGAGGCCAATATGGAGCACCTGTGATTATATGAGACGGTTAATATCCACTAACGGGTTAGTTCAGGTAATGACAAAAACAGTTTGAGCCCTACCAAAATAATGATCGATTTCGCTGATGGCCATTTTCTTCAGCCTGGGACCAAAGCACAGGAAATGAATATTTCAAGAACCAACAATTAACTTGGGAAAACGGGAAACATAAAGGTTAGAAGCAGGCCTATGCACCTCCTGATATGACACAATAAAAAGCTTACAGCACACACATGGTAAATTCTTGCAACAAAATATTCAACTCGAAAATAATCAGACCTATAGATCTTATTTCTAGTTTGTATAAAGTATAGAGGAGAGGAGAACAAATTAATCAAATCATCATGAAGAAACAGAATCTTCCAGAAGGTGGGACATTCTAAGGATAAGTGGCCTGGTATTTTTTTTTAACAAGTCATTGTCATGGAAAGAAAGAGGGGGACAGCTGTTGTAGATTAAAAGATTTCAGAGATCTCACAAATAAATAGAATGTGTAATCCTTGTTGAAACAAACCAGCTGTAGGAGACATTTTGGGGACAACTGGAAAAAAAAATGTGACCGAGACCAGGTAGTAGATGATATTAGAAAATAAAAGGGGGCACCTGGGTGGCTCAGTAGGTTAAGCGTCTGACTTCAGCTCAGGTTATGATCAGATCATGACCGCTTGTGAGTTCAAGCCCCACCTCGGGCTCTGTGCTGACAGCTCGGAGGCTGGAGCCTGCTTCAGATTCTGTGTCTCCCTCTCTCTCTCCCCCTGCTTCAGATTCTGTGTCTCCCTCTCTCTCTCCCCCTCCCCTACTCGCAGTCCATCTCTCTCTCAAAAATGAATAAATGTTAAAAAAAATTTTTAAATAAAAATTGAAAAAGAAAAAGAAAATAGTTAATCTCGTTAAGTGTGATAATGATATTGTGGTTATGTAGGAGTATGTCATCTTTAGAGATGTAAACAAGCCTTTTGGAATGAAATATCATGAAGTCTCTAATTTGTTTTTAAATGCTTCCATCAAAAAGAGATGAAGAAATATGGCAACGTATTCATTATTAACTAGATTTTGGCGATATGTGTTCATTATACATATTCTCTAAGTTGGAAAGTTTTCCTAATAAACAACTTCTTAAAAAACATCCAGAATTTCATCAGCTATTAAATCCTAGTGAGAACATCAGGATCAGATAAACAAGAAAAAATGGAAACTCTCAGCTACAGTTTGACTCTCTCTGACAAGGAACCCATAAGCTCCCACATTGTTGAGCAAGCTCAAAAGAACATGACACATTATTGTATTATTTCTTTTCTTCATCAACTTTTGTTACCTTCTTACTCAAGAGGGAAAACATCCCGTTGGCTTCCATTTCCATGACCTGCAACCTCACAGAAATGGAAGGTGAAACATAGCAAATAGCCTAAAATCCTTTGCAAAAGTTAACGTGCTGTGAACATAAAAAATGGTATTCTTCTGTTTACTAAAACATCGGAGCGTGCCAGTGGTGATTTGATGATCTGCAAACAAGTGAGCATTTTGGGGAGAAGTTCTGGGTGAATTAATGAGGCAAGAGGCCACCTGACACTTGAGTTCAAGGTTTTCATGTCCTGTTATTGTTATAGATTTCAGGTCAGGGGCTTTGTTCAGCTGATGGCAGTTTGACTGAATTGCTCGCTTTGTGACACTGGTACCATTTGGTCCATGTAATTTGAAGGGAGGTCATTTGGATATTGTCCTGTGGGGCAGGGCCTTGACTCAGCAGCATCCTCTCTGTGGGCTCTCCCAGAGGCCACAGAACAGAAGGGCTCATGGGCCAAAATAAGATGTGCCAATCACAGGGTTTGTTAACACAACTGACATAGCACAATGAGAAACAAAGGGAAAGAGGTGGGGTAGGTTCACATCCTTAGAACAGGGGGTCTGTGAATCACACTGCCTGAATCTTGGGTTAGGCAATGGTCCTGTCTCTGTCTCTGTCTCTCTGTCTCTGTCTCTCGCTACTGTAATTGTGTTCCCCACTGATAGTGCGGTTATGAGACCAGAGTCCAAGTTCAAGCAAAGAAGACCATAGACAGAAGGGGCCCCAGGCTAAAGGCACATGCTTATTCTATCAGAGAGACTCGGGGTAAAGTGTGCCTGGCCACAGCTGTAGCCATCCAGTAAGTCTGCTGAATGGCCATGAGTGTTATCTGCATTTGCTGGATTATTTCCATTTTCTGGCAAGGCCAGAATGGAACGATACTCACTCATGGATGGTTGACTTAGGAAAATGACATAGCATTCAGCTATTTGTAATGATGATGACTTAGTCTTTCCATCCCTATCTCTCAGTAGACTTTTATTTTTTAAGAACAAGAGCTCACCAGCAGGGGGAGAGGGACAGAGGGAGAGAGTGAGAGAATCGTAAGCAGGCTCCACACTCAGTGCCGAGCCCAACATGGGGCTCGATCCCAAAACCCTGGGATCATGACCCGAGCCTAAATCGAGAGTCAGACGCTCAATCGACTGAGCCACCAGGTGCCCCATCTCTCAGTAGACTCTTAATGTTTTCCATCATACATTGCATTTATTCTACCTTTAACATATATTATAGGCTACTAAACTACTATGTATTTAACACATCTTCAGAATTCTTTCAAGCTTTTAACTTACTCATTATCTGTTCATAAACATAGCCATGATTTTGCTACCATCTTTAAGCTGCTAGCTTTATTTTAACAAAGAAATCATCAGGAAAATGCAAATTAAAACCACAATGAGATATCACTTTACACATGTCAGAATGGCTAAAATCAGAAACACAAGAAATAGGTGTTGGAGAGGATGTGGAGAAAAAGAAACCCTTGTGCACTGTTGGTGGGAATGCAAATTGGTGCAGCTACTGCAGAAAATAGTATGGAGGTTCCTCAAAAAAGCTTTAAAAGAATTACTGTATGATTCAGTAATTCCATTAGTGGGTATTTACCCAAAGGAAACAAAAACACAAATTTGAAAAGATATATGCATCCCTAGGTGTATTGCATCATTGTTTAAACAGGCAAGATATGGAAGCGACCCCAGTGTCCATCGATAGATGAATGGATAAAGAAGATGTGGTGTATATATAAAATGGAATATTACTCAGCCATAAAAAAAGAACAAAATCTTGCCATTTGCAACAGCATGGATGGGCCTAGAGAGTATAATGCTAAGTGAAATAAGTCAGTCAGAGAAAGACAAATGCTATATGATTTCACTCACGTGTGGAATTTAAGAAACAAAACAAATGAACAAAGAAAAAGGAGACCATAAAAACTGGGCTCTTAAATACAGAAAACAAAGTGGTGTTGCCAGAAGGGAGGTGGGTTGGGGAAGGGGTAAAATAGATAAAAGCTATTAAGAGTTACACTTATCTTGATGAACAGTGAGAAATGTGTAGAATTGTTGAATCATTATGTTGTATGCCTGAAACTAATATAACAATGTACGTTAATTATACTTGAATAATAATAGGTTAAAAAATTTATGCTTGACACTTAATCAGTTTCAGCTCTCCTATTTGTTTTACTGTGGGGCCCCTAGTGGATGCCTGAACCCATCTAGACTTAACTTGACACATATGTAAAATGAAATGGAAGAAAGATATCCTGGAAATTCAAACTTTTGTCAACTATCCATCTTGTGTGATTCTCAGGGGGTTTAACAGTCTAGAAGGTATAAAAGTGAAACAACTTAAAAAGTAAGCCTCTGGGGGCACTTGGGGGGCTCAGTCAGTGAAGCGTCCTACTCTTCATCTCACCTCAGGTCATGATCTCACAGTACGTGAGTTCAAGCCCCACATCAGGCTCTGTGCTGACAGTGCGGAACCTGCTTGGGATTCTGTCTCTCCTTCTCTCTGCCCCTCCCCTGCTTGCTCTCTCTCTTACTCTCAAAATAAACAAATAAACTTTACAAAACGTAAGTTCCTGTTTACCATATTGGTGAACAGGTTGTGCGTGTTGAGGGTGTTACACTTATCATTTTATTGGGTAATATTTGTCATCTTACACTGATGACAATGATGGGAATGATATCCTACATTGAACCAAATTGTGCTGTCAAGATGCTTTGAGTTAATTACATCTGCTGATGCTCAAGGTAACCACATAAGGTAAACTACAGAAGTTACTGATGCCTTTTTTACACAAGGACATAATCAGGGGAAGTGAAATAACATGTGCTCATTTCGGGACAATGACTGGACCACATCCTCACAAATAATTTTCTTTATTACAAAAGGAGCCAACGCACAGCTGTCTCTGTTTTCCTATAACGCATTCATTTTCTGGCTCCGATTCCACATTTATCAAACAAATGTCCAATCTCAAACATTATTTTGTTTGAGTGCTCAATGCAGGCAGATCATTCTGGACACTGGGACAAGATGTAGCCAAATATGGCTTTCAGCCAGTATTACTACACAGACTCCTGATAAACTAGAAGTTCAACGGACACAGCAATCAAATCTGCTGGATGACTATGTTATTCTCAGTGCCTTGTATATGCTTGGTACATAGTATTAAAAGGGCACTTTGTTGAATGAATGGATGGGTGAGTGAGTGCGTGCATGAGTGAATGAACGGATGGATGAACTAATGAGTAAAGCATACAAAACCTGAGGTGGAAGGTTGGACTTCCTACGTTTAAATGTTATCTAGCAAACCAACATAGAAACAAATTAGGAAGTTAAGCTATATCATAGTGAGATGTCTAATATTTTTTTCTCCTGGGGCTCTGGCTCCCTTTTCACTCCCTGCTGGATTGGGGAGGATCCCGTGTAGCTGTCTTGGTACCCAGAGGTGGCTATTTCTGTCCAGGACTGACATATCCTGCCATGATCGGATGGGCCAAGTGATGAATGATACCTGGCGTCATAAATACAAAGAAGCTCCCGAGACTGAAGTGCACCAAAGACCCAGAGTGCTCATGCCAAAGGGAAGAAAACATCTTGGTATCTCTTTGGAGTCCTAGCCTTTCTGCTTAGCTTCCAAAGCTGTCTGAATATGCCCGAGTGACATAAAAAATTCAGGGATAATGCTTGTTAGCTTTTCCATGTTCCCCGGGACACATGCCATGGCTGGATCAGGGTATAAATCTGCTTTTTAAAAAATGCCACGCCATCCTCAAAATCCCTCCACGGACAAAGCTTGTCAGAGATCTGACTCTTCTCTGGCAAAAAATTCTCTCCCAAGAGCCTCAAAATTCTCTCATATAAATGGATTTCAGGCGCCTTGTTCCTTCAGTTCCCAAGACTAAATCTTTGCAGTGAATACAGCAGAGGCCCTTTCGTTTTACTCCTTCCTCTCCTCTCTCCCCACAAACACCTCACTCAGAACAATAATTTGGGAACTTTGTTCATGCTTTCGATTACTGATTAGTAGCAAAAGATTGCTGCCCCCTCTCCCCCGGCCCAAATGTTGGCAGAAGTGTAAATTATTACAACTGCTTTGGAAAACTGTCTGGCCGTGTCTCCTAAAGAGCAACATTGGCATGCTCTATGGCCCAGCAATTCCATTCATACATATATGCAGAAAAGAAATGCATATGCATATTTATTAGAAGACGTATGGGAGACTATTACAGCGCTATTTGTAATATCTCCAAAGAGGGAACTACCCAAATGTCTTTCAACAGTCAAGTAGAAAAATAAACTGTGCTGTGTTCAAATGACAAATTACAATGTAGCAAGGAGAAGGAATAATTTACAACTGCGCACAAAAATATGGATGGTTCTCGCGAACTGTTGAGCGACAAAAGGCAGACACAAAAAGGGTACCTAGTGTATGATTCCATTTATACAAAGCTCAAAAACAGACAAAACTAACCAAGGTGGTTAGAAGTTAAGACAGTGAGTACCCTCATGGGGAGGGTAGTGACTGGAGGCAATACTTACAGTCCCTTGGAAGTGTCTGGAATTCTGGTAATACTCTATTTCTTCATCTAGGCACTTTCATGCAGGTGTGTTCAGTTTGTGCAAATACTGGGATGTACATTATGATTTATGTACTTCCTGCGTATAATGTACTTCAATAAAAAGTTTGAGAAGACAGAAGAAAGCCAAACCAAAAAAGCCAAACCAAAAAAATCAAAATTTTTTTAATGTATATTTATCTTTGAGACAGAGAGAGACAGAGCGTGAGTGGGGGAGGAACAGACACACACACACACACACACACACACACACACACACACACACAGAATCTGAAGCAGACTCCAAGCTCTGTGTTGTCAGCACAGAGCCTGACGTGGGGCTTGAACTCACAGACTGCGAGATCATGACTTGAGCCGAAGTCAGATGCTTAACTGACTGAGCTACCCAGGTGCCTCAAAAAGAAATTTTATTCTGAATGAGAAAATATGGCAGTGGCTACACCATAGGGTGAACAATACATAACACTGAAATGGATGGAAATGAAAACAATGACAGCCGTAGGTTTTTATATTTAAATACGAGGTGCAATATCTTCTACATTGATAAATGACAGAATCTCTCTTTCACCCCTCCTTATTCCTTGCCTCCTCTCTGTTTATACTGGGTGGGCATTTTGTATCAATCATATGAGAATTAATGTATTTTTATCAACGTTGCTCTGGACAAAGAGATGCTAATAGTTGGTTTTCCAATACTCACTTATACAAGCACAAAGCAAAGGAAAATAGACAAAATCTAGGTTCTACTGTAATTGCCTCTGGTTAATTACTCGTTGTTTTTTTTTTTTTTCCTGATAGAAAAAGAAATGGTGATTGTCAAGCCTCCCTGAGCATCTATTTGTCCCCTTTCTAGAAGGGAAGAATTGACATGCTAAATCACTCTATGGATAAGGCATTAGTGTTTTCCTAAGGGGCACGTAATCCAACATGAAGTTGAATGATATTTTCTTTCTTGGTGTTTACTTTGCGGCAGTGCCTGATTAGTTTCCTAATAAGAAGAGGAAGGGGAAGCAAGGGGCCCAGCTAATGTAGAAAGGATTAATCAGCCCCAGAATACTCAGGATTCCAGTGCGCTCAAACTTAGTATACCATCTTATGAAGAATGAGACAGTTCTGCCAAGACTTGTGCGTGGAAGATTAGAATACCCAAGTGTACAACCCAAAGAAGTCAAAAGATATGGCTGATGCAGGTGAAAGGATTTTCTTAGAGTTTCCTAGTATTGACAAAGTTGTCAACTCTTAATCTTGAAAGGACCTTAGAAGAAACTGTCCCAGTGGCCACATTATACTGTAGAAGGAACCAAAGTTTTCTTCTGTGTTGAAATCTGCTTTTAGAAGGTGCCACCTGTACAATGCCATGTCAAAATCTTCGTGCAAACTTTACCTATGTGGCATACAGATCCTTGCGAACTTCCCAAAATCAATGATATGTAACTCTATTTGGCTCAGGCAAATCTCAGCACTTAGAGCCCACAGACTAAAATAGACTACTTTATTAGCCTGACCCAAACCAAAAATACAGTCAGCTGCCTAGAGATAAAATGTAGATACAACTAAGCATGGTACAGCCCCCTAGCCCCTATCTTGTGGAAGTTTCTAGATGACTGAAGGAAGAAAGATGGTAGATGTACGTTTGTTTCCAGGGAACATGGCCATCTGCTAGCATTTCGTGGGTCTTATCGAATGGGTTAGCTGAAAGACACAGTATTTCTCCTCGAAAGACTTTCCCCGCAAAAGGCATTTCTTTTCTTTTAGAAACGGTGAGAGATTTCAATATGCCTCACTGGACAAACCACTCTGGTGGTTTTATCTAACGCAATTCTTTTCAGCTGATGCTCTGCTTTGACAGTCGACTCTTCTGATGGGCCTTATTTTTAGTCTCGGCCTTATTTTTAGTCTCAGCCTTAAAAATGGACCACTAAGCCACCATTGAAGTCAATGGCGGGTTTGGCACATCATGTACTGGCTACTGTTTATGTAGAAGCCAACCAACTTATCTTTTGTGAGGTGATATCACATGGGCAGAATGTGTGGGACTTGAAGTCAGAGGATGGAGTGTGAGACGTGGCTGGGATGCTGACTGCCTGGTGAAGGAGACTTCATCTCCTCAAAATGTCGTCCTCTTTCAGGGTAAATGAGGAATGTTAGAACCCCCAACCGCACAGAGGGTTTGTAAGAACTCAGTTACAACCATGTGGAGAACATTGTAAACATGAAATAGAAGATAACAGATAAAGTGGAGGGCACGTGGGTGGCTTAGTCGGTTGAGTGTCGGACTTTGGTTCAGGTCATGATCTCAGGGATCCTGAGTTCGAGCCTCACATTCGGATCGCTGCTGTCAGTGCAGAGCCCACTTTGGAGCCTCTGTACGACCCCGACTCTCCGCCCCTCACCCACTCATGCTTTCTCTCTCTCTCTCAAAAATAAATTTTTAAAAAGATACAGATAAAGTGGTTGAGTGGACGCTTTCCTTCCCCTGCCCCATAGATCCCTTCGACTCACATCTCGCAGCGCTCCTGAGCACGGACCCATCTCAAGCACCCAAAGCTCCCTGCTTCTGTGCCTCAGAGCATCATGGGAGTCTGCGCAGGTGGATATGGATGCAACTGGGAGTTGCAGGAACTTAATGCTGTGCAGGGCAACCCTCAACCAACTGGTAGTAGGAGTTGGTAGAGAAATGCCCCAGCCTCTCCCTGTCTCTGTGGGAACCTTCTAGAGTGTATTTTGTATAGTTTCCCAGAGGGCTCCAAACAAGATTGAGCCCCAGTTGTCCATTGTCGTAACCTGCTCTCTAAGAACCCCTTCTCTTAGCCTTTCTCCTCCCTTGTCTCAACTTTTCCACTTTCTCACTTACGTGGCCTTCGATCACCTCCCAGTTAAATACACAGACTAGGCCCTTCTCTCAGGATCTGCTTTTGGTGTAGGATAGGACAAATTAAGAGAGTGGTGGTGGTTCTTGAATGTGTCTGGGTGAATTAACTCCTCCATAGCCCCACTCCTCTCCCAACCAAAGGGAAAATTGTTTCTAGGGAACCTCAGGGGCTTGAGATGGACCCATGCTTTTCCCATATGTGGGTGAAGGGTATGCTGCTGCTCGGGATAGTTTGAAGGCTCAAGGGGTGTAGTTTAAAGGATCAAGGCCTTGCTTCAGCGCCTCAGGTGATGACAGAATCTATCTTGTGGCAGCAGCAAGTCTTTTTAAATTAAATTAAATTAAATTTAATTTAATTTAATTTAATTACTTATTGTAAAGTATTTTTTTTTTTTTTTAGTTCATTTATTTTTGAGAGAGAGAGAATCTTAAGCAGGCTCCATGCTCAACCCAGAGCCTGACTCTAGGCTTGACTCCAAGATCTTGGGTAACCACCGGAGCAGAAATCAAGAGTCACTCAACCTACTGAGCCCGGCCGGCGCCCCCTGCAGAAATCTTGGGAGCAAATACAAAAACTCACAAATGAGGAATGAACTTTACTGGTGATCATCTGCTGGATGTCCTAAATGTACTTTTTCTTTGTTCGCAGACTATTCATAAATTGTCCTCATTTTATATTTGTGCTAATTAATGGCTCACGCGTTGAATTCTTGTGTTTATGCAATGACTATCAGAGGATGTTGCCTAAGTAACAGACACAACACCAGGCACGGATGATACGTGGATACACACAGCACACACAGACCACACTCTCATATTCTCACGGAACTTAGATTCTCTTCGGAGAGACAAACAAGAAGCTACCCATATAATCTTTTAGATTATATCTTACATATAATCTTATTAGACAATAAGATTACTCAGATAATCTACTTTGTAACTGTTATCCTGATAAGTGCATGAAAGAGAACAGGTACATTTGATTGGGCTTCTGAACTTCCAGACACCCAACACTAAAGCAAAGCAACAAAATACAGACTCACCGCTACATTCATAGCCTTCTTGAAGCGGTTACCATACCCTTTCCCTATATAGTTTTATTTCCCACTTTGTGTGTGTAACAGTGCATGTTTCTGGTTTGTTACTCTCAACAGCACAATGACTTGTCAATGCTATTAACTGGTTCTAAAGACGCTTTTACTGCTGCCCATAGTGGTGGAATGAATTATTGACAGGATTAATCTTCCCCCAAATAATTTAGCCCTTTTGCAATTTACAGCTGTAAGTTTCATGCGTGTGTCTTTACTACAAAAACCTCCCCTTTCGGCTTTCATAAAAGGTTTTTGTCCTTGTACTGTCACCCTCTGTAACGTTAAATATAATAGCAATGGTTTAATGTCATAAAACATAGTGAGGAAGACTGAGACTTGAATATAATCAATTTACTGCAATTCTAGTTTAGGTGAAAATTTATTGCTAAATCGTCTTTTTAAGAGCGGCTTTGGTTATTTAATATTGATCTCAAAATGATTAAGAAGTGGAACGCTATTGATCTTTAAGAGAAAAAAGAAGTCCTCATAATGAGAGTAAGAATCAGACTGCAAAAATTTTAGGTTATAAAAGTAGATTTTAATGGTCTCCATTAGCTCCCAGAGTTGAATGTGCAAGCTATAGCGTTCTTTTGCTTAGGTTGGAAATTCTAACAAGGTGAAAAGTCCAGTGTGCTAAGCATGCAATGGAAGACATGCACGATGGTGATATCTTTTAAAAAGCATGTACTAGAGCTGGGTTTGACAATGACTACCAACAGCTGAGATCGAAAATTACTAACTCATCACTAAATCTTAGAAAACTACTTGGGGGGTGGTGGTGAGTAGGGGCGGAGTACCAAACAATGACTCTTTTTAGTTCACGCTTTCTGAATTATTTTCCGGTTATGCCTGTGTCCTGCTATTCCTTGAGCTAGAGTGATCCATATAGTCCTTCTTGAGGCTTTAAAGCCATTTCATATTACTTGGAGGGAAATATCAAAGAAGAACTCGTGATGTTTTGTTGATTCATGTTAAAAAAATTTTTTTTCAGGGCACCGGGGTGGCTCAGTCGGTTAAGCATCCGACTTCGGCTCAGGTCATGATCTCAAGGTTTGTGGGTTCGAGCCCAGCATCGGGCTCTGTGCTGACAGTTCAGAGCTTGGAGCCTTCTTCGGATTCAGTGTCTCCCTCTCTCTCTGCCCCTCCCCCACTCATGTTCTGTCTCTCCCCATCTCTCAAAAATGAGTACATGTTAAAAATAAATAAATTTTCTAAGGGGTCCTGGGTGGCTGTCAGTTAAACGTCCTGCCTTTGGTTTCAGCTCAGGTCATGATCTCCCAGGTTCTTGGGATAGAGCCTCATGGAAGTGCAGAGCCTGCTTGGGATTCTCTTTTTCCCTCTCTCTCTCTCTCTCTGCCCCCTCCCACATGGGGCTTGCTCTTTCTCTCCCTCTCAGTCTCTCAAAAATAAATAAACATTAAAAAAATAAATTTTCTAGATAACTGAAATGTATTCTGTTAATAAAGCAATTAATCTGTTTTTAGATGAAAACCTTTCTAAAAATGGCTTTGCCTTTCTCTCTCCAAAGACACATGTTTTTCAGAACAATTTCTGGCTCCTCTACCACATCTCAAATAAAGGTCCTCTTTATAAGAAGCTTGTTTGTACATTTCAAACACCTATACTTTCTTATTTCCCCTATAAAATCCTCTTCGTTCCATGACTAAGGATTTTTTGAATGGGCTATTGTGTTTTACTTCTATTTTTACCTTGTATAAACACTGGGCTCACTCTTTGGGAACTAGCATGTGAACGTTTCTTCCGTCTTCATCCTTACTCACAATCACCCATTCTTCTAGCTGTCGTTCAGGGTCATTTTTTTTTTTTTTTTTTTAACATCCCAGTGCTAGCTAAGTACACAAATTTTTATCCTTGACTGGACCTTAAACTTGTAAAAAATTCCACAATTGCCCTAGCAGAGAAAAATCAAGAAATTTAGGACAAAAACCAGTTGCATCGTTTTATAATTCAATTCCTATTCTTTAGTATGACCTCTGTACCCCTTGCTGAATCCCCAAAATAACTTTTTTCAAAGCAGCCATTGATTGATTTATTTTTTACATGTTTATTTATTTTTGAAGAGCAGGAAGAGAGTGCATGCAGGAGAGGGGCAGAGAGAGAGACAGAAAATCCCAAGCAGGGTCACGCTGTCAGTGCAGAGCCTGTCACGAGGCTCAAACATATGAACTGCGAGATCATGACTTGAGTCGAAATCAAGAGTCAGATACTTAACCAACTGAGCCACCCACGTGCCCCAAAGCAGTCATTGACTTAAAACAGTCTTTCCTGGGGCGCCTGGGTGGCTCAGTCAGTTAAGCATACGACTTGAGCCCAGGTCATGATCTCTCGGTTGGTGGCTCTGAGCCCCGCGTCAGGCTCTGTGCTGACAGCTCAGAGCTTAGAGCCTGCTTCGGATTCTGTGTCTCCCTCTCTCTCTCTGCTCCTCCCTTGTTCACACTCTGTCTCTTAAAAAAATAAATAAACAAAAAATTTTTAAAAAGTAGTTTAAAGCAGGAAGGGAAGGGAAGTATACAAGGGGCTTTGTTTCCTCTCTGCAGAGGACTTGGTAATAAAATTGGCCTTACTTAGTGCTCTAGTTTCAGAGGACATCTGCACTTGCTAATTAACATTTCATCACTGGGCGCTAACATCCTGGCCATCCACCCGTTACCAATTCAAAAGGTGTGCTTTCTGAAGGACTGGATTCTTAAATTAGAAAGCAAAGTACATTTGGCTTTATTCAAAAATATTTGAAGCGTACCTTATTATTTGAGGCTCATGCCTTATTGTTATCTCTCTCTGTTATTTATACTTATTAGCAAATTCCTGCTGCTCTAAATCCCAGCTGTATTCATATGCTTAATATAATTTCATTCACATTATTCTCAATAAATATCAGTTTAAAATGACAACATCAGTAACGATGGAGACAACTGACTGCCAATCTGATAGTAAAACATTTTACTTCTTTAACATTTCCTTCTTCAGATCTCTTTTTTTCAGTACCATATGCTACAATATGGACTATCTCCAACCTTTCCAAGTTAGCACGGCTACACATTTTATTAAGTGGGTTCTGATTTAAAGGACATCCTGATAAAGACTGCAGATGAGAGGAATCATTCCCCCAAACAGAAGATTATTTAAATGAATGTTATGATTAGAAAGCACATTGATAAGGGCGTCAGAATCTGAGAGATTTAACAAAACGTACTGAATAAATGTCATCCATTTACAGAGCAGGAGATTTTGTTTTGATTTTAGTGATTCCTATAGGGTAAGAATCTTTAAAAAAATTTTTTTAATGTTTTATTTATTTCTAGGAGAGAGAGAGACAGCGTGAGCAAGGGAGGGTCAGAGAGAGAGGGGGTCACAGACTCTGAAACAGGCTCCAGGCTCTGAGCTGGCAGTCAGCACAGAGCCCGACGTGGGGCTCGAACCCACGAACCGCGAGATCATAACCTGAGTGAAAGTCGGACGCTTAACCGACTAAGCCACCCGGGCGCCCCTCCTATAGGGTAAGAATCTAAAAGAGTGGGAAGAGAAGAAACCTAAGAAATTTCCGTCTTCATCCTACTGCTTCTCAGGGGCAGGAGAAATCAGTGGTGTCTGAGGCCTGACGTGGTAGGAGGCGACATTCATCATTCTCGAAGCCGCTGTTCCCACGGCCAGTTAACCAGAGGGCCTGAGGGTCAGCCAAGCTCTCTGGGGTGGGCGTCACTAAAACCATCACCAAAAGGGATCGCTCTCCCTCTTGCTGACAGTGCAGGCCTCCTTCCTGTGGAACCATTCTCTTTTGCTCAAAGAAAATGGTTGACTCCACAGGAAGACATGTGGCCTAGGACTCATCATCGATGAGAATGGCAGTGGTGTCCTTGCCTTGGAAACTCAGGTAGATGGTCTTGAATTCCTGAGAATAATATCCCCCTCTCCGCATATGTGAGTGCGTGTGTGCTCACTTTAATTCAGATCTTTAGTATGAACTGAGTAACATTATGATTATACAATTACCATTTCACTGTGACTTTCTTTTCTGAGCTGCCATCTTTACTTTATTGATAGTCTTCCATATTTTTTTTAATTTTTTTTTTTTTTTATTTCTAGGAGAGAGAGAGACAGCGTGAACAGGGGAGGGTCAGAGAGAGAGAGGGAGTCACAGACTCTGAAACAGGCTCCAGGCTCCGAGCTGGCAGTCAGCACAGAGCCCGACGCGGGGCTCGAACCCATGAACCGCGAGATCATGACCTAAGCGAAAGTCGGACGCTTAACTGACTAAGCCACCCAGGCGCCCCTTTTTTAAATTTTTTTAATGTTTAGTTTTGAGAGAGAGTGTGAGCAGTGTGTCTGTAGAGAGAGAGGGAGACACACAGGCTGAAACAGGCTCCAGGCTCTGAGCTGGCAGTCAGCACAGAGCCCGACGCAGGGCTCGAACCCACGAACTGCGAGATCATGACCCAAGCGAAAGTCGGACGCCCAACCGACTAAGCCACCCAGGCGCCCCATCCTAGACATTTTTTAAAAATGTTTTTTATTTATTTCTAGGAGAGAGAGAGACAGCGTGAGCAGGGGAGGGTCAGAGAGAGAGGGAGTCACAGACTGAAACAGGCTCCAGGCTCTGAGCTGGCAGTCAGCACAGAGCCCGACGCAGGGCTCGAACCCACGAACTGCGAGATCATGACCCAAGCGAAAGTCGGACGCCCAACCGACTAAGCCACCCAGGCGCCCCGTGTAGTCTTCTGTCTTAATAAAGCAAAGTGAATATACAATGGGACATTAGTGTAGATATCTGTACAGAGATGGGGTAACTCAGGAAAGATGAGACTTTTAAGTTTAAACTAAATTTCCACAGTTTACTACTGTTATTGAAGTCTAGAAGAGTGTGGCAAAGAAAGACTTGTGGGTTTTTTGTTGTTTTGTTTGTTTTTTGTTTTTTAATGTTCAACGTTTATTTATTTTTGACAGAGACAGAGCGCAAGCAGAGGAGGGCCAGAGAGCAAGGGAGACACAGAACCTGAAGCAGGCTCCAGGCTCTGAGCTGTCAGCACAGAGCCCGATGCAGGGTTTGAACCCACAAACCAAGAGATCATTACCTGAGCTCAAGTTGGATGCTTAACTGACTGAGCCACTCAGGTGCCCCAAGAGGGAGGGAAGAAAGCTCCTTAAATAGATGTTGCTGATGCTCCCACGTACCTTTAGTGCTGAATTTCCAACAGTCAGCCCCTGAATTCTTTTGCCTGAGAAAGTTTTCCGGTCTTCACTGCATGCTTTGTCTACCTTTGGGACAAGCTTGAAATGCCCTGAGTACTACTCCCATCATCATCATATGCTACATACAGGCCTCAGGCACTGATTGACAGCAGTTGGTCTCTAACTAGACTAGTTCCTTCATAACCCAAATGGGATACCTCTGGGTTATCAATTCTATCTACATGGTCTCCTGGCGATTCCCAGTGGGCTTACGCTTCAGTTTCATGAAAGTGTTGGTCAATAAGCACAATAAGTTATACCACCAAAATGAGGCACCTCGGTGGCTCAGGCGCTCAGTTAAGCGCCCAACTTTGGCTCAGGTCATGATCTCATGGTTTGAGAGTTCGAGTCCCACGTTGGACTTTGAGCTGATCCCCTGTCCTCCTCTCTCTCTGCCCTCTCCTGCGCTCTCTCTCTCTCTCATAATAAAATAAAAACTTAAAAATAAAAAATACACCACCAAAATAACAGGCAGAACTTTCGGAAAGGAAGGGAAAAACCACTATCTGCAGATACATGCCTTAGCTAAGAAAGTCAACTGAAAACCTTTTGAATTAAAGGGTTTCATAAAATGTCAGGATAAAGGTAAATACACAGAAATAAATCACTTGCATATATGCCAGAAAATACTGTTAAAGTTATAAGATTAAATCAATAACAGTATCAAATATCATAAAATCCAAAAGGCACAGTTCTAACATGAAAATGTGGAATCTCTATGAATAAGACCAAACGAGAGAAAATATTTGAATAAAAAGAACAGCATACCATCCTGCTGAATGAGAAAATGAAATGCTTTAGAGATTGCATTTCTTACCAAATTCACTTAAAGTTTACCTTAGTCTCAACCAAATTTCACAAAGCTGTAAACTGCCACAGTTGTTTTCAATATTTTAAAACATTTTTATTTTATTTTTGAGAGAGAGACAGAGGGTGAGTGGGGGAAGGGCTGAGACAGGGAGACACAGAATCCAAAGCAGGCTCCAGGATCTGAGCTGTCAGCACAGAGCCCTATGAGGGGTTTGAACCCACCAACGGTGAGATCATGACCTGAGGCTGAGGTCGGACGCTTAACCAAGCCTCCCAGGCACCCCTTAAATGTTTACTTATTTTTATTTTAATTCCTGAGAGAGAATCCCAAGCAGGGTCTGGGTTGACAACACAGACACGGGACTCGATCTCACGCACTGTGAGATCATGATCTGAGCCAAAATCAAGAGTCAGATTCTTTTTTTTTTTTTTTTTAAATGTTTTATTTATTTCTAGCAGAGAGAGAGAGAGAGACAGCGTGAGCAGGGGAGGGTCAGAGAGAGAGGGAGTCACAGACTGAAACAGGCTCCAGGCTCCGAGCTGGCAGTCAGCACAGAGCCTGACGCGGGGCTCGAACCCACGAACCGTGAGATCATGACCTAAGTGAAAGTCGGACGCTTAACCGACTAAGCCACCCAGGCGCCCCAAGAGTCAGATTCTTAACCGACTATGTCACCCAGGTGCCCTGACACAGTTGTTTTAAAATGTGACTGGAAAAATAAATAGGCAGGAAGAAATGAAAAATATAAGAAAATCATAAACATCTCAAATCCTACCATAAAGCTTCCATAATTGAGACAATATGATATTGGTAAAAGTTAGATATATAGATCAATGGAATAGAGTGGAAAGCCCAGAAGTAGGCCACAGAGATATAGTCAACTGATTGTTCAATTAAAAGTCTTATGGAACTAATTGTAGATCCACATGCAGTTATAAGAAATAATACAGATCTCCTATATCTTTGGTTAGGTTTATTCTTAGGTATTTTATGGTTTTTTTGTGCAATTGTAAATGAGATCAGTTTCTTGATTTCTCTTTCTGCTGCTTCATTATTGGTGTATAAAAATGCAACCAATTTTGATACGTTGATTTTATACCCTGCAACTTTGCTGAATTCATGGATCAGTTCTAGTAGGCTTCTGGTGGACCAAAGATATAGGAGATCTGTATGATGAAAACTGTAGAAAACTGATGAAGGAAATTGAAGAAGACACATACAAATGGAAAAACATTCCATGCTCATGGGTCAGAAGAATAAATATTCTTAAAATGTCAGTACTACCCAAAGCAATCTACAAATTCAATGCAATCACAATCAAAATTGCACCAGCATTCTTCTCAAAGCTAGAACAAACTATCCTAAAATTTGTATGGAACCACAAAAGACCTCGAATAGCCAAAGTAATACTGAGGAAGAAAACCAAAACGGGAGGGATCACCATCCCAGACTTTAGCTTCTACTACAAAGCTGTCTTCATCAAGACAGTATGGTATTGGCACAAAAACAGACACGTAGACCAATGGAATAGAATAGAGAACTCAGAATTGGACCCACAAATGTATGGCCAATTAATCTTTGACAAAGTGGGAAAGAGTATCCAATGGAAAAACGACAGCCTCTTTAACAGGTGATGCTGGTAGAACTGGACAACAACATGCGGAAGAATGAAACTAGATCATTTTCTCACACCAAACACAAAAAGAAACTCAAAATGGATAGAGGACCTGAATGTGAGACAGGAAACCATCAAAACCCTAGAGGAGAAAGCAAGAAGCAACCTCCTTGACCTCCACCGCAGCCATTTCTTACTTGACACATCCCCAAAAACAAAAGAATCAAGAGCAAAAATAAACTATTGGGACCTCAACAAGATTAAAAGCTTCTGCAAGGCAAAGGAGACGATCCGTAAAACTAATAGACAACCGACGGACTGGGGAAAGATAGTTGCAAATGACATATCAGATAAAGGGTTACTATCCAAAATCTATAAGGAACTCACCAAACTCCACACCTGAAAAACAAACAACCCAGTGAAGAAATGGGCAGAAGACATGAACAGACACTTCTCCAAAGAGGACATCCAGATGGCCAATAGACACATGAAACGATGCTCAGCATCCCTCCTCATCAGGGAAATACAAATAAAAACCACACTGAGATACCACCTCACACTGGTCAGAGTGGCTAAAATGAACAAATCAGGAGACTCTAGATGCTGGCGAGGATGTGGGGAAATGGGCACCCTCCTACACTGTTGGTGAGAATGTAAACTGGTGCGGCCCCTCTGGAAAACAGTATGGAGGTTCCTCAAAAAATTAACAATAGAACTCCCCTATGACCCAGCAGTAGCACTGCTAAGAATTTACCCAAGGGACACAGGGGCGCTGATGCATATAGGGCAGATGTACCCCAATGTTCATAGCAGCATTCTCAACAATAGCCAAATCATGGAAAGAGCCTAAGTGTCCATCAACAGACGAATGAATCAAGAAGATGTGGTTCATCTATACAATGGAATACTACATGGCAATGAGAAAGAATGAAATCTGGCCATGTGTAGCAACATGGATGGACCTTGAGGGTGTTACGCTGAGTGAAATAAGTCAGGCAGAGAAGGACAGATACCATGTGTTTGCACATATAGGTGGATTTGGAGGAACTTAACAGAGGACCGTGGGGGAAAGGGGAAAAATAGTTGGGGAGAGGGAGGAAGGTAAACCATGAGAGACTCTTGAATGCCGAGAACAAACTGAGGGCTGATGGGGGTGGGGGAGAGGGGAAGGGGGGTGACGGACATGGAGGAGGGCATTTTTTGGGATGAGCACTGGGTGTTATATGGAAACCAACTTGACAATAAACTATTTAAGAAAAAAAAAGAAATAATACAAAGAGATCCCAGTTTCTCCCGATGGAACCATTTTACAAACTTATAACAACATATCACAAGAATGTTGATATTAGTATGATTTTCAATCTTATTTAGACTTCCCCAGTTTTATTTGTATTCATGTGTGTGTGTGTCATGTGTATTTAGTTCTAGACAATTGAATCACTTCTGTAAGTTCATGTATCTACTATCACTCAAGATATAGAATAGATCAGGGATGCCTGGATGGCTCAGTTAGTACGGCATGGGATTCTTGATCTCAAGGTCTTGAGTTCAAGCCCCCATTGGGTGTAGAGCATACTTATAAAAAAAAGATATAGAATAGTTCAAACACCAAAGAATCCACAAAAGTTGCCCTTCTATAAACACAGCAATCTCTCCCTTGTTGCCACTCTTTACTTCATTCCTAAATCCTGGCAGCCATCTGTCACCATACATCGTTATTACAGTGTTGATGACTGTACCTTTATGTTGTACTTTTCATCTCCATGACTTATATAAATGGAAGTTTGTACCTCTTAATCCCCTTCATTTATTTCTCCCCTGCCCCCTCTGCCTACTGGCAATCAGGAAGCTGATGCCTTAGCCTGGGTATAAGCATTAGCATACCATACTTCAGCTGATACAGCAGATTGGGTGCATAGAAAAAGTGGCTACTATAGTGCATGGGTGGGAAGCCATATTGCCAAGGATGCCAGAATGCCCTTGAAACACGGTGACTTAGTTAATGCAGTCACAGCACGCTCTGTGTGTTCTAAACAATGCCCAAGGCAACTGCCAATGTTGTCTGGGGCCATCTCCTGGAATTTCCAACCAGTCATGGATTGGCAAATTATTTATACAGGCCTTCTCCCTCTGCTTGAGGGTTTCAAACATGTCGTGGTTTGTATGGCCACTGCATGTCTGGCCTAACCCAATATTTCCCCTATTGCTGCACAAACCAGGCCACCGCCATCAGGGGATTAGAGAAGCTGAGTACCATGGACAGATACTCCCATCAAATAGATGGTGATTGAGGGTCATATTTCAAAGGTCATAATATGCAAGACTGGGCCAAAGAACATGACAATGAATGACAGTTCCATCTTCGTTATAAGCAGCAAGGCTAACAGAAAGCAGAAGTAGATTAAATTACTAATAAGTAAAATCACTTTGTCTTGGTGGAATAAAGTACTGTCCCCGGCTTTAATACCTTTGAATGATTAGCAAGGAAGGCCTGTTGTCACGTACGCCAGACTGGGGACCCTGCCAAGGTATCCAATGCCGTAAAGGTATGAGAGTCTCAGGAAATAGCCATTGCCCAGTCATCATGAATCAATATGCTATGCTGCTAAAAACAGCACGCCCCACTTTGCCTGGGAAAGGCATTATCTACTGGAATTTGCAACGGGATGTCCTGCTGGGATGGCCAGATGGCCGCCAAACCAGCCACTTTCATGCTGGTGAAAGTCCTTGAGGACTACTCAGAGCACATGTGGAAGAGGGGAACATGTGAAGTTTAAGAGCTGGTCATGAGGGATGGAGTGTTGGAGGTAATTGAGAAGACTTGACTGCTAGTTGACTCTCAAGTTGGATCTGGACAACCAAAGGCTCCTTACCTCCTCCCTTGTCTTTGGATGGTACAGTTTGTCTACCATTCCCACCGTGGAAGCTATTCCAAGGACACAGCCTTGAGACAATCAGGTGTTGTGGCGATCACCTGGATGGTATGCATCACCAAACCCAGTTAAGGCTTCTATAAACTTTAAGATTCTGGCCAGCAGATGCAGAGATCCACTTGCTCCCTAAGACAAGCCACACAAGTAAGTTCCCTTGCTCGATAAAATTGCCACCTACCAATCTGAACTGGCTTGCCTCTTCCTTCAGTCTCTTCCTGCCCTCGGTGTACAGGAGGCAGTTTGTGATAAATTAATATAACAATACTACAAATATATAATCTCGCTGAAAGGGCTAGGAAAAAAGGAACCGACCTAAGTAACTTTGGAAAACAGCATTCTAGCTGGAAGCTGGAAGATTAAAGACCAAAGGAGCTTTATGGAACCCCTGTACTCTCGTTGGTTAATTTGTTCCTCACAAGCGTATGGGTTAACAATTCTCAAAGCACTTCACATGCATATTGGAGTTGAACAAGTCGAGAAATGGATAGTGGACGGTGGAAGTCAAGTTCTTCACTGCTGGTAAGCGAAGTAGCTGATAGACAAGAGCCGAAAGCCAGAATAATTCCTAGAGTACTGGAATAAAGTTGGAAACAGAGGTATGAATTCATGTTTAGCTTAATATAGACACAGGCGGACAGAGACAGAAACATTTTTAGTTGTGTGAGCACGCAAGCATATCTTTCCTAGCTTTGTCTGCTGAGAAGTGTTAGAAGCAATGGTTACCCAGTAGCAACAAGCAAATCAAGAGCCCCTGTTTTTGTTTCTAAAGACCACTTTCCAATAAAAGGAGCCAGGGCTACTTGTAGAAATAGCTGATTCTACCAGAGCTATGGAAGGGAAGTACAAAATCAACCTGGAGCATTTTATAGTACCAGAAAGTAAGGAAGCACACAAAAAAAGTTCAAAGGAATGAAATCATGCCAAAGGGACACAGGAATCAATCCGAAAGAGCTTCCAATGGCCCCAGCTGGAATGACTTAAGCAACAACCTCAATAACCTAGTATCGGATTATAATGCAAACTATAAAATAAATATACGAATCCTTGCAGATATAAATAAGCAATTGAATAAACACACAAATGGCAATAAAGAACCGAATCTTCCTTACAGAAGAATTCCATACATTATTATGTAGATACTCTTAACCAAGAGTCATTCTTTCTACTTCCCTCTCCCTCCACCGCTGAGTGTGACCTGGTCTTATTGAGTCACTTCCAAAAACTAGAGCACAGAAATGGGAACCACAGTAATTCTATAGCAATGTCACCTTAAACAAGTGAATGAAAGGAACACGATCGGTTATTAGTCATATTGTTAATATTATGTGCTCTCTGATATGACATGATGGGAAGAGCACTTTCCAAACCCAGAACCCCCATGTAATCATGGGAGAGAACATGGGAAAAACTCAAATTCAGAGATGGTCTACAAAATAGCTGCTGACCACTACTCCTTAAAACTCTCAAGGTCCTAAAAAATGAGAAAAGACTAGGGGTGCCTGGGTGGCTCAGTTGGTTAAGCGTCCAACTTCAGCTCAGGTCATGATCTCACTGTTTGTGGGTTTGAGCCCCACATCAGGCTCTGTGCTGACAGCTGGGAGCCTGGAGCCTGTTTCGGATTCTGTGTCTCCCTCTCTCTCTGACCCACCCCTGTTCACGCTGTCTCTCTCTCTCAGAAATAAATTTTAAAAAAACATTTAAAAACGAGGAAAGACTAAAACCACTGTAGACCAGAGGAGGCTAAAGAGACATGCCAATTATATAAAACACAGTATCTTGGATTGGATTCCATAACAGAGATAGGACATTCCTGGAAAAACTGAGGAGATCCGAGTAAAATCTAGAAAGAAATCATGAAGGCATGAAGTCATAAAATACGCCCTTTATCAGCAATGAGAACCACCATTAATTTAGCCTCAGTGAATTTTAATTTAATGTTATGAACTCTATTATCAGATATTTACCAATGAAAACTCTGTAATTAGTGCTCTTAAAGGACTTCATACATCAAAGTTATTAACCCAAATACTACAATTTATATAGCTTGCACTAAATGGAATATTTCCACTGGTTCCAAAGGAGAATATTCACCTTGCTCTCAGATTGGTAAATCAGCTCTATTTCTCATTTTCTCTCTCTCTGGGGGTGTTTCTCATTTTCTTTTCATATACCTCTTGTTTTCTCTTTTTCCTGGTGTGTTTGCTCCCTCGGACACTCTCTTCTGCCTTGTAACCTCATTTTATTTATTAGATGGATGACTTCCTCTAGAATTATATAAATAGTATAATCACCAAAGATTTTTCAGCCTCTCGTTTGTTGCTGTGAATCCAGAATCACATTATTGAAGACTGCTGAGCACAACGGATGTTATTATCTGCAGGGAAAGTAAAGAGAACCTTTGAAATCATACAGTCATATTTTTTTTCGCATTCCAGGCACTTACAAGGAATGCAAATGACTGTTTGAAAAATGGAAAAATAGATACGCCATATGTTTAAATTTATTTGCTAGCCCCCTGGTAGACGGAGTAGATGAAATCTTTTCCTACTTGCCTATTGTCTGCTGTGATCGTCTCTGTTCTATTTTTTTTCTTCTTCTGTGAAATAGGCAGTGAGATGATTTTGACAAAGCACCTCTGTTTCTCATCTACACCTGGTAAGCACGTTTCATACTATGGTTTCCAGACTCTTGTCTATTGTTCCTTAGACATATTCTTAGGGGGATAGAGAGCAAGAATTCTTTTTTCAATTGATCGAAAATTTCAATCCAATTGCAGTCCAAAAATATATAAAGAAAGTTAATCTTGATCATCTGGATAACTACTTCATCACCCAGTACAGCCAAAGAGTTCCAGGAACCAAAATTGTTTATTATTATGTTCACAAGGCCAACTATATTAGAACCTGCTACATGGAGGGCTTTTACAGAGGTTCAATGGAGAAGTGAGTCATCAAATAGCTCTCAGGGTAGAAGCTGCATCAAACAAAAGAAGTACCAGCCGTTGCAAGCAGGGTTATTTCACCATGTCAGTGAATTCATTGGGCAATCCTTTCTTCCTTTCCTTCCTTCTTTTCCTTCCTTCCTTCCTTCCTTCCTTCCTTGGTTCCTTCGTTCCTTCCTTGGTTCCTTCGTTCCTTCCTTCCTTCCTTTCCTTCCTTCCTTCCTTCTTTTGTTAATAGAAGAGTAAGACAAAAATAGTAAGTAGTAAACCTGCAATACCTGGTCTTAAGTTTTCAGTATTGGATTTTGGAGTGCAGTATTAAATTGATTATATCATCAAAGTCAAGGATTGGTGATTTAAAATTAGATCAGAGTTAAACTTGAAAAATTGCATTAGTAAAAATAGCAATGAGACACACGAAGGCCCATCGTTCTCCATATAGAAAGGATCAATTAAACAAAAATAACAAAACACTCAAATATAGCTGCCTACTTTTATCAAAACCAGCGCCATCAAATTAGTTTTAGGGAAACATCCTTGATCACATTAAGTTAATATTTGGAGTTTTATTTATTTTATTTTGTGGTTTTGTTTGCATTTATAATTCATTATCATTTAACAAGCGAAAGGGTTTCTATTTAGCTTTATGGCTACACAAACCGGAGAATCATTTCCAGTAATATGACGATGAGTGTAAGATATTTTAGGACTGGGGAGAAATTAAGGAGCAACAGTGGTATGAGCAGTGATTTCAGGTGAGAGAGAGCATTCAGGACTAGATAGAGGAGATTGAAGTTAACAGAGGAAGAAATAAGAAACCAGTGACAGAAAATTAATCCGTCATCATTCTACAGAGGGGGGTGGATCGGGGAAAGCATGGGACCAGGGAAGAATGATGTTACAGAAATTTGGACACAAGGTGATAATGACAAAAATAATAGAGAGAAAGGCATTTTGAAATAAAATAGAATATAACAGAATGATTGCACCACGATGCTACCTGGAATATAAACAGAATTACTCTGGATCTTTGGTTTTCTTCTTTTCCAAAGAGTAAGGGATAGTCATCTTGGAGCCAAAGCAAGACCTTAGTACTAAAAGATCAGAGATTTGGTGGTGGGTCTGATAACTACTTACAGGCATTCATATAGTCTTTGTGGTCTCAATTATAATTTCTTTTAATGTTTATTTATTTTTGAGAGAGAGAGAGAAAGACAGAGAGACTGAGCGTGAGCAGGGGAGGGGCAGAGAGAGACACACACACACGGAATCTGAAGCAGGCTCCAGGCTCTGAGCTGTCAGCACAGAGCCCGACCCAGGGCTCGAACTCATGAACTGTGAGATCATGACCTGAGCGGAAGTTGGACACTTAACTGACTGAACCACCCAGGGGCCCCCAATGATCTTATCTATAAAGAAAATGGATTACCCAGAAGGGTGGATTTCAAATACCATCCTACTAGCCACCACCCCACCCCCTGCCACTGTTGAAAACTTATTCTAAGACAGCTGGCATCTTACATAAAACTCAAAAGGTTGAGAAAGATAAAAGCAGCCCAGGAGTTCATAAAAACGTCTACATATATCTACCATACAATCCAGCCATTCCACTCATAGGTATTTATTCGCCTGAGAAAAAGGAAAGCATACGTCAGTACAAAGACTCGTGTAAGAATTTTATAGCAGTTTTATTTGTAAGGTCCACCAACAGATGAATACATTAATAAAATTGTGATCCCTCTACCCCTCCCCTGCTTGTGCTCTCCCCAAAATAGATATTAAAAATTAATTAATTAATTAAAAGAAATTTTCTATCGATACCCATAACATGAATGAATCACAAAATAACTAAGTCTAGTGAAAGAATCCCAACACAAGAGAGTACATTATTATATAATTTGGAAAACTCCAGAAAATGCAAAATCTTCTACAGTGACAGTAATTAGATCAGTGGTTGCTTTAGGATGGATAGAGAGATGGGGGAGGGAGAATTATAAAGGGGCACCAAGAAACTTCTAGGGAGGATGGATGTATTCACTCCCTTGGTAGTAGTGATGGTTTTAAGGATATATGTGTGTGTATATATACGTGTATATATATATGTCAAAATTTATCAAATTTTACACTTTCATTATATGTAGTTTGTCAATTACATCTCAATAAAGCTATTCTTTTTTATTAAAACAATTTTTTTAATGTTTATTTATTTTTGAGAGAGACAGAGCACGAGCAGGGGAAGGGCAGAGGGAGAGAGAGACACACACAGAATCTGAAGCAGGCTCCAGGTTCCGAGCTCTGAGCACAGAGCCCGACACGGGGCTCGAACTCACGAACCGCAAGATCACGACCTGAGCCAAAGTCGGACGCTTAACTGACTGAGCCACCCAGATGCCCCTCAGTAAAACTGTTCTAAAAAAATACAGAGAGATCTTGACATTCGACACCTGGTAGCTGGTTTAGTTACTTCCAGTTAAGGCAAGGTATTCTTTGGCTGGACAAAAACAATATCACAGGATATAGACCTCAGACAAGGACTCCCCAGAACTGTGACAGAACAAAATAACTGAAACACCACTTCATACTTCATAATGATGCCCAAGCGGACATATTAACAGAGACATTATGCAATCACAAAATGACCAAACACTACCACACCACCTTCTCGGCTAACATGAGTGCCAACGGCTTCTTCAGTGAATGTTCTAGCTCCACTCCTTTCCTCCCAGCTCTTAGATAAAAACAAAGATACCTAATCATCGAATTGCCCCAGATTCTGGACAGCAGTCAATTCAAAAACAGTCCCTTGCCTCCTGAACCTTCCCACCAAAAAAGAAAAACAAAATGTAATACAGGCCTCAAAGCTGTAATAAGCAACCCCCTTTCTCTTGCCCATTTCTTCCCTCAGAGAATCTCCAATGTTTCTCCACAGTGTGCAGCACCCCCACCCCCACCAACCTTGCTACAATGATAATAAACCCACATTTATTAACTAAGAAGGTTCCTGGTGATCTCTGGCTGGTGGGCATAACAAAGAAACTCTTGGTAGTCGAGTACTCTCAACCGTGGGATGTGGGAATCCTCTCTGTCGTGTCTGCCATTCTCTCCACTCGTGGGGAGCACTTTGGAAGCCCCTGAGGCAGAAAATCTCTAAGCACTACTAAAATCCATACTTTCATGATGTTGATGATGATAATCTCAGTTCCTAGAGATTAATGACAGTCTTTATTCAGTTTTTTAATTGTGACAGTCTCTTGAGAAGACGTGGAATGTCTTTTGACATCAGTATTGTGTCTGAGGTTGCTGACCAGCACAGTTAACATAGAGGCTGTTATTTATATAGAGAAATCATCCTGACGTCTCTTTAAAAGCTGAAACTATGCTCGCTCTGCGGCGGTGGGGAGAGAAATTCCATTTCTGCTGACTTAAAAGAGATTGATCCATGAATGTGCTTTCCTTCGCTTCCTGCTGATAAATGCTTTTCCCCTGCTATTTTCCTGAGTTATTTCTGTCCCTGGATTCTCATCTTGAATAAGCAGACAGGGAATTGAGATGGAGAACAGACTTGAATAT
Organism: Hyaena hyaena; assembly: GCF_003009895.1. Lineage (NCBI taxonomy): Eukaryota > Metazoa > Chordata > Mammalia > Carnivora > Hyaenidae > Hyaena > Hyaena hyaena. The sequence continues at coordinate 353,107 of NW_024080644.1, read as the reverse complement.
TTGGGATGCTTTCCAGAATGCACTGGCCAATGATGGAAAACTGTGATAGGGCAAAGAAAATTTGCTTCATGAGAGATATTTTTAGACCTTTAAATATACCCAAATGCCAAACTTACTTTAAAAAAAAAAAAAGGCGAGAGTATGTATGTAGAAACTTCTTTTTCTGTCCTACTAAAATCCTAAAAGGAATTTACTATCCGCTGTCTCATCTATGCTGTCGCTTTAAAGAGCTCTAGAAGGTGGTTCCTGGGTGGCTCAGTCAGTTAGGCATCCAACTTCGGCTCAGGTCATGATCTCGCGGTTCCTGAGTTCGAGCCCTGCGTCGGGTTCTCAGAGCCTGGAGCCTGTTTCGAATTCTGTGTCTCCCTCTCTCTCTATGCCCCTCCCCAGTTAGCACTGGTTCTCTCTCTCTCTCTCTCTCCCTCTCTCTCTCTCAAAAATAAATAAATGTTAAAACAAATTTAAAAATGTTTTAAAAATAAAGAGTTTTAGAAGGGAAACTTTCCATCACTTTTTGTTGTTTAAATATGTATAACAACAGGTAGCACAGTGATAGACGCCAAAGATTAAAAGAATATTAAAGCTGAGAAGGTAGCTTTTAATATGTGGTTAAAATTCTTCGCTTTTAGGATAAAGGGGGAGGGGAGCACAGAAATGCTGGGAACAAAATAGAAACGCCATCTTCTCATATTGTATTTATAGGTCCAGGCATGACAGTTTTGATGCCACCATCTATATTCTGGGACTGAGGCGCAGTTGGGGACAGACGCTACATAAGGCTGAAAAAACCATAAAATGTCAATGGAGTTAGAAAGCAAGGCCCTGGAGACAGGAAGCTAAGATTCTCATCTTAGCAAAGGCACTCGCCAACTGTACCAACTTTGGGTAATTTACAAAACCTCTCTAACCTGGGGGGCGCCTAGGTGGCTCAGTGGGTTAAGCGTCTGACTTCAACTCAGGTCACAATCTCGCAGTTTGTGAGTTCGAGCCCCGCATCGGACTCTGTGCTGACAGCTCGGAGCCTGGAGCCTGCTTCAGATTCTGTGTCTCCTTGTCTCTCTGGCCCTAGCCCACTCGCATTTTGTCTCTGTCTCTCTTAAAAATAAATAAACATTTAAAAATAAAATAAAAACAAAAACCTCTCTAACTCTTAATGTCATTTTCTGAAAAGTGGTACCGGCTTCAAATGGGGCCTATCAGGATTACACAAAATAATGGAATAAAAGCTCTTAGCGTAGAACTTGCCACACTGTAGGCCCTATTAAAAGATTAGCTACTACTATTACTACCGCTACTATTTGCTGGAAAGAACTGTAATTATATTCTAGCACTGAGCACTGTTTTAAATTTCTATCACAGTAATGCACATACCTGCAAATGTAAAGCATTACTAAGAGTTTATAATTAAACAGCCTGACCATTTCCTTTCACATGTGATTCTCTCTCCCCAGAGGGAACAACTCAATTCTTCTGGCTGTGATTTTTCTGCTTTTAGTATATATTTTCATATTTCGAAACAACACACTACCCTGTTACTTATTAATTTTTCCATTTCAAACACCGTACATTAATTCTTGTGACAAAAACTTAGAACTTTGCATTCTTACACAACCCCACACTAACTTCCCTTTCTGTGCCCGTCCCTATTCTAACAGAGCAATACCTCTTTTTGACAAATTGAATAATCAGAGTTTATATTATCACAACTAAATATGTATGATTTAAACTTAAACCACTTGTCTATGATAATCACACTTCTTTTCCTGTACACCTTTGTGTATTCCTGGAAATTAGTATAATTGCTACATTTATTCCTTTGTTTAGCTTCTTGTTTTAAAAAATTTTTAATGTTTATTTATTTTTGAGAGAGAGAGATTGAGAGAGCGAGCGAGCAGGGGAGGGGCAGAGAGAGGAGATACACAGTCCGAAGCAGGCTCCAGGCTGTCAGTGCAAAGCCCGACATGGGGCTCCAACCCACAAACTATGAGATCATGGCCTGAGCCGAAGTCAGATGCTTAACCAACTGAGCCTACCCAGGTCCCTTGTTTAGCTTTCTTCTTTATTTTTTCCCCCTCCTGTTTAGCTTTCTACTTATTTCTCAATAATTCTTGGTATACTCATCCATAAAAACAAAATTCCTCCCAATTCAATGAAATGGATCAGTTCATTTCTCTGACAGGGTTGTGGAAAGTTGCATGAAGACCTCGATCTTCTTCATTAAATCCTCTGTTGTGTGCTGCATTGCAGACATCATTAATACGCCCTCTGTCCATATTCCTGAGAAGTTCCTTTGTCTCTGCTATGCTAAGCCCCCTAATATGGGGACCCTGATTTTTTTTCTCCTTCTTGGCTTATTCCCTTTTTCAGTTCGGACACACTTTCTAGGAGCTTTCTTAGAAAGATGCACAGGAACCATTCTGGAGAACTTCGGTGTCCAAAATCTTATGCATTTTATCGTTAATTCTGATTCATAATTTGGCTAAAACTCCAAGAACCAAGGACCCAACGTGGAAGTCATTTCTCAGAATTTCGAGCAGTTTGCTTGATGGCTTTGAGTTTCCATTTTTACCCTCGAGAAATCTAATGCCATTCGTACCCCAGACCTTTATGTTAGCATAAAATCTATTTTCCCTCCTCTGGAAGTTTTAAAGGTAGTCTTTGTGCCCATAACGTTGTGAGATATAATAATGTCATATTTTATGACAGGTATTTTTCCATTACAAGCATTTTATTTTTTTATTTTTTTTTAATTTTTAATGTTTTATTTATTTCTAGAGGAGAGAGAGAGAGAGCGCGAGCAGGGGAGGGCCAGAGAGAGAGGGAGTCACAGACTGAAACAGGCTCCAGGCTCCGAGCTGGCAGTCAGCACAGAGCCCGACGTGGGGCTCGAACCCACGAACCGTGAGATCATGACCTAAGCGAAAGTCGGACGCCTAACCAACTAAGCCACCCAGGCGCCCCCGCATTTTTTTTTTTTTTTAGAAAGAAAGAGAGAGAGAGAGAGAGAGAGAACAAGCAGAGAAGGGGCAGAGGGAGAAGGAGAAAGAAAATCTTAAGCAGGCTCCAGCCCAGCACAGAGCCTAACACAGGGCTAGATCTCACAACCATGAGATCATGACCTGAGCTGAAATCTAGAGTCAGAAGCTTAACCGACTGAGCCACCCAGGTGCTCTTCAAATATAAGCATTTAATATCAATTTCCCTGTAAGCACAGCTTTAGCTGTGTCCTGTACGTTCTGATACATTGTATTTTCATATTCATTCAATTAAAAATATTTTTGCATTTCCCTGACACTCTTTGATTCCTGGATTATATAGAATAGAAGTGTGTTGTTGAATTTCTATTAGCTTCCTGTTATTAGTTTTTCATTTAATTCCATTATGGACAAAGATCATACACGAAAGGATTTCCATTCTTTGATATTTGTTAAGGTTTATTCTATGTCCAGGATATGATCTATCTTCATGAATATTCCGTAATACACAAATAAATGCATATTATGTTGTTGTCAAGTGGAGAGTTCTCTAAATGCCAGTTAGATCCAGTTTGTGGACTGTATTGTCCAAAATCTTTGCTGATTTTCTGTTGACTACTTCTATAGAATACTAAAGAAGAACGCTGACTTTTTCTCTTGGTTCTGTAAATTGTCATTTCATGTATTTTGCACTTGAATATTCCATCTTTGGAGATTTTCAGTCATCATGTATTTCAAGAATTTTATTTTGGTATCTCACTCTTTTTCTTAAGGCAGTGACATAAAGGTTAGATCTTTTGTTGTTGACCCCACAGTCTCTGTGGCTCTGTGAGTTATTTTCTATCTTTTTTCTCTCTACTGTCTAGATTAAGTAATTCCTATTGATCTATCCTCAAGTTCAAGACTCTTCCCTCTGTCATTTCCATTCTACTATTGAGACTGCCCAGTGACTTTTTTTGCTTCAGTTCTATTTTTCCACCCTAGATTTTGTTATTTATATCTTCTTTTTCTTGTGAGATACTTTGCATTTTAGCTTTTGTTTCACGAGGGTCCACCATTACTCTGTTCAAACATTTTTAGAATAGACTCTTTGAAGTCTTTGTCAGATCATACCAATATCTATGTCACCTCGGTATTGGCATCTGTTGACTGTATTTTTCCATGTGAGTTGAGATTTTAGTGATTCTTTCTATGTCACATAAGTTTGGAATGTACCCTGGGCATTTTGAATATTAGGTCATGAGCCTCTGGTTTTGTTTATAGTCTATGGAGAATATATACATTTGTTTTAGCAAGAACTTGACCTGCTTAGATTGAAGCTGCAATGTCCAACCCATCTTCCATGGACTGTGGTTTCAGATCAGTTCAGTTTTGAAAAACTTTGTAGTGCTATTCAGATGTGTCCGGTATATGCACCACCCACCGGTCAGTCTGGGAGCCAGGCCAAGGTCTATCTACTAGCTCAATCCTCAACGCTTTTGGCATACGAAATGTAATGAGATCCATTCACACACAGGTGAGCCGTGGATAAGCGAGAGGTTTAGGAACAGTTTTATAGGGTTGTTTCAGTATCTTGGGAGACAGAAGCTTGCTCTGGAAGTTGAGTGACAGAGGGGCTGAGGAAGAGCTATTTTACATTTATTAACAAACACACCAATAGAGAAAACAATAATGAGTGAATTACATGAACAAGAAACTTACCGAAGAGTAAAAAAGATGACAAAAATGAAGAGATGCTCAACTTCACGTCATGGAAAGTGCCTATTGACATCATAATGAGAGACCATTCACTCCACTATGGTTGAAAAAAATTAAAAGTCTGATAATATCAAAGGTTACTACTAATGGAAAACAACAGAGCCTGGTGGAAGTGTCATGACACCACCACTTGTGGAAAATACCTTGGTGATAACTAGTAAAGTTGAGAACAAACACACAAGATGAAGCAGCATATACACCCTTAGTTATTTGCCCTGGGAGAGTCTAGTTCACTTAATAAAAAGAGAAGCGTACAAAATGTTCTTAGCAGAAATATTTGTAATCGCCAAAAAAATGGGAAACAACCTAAGTGCTGACTGAATAAACAAAAGATGTTCTATTTGTATAGTAGAATATTATACAACAATGAGAATAATGGACTGGAGCTACAAATATTAACATGGAAGAATAAAACAAATAAGATACAAACGAGAAAAGGAAATTTCAGAATTATAAATACAACATATAGACTTCCCATGAAATCTTTTTCATCAAGTTGAAAAATATGTAAGCAATACTATATATTACTTATATATGTATAAACATGTATTAATACAGAGCTATAATTACTTATATATGTATATAAAGAAGAGTTTATATATGTATTTGTGTATATACATATACACACATGCACACACACATATATCTATATATACTTCAGCTGTATTAATGTTTCATATTTTTCATTTCTTTTCTTTTTTCTTTTGGAGAGAGAGAGAGAGAGAGAGACTGAGAGTGAGCTGGGGAAGGGCAGAGGGAAAGGGAGAGAGAGAATCTTAATCAGGCTCCATGCCCAGCTCCAAGCCCGATGCAGGGCTGGATCTCATGTCCGTGAGATCATGACCTGAGCTGAAACCAAGAGTTAGATGGTGAACCAACTAAGCCACCCAGGAGCCCCAATAATGTTTAATTTCTTAGGATGAATGGTGGGTACATTGTTATTGGTTTCATTACCCTCTATACATGAAAAAAAAAAACTGTGGCAAAGGCATACCACTTGAAATTTACGTGTGTCTTGTCATTTCATTGAATCTGTCTGTGATGTAAGGACCAAGCAAAGCAGCCCCCAGTCATCATTTACTATGGCCCCTCCTACCATTTCCTTCCACCACGTATACTACAAGCATCCACACTGGCATTCCAGGTATTATTCAAATAAATCTTAGATTTGACCACATTTCTACCTTTTCTGGGATTTTCCTTCTGTGTAGAATGCCTTTCCCTATACATATACCAGAATATTATCTTTTCTTCAAGCTATACCTCAGTCCAACTATAAGAAGCTGTCCCCAACACAGTGGCCTTCTGGAGCCACCTTGTACCAGCTTGCAAAAGCCACCTGTTGTCTTTTCAGAAATTTTTGAGCCCGCTGACATCATGTTGGTAGCTTGAAATTGGCCCTGGTGAAAACATTTATACCATCAAGAGTGGCAAATGGTACAAATCAGGGCTTTATCCCCAGAGGGTCAGTTATTAAACATTTACCAGCACACCACTGCCCATGCCTCCTGATAGAATTTATCCTTCCTCCCCTTATACTTTCTTGGCATTCTGGGGGCACTCATAAATCAATCTCATTCATCCTTCTCTCTCCCACAATACCTAGCAGAGTCTCTTCAATATGACAGGCACTCAATCATTTGAGGAGTTGAATGTTCAAAAAAACGAAGAGGTTCAAATTTCCCCCTTATCCAACCAAGAGTGAATTGGGGAGGTACAGTGTTCCCACCGGAGATCTGGCAAGTCATATGAGGAGAGTTAGATAATACACTTAACCGGGAAGGGGAAAAACAATTTTTAAAAATAATATGGCATATAATACTCCCACTACTTACACTTTCTCTTAATCTTAATAATCATTGAATTTCAATTATCAGGGGAACACTTCTTTATTCTCACGAAATGTACTTTTCTATTTGTACAGATCAAAGAGAAGACTTAGATACTTTGTAATGCTTTACAGTTTGAAACAAAGGAAATTGCTAACCATTTTTATACAGTTGCCTGAGAGAAATAAAGCTTTAAAAAAATTGAAAACAAAATAGTTATAATTGAGGGAGGGAGTTTGAGGAAGAAAACATGTGAAAATCACTTTCCTACACAGCAGTATGGCAGGCTACACACCTTAAAAAAAATATCTCACTAAATGTAACTAAAATACCTTGTTTCATGAAGGATCTAATTATTTGTCATGTATCAACGAGCCTTCAAATTAGTAACCATCGCTCAAAGCTGAAAATCAAATTAAAGCAGAAACTCAGAGAGGTGAAGGAAGCATTAATCTAGCTTTGATCTTGAGAATGTTTGCCAAACCAAGTGAACTTGAGCTTCAGCTATCCTGGCCTCATGGGCATGGGGGATAGGATACAAAGCTCTGAGCCTACCCAGAGCAGAAAGTCTGACAGAAGATCACTCTCTTTGGGTTTTTTTTTTTTTTAGGTTTTATTTATTTATTTATTTATTTTTAAAATTTTTTAATGTTTTATTTATTTCTAGGAGAGAGAGAGAGACAGCGTGAGCAGGGGAGGGTCAGAGAGAGAGGGAGTCACAGACTGAAACAAGCTCCAGGCTCTGAGCCGGCAGTCAGCACAGAGCCCGACGCGGGGCTCAAACCCACGAACCGCGAGATCATGACCTAAGCGAAAGTCGGACGCTTAACCGACTAAGCCACCCAGGCGCCCCTTATTTATTTATTTTGAAAGAGACAGAGACAGCGTGAGTGTGAAGGGGAAGAAAGAGAGAGAGAGAATTCCAAGCAGACTCTGCACTGCTAGCACAAAGCCCAATGCGGGGTTCGAACTCACGAACCATGAGATCATGACCTGAGCCGAAATCAAGAGTTGGACGCTTAACTGACTGCACCACCCAGGCGCCCCTAACAGAAGATCACCTTTATGCCTATATACCTGCATTATGCTGGAACTCAGTAGGCTATACCTTCAAAATAAAAGTGAATTGGATACTTCCTTCTACAAAATCACTAAAAGAAAGTGCTTATATTAAAACTTGGTAATGAATGGAGCGGGGAGGTGGGGAATCTCCCTTGAGAATATGTGTAGCAACAGGTTATTTCTCATGTAGATTGCAGCTGGAATTCACACACTTGGGGTGATCCACTTAAACCTAAGGAGATTTAGTTAAAGCGGTCCTGGGCTAAACATGCTCCGTGTACTTGACAGAAGGCAAAATCTCCTTTGAACAAACTTGAGTTTCAACCTTTACCTCAAAGAATTGTCTTAGATCAAGTTCCTAAAAATATGAATCACAGTCAAAAGGATTAAACACCAAACATGGGGAGAGCAAAGCAGAAAAAACAATAGAGCACAGAATCGGACCTAAAATGATGCAGATACTGAATTATTAGAAACACCATAGGTTTCCTAAATCAGTTCAATATGTTTAAAGATACAAAAGGAGACAAAATAAGAATAACGAACAACACACTCTGCAAACACACAAGCAGATTTGAAAAAAAATCAAGGTGGCAGAAACAGAACTGAAAATTTAAAACTCAATAAATGGGTTTAACTACAGATGCGAAATAATATGAACCACAATATAGATGTGATGAAATTATTAATATCTCATTAACACTAACCCAGGGAGAAACTGAAAAACTAAACTACTATAATCACTTAACACTTAGAAATTTTTTATTACTTTATTTTTATTTTACTATTAATTTGTTATAATTATTAAATTGTTAAATTATTATGAATAATGATAAAAATATTTTAAATTTCATTATTAACACTTAATAACATTTTTTATTTTATTTTTGAGAGAGAGAGAGAGAGAGAGTGACAGAGTGCAAGCGGGAGAGAGGTAGAGAGAGAGGGGGACACAGAATCTGAAGCAGGCTCCAGGCTCTGAGCTGTCAGCACAGAGCCTGATGCGGGGCTTGAACCCACAAACTGCGAGATCATGACCTAAGCTGATGTCAGATGCTTAACTGACTGAGCCACCCGGGCACCCCTGTGTTTTTTTGTTTCAGATGCTTAACTGACTGAGCCACCAAGGTGCCCCATTAAATACTTTAATTAAGTAGCTAAAAGTTTTATCACAACCTTTTGGTCAGGGTTAAATTCCTTACAAGGTCAATTTCAAACACATATGGATATACATTTTTTTTCCATGTACTAACATATAAAGCCAGTCTCAATAAATTCTGAAAGATCTCATAGACTATCTTCTCTGACCAGAAAACAATTAAGTTAGAAATCAATGTCATGAAGATAATTTTAAAACTCCAAGTGTTACACACTTAGGAAATACACTACTAAATATCACATAGGTCAAAGAAGAAATATTAACAGAAATTAGAAAATATTTACCACTGAATTATAATGACAGACCTTTACATAAAATTATGTGGGATGCAGCTACTGCAGAGCATACTGGGAGATTTTAAGTTTTATAAACGGAAATTGACCTACAGATCCAATTAAATTCCAAACAAATGTCAAAATAATTGTTTTATAAAATTCACACACTTATCCTAAAAAATATGTGGAATTTTATATCGCCAAGGATATCCAAGGCTTAAGAAGTTGAAAGCCTTGCCTTACCTGAAATCAAGAGTTATTATAAGGCTATAGTAATAACACAACAAAGTATTGGCCTAGAGGTAGACAAATTGGCCACTGGACTAAAACAGAGGTCCCGAAAAGCATCTAATCTATATATCTACATATCTCTATATACCTCTAGATATCGATAGATATATAGATATGGAAACTTGGTATATGACAAAGCTTTATGGAAAATCTGTGCAGAAGAGAGAGATAGTTCAATAACTGGTGATGTGGCATTTGGCTATCAAAATGGGAAAAAATTATATAGAGTCTCTGTCTCGTAGAAAACACAAAAATCAGTTAAGTGGGTCTTAGGACTTTGCTTTTTTTTTTTTTAATGTTTACTCATTTTTGAGAGAGAGAGACAGTGGGAGCAGGGGAGGGGCAGTGAGAGAGGGAGACACAGAATCCAAATCAGTATCCAGGCTCTGAGGTGTCAGCATAGAACCCGGGGCGGGGCTAGAACTCCCGAACTGTGAGATCATGACCTGAGCCAAAGTGCAACGCTTAACCAACTGAGCCACCCAGGCGCCCCTGCAGTTTTTGTTTTTAAGTTTATTTATTTGTTTTGAGAGACAGCACCAGTGGGGGAAGAGCAGAGAGAGAGAGAGAGAGAGAATCCTAGACAGGCTCCCGCACTGTCAGCGTGGAGCCCGACTTGGAGCTCAAACTCAAAAACAATGAAATCATGACCTTAGCTGAAATCAAGAGTCAGACACTTAACCTGAGCCACCCAGGCACCCCATAGGACTTAACTTTGAATAACGACTAATAATACTTTTAGAAGGAAATATAAGAGATTGTATTTTTTAGCATTGTTAAGGAGAGAATTTCTTAAAGACACAAAAACATAAATAATAAAGAGAAATACTGATAAATTTGACTATGTTATGTTTGAGACCTTCTAGAGATAGTTCAAAACAACGAAAGTCACAAATGGGGAAATGAGGCTTGAGACAAATATGAGTGGCCCGGAATTCATATCTAGACCACATAAAGAACTCTTACAAGGCAATAATGAAAAGACAAATATCCCAATTTTAAAAACAGAGAGAGAAAAAAATCCCAAAGACACACTTCATAGACGAGGAAACATAAGGGACAATTAATTACATGAAATAGCAATTAATTTTATTAGTAACCAGGGAAAATCGAATTCAAACTACAAAGAGAGGGGTACTATTATATACTGACCAGCTGGCAAACATTGGAAATGTGAACAATATCATGCACTGACTGGTGGAGTGGGGAGGGGAAATGTAATACAGTTTTACAATTACTTTAGAAAGGAATTTATCAGTAATTGAAGAAGTGAAACGAGCAAACCTCGTGGGCCAGAAACTGATCGCTTTATGTGTATGTCCTAGAGAAATCAGGCAGATACATCTAAGGGTGCATTTACAAAAATGCCAATGTTTGTACTGAGCGTGGTTTATAATATCGTAAAATTGGAACCTTCCCACGCACATGGAGATCAACAGCAGGATGGAAAAATAACACTGAGGCATGCCCATGCTATGAAGTAGCGCTTAGCAGTATAAAGGAATGAAATGCAGTTGCACGGAACAGTTTGTGTGAATCTCGGAAACACCATGCTCTGGCCCCACCCCCCCAAAAGTGGAAAAGAAGGTGTACAGTTTGTTCAAAGCATAAAATTAAAAAAAAAATACAGAAAATGTTACCATTGTATTTTTAGGACTATAAAAGTATGCAGTAAAAGATTTAAAAAAATCAAGGAGATGGGCAAAATGGGTGAAGGGGAGAAGAAGATACAGGCTTCCAGTTATGGAATGAATAAGTCAAGGGGATGAAAGGGAATATAGTCGATGATACTGTAATAGTGATGTATGGTGGCAGATGGTAGCTACACTTGTGGTCAGCATAACATCATGTATAGACTTGTGAACCACTCTGCTGTACACCTGAAACTCATGTAACGTTGTGTGTCAACTATATTTCAATTAAAAAGAGGGGCGCCTGGGGGGCTCAGTTGGTGAAGTATCCCATCCGACTTTGGCTCGGGTCATGATCTCGTGGTTTGGAAGTTCAAGCCCAGTGTGGGGTTCTGTGCTGACAGCTCAGAGCCTGGAGCCTGCTTTGGATTCTGTGCCTCCCTCTCTGCCCCTCCCCTGCTCGTGCTCTCTCTGAAATAAACATTAAAAATTTTTAAAAACGAAAGAAAAATGAAGGAGTTGCCTCTGAAGAGGGAAGTGATGAGGGTTGAGATCACGATGTTTCTCACCGAGAGTCTCATAGATATTACCCTTGTTCTGAAATCGGTTGAAAGGGGTACATGGGTGTTCCTTGTATTATTGCTCTACCTTATACATATTTTATAAACATTCTTCTACATCCACTCAATATTTAATAAGAGCAATCTTGCAACACAGAGAGCAGGAGCAGGGGTGTGCATTTCTGTTGTTTACCTGGGCAAACGGCTACAGCCAACCTTAGAAGGTAGAGTGTGGAGTATGATTTGGGTAAATTACAGCAAGCTCTTCTCAGTGGGCTGGTGCCAAGATTTGAAACTTAAGAATAATACCTCTACTCAAGCATTACTTCCTCTGTGTTTACTTTAGAAAATGCAAAAGGCCACAGGGTAGGTGAATTCTGGACTCTTATTCACAAAATCAAAACGACTCGAAGAAATGAGCATGCATTCAACCCTAATTTTTGTTTCTTGAATCACACAGATCAATCGCCAGTAACTAGAAATTGGTATGTTGCTAAGATTCTACCGCCTTGCAAAAGAGAGCGCTAAAGGTCTAAAAAGGGAACAGCATTTGTTTTCTGGGGGGTTTATCTCATCTCAGTAGTTTATTCTTATTGTTACTGGATTTCTCATTTTTCCTGTAATCTAACACAATATGCTCCTGAAAAAAATGTTAAGAAACCAATTTGCCTGAATGTTGACAGTATTAAGCTCAGTAAGAAAAATAGGAATGTATGGATTTGGATTTGAATAATTAGTATTTACAAATCCCCTTCTCTATTTTTGCACTATGTCTTGATATGAAATTCAATTCTTTGCTGCCAAAACTGGCTGTAGAGAGGGAAAAAAATGTATGTTAAATTTATTCCAAATATTGAGACAGAGGAGTATTACTTCTGCCAAATTGAGGTATAATCTGAAGGTTTGGGTTCTTAAATATTAACACAGTCTTAAAGTACATATTGAAATATAACATATACTCTATTCAGATTCTGAATCAATATTGACAATTTCAAGTATTTATCAGGTTTATGAATACTCAGGAAAATAAAGAAGAGTTCACATAAATAAAAACAAGGGATGGGGGGTAGGGGTGGTGTTTGCTGGTAGCACATGGGGGGGGAACGCTCCATCTAAAGAAGAATCTGCTGGAAATTCTAGATTTAATTGGGTAGTGTAGCTACAGCAATAGGCCCTTGTCAGAAATAGTCCATGAGCGGCTCTATGATCGCGTACTTCTGCCCAATAGGAAAAGGAAGGAGAGGAAAATATTAGTTTTTAAAACTCAGGGCAGAATCAAAGGCCCCTGAATTAGCCTCAGGGAAATAAATAGACTTACCTGTGACTCCAGCGCCGCTAGCCCTTTGCGGAGGCTCGATCCCAGGCTGTAGGAAGAATAGGAAGGTGGCCCCAGCTCCGGGGCCTTGACATTTCCACCTCGTACTGACTCCGTAGTTGACAGCACATGGTTCTGTGCCACTGTGATGAGCCTGTGTCGTGTCCCATCCACACCACTGGTAAGCACTGGGAGCAAAATAAAAGACACTAGTCACGCTTGAAGGAAAGGGTTGATGGGGCATTTTGTACTCCTAATCGCTGTGTTTCCTAGGACTTCCTTAGAAGGTACAAACTGAGAAAAATGCAAATGACGCTGTTAGGAAAAGACACAGCTATCCCTCTTCCTGACTTTGGCCTGGCCTTGGTGCCATATAGCCACACTAACCATTTGCAGCCATCCTGGGCAGTGGCTGTCATCACCCCATTTTACAGATGGGGAAACACAACAAGTTGAGGGAGTTGTTCGAGTGTAGCCAGCTATCATGTAGCTGAGCTGGAACCAGGTGTCACCAGCCCTGCTGGGTCATCACCAAATGGAGGCCTGTTAGATGCAGACTGTTAGCTAACAGCGAAACGGTGCTATTTCCTCCTCGTAAGATGCTGCTCATAAGCGGGGACATCTCATGTAATATAATTGCCTAGTACCTACTGTATATTGACTGGGTTTGGTCAAGCCTTGGGCCCGGTGTATTACATACATTATCTCAATCGATCCTTGAAAGAATCCTACAAGGTAGGTAAGCTGTCCATTATCAGGCAGATGACGAGAAAACATTCGGAGGGAATAAGGGGCTGAAAGGCAGCCATCTACTTTCTGACGGACGTGAGAGTGGTTACAATCGACGCCATGAACGTGCATCTGCTCTGTTAGCACAGGCTGTTGCTTAGACTGTTGATCACAGATGAATGAAAATATCAAAGTTTCCCAAAGATGCTTTTGTTCATTCATAGTTTACAAAAGACTCAGGGAACATACATTTTGCAGTTCCAGTATTATTTGCTTTGTGGTATTACTTTCTGAGACTGCAGGAGAAAGCTCTCCCTCACTCTCTGGCACTGCCATTGGCTACAGAGCTGGTTGTCAAGGACCAGGGAGTCTGTGTCGCTATGTCTTCTGTCCCCCAGCCTGCAAACATCTAGACTTTCAAATACTATAGCTTAGGGGCACCTGGGGGGGGGGGGCTCAGTAGGTTGAGCGTCCAACTCTTGATTTCGGCTCAGGTCATGATCCCAGGGTCGTGGAATCGAGCCCCGTTTGGGGCTCCACGCCAAGCATGGGGCCTACTGGAGAGTGTCTCTCTCTCTCTCTCCCCCTCCACCCCTCTCCCCGGCTTGCATGCTCTCTCTCCAAAATAAAAACATAAAAACAACAATACAAAATCCCAAATACCGTAGCTTAAGGTACCTGCAATGCACAGGGGGAGTTGAGGGAAATGAGAATTGATCTTCCACAGCACTGCCTCATGGTTTAGTTACTTTCACTGCAAAATAAGTCACCTAAATTTAGCTGCATTAAAAACCAACTGAATTTATTATTATTATCATTCTTATCTTTCCTGGCTCTGGGGACCGACTGGGCTTGGCTAGGTGGCTCTCACTTGGGGTGTTTCTTGCGGTTACAGTCAGATGGTGGCTGGAGCGAGAGTTATCTGGAAGGCTTCCTTGCTCAGCTTTCTGCCTGCTGATGTTTACTGTCAGCTGAAATGTTCATTTGGGGCTGTCAGCCACACGGCTACGTGGCACATCTGCATGGCGCATCTCTGTGTGGCCTGAGCTTTCTCATAGCTTGGCACTAGGGTTCAAAGAGCAAAGCTCTCAAGAGAAGCAGACAGTCAACCAAAAGACTTCTTTGATTTAGTCTGGGAAGTCTCATACAGGGCCACTTCTGTTCCATTCTATTCCTTCGAAGCAAGCCACTCAGGCCAGCCCATATTCAAGGAGAGGGACATTAGACCTCACTTCTTCATGGAAAGAGTATCAAAAAATTTGCAAGGAGGACTCCAAACCACTACTCTTCTCTCACCCATGAAGACAGGAAATCATGTGGCGATCTGATCCTCAGGGTTCTAAGGGATTAAAGAAAGTATACGCCACAAGGCAAACGTAACTCCGTTGTGCCATGATTTTCATTCAACGACGAAAAGGCAGTTCACTGGATAATCAAGATGGTTCCCCTAACCTTTGCAAGAGAACAAGTGTTTCTCCTCTGTCCCTGACCCCGGCTACCAAAACCATCAGCTGGCCAATGCTGCCATCTTTCCTGGAGAGCAGACTTTATTCAACCCCTGCCTTTCTCCCGTTGCTAGAAAAGACCCTTGCTGGTAGGCATGTCACATGCAGCTGTGCTCTCTGGCTATCCACTGGAGAGGGTGCAAGGCTCACTCTCCTAGCCTTCTCCCGGAAAACTGAGAACGCAACAGGACACGAGGTTTGCGTGATTCAAAGTTTAGCCCTAGGATGCTCATGATCATCTAACAAGGCTCGGGGTATATGAGGTGCAGGATATTGTGTTTCCTCTGCGCCTTAGCTGTCTCTTGATGCTATTCATAATTGTTACACATGAATTAAATTAATTAATTAATATTATTTTAGAAGTAGAGAAGAGAGAGCATGAAATGGAGAGGGGGTGAGAGAGAGAGAGAGAGAGAGAGAGAGAGAGAGAATCCTAAGCAGGCTCCGTGCTCAGCTTGGGGCCCAACATGAAGCTCCATCCCATGACCCTGGGATCATGACCTGAGCCCAAATCAAGAGTCAGATCGCTCACTTGACTGAGCCATCCAGGTGCCCCTACACATTTATTTAAAAATTTTTTTAATGTTTTATTTTTATTTTTGAGAGAGAGGGCGGGAATGGCAGAAAGAGAAAGAGACAGAGGATCCAAAGCAAGCTCTGCATGGACAGTAGAGAGCCCAATGCGGGGCTCGAACTGAGAACCGTGAGATCAAGACCTGAGCTGAAGACAGACGCTTAGGGGACTGAGCCAGGCACCCCTACACATTAATTTTAAAATGTTGAGCTATGTACTACAAAAGCATATTGTAAAAATATTGAACAAAATTACCATAAAAATGTCATTACAGGCCCTCCCTTCCCTTGGGGTTTCATGTGCTCTTAGCAGCCAGACTCTCAAATGCTAGAGTGGAAACTACAATTGTTCAGTGCCAGGGTGACTTTTGGGTCACGTAAACCTCGTACTATATTGTTCCCAAGGACAGAAGCTAGAAAGGATTGCTGTGACAGAGCCACTAGCCCATGTCCATGTCTTCCTCTACACAGTAAGACCACATTTTACAGCCCCGTTGGAGGTTAGGTAGAGTCCACAGGACTGAGTTCTGAGAGCAAGGGGACATGGACAGAATGCAGCAGGCCACTTCTGGGCATGGCCATGAAACTCCCTTTCTATCCCACTCTCCTTCCCTTCGCAGGAAGTCTTGGAGGCCAAATACTGAGTATGAGTGAAACACAAGGAAGCATTAAAAGATGGAAGAAACTTGCGTTCATGAATGGTCATGTCAAGAAACCTTGTCCCCTTACTGACTGTGTTAGATTATGACACAGAAAGATATGATTTATTTTAATTAAGCCTTTGAGATTTTAAAGATTATCTGTGATCGCATGACATTTACCCACTACCGTCTCTCCTACTTATTTTGGTACAATAGGAATCCAACAGAATCTGATGCATGTGGAGTTGAGGTAGAGGTGTTCTCCTAAAACCCAGGAATAGCCAATTGGATAAAGTAAAGAGGAGAGAAACATACACGAACACTTTTAGTGATGATTTTTAAGTAAGAAATATAAAATTGTTTAGGAAAGTGTATTACCATTCCGAAGGTGAAGAAAGCAACCTACCACACAGAAGAAAAGCAAGAGAGGGGCGCCTGGGTGGCTCAGTCAGTTGAGCGTCTGAGCGTCCAAGCGTCCGACTTCGGCTCAGGTCATGATCTCGCGGTTTGTGGGTTCGAGCCCCGCGTCGGGCTCTGTGCTAACAGCTCGGAGGAGCCTGGAGCCTGCTTCGGATTCTGTATCTGCCTACCCTTCCCTCACACATGCTCTGTCTCTTTCTATCTCTGAAAAATAAATAAACATTTTAAATTTTTTTTAAAAAAAGAAAAGAAAAGCAAGAGAAAAGAAAAACTGTAAGTGTCTTGTTAAGACCCAGAGCAGAGTTTCTATAACTACTCCCCCGCCAGTCTGCTGAGAATAGAGGAGGAAGATGCTGCATGGAACTGATGCCAGACCATCACATGTCCAAAGTATTAGGAGAAATAGAGAGTCCCCTGCACCCTCCACCTCAGTGAATGTCCTTGACTTCCTTGCTCGTAGAGTAAAAATGCATGTGTATTTTGAAAATGAAAAGTGGAGGGGAAAACTGAGCTCCACTAGAGATCAATAATTGAAGAAAAGTCAGTTTCCTTGGTCCCTTCCCAAATTATACCATGTCAGGGGGCCCCTACTCTGTCATTTTATCATATACAAGATACCAAGAATATATACAAGAGAATATACAAGATATTCAGAAACCAAATATACACCAAGTAGTTCTGTCCATTTGAGTTGTGAGCTCCAATCAAATTATTCATAAAGATTCTTTTTGCTCTTCTGAGAATGTGTATTTCTTATGTGTTGGACGTTTACATCATTATAACATAAATCTTTATAACATATTACAAAGAGAAATAGATAGATACAGAGTTAGAAAGAGAGAGAGACAGGAAGGAAGGAAGGAAGGAAGGAAGGAAGGAAGGAAGGAAGGAAGGAAGAAAGGAAGGAAGGAAGGAAAAAAGAAAGAAAAGAAGAAGGAAGGAAAGAAAGGAAAAAAAGAAATAGATACAGATCCTGAACATCTAATCAAAAGCAGGAGTGGCTGCTCTCTAGAAAAGTACTAGTGCATCCCTTGCAGAATGTTTCTGTCAGTGTCTAGTAGCAGCACTTTTCCCACAGGATAAAGGGCCTAATAAGACTGATAAATTCTAAATTAAATTGCTTTGCAGTTTTTCTCTGTTTTTCAAGGGAAATAGTACTTTCTACTACTTTCTGATAATCAGAATAGAATTCCAGCACTCAACAAGCACTTAGCCTGCAATTTATTCTTACAGTAATATAATACCGGATTAATGGACCAGAGTCCATAGTTCAGTCATCTAATTTACTTCCTTATTTCCAATGTTTATTTTATAAATATCTTTTTTAAAAGATTTTTTAGTGTTTATTTATTTTTGAGTGAGAACAGGCACGAGTGAGGGAGGGGCAGAGAGAGAAGGAGACAGAGGATCTGCACTGATAGCGGTGAGCCTGATGTGGGTGGGGCTCAAAATCACAAAGCACGAGATCATGACCTGAGTCGAAGTTGGATGCTCAACTGACTGAGCCACGCAGATGCCCCTTGCAATGTTTAGTTTACTTCTTAAAAAATTTTTTTTAGTGTTCCTTTATTTCTGAGAGAGAGGCAGAGCACAAGCAGGGGAGGGCAGAGAGAGGGAGATATAGAATCCGAAAGGGATTCTTAGGCACCAGGCTCTAAGCTGTCCACACAGAGCCCAACGGAAGGGTCAAACCCATGAACCATGAGATCCTGACCTGAGCCGAAGTCAGATGCTCAACCAACTGAGTCACCCAGGTGCCCCTCCAATGTTTATTTTAATCTTTTGAGAAGAAAAGACACAAACATTCAACAGAAGACTCCAATCAGAAATCACTTAGTATTTATATTTGATGACGCACAAGATCATACCGGCAGTTTGGCCTGGCAACAATGCAGTTGCTGGTGTCAACTACAGATCACAGACTATCCAGGGGCTCATACTGTATAGTCTACTGGTCCCCTTCCCACTACTTGATTCCTGTAACTCAGTAAGGTTAAAACCCATCATTCTTATGAAATTTTTGAGCTGTTAGGTCAAATTGTAGTCTTGGGGTCATGTGAGACCTGAGCTATATCGTTCCCAAGAATAGGAGCTAGAAAGGATCATTGTGACTGAGCTACAAGCCTGGGTACATGTCCTTCTCCACACAGAAAAACTACATTTCCCAGGCCCTTCGGAGGTTAGATAGAACCCACGTGACCAAGTTCCGTGACCAACGAAAAATGTGTTGAGGGAAGCAGGCTATTTCCAGGCTTTCCAGAGGGAAGCAGGCTTCCCTACCTATTCCACCTGAAAGTCCAAAACTCTAGCTTACATCTGGAGATTTGGACACTGTATAGTAAAGAATTAAGCTTACTCACAGGGAGGTCTGGTCTTTGCCCTCAGCTCCTGGGAGGTGATCTCTGGGCTCTTGCAATGTCTTGCTCAATAAAGATGTCTTTGTTTACCTTGAGTCACACTATATAGTCTAGCCATATGACTTACGGTGGACACTTTGGACTTGAAGTATCACCTTGACCTCCAGAGGGGGCTACAGACTAATGGCCGGCCGTGTGTCAGGAGTCAACCATGCTTTTGCGGCTTAACTTCAATAAAAACTGGATAGCATGGCTTGGGTGAGCATCCTTGATTGGCAATATTCTGTGTATATCATCATACACTGGTGCCAAGAAAAAGTAATGCTGTTTATGACTCCACTGGTAAAAGACAACTGGAAGCTTCACACTTAAAACTTTACAGGATGGGGGCGCCTGGGTGGCTCAATGGGTTAAGCATCTGACGCTTGGTTTCGACTCAGGTCATGATCTTGCAGTTTCATGAGTTCGAGCCCCATGTCGGTCTCTGTGGTGATGGCGCAGAAGGTGCTTAGGATTCTCTCTCTTTCCCTCTCTTTGGCCCTCCCCAGCTCATGATGTCTCTGTCTCTCTCGAAATTAAATAAACTTAGGGGCGCTTGGTTGGCTCAGTTGGTTAAGGCATCCAACTTCAGCTCTGGTCATGATCTCACAGCTTGTGAGTTTGAGCCCCGCATCAGGCTCTGTGCTGATAGTCAGAGCCTGGAGCCTGCTTCAGATTCTGTGTCTCTCTCTTGTTCTGCCCCTCACCCACTCATGCTCTGTCTCTCTCTCTTAAGAATAAATAAAACATAAAAAAATTAAATAAACTTGAAAAAAAAAAAGAGCTTTCTTGGACTTGGCCTCATGTGTCTCTTCCCTTGGCTGATTTTAACCTATGCCCTTTAACTGTAATACACTGTAACCATGAGTATAGTACCTTTCATTAAGTTCTTTGAGTCCTTCTGCAAATTATTGAAGCTGAGATGTTCTTGGGGGCCTCAAACTTAAAACTGCTGTCAGATGTGAGAGTGATCTTGAGGGTCCCTGAACTTTACAAACATCATGCTAATGTCTCCAGAATAAACATGTCTAATCAAGCATATTGTGCCATCAATGGGATGATGCCAACAATTACTGGCAAATTCTGATTAACTACTGTGTCGCTTCCTGGGAGATCGCCTAAAATTTCCTTGCTCTCTCTACTACCAGGTTTTCATAACAGCATGTCCACAGCCTCACAGAAACAATGTAAAACTACCTTTCAGATGAAATAATGGCTCAAAGTTTTGTTTCTCAATGGTTTTCACCTTGTAATTGGAGCTGGACTCCTACAAAGAAAAATGGCCACAGGATATAATTAAATTACACTTAATTGTGCAGCCAGGGACAAATGTATTATGATAGCTATTAGCTAATGGCATTCTATTTGCCCTTCTATGCTTTCTTCATTGAAATACTCATAAAGAAAAACTATGGAGAGGTATGTAAGGTTGCAACAACACCGGATATTCAGAACTCCCAGACTTTAGAAGTGACTTTTATTAAATGAAAATAGTTTGAGAAATTAAATGTGTTCATCGGGACTAAGTCAAGAAGACAGAAACACCTCTAGGTTTTCCAAAAGGAGAGATTTAATCAAGGAAATTGGTTCTGTAGTCGAGGGAAAGCAAAATACAAGAATGAGACAACGCAGATGCTGGCCAGAGCAAGAAGTCGCTTCCATTCTTTGGAAAGGGCCATGGGGTGAGGGCTAGAATCAGAAAGGGATCCGCAAAGGGAAAATGGATGGAGCTGTCTGTTGAGAGCTGGGACTTTGAAGGGGCTGCAGTGATGAAGGAACCACAGACCCTGCCAGAGGCGATGCCTGAGGCAGACAGACAGATGGACAGACAGAGAAAGAAACACCCGGTTTCTCATTTCCTCCCATGTTTCAGTCTGCCATGAGTGCCTCTCTTCCGGAGAGCCCAGCCAGAGGCCAGCTGACACGGGAGTGTGGGAAACAGCCCATCAAAGTCTGCCCTGTGTAATAAAGAGCAGAGCAAGGGGAAAGGAGGAACTGACGCTTAAAGAAAAGGGTCAAATACCGAGTATCGTACTGGAGGCCCAGGAACACAGTAAGTTGTGGATCTAAACGCTAAAAATATAAAGGAGAAAGAAAAAAATGTCTGCCAACTGCCACTAAGTCTTCCCCATCCTATCTCAAAGACATGGGACCGATCCCAACCAGGAAACAAGGTGGCAGGAGATATTTGCATACATACTAGCTGGCTACCACTGCTGTTCTACCCCATGTAGTGCCTCTTTAAAATAAAATCTGGGGCGCCTGGGTGGCTCAGTCAATTAAGCGGCCGACTTCGGCTCAGGTCATGATCTCACGGTTCATGAGTTTGAGCCCTGCATCGAGCTCTGTGAGGACAACTCAGAGACTGTGAGGACAACTCAGAGCCTGGAGCCTGCTTCGGGGTTCTGTGTCTGCTTCTCTCCCTACCCCTCCCCTGCTCACGCTCTGTCTCTCTGTCTCAAGAATATATCAGCATAAAAAATTTTAAAAGAAAAACGTTCTTTCCAAGAGTTGAAGCCCCTAGAAATGCACTAGAACCACTGCTCAAATCCCAAGACGGTGGTAAATTGTCTTCTGAACTCTTCAGCTAGAAGAGATGCAACAGGGTTAAGGATGCTAGAATCTGTGGGTGAAATAAATAAATTTTACGCGATATTTTGGTGAAATAAATTTTTAAAATACACACACACATTTAAAAAAAGAACCACAAAATCCTAGAATGCCTCTACTTATCTAGGAATCAATTTGTCTTTATAATGCAAATTCAAAGCAGCACGAGAAAATCCCTGCTTGGGTAGGAGAGGCGTAGTGGATTCATGTTTACAGCATCTCAGATATTTGGTTAGGAGCTGTGTGTATCCATTGTCATTCAGCTCGATATCGCAAAGGGGGATCTTTGTAGCACTCCATTGGACAGGAGAGCAGATGAAGGGAATCTACATTGAGCCTGGATTGAACTTTATCATTTAGTGATGAGTAGAAGTGAACCAAACTAAAAAGTAGGTCTTGGGGCACCTGGATGGCCCAGTGGGTTGAATGTCTGACTCTTGATTGCAGCTCAGGTCATGATCTCAGTCGTGAGATCGAGCTCCGAGCTGGGCTCGGGGCTGAGCGCAGAGTCTGCTTAAGATTTGCTCTCTCCCTCCCCCTCTGCTCCTCCCTCGCTTGCTTGTGTGTGTGTATGCACTCTTTTTCAAAAAATTAAGTTAAATTTTTTAAAAAGTGGGTCTTAACAAAAAAATGTTGATTATAACAAGGAAGGGAAATATTCGCTTGAAGGTGCAGGAGATAATTCATATGACCTTGAATCTGTGTTTTAACATGTTATCAAGACAACTTTGATCAAGAAAGTAGTGTTGTTCTCAAGAAAAATACAGATTGTAAGTACAAGGAAAACGGTGAAATGGGAGCAAAATCAGCTGAGATGACAAAAGACTGCAAGAAATATAGGCTCAGATGAAGAGGGACATAGGTGATAAGAGAAAGACATCAAGAGATATAGAAATGTAATAATAAAAATTTAAATTCACAGTCCAATGAGGAAAGAACAGATTTAACACTGCAGGAAAGTAAATCAGCGATGAGAAGAATAGATTTGTGAGGCATTCACTGAAGATGGAAAAAATAGACAAAAGACGATTATCAGAAAAAAAGAAGGTAGATATGAGGACAAGAGCGTGGAAACTTCCTTTCACAAAGACAATCAGTGTTCCTGAAGAAGAAACAAAAGAAATAGTTCAGTCATTGGTGGTACGACGGGAGAAAACGGTTTTCAATCGCTGAGTACAAAGCGTGATTAATGAATAGACACACTCGTGCCTGACGTATTCTGGTGCAAATTTTGAATTTTGAGAAAAAAGGAAAAGTATGTGTGGATTGACAAAACAGCTTATCTAGAAAAGACTAAGAATCTGACCAGCATCATATTTCTCCCTGTACCATTAAATTCCAGAAAGCAAATAATACCATCCATGCAATTTTGAGGGAAAAAAGTTAGGGTTAAAAATTCTATTTCAGGCTGGAGGGAGGGGGGATGGGCAAAATGGGTGAAAGGAGTGGGAGGTACAGGCTACCAGTCGGGGAATGAATAAATCACGAGATAAAAGGCACAGCATAAGGAACATAGCCAATGATAATGTAAAAGTGTTGTATGCTGACAGATGGTAGCTACACTTGTGGTGAGCATGACATAATGTATAAAGAAGTTGAATCATTATGTTGTACACCTGCACCTAATGTAACATTGTGTGCCAAATACACTGAAATAAAAGTCTGAAAAAAAAATAGACAGTCTTTGGGGCGCCTGGGTGGCTCAGTCGGGTAAGTGTCCGACTCTTGATTTTGGCTCAGGTCATGATCTCATGGTTCCTGGGATTGAGCCCCGCATTGGAATCCACACTGACAGCATGGGGGCTGCTTGGGATTCTCTCTCTCTGTCCCTCCCTAGCTTGTGCACGTGTTTTCTCTCTCTCTCTCTCTCTCTCTGTCTCAAAAATAAATACACTTAAAAATACAGACCGTCTTTGAACTCAGAGAGATTTAAAAAAATTGTATTTCAGGTGAAGTTGCCATGTGTCGTAGATGCTATAGACCCCCCCACTTTGGGAAAGAGATACTCATTCTCCCAACTGCTGGAAGTGCTAGCTGCTGAGGGCTCATGGCTGAGTCCCTCTCTACAAATAGTCTTCAGCAGATGGGAATCGAAGATTCCACTCCTTCATTGGGAAGACCACATACAATCGCTGCTCCGTTTGAAGTACAAAGGTCTAGCTAGCCCTTTTGTTTCAAAATTTGGGGCAGTTGTGAAGGACTGTCCCATCTCCCCTGAAGATCTGGCTGAAACCTCATGTTGCAACTACCGGATCATTCTTCCCCTGCCCATCCTGCTTCCTTCGGCCCCTACAGCTGTTATTCTCAAGCTCACTCCCCAGTCAACCTCCAGCATGTGCTTCTCTGTCTCAGAGGCTATACCTAGGGAACCTGCCCAAAGACAATATTCATTTAGCAAAATGGAAAGACCTATTCGAGTACCACTGGAAGGGTGAAAATAACCCAAGAAAGAAAAATAGTGATATAATACTCTGATTTTAAGCACTAGTTAATCATACAGTTATTGTTGGAAGCAGGCTTATAAGAGAGAATGAAAATATAAAAGATAGTTTTTGAAAGAGATGAGATATAAGTTAAATATATATTTAGTCACAATCATCTGGCTTTAACATTCCAGATTACATGTTCTAAGATTAGGAAGTACAGAAGGAAGGGCTAGGGAAACAAAAGAGTTCTACATTTCTTTTTTTTTTTTTTCTTTTTTTGAGAAAGAGAGAGAGAGAGAGACTGTGAGTGGGGGAGAAGAGCAGAAGGAGAGAAAATCCTAAGCAGGCTCCACGCTAAGCATAGAGTCTGACATAAGGCTCGAGCCCAGACCCTGGGATTACAACCTGAGTCAAAATCAAGATTTACATGCTTAACCAACTGAACCACCCAGGTGCCCATACATTTATTACTTCACATAAGCACCTAAGGTTGAAGGGCTCAGAAGATACTATATAGACAGAAGATACAATATATACTATATATTGCCTGAATTGAATTGGAAGATAACTACAAGACCACCATAAACTCAGATATGATTCAGACATACTTAGAAGCACAAAAGTTACACAAATCAAAATATCTAGTTTTGTTGAAGATCATGAAACATATTTATTATCATGCATTCTCAAGAGAGATACATATTGATACAGACTATCTGGAGACATATATATTTCACTTCCAGTTATGTGGAAATATGTCTATGTAAATACTTACTCTGGAGTATAAAGATGCATGTAAAATTATTTTATCCAGGGGTGCCTGGGTGGCTCAGTCTGTTAAGCGTCTGACTTCGGCTCAGGTCATGATATCACGGTTCATGGGTTCGAGCCCCACGTCGGGCTCTGTGCTGACAGCTAGCTCAGAGCCTGGAGCCTGCTTCAGATTCTGTGTCTCCTTGTCTCTCTGACCCTCCCCTGCTCTCTCTCTTCCTCTCTCTCAGAAATAAATAAAACATTAAAAAATTTTTAAAGAATAATAAAATTATTTTATACAAATGAAAAATTGGAAATCATGTAA
The DNA here is from genome assembly GCF_003009895.1 of Hyaena hyaena. Lineage (NCBI taxonomy): Eukaryota > Metazoa > Chordata > Mammalia > Carnivora > Hyaenidae > Hyaena > Hyaena hyaena. Next base: position 327,874 of record NW_024080644.1, on the reverse strand, counting down.
AACCTATTGGCATTAACAGTTGCGAAAGAATTTAATATTTCTACAATGGGATATTATGAAGCTATTAAAAAAGAATCAGCTTTATTTAAAGGCACTATTATAGGGGCACCAATGTGGCTCAGTCAGTTAAGCGGCCAACTGGATTTTGGCTCAGGTCATGATCTCACAATTCATGGATTCAAGCTCTGTGTTGGGCTATGTGCTGACAATGTGGAGCCTGCTTGGGATTCTTTCTCAGTCTCTCTCTCTCTCTCTCTGCCCTTCCCTCACTCATCCACTCTCTCTCAAAATAAATAAACATAAAAATAAATAAATAAAAACACTATAAATAAATAGATCATCACAAGCAGTCAATAAAAAAAAGTTACAGTACAATATATACTGGACAAATGCATTTATGTATAAACCCCTCATATAGCAAAACTATATATTTGACATGTTCATACACGCACCTAAATGCATAGAAACAAATTGGAAGGATAAGCAGTGAACTGATAAAATTTCCTCTAAGGGAAAATGGAAATTGACAGGCCATGTGAGACTAAATGAGGCAGTTTGCTTTGTCTACAGTCTTGGAATTATTCACAATTCATGTATTACTTACATATTTCAAAATGCATAAAATGAACAAAATTTTCCTTGTAATCAGAAAAGGCTTGATTGTTCAACAGCTAATGGTAATAATATTGGCTAAATACTTTGGAATCATGTACAGAAAATGTAAAATAAATTCCTGATGGATTAAAGAGTTAACTCCAAATATAATCCAACCATGAAAAAATATAATTTTAAAACAAATTGCAAAAATATGTGTAACTGTAAAAAAAAAAAAAAAAGTAGAATTTGGCAATGGAAAAAAAATCCGGAAAAAAAAAACCCAGCCTTCAAAATAAATGCCTATTTTAAGAGAAGCAAACATATCTGCCCACTTAGAATTACTAAGAACAAGACAACTTTTTAAAATTTTAATTATTTTTTTTTTACATTTTTTATTTATTTTTGAGAGACAGAGTGAGACAGAGCATGAACTGGGGAGGGGCAGAGAGAGAAGGAGACACAGAATCCGTAACAGGCTCCAGGCTCTGAGCAAGCATTCAGCACAGAGCCTGACGCGGGGCTCGAACCCACGAACTGTGAGATCATGACCTGAGCCGAAGTTGAACGCTCAACCGACTGAGCCACTCAGGAGCCCCAGAACAAGACATTCTCACTTTCTCCCTCTGCCCCTCTCCCCTGCTCACACACTCTCTCAAAAAACTATATATATTTCTGAGCTAGGAGTCACTGGGAGATCTTGACAGGAAGCTGTCTCTCCCAGTGAGGAATAGACTCTTATAACATCACTCATTGAAATCTGAGGATGTAACACCAAGACACAACTCAGTATAAGCAGCTTCGTAGTGCAAGGCAAGAGAGCTCAGTACAACTGTGTAGCCTTAATGATGTAACTTGAACCAGACAGAAGTTTTAGGATATTTTAGCAGAACAGAAGGCCTGACTGTCCTTTCAACAATCCTCTATAAAGACCACTTCTTTCAACTGGGCTTTTGATAAAATTTGTGAAGCGGGCTCTTTATATCATACTCGATTTGGGAATATAAAGCATATAGGCAAGTAGCATGTGAGTAGAGCTGATAATCAGAAAAAGTAGTTCAAAGGAGGGAGAAGTCACATTCCATTGGAGTAACAGGAGTAAACTATATGCAAGAGTTTATGCTTTGACTTAGACTTTAAATAATGAGGAAGGTTTCCAGGGGTTGAGTTTGGGGAATGGAAGTGAGTGACGCATGTCTAAAAGTGGAAGAGCTATACTGAAAAGTACATTACACTTGAAGTTAAGAGACCTAAGTGCTAGGGCGCCTGGGTGGCTCAGTCGGTTAAGCGTCCAGCTTTGGCTCAGATCATGATCTCACGGCTCCTGAGTTTGAACCCCGCGTCAGGCTCTGTGCTGACAGCTCAGAGCCTGGAGCTTGCTTTGGATTCTGTGTCTCCCTTTCTCTGTACCCCACCCCCCCCACCCATGGTCTGTCTCTCTCTGTCTCTCAAAAATAAATAAACATTTTAAAAAAGAGAGATCCGAGTGCTCAAATGACCTTCTATGATAGGCATGAATGAAATAACTGAGCTGAGAAAGTAGAAGAAAAGTTTGGTGCAACGCTAACGGTGATTCCCCAAATGGAAGCAGAGAATTTGTAAAAGGAGACAACACGAGTTGAGAGCGAGTTGGTTTGGACCAGGAGGTGATAATAATCAAGATGCAATTTTTCCCGATTCCACTCAAGCTTCCTGAAAAATGGGCAAGAATAGCAGATTCTTTGTAAAGAAGCTTTAAAGAAGCTTCAAGAACATTTAGTCAACTCCTGGTTTTCATGGAAGAAGACTCTGAGGTCCACAGAAATAAAGCACATCACTCAAGTGGACGACCTTGAAGGCAAAGCCAGAGTTAGAACCCAGCAGTCCTAATTATTTCTTTATTCGTATGTTCTTGATAAGTCTTGTATATTGAGCATTTTCCTCTTGGAATGTTTCCTCTTTGAAGCCAGAATCATGCTGCAAAGACGCTAGACTACTGGATGATGAAACAGATCCTGGATGTTTCGGATCCAGCTAAGCTCTTCAGCAGAAAGCTTTGGAACTTTCGGTCATTAAGTTTCAAGGCTATTTATTAAACAGCAATGTTGTCTGTAACAACGGAGTGAAGTGACTAGCATATTCTCTAGGCTTCTTTTCTAGCAAGAACCTGTTTCCATCCCATCCCTCTATCTCCGCTTCTCTCAGTAAGATTTCCCTCCCCACAAGAGGCTGATTGTCCCATTTCTACTTGCTCTCCCCAGAGCATTTTCTACATCTCTACCCCACTATCTCGACTGCACTGTAACTATCCCCTCCTCCTTCCATTTTGTGTAAAAATGGAAACATGACAAGTAGATGCTATCTCTCACTAATAAGAGCACAGCAGGAAGAAGATTGGCCCTGCTCCATCTCATTACCACAATCATTAGCTAGCACACAGGTGAGTAATTACCATTTGCTGGAGATTCTTCAGGTTTCTTTTCCCAGAATGCAAGGAGAGGATACTAAGCCATGGGTCACTGACCGTCTTTGGCAAGTGACCCCTCTCATCTCTCCTCTTCTGCCTCCTTCCTTCTCTCTCTCCTCCCCTCCGTGGTGCGCTGTGAGGACAGACCCTTGACGACACCAAATGCTACAGGCAGAACTACTGCTCACACTGCCCATCATTATTTCAGCACATCATTACTTCACCCTAGAAGAACTTGTCAAAAGTTCCCTCAGGGTCACCTCCCGGGTGGATTTGGAGGAAAGAGGATGGGAAGGCAGAAGCGTTCACACGTCCTTCTACTTCATGTGTGAGAATTCCTCTACAAATACAATGTCTGAAGATGATTATCCCACAGTTCGGTTCCCCAAAGCCCCCAAAGAACTGAACAAAGGCAAATTGTGTAGGGAAATCAGTCTTTCCCAGAGAGCTGCCCACAGTGCCACGGGTCTTGAGGGGTCTTACCTTGAACAAGGGTTCAACCCGAACAGAGGGAAAGTGTCTCACAGAGGTCAGTTTATGACTTACTGTCTTTGACCTGAGATGGCTTTGGATTGTGATTTTTCTTTTCTGAAAAGCTGGTTCTTATTTCTAAAAATTTTTTAGGCTTATTTATTTTTGAGAAAGAGAGAGAGAGAGAGAGCGAGACGGAGCATGAGCCGGGGAGGAGCAGAGAGAGAGAGGGAGACACAGAATCCGAAATAGGCTCCAGACTCTGAGCCATCAGCACAGAGCTCATTGCGGGGCTTGAAGTCATGAACCACGAGATCATGACCTGAGCCAAAGTCGGACATTCAACCGACTGAGCCACCCAGGCACCCCTGAAAAGCTGGTTCTATAAGATATCGACAGGTTGAAATACTATGATCTCACAGAAAATATCAACTCAACAAGAGCAGCAGCATCTCTGGGTACACGCTCACAAGGATCTGCAAGAAGTTTAGAGGTCCACAGAGAAACTTTACTGAGCACGGTTAGGTGGTACTTGACTATTGTTGTCTATTCCTAGGGAACTTAAATCATTCAAAGGTAGAACTTAATGTGAAGAGCATCTGAGATCCTGAGTTAACTTTATAGACAAATCGAAATAACAGAGTTAGGAACAAATTGGTTATGTCCCATCAGCAACAAAATCCCATTTATTGTCAATAGTGTGTTTAATGTTGGTCATTCCCAATACCCTGTGACAACTGTCTAGCTTTGTTACCTCCTCTGCACTTCCTATATGAGTGCTGACTTGAGGAAACAGGATGTTGCCTTGGATGATTTGGGTAGGGTGTTCGTATAATTTATTGTGCTAACTGGGGTAATCTGGGGAGTGAAAGTATTTTCCTCTAATAATTACTCCAGGATAACAGGCATAAAATGAGATCGTCTTGGGCAAGCCTGTATCCCAGTCTCCTTGAACTTGGGGAATATAAGAAAGGTATCTGTACTAAAAACATCCCCACGAGCTACTGTCACACGGCTCACAGGGACTCCTTTTAACACGCAACCTCTTCAAGGAGAACGGCACTTGTTTTTATCAGTCACTCCTTAATGTAAATAAGAATATGAATCTCTTGAATGCTGAGAACAAACTGAAGGCTGAGGGGGGTGGGGGAGAGAGGAAGGGGGGTGATGGGCATGGAGGAGGGCACTTGTGGGGATGAGCACTGGGTGTTATATGGAAACAAACTTGACAATAAACTATTAAAAAAAAAAGAATATGAATCTCTTCCTTTGAGTCAAATGAGAAAAATCAAAGCATTGAACAAAGAAGAATTTTAAAAAGGGAAGGAAAACGGGTGAAACATCACTAGATCCTTCTTTACGGGGACTTGACCAGTGGGGTAGCCTTGTTGGGAAATCACAATAGAGCTAGGTTTCTGACTCCAGTCAGAGAATCTAAAAAGGGATCTGAGAGGTACAGAGAGAAAGCTCCATTTAGGGTATGAACCTTTCTCAAGCTATCCCAGACCATCTTTTCTACACAAAGGTCTATCTACTGCATGTTTACTGCTGACAGACAAAAGAGTTTTGAAATGGAAGGCCTAGGAAAAAAGCAATGGAAGCTTATTGGATTTGATAGTTTACTTGCACGGGATAGAACAGACCTAGAAAAGCTGAAACTATGATACAAATGAAAATAATTAAATTCACATGGTCAGAAGTGAAAATCTAGTAAATTAACCTGCAGTGATACTAACTACTAAAAGGGGTCCTCTCAAGTGGTATTTCTTTGAGCCAATATGGGCTGCTCAGGTCTGAGGGGGTGGGGGGAGAAAGTAGGGGAGGAAGGAGGAGGAAGGAGAAGAGGGTCCTGGAACTTACTATAGGAACGACATTAGTCAGCTCCATTATCACACATATGCCAACCCCGGTTACGGAAAAATGGTGCAGATTGATTTATAATTCAACAAATTGGATTCAGATGGGGTAATGCAATAGATATTTACATATAGGCAAAGGTCTGGCGTCCATACTTCGTTTCTACCCTCTTCCTCCAGGGAACTGGTACAGCATGATTTGAATTGGCTTTATTCAATTAAATAAACGTTTTATTTTGAAATACTTTTAGATTTATAGAAAATTGCAAAAACAGTGCAGAGCCTTCCTATATACCCCACAGCCTGTTTCCCTTATTAGTAACATATATGACTATGGTACATTTGTCACAATTAAAGAGCCAATATTTATACAGTATTTACTAAAGTCCATACTTTAGTCAAATTTCCTTATTTATTTATTTGTGTTTTTTTTTTTTTTTTACCTAATATCCCTTTACTCTTCCCATCCAGGGCACCCTATGACATGTCACCGTGCCTCTTTAGACTCCTCTTGGCTGTAACAATCCCTCAGACTTTCTTTGTTTCTGATGACCTTGACAGTTTTAAGGGGTACTGGTCAGGTATTTTGTAGAATGTTTCTCAGTTGGGATTTCTCTGATGTTTTTCTCCTGATTGGACTACGGTTATGGGTTTCAGAGAGGAAGACCACAGAGGTGAAGTGCCATTCTTGTCACATTATATCACATCGAGGGCATATACTACCAACATGACAGATCACTGTTGATGTTGACCTTGATCATTGGCTGACTTTTGTTTGTCAGGTTTCTCCACTGTAAAGCTACTGTTTTTCCTCCTCCCTTTCCATACTATGGTCTTTGGAAGCACGGTGCTAGACGTAGCCTGTACTTAAAACGTTAAGAGTTATGTTCCATCTCCTTCGGGTGAAAGAGCTACACAAATTACTTGGAATTCTTCTGTACAGATTTGTCTCGTTTCTTTATTTTTGTGTTCATTCAGTCATCTTTATCAGTATGGACTCGTGGATATTTACTTTCTACTCTGGGTTATAATGTAAAACTTCTCTATTTTGTTGCCTAAATTGTTCCGGCTTTGGCCATTGGGAACTCTTCCCGCTCATTCCTGTGCCCCTCTGACAAACCCCATCACTGTGATTAGTTCTGTCTGTTTGAGTATTTCCTTACTCTATGGCACTACAAGATACTCCAAGTTCATCCTGTATATTTCCGGCCCCAGTCCTAGGAACTGTCTTTTCTCCAAGAAGCCCTAGATCCTTTTGTTGGAAAACAGTACTGGAAACCAAGATCTGAATTCCCAAGTTTGTTTTGAACAAAATTAAAAAAAATTTTTTTTAATGTTTATTTTTGAGACAGAGAGAGACAGAGCATGAGCAGTGGAGGGGCAGAGAGAGAGGGAGACATCGAATCCAAAGCAGGCTTCAGGCTCTGAGCTATCAGCACAGAGCCCGACACGGGGCTCGAACCCACAAACTGCAAGATCATGACCTGAGCTGAAGTCAGACACTTAACCGACTGAGCCACCCAGGCGCCTCTTGAACAAAATTTTAAATAAGTCTTTTCAGGTTGACATGTTATTAGCAGCATCTACATTGCCTAGATGCTTTTAAATTGATTAAAGAAATACTTCTTTAGGATGAGTGGGGAAGTCGAAAAATAATTCTTTGTATGCTAAGAAGTAAATTGTTGCTGAAGATTTTTAAGCAAAGTCCTAATTTCTTTTTAACATATCCAAGCAAGAATATGAGCAGTGGAATAAGTATTGAGGAGAAGAAGGGGGGAATGATATCTGAGAAATAGCATGCAGGTGAATTAGTGATTGACTGACTGATTTTACTAATGCATTGTTGTTCTGTGAAGTATTTGAAAGAAAGATTGAAACACATTTCTTTTTGATTTTTAATTAGGCCCCACATCCAGCATGGAGCCCAACTTGGGGCCTGAACTCCCAACCCTGAGATCAAGACCAGAACTCAGATGAAGAATTGAACATTTAACTGAATGAACCACCCAAGCGCCCCTGAAATACATTTCATTAAGATTTTTTTCTACACCCAGCGTGTGGCTTGAACTCACAACCCTGAGATTAAGAGTTGCACTCTTTACCTACTAAGCCAACCAGGTACCCCTGAAACACATTTCTTCAGTTAAAGGTAAATCTTGAACCTCCCATAGGGTAAGGAAGTGGTGTTTCAATTCCTAAATTCAAGTGTTTCAATGGCAGGACCAGGATTTTTACAGGTTAGGCTGAACAGTCCCAAACTGGATGGAAAAGGGCTAGGAGACATGTCTGTGATTGAGAAGACATTCATTTGTGTTTATCATACATGTGACCAGGGAACACAGGAGTCAGCTTAACCCTTTCACTGGTTATATAACCATAGACGAGTTATTTGTTCTCTCTAGAATCATGTCCTCACCTGTCCAAATGTAGGAACAAATAATATCTCCCTCTGTGAGGATTAAAAGACAAAATAAAATGCATGAAAATCTTCTCAAAATACATAGCATAGGGGCGCCTGGATGGCTTAGTCGGTTAAGCGTCCGACTTTCGCTTAGGTCATGATCTCGTGGTTCGTGGGTTCGAGACCCGCGTAGGGTTCTGTGCTGACTGCCAGCTCAGAGCCTGGAGCCTGTTTCAGATTCTGTGTCTCCCTCTCTCTCTGACCCTCCCCTGCTCACGCTGTCTCTCTCTCTCTCTCCTAGAAAAAAAAAAAAAAAACATTAAAAAAAATACATAGCATAAAATAAATGTTACTGGGAGCATTTTGTTATCTTTCAATGAAACAAGAAAGGCTTTTGTTCCCATTGGCCTCCTTTGGTCCTACTGGCCTCCAAGTATACCAGAGCATCATAGTAAGTACTATTGTCCTTGAGCCTCATCGGTACATTTCAGCCTAGGTGAGATGAACCCCCACCCCCTGATTTTTATCCATTAATGGAGTTCCTTTCAGATGGAAGGAGAGGGAGGCTAAGGGAAATGCATCTTAGAAAAATCACATCCCATAGTGTGGTCAAAGCATTTCTAAAATCAGGAATCTGACTCAAAGGTCTGGGTATTAACGCAGTGCCCTTTCTCCTTCCCCTTCAGAGGTAGAACAGATTCCCAAGACAAGTTTATTGCTTTCACTTGCCTAATACAATATCCCTAGAGACACATTTTCACAGTCTGGAAGCAGACCCATTACTGCACTGCAGTGGGGGTGGGTAGCGGTGGAAGGAAGGAAGGAGGTTCTTTGTCACTAACTGCCTGATTGATTCCAAATGACCGTGGTGTACTGCTGTTAGGGTCCGAGGGTGCGTTCGTTTAGAAGATGATTATGTTCTTTAGGACAAAGGCAATTTTAGTTTGAATTTTGCAATAAAGCATTTACTGAATCCCACACCTCCTCGAAACCACCTTAGCTGAGAAGTCTTACTGTGTTAAGAACCACAAGACTGGCAAAGAAACAAGGTCTTTAATATTTAATAATAGGCAGGCTGTAGCTTTTAAGCACACGCTGTCATCCTCTCTAAACGCAGGCACTGTAACCCAGGAGACCAAATAACACATGGCTGCCAGTTTCTCTCCTTTATTTGTAAAGTATTTCTGTAAAAGTGTCCCCATTATAAGCCTCTTAAGACACTGGCCAGAAACAAGGTGGAGCGGAAGGAGCAAGGTCTGGGGGTAATAGACCTAATCTATATTCTGCTGATACCCTAACCTTGCCGTTTGGGTGAATTACTTCTCTTGAGATGGTTTTCTAATTTTGAAAGGCTACACTCAGGACTTGAACCCCTAAACGAATAACCGCTGACCCCCCAAGCCACTCCCGTTTTCAACATACAACCCTGCCACTGTTTTGGAACTATTTAAATTTCTTGCTTCTTCACCCCAAACACTGCATTTCCCCCCTCTGTTAGAACTCTCATTGCGCACACAAAATAGTACAGTTATTTATGAAGGACAAGGACCTCCTTGCCTTGCCCTGATATCTCCACCATCTTGCAACTGTAAGTGGGCAAGGTTTGCTTATTGGATTGATGGCCCTTCTGCTTTTAACTTGGTTCTCAATTTTTTCAAGTTCACATTTGTGTTTACTCGCAGGAAGAATGTAGTATGCTTTGTGGCTCTCAGCACACACTTTCCATGCTTGACACTCAATCGCTAATCCTCGACCATTTGGGCAATGTAATACTTACTCGAGTAACCCTTGTTTCTCCAGCCCATGGCCTGGGGATTTGGGGAGGAGGACATGCAGTCATGTGCATGCGAGTAGCAATTATAATGACCATGCTCACTGGACTAGAGCTGCTTGGATCAAAAGCCATCCTCTTCCCAGATCCCCTCTTTTTCCCTTACTGAATCAGTCTAGGCTCATGATCTCTTGTTGGCCTTTATAATTTCCCAGACGTATCCATTGGTACCATATCTTCCTGGCTTCGTGGGGCTTTAATGATCAGATATTGCACTAGGGTTTCTTACCATCTTCTCTGCCAGTATGGGTTACTGGGCCCTTTGCTGCTCTGTGCCCTCCATCTTAACACACACAGATACACAGACACACTGAAACACACACACACACCCTGACTGTGTGCTCAATTGGGAAGACACTCTACCACCAGTATTTTGGCTCTTTTATTAAAGGATTACTTTCTCAGGGGTGGCTGAGTGGCTCAGTTGATTAAACATCTGACTTTGGCTCAGGTCATGATCTCGTGGTTCATGACTTCAAGCCCCGCAATGAGCTCTGTGCTGACAGCTCAGAGCCTGGAGCCTGCTTCAGATTCTGTGTCTCCCTCTCTCTGTGTCCCTCCCCTGCTCGTGTTCTCTCTCTCTCTCAAAAATAAATAAACATTAAAAATTTTCAAAAATAAAGAACTTACTTTCCCAACTTTATGCACACTTCATCTTCCTACAGACACATAGGTCAGCATGGAGCCTGATGTGGGGCTTGAACCCATGAACAGTGAAATCATGAAGTAAGCCAAAATCAAGACTTGGACACTTAACTGACTGAGTCACCCAGGCGCCGCTAAGCATGAGCAAATTCTACAGCTGGGGGTACATCTCTGTTCCTGAATCCTACAGTCTCCAGGATGTTCTCTGAGTTTTTCACCTTCCCTAAACACTTAACAAAAGAACCACACAGTATACATTTTCAAAACTCAAGCTCAGATTTGCACAGTTACGTTTTCTTCAGAGAATATTTTAAAAGGTTTAAGCTATTTAGATGCAACCTGAAATGCCAACATTTCTTCCATGCTTTTAAAAAATACTTACAATTTTCATCTCGATTCTAAAATCAGAATCTTTGTGCTGGGTAATGTTAAAGATACACAGGCTATTTCTGCATTTTCTCTGAAGCAAATCTCTCTTCTCTTTCTATCCTCCAACCATCAGCCCTTGATCTCAGTCCCTTCATTTTTTTTTTAATGTTTTTTATTTATTTCTAGGAGAGAGAGAGAGAGAGACAGCGTGAGCAGGGGAGGGTCAGAGAGAGAGGGAGTCACAGACTGAAACAGGCTCCAGGCTCTGAGCTGGCAGTCAGCACAGAGCCCGACGCGGGGCTCGAACCCACGAACCGCGAGATCATGGCCCAAGCGAAAGTTGGATGCTTAACCGACTAAGCCACCGAGGCGCTCCAGTCCCTTCATTTTTTTAAAAATTTATTTTATACAGAGAGAGAGAGAGAGAGGAAGGAAGGAAGGAAGGAAGGAAGGAAGGAAGGAAGGAAGGAGATATAGAGAGAGAATCTTAAGCAGGTGTTACACTCAGTGTGAAGCCCGACACAGGGATCAATACCATGACCCTGGGATCATGACCTGAGCTAAAACCAAGATGCTCAACCGACTGACCCGCCCAGGTACCCCTAGTCCCTTCATCTTTGAATTGAAGATTTCAACGACCTTCTTCCAAGAGTCAGGGAAACCATTGAGAATTCAAAGAAATTTGAATGCGGAACATGTAACATGTCACCACGATTAAGGCTTCCTGCTAATGCTGGAGGAAAAAAACCACAGGAAGCCAGTCACATGAAAAACCATTCAGTTAAGTAGGGGTCCCATTACTGGCCTCACTATGGTCTTACACGCACACTTTGTGAATGTTTCCTAACTGTTTACTGTTCCTCTCCCTCTATTTTCAGTGACATTAAATACATAGGTCCTGACCCTGACCAATAGCACTGTATACCAAATGCAGCAGTCTCAATTTCTGCCTTACTAGGCATGAAGAAGGGAAGAGCTAGCTGGTAAAGCAAATGGGGATTAAGCCTTTAACGATATACAAGTATTTATGAATGCAACAGTCATCTCCAGCACCACAGTGCTCCTGGAAAGCAAACCCACTCCTTCCCAAGATGCCAATTGCAATGTTTTCTTTTTTCTTTTTAATTTTCTTTAATGTTTATTTACATTTTAAAAAATTAATGCTAATTTATTTTTGAGAGAGAAAGACAGAGTGTGAGCAGGGGAAAGGCAGAGAGAGAGGGAGACAGAGAATCCAAGCCGGCTCTGAGCCATCAGCACAGAGACCGATGCGGGCCCAAAACTCATGAACCACGAGATCATGACCTGAGCTGAAGTCAAAGCTGAACCGACTGAGCCACCCAGGTGCCCCTGCAATGTTTTTCAATGTTGGCTATTTGTCAGCTTCTCTTCTGTTTGTTTGTTTTTGTTTTCCTTGAGTTTAGGCTCAACTGCATGTATGGTTATATACAGTCAAATCTCATTATTCACAGTAATTGTGTCCTGTTAAGTGGCCACAAACTCTAAAGTAGTGAATACTGAACCACAGCTCCTAGGAGAAATACAGGATTATGTTCCTGCAAGCCTATGGTCACAACATTTTTTTAAGTAATCTCTACATCCAAGTCGGGACTTGAACTTACAACCCTGAGATCAAGAGCTGCATGCTCTGCTGACTGAGCCAGCCAGGCACCCCTGGTCACAACATTGCTGTCAATTGATGACTACATAATCTTGTTTTCTGTGTGTTTAGTTTAAAGGCACCTTATTTCATATATATTGTGGATCCATTAGCATCGAGTTTATGGCCAGCAGCGCTATAACTTATAACTAATAAGCAAAGCTGGTCTAACACACATTATCTTCTCTGTAAGGCACATCACAGCTTTCACACACTTAGGAACACGAAATAGCACGGAAGCACTATGCTTGGGGGCCATTTTAAAAAGCAAAATCACCAGGGCGCCTGGCTGGCTCAGCCAGAAGAGAGTGTGACTCTTGACCACAGGGTCATGAGTTCGAGCTCCATGTTGGGTGTAGAGATTACTAAAAAATAAAATAAAATAAACTCTTAGCAAGCAGTATCATCAGCAAAAAGTACAGACGTATGAAGAGCATGGCACTCAATAAACTGTGAAAAGAAGACTTGTTTACAGTATGAAAGCTGAAACGAGAAGGCAGAGAGTCACTCTGTTTGACCTCAGCTGAGAACTTGAGCTTCAGGCAGCTCAGATCATTCACTGCCATGCACACATCCACGAATGACCACCAAAGTGTCGCAAGTATCAATTTGGGGGCTACAAACAAATTTTAGTGAGTAAGCAATTTGCAAATATGGAATCTGTGAATCCGGAGGATTGACTCTGTGTTAATTTTCTAAGTGTGAGCTTACAAGTTTCAAGTAAATCCAGGCATGCGATAACTTTTGCGACTGAGCAAACAAAAGCCAGCTAGTTCACGAGAACACATTCAGGGTTTTCTTGCAATAGTGAAGGAAGAAAAATCCAGACCTACAGTGGTTAATAATAAAGGTTTGTATTTAAATTCAAACCTCACACACTGAAAACTTAACTTATTCATTTTCTCCACTCTGCAAAATACGGGTGAACTAAAGCAACCGCTGAAAGATGAGTGGTCTCTAATATGCCATAATAATGATAATATTTATCACTTAATGGTAGCTTATTATATGCCAAGAATTATTATGTTAATCACCGTAATCATTTAATTTGTACAATGGTCCTGTGAAACAAGTATTATTATCCCCATTTTACATTATAAGGATCTGCTCCTTAGAGACCTACAAAACTTTTATGAGCTCATATTGTTAGTAAAAAATGTCCAGGATTCAAACCGAGGTGTTTCTGATTCCAAAAACCTATACTTTAAACCAATGTTCTCAACGTCAGCATCATCTGGGAACATGTTAGAAATGCAAATTATCAGGTACAACTCCGAACCTACTGAATCAGAAACTTTGGGGGTGAGGCCCAGAAATCCGTGTTTTTAAAAGCCCACAAGGAGATTCTGATACATGCTGAAGTTTGAGAACCAATATTTTTAAACACTATTTAATTATATATTGAATTATGCTAATTACCTAAATTAACATATATGATTAAAATTAAGTTTAGAATATAAAATAAGAATAGGTATAATACATTTTAACAGATCTCTTGAAATGTTATTAGCATATGATGAACTGAACATATTTAACGTGCATAATTTGAACAGTTTTGACATGCATATAATACCCATGAAAATACTACCACAGTTGGGGCGCCTGGGTGGCTCAGTCGGTTAAACATCCCACTCTTGATTTTGGCTCAGGTCATGGTCTCTGGGTTCATGAGTTCAAGCCCCACATCCGGCTCCACGCTTACAGTGTGGAGCCTGCTTGGGATTCTCCTTCTTTCCCTCTCTCTCTGCCCTTCCCCTGCTCATGCGCTCTTTCAAAATAAATAAACTTTAAAAAATACCACCGCAGGGGCACCTGGGTGGCTTAGTCGGTTAAGTGTCCGACTTTCGCTTAGGTCATGATCTCGCGGTTCCTGGGTTCGGGCCCCACGTCGGGCTCTGTGCTGACTGCCAGCTCAGAGCCTGGAGCCTATTTCAGAGTCTGTATCTCCCTCTCTCTCTGACCCTCCTCTGCTCACACTGTCTCTCTCTCTCTCTCTCCTAGAAATAAAAAATAAAAAATAAATAAATAAATAAATAAATAAAATAAAAAATACCACCGCAATCAAAACAATGAATTTATTTATCACTCACAAAGTTTCCCCATGCTTCTTGGTAATCTTACCTTCCACGATACTCCACCTCCCTCTCCCCAAGCAGCCAACAACCTGCTTTCTGTCGTCACAGGTTAGTTTGCATTAGTATGTTTTTGCATGTTTTATTTCTTTTACTGAGCGGTAGTATTTTATTCCACAATTTGTTTATCTATTCACTTATTGATGAAAGTCTTGGTCGTCTCCACTTTTTGGCTACTATAAGTAACACTGCTATAAACATCGGTTTACAAGTCTACGTATGAATGTGTGTTTTCATACCGGCTTTTGGCTGGTTCACATGGCAGGTGTCTGTTTAGCTTTTCAAGAAACTGCCAAACTGCCTTCCAAAATGGTAGGACTATATCTCATTCTTACCAGCAATTATGAGAATTCCTGTTGCTCTACATTCTTACCAACACTCAATACAGTTAGTTGGTTTTTTTTTGTTTGTTTTTTAAATTTAAGCCATTCCAAGGGCACCTGGGTGGCTCAGTCCGTTAAGCATCCGACTTTGACGCGATCAGGTCATGATCTCATGGTCTGTGAGTTCGAACCCTGCCTTGGGCTCTGTGCTGACAGCTCAGAAGCTGGATCCTGCTTCAGATTCTGTCTTTCCCTCTCTCTCTGCCTCTCCCCAGCTCGCGCTCTGTCTCTCTGTCTCTCTCAAATATAAACATTTAAAAATATTTAGCCATTCTAATACGTTTGTCCCAATATCTCATTGTAGTATTATATCACACGTCCCTAGTGAATAATGATAATGATCATTTGATTATTTGCCACTGTTATATTTTCTTTGTTGATATGTCAGTTCAAAACTGTGCTCATTTTTAGAAAACAATTTGTCTTGAAATAAGGTTAGGCAGCGGAGGAGAGGGGAAAATGGGTGATGGGCATTAGGGAGGGCACTTGTTGGGATGAGCACTGGGTGTCATGTGTAAGTGATGAATCAATGGAATCTGTTCCCAAAGCCAAGAGCACATTGTATAGATAAAAACTAAAAAAAAAAAAAAAAAAAAGAAAGGAAAAAAAGAAAGAGAGAGAAAGAGAGGGAGGGAGGAAGGAAGGAAGGAAGGAAGGAAGGAAGGAAGGAAGGAAGGAGTTTAGATTTACAGGAGAGTTGTGAAGATAGTACAGGGAGTCTTTATATACCTTTTACACAGCTTTCCCTAATGTTAGCATCTTATATAACCATAACACATTTCTCAAAACTCACGTATTTAATACTGGTACAATACTATCAACCAAACGGTGAGTTTATTCAGATTTCACTAGTTTTTCCACTAATGCCCTGTTGGTTTTCCAAAATCCAATCCAAGATACCTCACTGCAGTTAGTTCGCATACCTCCTTAGTCGCCTCCAATCAGTGGCTGTTTCTCAATCTTACCTGGATTTTCATGATCATGACACTTTTGAAGAGGATGGGTCATGTACTTTGTAGCATGTTCCTTGCTTGGGGATTTTCTGATATATTTCCTTTTTCTTTCCTAATTTTTTAAAATGTATATTTATTTTTGAGAGAGAGAGAGAGGAGAGAAACAGCACGAGCAAAGGAGAGGCAGAGAGAGAGGGAGACACAGAATCTGAAGCAGGCTCCAGGCTCTGAGCTGTCAGCACAGAGCCCGACGCGGGACTCAAACTCACGAACCGTAAGATCATGACCTGAGCCGAAGTCGGAGGCTCAATGGACTGAGCCACTCAGGTGCCCCTGATATTTTCTTATTATTAGGTGAGGGTTACAGGTTTGGGGAAAGAATACTAGAGATACAGAGTGTCTTTCTCATCACATCTATCAGGGGTACCTGACATCAAGACGAATCATCACTGGCATTGTTAACCCAGAC
Source organism: Hyaena hyaena (assembly GCF_003009895.1). Classification (NCBI taxonomy): domain Eukaryota; kingdom Metazoa; phylum Chordata; class Mammalia; order Carnivora; family Hyaenidae; genus Hyaena; species Hyaena hyaena. Next base: position 311,664 of record NW_024080644.1, on the reverse strand, counting down.
CATTTGACTAAGGTGTTGTCTTCAAGTTTCCTCCTCTGTCAAATCACTACTCTTTTTCCTCTTTCATGCTCTGTTGGAAGCATAGCTACTAGGTCCAGCCCACACTCAAGCTGAGGGGAAATGAACTCCATCTCATGAAGAGAGGCATAGCTAAGAATATGCGTGGCCATAATGTTAGAAACATCACAATAATTAACAAATATAATTAATTTTATAGAATTTATATATAATAATAAATAATATTATGGGGGAGATATATGAAGCTACTTGAATATCTTACTTCTCTTCAAAGACTCACCCACTAACTTTAACCTTCATTAGGGGCCCTTCTTACAGCAATTTTTACTAATGGGGATTTTCTACTGATGCCTCATTCCTTCTACATTGGTTATTTGGAATTTATCAGTAATGAAGATTTGTCTCTTCTCCATTTATTTACTTATTCTTTCATTCATTACACTCATGAAGTCATCTATATTTATTTCATTCTTTAGATTATAATTGTTATTATATGTACTATAATACTATATTATATGTAGTACTATGTTATGTATTTGAGTGCTCCAATTGTTTCAGATTTGGCCATGAGAGGATCTTTTAGGTTGGCTCTTGTGTCTCTTTGATATGCTTTTGCTTGTTTCTTTTGTGAGTATGCCTTTACATTCTGACACAAGATTAGCTCCCAACTTGTGTCGCATTTTTCCTGCCCTAACCTTAGTATCAATTTCTCCATGGTGCCCTGGTTTCTTTTAATGAGAGAATGTTACTTAGAAACTAAGATCTAGGCACTGGCTATGCTCATTATATATTAGAATGTCATTGCAATTAGGTCTTTTTAGTACAGAGAACTAGAAAATGTATGTATGTATGCTGGGCCATGTATATCTACAGATACAGATGATATAGATATAGATATAGTTATAGATGATATAGATACAAATATAGATATACACAGTAAAAGCTTGAATTCAAGTACCTTGTTTTGTGAGTGTTCTGCAAAACGAGCAAACGGTTCTAATAAATTTCAACTTGATAAACAAGCGATGTCTTGCAATATGAGTAGTACCTGACGCCGAATGTCACATGATCACAACTGAGCCAATGGGTCTTTTCTCTCTCTCTCTTTCTCCCTCTCTCGCTCTCGCTCTTGCTATGGGATTGTGGCTCGGATACTCGGTCTCAGGCCATGATGTTTGGCAGAGATCAGTGATTTTTAGAATGCTGGAAGGTGCTCATAATGGGCACTAGTGTATGTTTTGGTCACTTCAAAGCACCTATGGACAGTCCTTTGCTGTTCTATATAAGAGGAAGCTTAGGAATGCACTGTTTTATTCTAGGTCAGCCTGCCTGCAGACATAGACCCTTTCCTCTGCTGTCTCATTGCCAGTTACATTAAATACAGGATATGACAATAGGTTATTAATACTGTACTGCAGTCAACATGTATGCGTGCTTATACCATGGCCCCCATGCAGAAAAAGATTCCATTGAGCCAATAAATAGCAGTGATTCAGTTAGTGATAGTGAAAGTCGTCCTACACAATAACCTTCCTCTCTCTTGTCTCTCTCATACCCTCCAGGAAGGTTTTCAAAGGTTAAGTGCAGATTAATTTGTGTCTCTTTATATTTAGTATTTTCTTTATGATTTTATATTATATTACAGTATTATAATCATTTTATATGAATATTTTGGGGCTGTGGGAGGAATCATCTGAGTTTCCTTTATTTCACATGGGAAAATTCGGACTGATGTACAAATGCTTTGGATTATAAGCATGTTTCTGGAACAAATTATGTCCGCAAACCAAGGTTTTATATAGACATTATATATATATAGACATTACACACACACACACACACACACACATCATTATTTCTGTGAAAATATGAGTTCATACTGTTATCTCCAACACTAGTCGAGAACCACAAGGTTCATTCTTGCTTTCTACGTTTGCCTATTTGAAGCTTCTCTGACAGTGGGAAACTCAGCTATTGTCATCTACCACTTATTTACTTATTTGTTTAATCCTAGAATACATGCAACATAGCTTCAAAATAGCATACTCCTATGTGAAACACATTTACCACTAGAGTACAGTATTCGTATATACTTCTTTTGGTTTCTAGCTTTACGATAACCAATAGGAACAATCCCAGCGGATATTTGAATCCTGACATATAGTAGTGTTCACTCTTTGTGTGCACATTTCTTTGGGACTTGACAAGTACAGAGAACAGTTACATCACCCTAAAAACTCCCTTGCTCTTGCTCTTTTTTAATTGCTTTTTTTTGTTTTCTTATTACCGTGCTTGGAGAATGTATTTTGGATTCAAGTCCTTTCATGCTATATGCCTTGAATACATTTTCTCCCAATCTGTCATCTGCTTTTTCATTCTCTTAACAGTGTCTTACTAAAAGTAGAAGATTTTAATTTGGATGAATTCAATTTAAGAATTATTTCTTTTATAGGTCATGCTTTCAATATCATATGTAAGAGTTCTGGGCCCAAACCAGGTCACAAAGGTTTCTCTCCCAAGTTTCTTCTAGAAATTTTACAGCTTTAGGTTTTAGATTTGGGTGTGCAGTCCACTTGAAATTAATTTATGAATATGGTATGAAATATAGCATATACTATAAGCATATCACATTCCTTCAGCAGCATTTGTGCAAAGACTACCTTTTCCCCACTGAGTTACCTCTGTATCTTTTTCAAAAATTCGTTGTCCAAACAGGTGCGGGTCTATTTATTTTTCTCCTTTCTCAAAGTGGTTTTGTCTATTCTAAATTCTTTTACATTTCCATATAAATTTTAGGAGGAGCTTGTAAATGCCTACAAAACAGCCCACGAGGATTTGGACCAGGATCACAGTGAATCTAAAGATGAATTTGGAGAGGGTTGAAATATTACTATTGAGCCTTTCAATAATATATAAACATGCAAGATCTCTTCATTGAAACAGCCTCCAGGCTCTGAGCTAGCTGTCAAGCACAGAGCCCGACGCGGCCCACGAACCATGAGATAATGTCCTGAGCCGAAGTGGGCCGCCCAACCGACTGAGCCACCCAGGCGCCCCAGCGCTTTGTAGTTTTAGTGTATAGGTCTTGCACAACGTCGGCAGGTTTGTTCCTATGTATTTAAATTTTTCTGCTATTAGAAATGATATTTTTTCAATTCCAAATTCTGATTATTCATTTATTCATTGCTAGTATAGAAATACAATGGATTCATATATATTGATCTCATAGTCTGAAAACTTGCTAAATTCACTTATGAGTTCTAGTGTCTTTTTTGTAGGTTCCACTGGATTTTCTACATACGTCATTAGGTCTTCTGTGAATATCGTTTCAGTTCCTTTTTTCCCCAAAATGTATGCCTTTTATTTCTGTTTCTTATCTAATTGAACAGCCTAGATACTCTAATGTAGTTTTTTTTTGGTTTTTTTTGTTTTTTTAAATAGTGAGAGGGACGCCTGGGTGGCCCAGTCGGTTAAACGACCGACTCTTGATTTCAGCTCAGGTCATGATCTCACAGTTCAGGAGACTGAGCCCCATATCAGGCTCTGCACTGACAGCATGGAGCCTGCCTGGGATTCTCTCTCCCTCTCTCTCTGCCCCTAGCCCCACTCAAAATAAATGAATAAACATTTAAAAAAATAAAATGGTGAGAGAAAACACTCTGTCTTTGGCCTGATGTAAGAGAAAAGAATTCAGTATTTCACCAGAGGTATGATGTTAGCTATTGGTTTTTCATAGATGTCCTTTATCAGGTCAAGGTCCTTTCTATTCTTAATTTTCTGAGATTTTAACAGGAATGGACATCAGATTTTATTACATGCCTTTACTGTGACTATCTACATGCCTTTTAATTTTTCAGCTTATTAATATGTGGATTCTATAGATTAATTTCTAAATATCAAACCACCATGCATTTTGAGGATACAGCTAACTTGGTCAAAATGTTTATATATTGTTGAATACTGTTTGCTAATTTTTTTTTTTTTTTAACTAGGCTCCACACCCAGTGCGGAGTTCAATGTGAGGCTTGAACTCATGAGCTGGAGATCAAGACCTGAGCCGAGATCAAGAGTCTTATGCTTAACTGATTGGTGCTCCTGTTTGTTAAATTCTATTTAGAATTTTTACATCTACCTAAACGAAGAGTTTTGGTCTGTTGTTTTTTGTTGATTTGCTTTTGTTTTCCTGCCATGTCTGATTGGTTTGGGTATCCACAGTAACACTGGAAACATATAATGAATTCGGAAGTATGCTCTTTTCTTAAATATTCTGAAAGAGTTTGTATATGATTGGTTTTATTTCTTCACTATGTATTTGATAGATTAAACAGTCAAGCCATCTGGCCCTTAAGTTTTCCTTGTGGTAAGGTTTTGAACCACACATTCAATTTCTTTAATAGATACAGAGTTATTCTGGTCATACTTTTCTTCTTGAATGAGCTTTAGCAATTTGTGTCTTTCAAGGAATTTTTCCATTTCATCTGAATTATCAAAATTATAGGCATAAAGTTGTTCACAATATTCCCTTCTCGTTCTTTTAAAATCTGTAGATTATATAGTGATCTAACCTCTCTCATTTCTGACACTTGTAATTTGTGTTTTCATATTTTTTTTCCTGAATAGGCTGGCTAGAAGTTTATCAATTTTGTTGACCTCAAAAAAACACCTTTTGGTTACATTGATTTTCTCTATTATTTCCCTGCTTTCTAGCTTATTGATTTCCGTTGTAATGTTTATGTTTCTTTTCTTCTATTTATGTTGAGATTTTTGCTCTTTTCTAGCATTTTAAGGGGAAGAGTGAAGTCAGATATTTGAAATTATTCTGTTCTTTTCCTATGAGCATATAGTACTATAAATTTCTGGCATTCAACAAATTTGTATATGTTTTGTTTTTATTTTCATTCAATTCAATATACTCTTAAATTTCTCTTTTGATGTCTTCTTTAAACTATGGGTTCTTTAGAAGTGTGTTATTTTGTTTCCAAATACTTACAGTTATTTCAGAGATCTTTCTCCGATGGACTTCTCATTTAATTCCCTTGTGGTCAGAAAGTATGCTTTATACGAATTAAAACTTTTAAAATTCACTGAGACTTGTTTTATGGCCCAGAAAATGGTTTATCTTGATAAGTGTTCGATGTGCACTTGAAAAGAATATTGCTTGGAAACAATGTGATCTTTTGGGTCTTGTTTTTGTGATTTATAATGCAACTCCAGAGCAGTAATCAGTCTAAGGCTAATTATTCCCCACCACTGTCTCACAATCTTCCTGAATACTTTACCTAATGTTCCATGAATTATAAGCTTTCCAGGCTGACTGATGCTAACAGGTACTTTTTTGGCCTTGTGTGAATACCAGGCACTGTTTTCTCTAATTCCTTCAGGGGGTCCTTCCCCAGTCTTGGGCAGGAAATCACACACATGTGCTCTTTATTAAAAAAAAAATTAAAGTCTATTTGCTTTTGAGGGGGGACGGTGCAGAGAGAGAGGGAGACACAGAATCCAAAGCAGGCTCCCGGCTCTGAGCTGTCAACACAGAGCTCAACGTGGGGCTCGAACTCACAAACCGTGAGATCATGACCTGAGCCAAAATTGGATGCTTAACTGACTGAGCTGCCCAGGCGCCCCCACACACATGTGCTCTTAAGTACTCTGCTGAGTAATTGAGGTTGGCCCTTGACAGATCTCTGAAGTTCTCTTTCTGACCATTTATCTCTTCCTTGGTATTTTGTCTTGTGAGCCTTCTGTCTCCATGTCCCAGGAAAGTTGGGTTCATCTCTAAAACTCAAGAGTCCACCAGGCTCTATCTCAGTTTCCTCTCTCTTTACCACGGCCTGGAAACTCTCTCAAGCAATAAACTGAAGGAATCTCTCAAGGATCACTATGCTTCACTCCTTGTTGTCTACTGTCTTCGAAAGTGTTACTTCCTTGGGGCACCTGTGTGGCTCAGTCAGTTAAATGTTTAACTTGATTTCACCTCAGGTCTGAAGACTGAGCCTTGTGCTGGGCTCTGTGCTGGGTATGGAGCCTGCCTGAGATTCTCTGTCTCCTTCTGCTCCTCTCCTGCTTGTGCTCTCTCTCTCTCTCAAAAAAAATTTTTTTTAATTTAATTTAATTTTTTAAAACACCATTGTTTTCTTTATTTTTTTGGCTTTTGGGTTGTTTCAGGTCGTAGAATAAATATAGTCCCTGTAAGTCTACCTTGACTGAAAGCAGAAGTTCCTCCTCCTCCAGTATAAAACTTCGGTTTTAGGGGTGCCTGGCTGGCTCAGTCGGAAGAGCAGGTGACTCTTGATCTCAGGGTTGTGAGATCGAGCCCCACCGTGGGTGTAGAGACTACTTTAAAAAAAAATCCTTAAAAACATGAAACTTTGGTTTTAAATCTATAGTTCCGTTTTCTGCACGTCTTACATCAAGGAGAAAATCTAAACAAAATCAGACGACTGAACATACTGCTAACCACCTCTTCTATCATATTGAGAACTTCTTTTAAAGTACTTTCCAAGATTCCGTCATCTTCTGTAGATTCAGATTAATAGAATAAGATGACTCATTCAGATGGACCATTTGCCTGAGTTGGATGAGATCATATGTCTATATTTAGCTGAGATTTAATCTCTGCTGGCAAGCAAGGATAAATCTTCCTGACTAGAGATACTGGCATCTATCTGCTCTATTCAGCTTCCTGTCATGGTCTAATTTATATCCCATACCTTCATACAAAAAAAAAAAAAAAAAAAGGATAAAGAGCTCCTTTCCAAGCTCATTTTCTTTATTTTCCAGAAACATAACCGCCGTTCTACGGCCTCTGCTCCCTTCATGGAAACCCAAGAGCTATAGAAAATGTTTTGCTCGAAACCAGCCTCTCTATCCACTGTTAGGGACTGATTGTCGATGACCCCTAAAATTCATACCTTGAAGCCCGCGCTCCCAGGGTGATGGTATGTGTAGGTAGGGATTTTAGGAGGCAAATAGGTTTAGATTAATCAGGTCATGAGACTAGTAACCCCATGATAGGATTAGTGCCCTTAGAAGAGGAAGAAAAAGAGGGACCTCTCCTTCCACAAGCACATGGTGAGAAGAAGCTACTTGAGGATGCAGCAGCTGTCTGCAGCACAGGAAGTGGGATTTCACCAAATACTGACTCTGCCAGCACCTTGATCTTGGATTTCCCGGCCTCCAGAACCGCGAGAAATAAATGGCTGCTCTTTAAGCCACCCTGTCTATGGTATTTTGTTACAGCAGCCCAAGCACACTAAGACAGGCGCATAATATAAATGCAAGGAATTTCAATTTCAGAGCTGTCCAGAATTTTGATGGGCTAATTAAATACTCAGCCTATAGCTCGATTTTTGGTCAGCAGTATTAGGGCAGCAATATTGGAGTCACTTACAGAGATGTTACACAGAGCAATCTATAAAACACTTACATAAAACAATCTGAGGCAAGAAATGTTTTGAAATGGGGTGACTGGTATTTTCTAAAAGATTTTACATAAAACCACGACCCAAGACCCAGGACTTCTTACACAATTATCAGTAATTTGCGTTTCTCTTTACTCCTCCACAGGAAAGAGTAGAACATTCTATTCATAGAGAGGCCCCTGTAGCCATTTGACTAAGAACCAGATAAACTATTAGATTCGTATCAGTGTCCACGTTGAGCAAAAAGACCACAATTCTTATTTCCTCCTCTCGGGAACTTTGGCCAAGTGATCAAGGTAGAAATCCTTAGCACAAATACTTGGGTTCTACCTTATCAAAATGAAAGAAAGAAGGGTGTGTAGAAGGGAACATTCTACCTCATTGATATGAGGGATTCATGGGCCTGGAGCCAGAAATGATAGCATGTGGATTTCAAAACAGCTCTCTTTTTCACAGTCTCTTTTATTTTGCACTTGAGGTTTGAAATGTCCACTGGCCATGCCAAGTGGAGATTTGAGGCAATTGTCAAAATGATTTGAGGACGAAATTCATGCAACCAAAACGTATCACAGAAATGCAGCCAAACATTTCATTAAAAATGATGAGCTCTGGATTTGCTTTTGCCTGAATTAGATAATTTCCTCATTTTTTCCTCTTTGATTTTCGAGTAGAGGCACAGCAAGAGAATATTCATTTCAACAGTCACTCTGGCATCACACAGAAATATAATTAGTATGAAAACAACGATCTCTGAAAAGTAAATGCAATAATTCATTTAGGAAGAATCTCTTTTTGACCAAAAGCATCGGTCAACTGATTTTATGTCATCTCGAAAGCGTAGTCCTAGTTAGTTCAGAATACAAATTGGAAAACTGTAAATGTAGCTTGGCTTCACCTATGTTCATGCTGACACAATTGTCCTACCTGTCATTATAGTTAGAAATGACTGTGAGTAATGGTGATCAAGACCTCTGTCTAGGTATAACCAAAGAGTAATTCGTGGCGCTCAGAGATTAAATTTGCTTACATAGCTGGGGCACCTAGGGGGCTCAGTCAGTTAAGCATCCAACTTTGACTCAGGTCATAATCTCACGGTTCGTGGGTTCGAGCCCCACGTCAGGCTCTGTGCTGACAGCTCAGAGCCTGGAGCCTGTTTTGGATTCTGTGTCTCCCTCTCTCTCTGACCCTCTCCTGCTCACGCTGTCTCTCTCTCTCTCTCTCTCTCTCTCTCTCTCTCAGAAATAAATAAAAAACATTAAAAAATTTTTAATAAATAAGTTAAAAAATATTTGCTTATATAGGCTTAAAATGATTGATCAGAGAACCATAAAATTGGGAAATATATCAGGTTTCTTTGACTCATGAAAATGAAAACAATAGAATAAATTCAATGAGCAGAAGAAATGAAATAATAGACCTAAGAGTAACAATTTAGTGAAATGAAAAAACAAAACAGATAGAATCACCAAAGTAAGCAGTTTTTGGAAAAGATTAGTAAAATAAATATACTTCTGCCTAGGCTGATCTGGGAAAAACACAGAAAAAAAAAACCTGTATTACAAAATGGGGTCACTATGAAAGATATAAATAGAAATGTAAACACTTAAAGAAAAAGTACAAATTTCCTAAATACAGAAAAGTATTATAAAGACAAAAAGACAAAAAAGGGAGCAAAACAAATATGACCAAATAAAAACAAAAGTTATAGCATAAATTAACAGGCAGAGCTGAAAGATGTTGGTAACAGCAATAAATGGACTGAATTTATCTGGTAAAATAAAACATTTTCAAATTGACACAGTAAAGCAAACCTAATTCTTTTTGTATATAAGTACCGAAAATGCGGGAATTCCAAAAGTCTATATATAAAAGGATGAAGAAGAACTTCCCACTGAAATTTATCACAGAAATAGAAAAAAAAAATAGAAAACTGAAAGTTATGATTTTTTTACCAAAATAGAATTTAGGCCCAAAAACAATAAATGAAACAGAGATTCTTTATAGTGCTAACAGCCAGAGTGTGAATTGAAGATACAACAGTTATAAATACCTAGGTACCAGACAATATAATAATCACTCATACAGAGCAAGAACTATAGGAAGCGCAAGCAGAAAGAACAGAAATGCAGTTAGTAGGAGATTAAAACACCACTCTCAGTACAAAACAGGTAAAATGGACCATAAATGATCAATGAATAATCTAAAATACCTAAACAGAAAAACCAATAAGATATACTAAGCATCATACCCTGATAATAGAAAATATAATTTCTTCTTGAGTAGGCATGGGAGGTTTATTTTTTAATATTTATTTATTTTTGAGAGATGGAGAGAGCCAGAGCATGAGTAAGGGAGGGGCAGAGACAGAGGGAGACACAGAATCCAAAGTAGATTCCAGGCTGCTGAGCTGTCAGCAGAGAGCTGGACGCAGAGTTCGAACTCATGAACTGCGTGCTCATGACCTGAGCTGAAGTCAGACACTTGACTGACTGAGCCACCAAGGAGCCCCGACATGGAAGTTTTTAAAGAATTGATCTTATATTAATTAGGACATCTTTCTTTCCCAAAGATCAGTTTGTTTCAGAAAGTAAAACTAACATAAACAACACTATATGGTCACAATAAAATAAAACTAGAAATTCAAACACAACCCATGAATAAACCAAAAAAAAATGACCCTTTCACATGGAAATTTATAAGATTTGTATTAAATCTTAGTGAAAAAGGAAATACATACCAAAAAACAACAGAATCTTTGAAAAGGTATGGTACTTAAAGCAGTACCTATCAGAATCTATAAGATATATTTAAAGCAATGATCAGAAGAAAATTTATAATACTAAACATTCACATCGATAAAAATTAAAAACTGAAAATACAAGAATTACATCCTCAATTCAAAAAGGTAAGAAAAGAAAAACAAAGTAAAGCAAAAGAAAGCAGAATAAGAAAATATTAAAGATCAGACAAGAGATTGGTGCGGTAGCAAACAGGAAAGTAGTAGGTTAAATTAATAAATCAAAATCCGATGTTTTTGAAAAAATTGAAAAATTAGTTAAATCACCAGCTAATTTAATCAAAAGGGCAAAAAAGCATACAAATAAATAAGAGGGAAATAACGTGACCCAAGAAATATAGCATAAGAATCTATTTTGTACTCATCTTTGCAAATAAATCTGGGGAACGGAGATTAAATTGATAATTTCGCAGGAATATACAGTTTACAAAAACTGACCCACTAGAGGCAGAGAGCTTAAACAAACCAATTTCCATAACTGAAATAGAAAAAGTTATCGGGAAACTGCTCCCTGTAAAAGCACCTCGCTCAGATGATTTCAGAGAGCAATATTACCAAACTTTTAGAGGCCAGATAGTCCTAATGAGACACGCATTTAAAGTGAAGGAAAACTTCCAAATTATTTTTATGAAGCAAGTATAACATCGGCCCTGTAAAAAATTATGGGGCCAATATCACTTATGAATATTGATGCAAAAGACTCTGAATAAAACATTAGCAAACAGAGTCCAAAACCACACTATATTAAAAAAAAAATGATATACCTTGGCCAGCTGATGTCTATGCCAGGAATGCATTGTACTTTCATATTATTCACTCTGCACTCTCCAAGGTGCTCACAAGTGCAGTATCCTGGAAGAGAACCAGGGAGCTGGGCTTGCTCTCAGGTGGCTCGCCTGGAGTTGTTCTTTGCTTGAATTTTAGCTACTGGAGCCTACCCAAAGCGTTGACTTTTCTTCCAGATCTCAGCATGACTTGCAATTAAAATTAAATCATTTCCTGTCTAGGGCCCTGAGATGCAAGTCTTTAAAGTTAGGCAACAGTGATATTTCTCAAAAGGCAATCACCTTTAGTAACTATCAGAAAATTGAGTCCATTCATTTCAGAGCAATTTTCTAAAGAGACCCATGCAGAAGAAAGATTGAGAATAACTGAGTTGCTATGTGGTTATGAGTTGTACCTTATATCATAAATATTGGGCTATTATGGAAATTCTTAGAAGAAAAAGATACCTTGATCCTTGGACTGCTTATTTGAAGGAACTGTCTAAGTCTTAGGATCTAAAAGAATCAGTTAACCAACAATATTTTGAATAAAAATCAATTTAATTACCTATCTGAGCGACTGACGATAACTTTGAGACTTTACTGTCCTTCCTTTAGGGGATATAATAGGAATCTGTCTATCAGGGTTTTTTTTTTTTTTCATTTAATTTAATTTTTTGAGAGAGAGGGAGAGAGACACAGAGCGCGAGCAGGGGAGGGGCAGAAAGAGAGGGAGACACAGAATCCGAAGCTTAGGCTCCAGGCTCTGAGCTGTCAGCACAGAGTCCGATTCGGGGCTTGAACTCACGAACCATGAGATTATGACCTGAGCCGAAAGCTGGAAGCCTAACCGACTGAGCCACCCAGGTGCCGCTGTCCACTGGTTTTTGAGAGCTGTACCTAAGATATGGCAAATTGGAGCAAATGTGCCCAAATTCCACAACTGGGGGCCCCTCCTGTTGCTGATTGTTGAGCAATAACTTACAAAAAAGGGTTAGTGGGAGAGAAGATGGTTCCTCCCGGTGGCATTTGATAAGATGTAAGATTTATACACATAATTAGTGATCACACCTATCACCAAGCGTTCTACAAATCAAAGCATGCTTCAGAGGACTGGCTTTTTCCATTTCTACGTGAACCCATTAGGTTGCCTGTTGATGACCTGGTTTACACTTTAAAATAAAGCAAATGTTTTGTTTTGTAAAACCACGAACTGACAGCTTCAGCGCCCGACAGGATGGTGTTCACTTATGTTAAATGCCTCTTGCGGGAGACACTGACGCTCCTCCCAGATTCCTTTGATCCTTTAAGTCATCATCCTGGGCAACTGTCCCTGAGCTCGGAGATCGTTTTGCTTTGTCCCACGTCGTTTTATTGCCTGGGAATTTACTTCCCTACCCACCTCCCCAAGGGGGTCCTTGGCCAACAAGCGGCTTGTGAAAAAGTATGAAAGCCCAGACCCCTTGTGCCCGTAGGGACAGTCTCTCCAGTTCCTAACCAGTTCCTTCTGGTAGCACAGCCTTAATTTATCCTTTAGTTTTCCCTGTGTTTTGAATTTTATATTAGTAGAATTATATGTATTTTTTCCTTTCCTGACTATTATGCTCAACATGAAAATCTGTTGATGTCTTCCAAGGTGTTGCAGTTATAGCCAGTTGGGTGCTCGAGCTGGTGCGTACCAGCTCATGACAGCTGACTGTACATAGACATTATCGGATATAATAGTTAATTTTTTTTAAGTTTCTTTCTTTTTGAGAGCGAGCGAGACAGTGTATGAGCAGGGGAGGGGCAGAGCGAGAGGGAGACACAGAATCCAAAGCAGGTTCCAGGCTCTGAGCTGGCAGCACAGAGTTCGACACGGGACTCAAACCCAAGAACCGTGAGATCATGACCTGAGCCGAAGTCGGACGCTCAACTAACTGAGCCACCTAGGAGCGCTGAGACATCTTTTTTTTTTTTTTATAGTGTTTATACAGTATAAATCTGGAGATCAAGGAAGAGAAGTAAACTGGCACTTTTTAAAAACTTTCAAATACTGAAGAGAAGCCAAAAGAAGTAGATCCTATAATATATTTTAGTTAATCTGCTAAATGGGAACTTGAGCTCTAATCCCTGGAAATGGTGGACACAGGCAGCAAAGCCTAACTGCACCAAAGGAAAACAGGCATGGAAAAAGCCATTATTCAGAAACACAGAATGTCAGTGGGGTAGATGGATACGTCACATTGCCGCACTTGAATGAAACCTTTCTTAGGGGAAGGACTGTGTCTATTCTGCTCACCACTGGAACACTGTAAACTAACAACACCTATTTGTTCAGTGGGTTGTCTTCTGAGTTAAACACATGATTAAAAACATGGTTCTGGTTTTGATTTACAAAAGGCAGACACCCTGTGATACAGAGGAGGTACTCAAAATGATGTGTCGAATAAGTAAACTCCCAAATATCAGAAATGGAACGCATGGCCTGCCAAGGATGATTTTCCTCACTATAATAAGGGCAACAAATGTTTTAAGTCATGGCCATTGTGGAAAATTGAAGATGTCTGGATCTGATCGGCCAAATCACGCCAACATAGAAAACCTCATTTCTCCCAAGCTTTACAGAAAAGAAATATTCTGGAAGTGCCTGGCTGGCTCAGTAGGCAGAGCACGCCACTCTTGATATCGGGGTTGTGAGTTCAAGCCCCACATTGGCACAGAGCTGGCTTAAAAAAAAAATTAAAAGAAAAAGGTACTGTGTTCAATCTTAGGCCTGAAACATACCCAATACTGACTTTCCAGCTTCCTGTTTAGCCTAGAGAGCAAGGGTGGTTATCGTAACCTACGTTACCTAGATACAGGGAAATTTTAAGGGATTTTTAAAAGAAGATAAAGCTGATAGAATTTCATAGATATCGTTGATACTACGTGGAATGGGGCTGATTAGAATATGGCAAAGAGGCGTATTAAGCAGTAAATAACATTAAGTAACAGCATTAAGAGTGAAGGTACATTCTGGCACACCTGGGCGGCTCAGTCGGTTAAGCAGCTGACTTTGGCTCAGGTCATGATCTCGCAGTTTGTGGGTCTGAGCTGACAGCTGACAGCTCAGAGCCTGGAGCCTGTTTCAGATTCTGTGTCTCCCTCTCTCTCTCTGCCCCTCCCCCGCTCCTGCTCTGTTTCCCTCTGACTCTCTAAAAATGAATAAACATTTAAAAAAAAAAGAGTGAAGCTACATTCTTAAGCATTTTAAAGGAACCCTATGCACTAAATTGGTCTATGGGATTTAAAGTGTATTTCTTTCATCTCCTTCCAGGTTCCTATATTCTGTCACCCACTTCCAAATTTCCGCTGGCACATTCCAGATCTAAGCTCTGGCTCATAATTTTGATGCTTTCTACTGCCTATGCGTACTCCCAATAGCAGTGCACATGTCATTCAAATCCAAGGAGACTTTGACAGTCAATTCACTAACTCACTAATGGCATGGTAACATTTCCTTTATTTGCATGATGTAGTATAAGTCTATTGAATAAAATTAAATCTCAATGGATACCTATTCAAGCCCAGCAAGAAATATTATAAAGATAGACTATCTGTCTGTCTATCTATCTACCCACCTACCTATCCATCCATCCATCCATCCATCTATCCATCCATCCTCATTTTTAAATAAGGAAATTGGAGGCACCTGGGCAGCTCAGTCAGTTAAGTGTCAGACTCTTGGTTTTAGCTCAGGCCATGATCTCATGGTTCGTGAGTCCAAGCCCCGCACCAGGCTTCACGAGGACAGTGCAGAACCTGCTTTGGATTCTCTCTTCCTGTCTGCCCCTCCCCTGCTCTCTCGCTCTCTCTCTGTCTCTTTCTCAAAGTAAATAAACTTTAAAAAATTTTATAAAAATAAAATAAGGAAATTGGACCATAGTTCCATTAAGTAATTCACTCATACAGACTGCTTCATACCGATCCTGAAAGGAAGCTCCTATCTCCACAATCTAGATGGTAAAGCAAACTCTCAAAAAGGATTGATGACATTTTTGTATTTTCCCAGGGTTTATAATTTGTGCTCCAGCTTGAATATCTTGGCCATGTCAGCTGGCACTTTTTTGAAAGGCTGTAGTGTAAAAGCCTTATTGAAAAAAAAAGACCTCTCGTATTAAATTCTTCTTCTCCTCAAATAAGCAACATCATCCCCACTTGTTTAAAAAATTGTTACTAGAGGGGAGCCTGGGTGGCTTAGTCGGTTAAGCGTCTGACTTTCGCTTAGGTCATGATCTCGCGGTTCGTGGGTTCGTGCCCCGCGTCGGGCTCTGTGCTGACTGCCAGCTCAGAGCCTGGAGCCTGTTTCAGCCTGTGACTCCCTCTCTCTCTGACCCTCCCCTGCTCACGCTGTCTCTCTCTCTCTCCTAGAAATAAATAAAAAATATATATAAAAAAATTAAAAAAATAAAAACCAAAAAATTGTTACTAGAACTAATGAATTCCTTCTTGAAGAGTTCAGTGAATATGCTTGACTTCTTTTAGAGAATTAGAATTCTCAGCGCTAGCTTTCTGCCAGCAGAAAGAAGAAAGAAGAAAGGGGGAAAAAAGGAGTAGGAAATAAAGAAAGAAAAAGAAACAAATGATATACCCAGGCCATTCCTGAAGGTGAGATACACCATTGAACCAAATTGCCTGTAAGATCACGTTGGGCATTCTCTCCATAGAAGTAGAAGCCACGGGTCCTCTCTAGAGAGGTGGTGTTTGCAAGGATCAAAGAAATTAAGTTAGACATATCTTAGCATCGAAGCATTTTGCTTCTCTAACAGGACAAAAACACCCTTGCTCCTAAGAAATGCTTTATCATACATGCCAGTTGGAGCAACACCAGGTCACAGATTAAAAACAGCTATTATATGCCGGTCAGCACGGTATCACTGGAATCTTGAATGTATTTCCCAAATATAATTAATACTCAACACGTATACCGCTTTTGGCAAAATGTGAGAATCAATCACGCCAAATGTATTTAAAAATGTATTTAGGGGGCGCCTGGGTGGCTCAGTTGGTTGAGCGTCGGACTTCGGGCCTGGCTCATGATCTCACAGTTTGCGGGTTCAGGCCTGTGTCAGACTCTTTGCTGACAGTGTGGAGCCTGCTTGGGATTATCTCTCTTTCCCTTTTTCTCTATCCCTCCTCTGTTTGTGCGTGCTCTCTCTCTCTCTCTCTTTCTTAAAAATAAATTTTTAAAAAATAAAAATGTATTTAGGAAAATAAACTCAAAATAAAAACAACAAAAATAAATAAATATAAAATGAAAACACATTTAGGAAAGAAAATATTGGGTGCGCCTGGGTGGCCCGGTCGGTTAAGTGTCCAACTTCAGTCCAGGTCATGATCGCACGGTTCGTGGGTTCGAGCCCCGCATCTGGCTCTGTGCTGAACGAGGCTGCTTCAGATTCTGTGTCTCCTTCTCTCTCTGCCCCTCCCCTGCTCACACTCTGTCTCACTGTGTCTCTCAAAAGTAAATAAATATTAAAAAAAAAAAAAAAAAAGAAAGAAAGAAAATATTCTAGCTTGTGAGGTCAGACTTCTTCAGTTCAACTTAAATTACATCCTCTAACTCTCAGACTATCTTGTGTCAGTGAGAATGACAGGAAAGGTATGTGTCATTGTCTTTTTACTGTTGCAAAACAAAACTTTTCTTTTTTAAAAAATTTTTACATTTAATTTAATGTTTTTATGTTTCTTATTTACTTTTGGGAGAGAGAGAGAGAGACAGCGCTAGCGGGGGAGGAGCAGAGAGAGAGAGAGGGAGATACAGAATCTGAAGACAGGCTCCAGGTTCTAAGCTCTCTGTCAGCACAGAGCCCGACTCGGGGCACGAACCCACGAACCATGAGATCATGACCTAAGCTGAAGTCGGACGCTTAACCAACTGAGCCACCCAGGCGCCCCTAAAACTTTTCTTTTTTTTTTTTTTTTAAAGTTTATTTATTTTTGAGAGAGAAAGAGACCGAGGATCTGAAGCAGGCTCTGTGCTGACAGCAGACAGCCCAATGTGGGGCTTGAACTCATGAATCCTGAGATGATGACCTGAACCAAAAGCAGTTGCCTAACCAACTGAGCCACCCAGCTGCCCCAAGAAAGCGCATCTTTAAAAGATAGAGTCCAAGTGCCTGAGCAGCTCACTCCGACTCTTGGTTTCGCCTCAGGTCATGATCTAATGGTTTGTGAGATGGAGTCCTGCGTAGGGCTGTGGGTTGGCCTCTGAACTGACCGTGTGGAGCCTGTTTGGGATTCTCTCTCTCTCTCTCTCTCTCTCTCTCTCTCTCTCTCACTCACTTTCTCTCTGCCCCTTCCCCGATCGTGCGCTCACTCGCTCTCTCTCTCTCTAAATAAACTTAAAAAAAAAAAAAAGATTAAGAATCAAAATGAGAATCTTCCCTCGCCCTGCAAACAAACAAAACAAACCAAAAAACAAAAAACCCACCTGTGAGAGTAACCCTAAAGTACTCAGTTTGTACAAAATGGTGATCCTTTCACAAGGGCGTGTACTGAGTCTGGGCATGAGAGCCTGTAACTGAGTCCTTTTAGATTTCACAGTAGGAGGAAGGAGAGGTGTAGCATAATTAGAGATTTACCTATGTTACAATCATGTAAGGAACAGCAGACACTATTCTCAAACTAGCCGATCAATGAATTTCTAACCATGACATCACACTAGCCATTACAGATAAGGCTGCTCCTACCACTGAAATGAATTATGCATAGGGACCAATACATGCCTAAGTCCAAGCATTTGG
This sequence comes from Hyaena hyaena, assembly GCF_003009895.1. Lineage (NCBI taxonomy): Eukaryota > Metazoa > Chordata > Mammalia > Carnivora > Hyaenidae > Hyaena > Hyaena hyaena. The sequence goes on along the minus strand of NW_024080644.1, from coordinate 293,897 downwards.
TCCACGGATTCTTTTTTAAATCTTTTACTGTTTATTTATTTTGAGAGGGAGAGATAGAGCACGAGCAGGGGAGGGGCAGAGAGAGAGGGGGAGACACAGAATCTGAAGCAGGCTCCAGGCTCTTAACTGTTAGCACAGAGCCCAACGAGGGGCTCAAACTCACGAACGCTGAGCTCATGACCTGAGCCGAAGTCAGACACTCAACCGACTGAGCCATTCAGGTGCCCCTGGTGCATGGATTCTAATGCCCACCTCTAACATTCCTGAGATCATCAACAACATTTAAGAGAAAACAGGTAAAATAGTCATTAGGAGCATAAAGCACTGGAAACCAGTTCATTCCTTTGATATTTATCTCAGGATTTTTTTGGCCACTCCCATACACATATTTGAGTCCTGTAATTCACTTTTGAAAATGTGGTTAATAACCCAAAGCCAGTACACTGTGGCAGTGACAAAACACTAACCGATGACCTGAAGGACAGTTCAGTCTTGATAAACCAGGAGCCAATGCTACGATTTTTTTTACATTTTAATGTGACTCTAAGATCTCTTAAAAGCTACCAGTGCATTAGTTTCTAAGAACATGAAAGTCCAGCATATATCATTTATCTAATGAGCCAGTGCTTTTTCATAACATTTTTATGTTCTTCCTCTATTTTAACTGAAAGGCGTCTGGGAGAAAAGTAAAGTTGATGATTTCAGAGTGCTCATTAAGAGGAAAACTAAGTCCTTTTTATAGGATTCACTATTATTTTTGATATTCTCTTTGCCACTTATTTTGTAATTGTGACAAAGGAGACATGGAAGAGATTTGTTAATGATTATGCCAACCCCCCCAAATGCTAATCTTTTACCTTCTAAATAGCAAATTGCCCCATTTTTAAAGTCCATTATCTCCTTCAGTCCATCATAGGCTCTTTTTCTTCCTCCTACTCATATCTTTTCCCCATGAAATAATCAAAGACCTCATTAGATAGATCCCGAGCCCAGCCATTTGAAGTGCTTTTATACATACAAGCCCCTTCTCAACGGTCATAAGAGACGAGCTAATTGAGAATAAGAAATTCAGGCGGCAAAGCAAATCTCTTCTTCTTCAACATCTCATTTGCATCCTTCGGGCTCTTGTTTTTTTTCAGACATACAGAACCCAACATTGTTTCCTGCACACCTCATTCTGTATTCCAGCCTAGTCTGGGCTTGGGTGACAGCTGAGTGGCTATTGCATGACAAAGCACTGGCATATAGAAATATTTCTATTTAGGGGCGCCTGGGTAGCTCAGTCGGTTGAGTATTCGACTTCAGCTCAGGTCATGATCTCACAGTTCATGAGTTTGAGCTCTGTGCAGCCAGCTCAGAACCTGGAGCCTCCTTTGGATTCTGTGTCTCCCTCTCTCTCTGCCCCTGTCCTTCTCTCTCTGTCTCTGTCTCTCTGTCTCTCTCTCTCTCAAAAATAAATAAACATTAAAAAATTGTAAAAGGAAAAAGAAATACCTCTATCTATGTGGGCACCTTCTTTGAGTTGAGCTCACTACTTTGCGGGTCTGAAGGACCAAAACCTAACAAGACAGGCACAATGGCTGTGGAAATGCTGTCATCCTCAACAGACCAATTTGTGTCTCATTCTCCTCATCTACTTGGACATCCAGCGGAAGTCCACCCATTACTGACTGAGTGACTTGGGGCAAGCGCCTGCACCACTCGACGCCTTCTTTTTCTCATCTGTAAACGAGCCTGGCAACGGAGCTCGCCTCCTCAGAGTTCTTTATTTTTACTAATTTTTTAGTTTCATGTTTTTTTTAAAATGCTGTAAGTATAGCTTTTTCTTAAGTTTTAAAAATTTGAATATGGCTGACCCGCAATGTTACATTCGTTCAGGTGTACAGCACAGAGATTGGACAGGTTTATATGTTATGCTGTGGTCTCCCGACACGTAGCTACCATCTGTCACCATACAGCGCTATTATGATACCATTGACTACGTTCCTTGACAGACTATCATACTAATTTCTTCAACATAAATTATATTATGGTGTACCTCCCTAGTAACTTTGATGGTGTTAGGAGGTCCCAAAGCCCTTTAGGGAGTTCAACATCTGAGGGAAATCTTGCCGGCAACAGAGAAGTCAAGATGCTTGGAAGGATCATCAGATATTTGTTATCAGAGTCAGAGTCACACGACAAGATGCAAAACCAACAATTTCTCGCAGCTGAATTAAACCATGCATACCCAGCTGTGGTAAACAGAGTCAAGGGTAATCTCCATGATCCCTGCCTCCTGGTGTGTATGCCTTTGTGTCATCCCATCCTCTTAAGTGCGACCAGGACCTGTGATCTGTTTGTAACCAAGAAATGCAGCAAATGTGATGAGATGTGTGTGATCACGTGCACACGATGATGTTACATAGACTGTAACTCCCACTTGCCGAGACACTCTCTCCTATGCTGACTTTGAGGATGCCTTGGAATGGAAACTGACTTGGTGTGAGCTGACCTAAGGAGAGGGTCATGTGGTAAGCAATTGATGCTCTTGAGCCAAGAGCATCAAGAAAGGTAAGCCCTCAGTCCAACAGCCTACAAGAAACTGAGTGCTATCAGCCATTAGAGCTTGGAAGTAGATCCTCCCCAGCCAAGCTTCCAATGAGACTGCAACCCTACCTGACATCTTCACTGCAGCCTTATGAGACCTCGGAGCAGAGAATCTAGCTGAGCCATTCCTGAACCCATCAGGAACAGAAAATGTGAAAAAACAAACAAACAGTGTGTGCTGTTTTAAGGAACTGAGTTTATGGTAATTTGTTTCACAGCCATAGAAAACAAATACGCCAATAGACCTTTTCCTTTTTAATGTTGTATGAGTTTCCTCAAGTCCTAACACTCCCATTAGACCTATATTTGTTTCCACAGAAAACCTCTTCTATGTACAATCAACTGTCCCATATTTCAATGAGTGCTAGAGAGTGAATTCATGTACATAAGACTCTAAGAACTAATTCCATGACATCCTTTTCTCCCATCCCAAAGTGAGCCCTATCATTAACTTGTAAACAATGTCGTCTCTTGTCATCTTGACTTCACCCTTCGGTTCACCATCTTCTCATCTTTTCAGAAATTTACACCTTTGCCCCAACCAGAAGACAAAACAAAGCAAAAAGAATTCTATCTATAGCTGATTAATTGTCCCTTCTGAGTTGAGCCTTGATCGTTTCTCTTCCAGAGACCAATCTTTTTCAGGGGTCTGCCCTCAAAATGGATGAATAAAAATTCAGCCAAGTGGAGGAGGGGACGGAGAATGTTCAAGGAGCAGGTTCCAAGTGCACAAATCCCCATGGTGGGGAGCACATGATGTGAAAGAAGGCAGAAGAGGTACATGATAAAGCTGGGTAGGTAAGATGGGGTCATATCATGCAAAACTTTCATAGAACATGTTAAAGATTTAGCTTTTCAACCCGAGAACAATGAAATGCTGCTGAAAGGTTTGAGGAGTGTGGGAGAGGAGGTATGACCAAAGTACCTTATGGAAGGGGCGCCTGGTTGGCTTAGTCAGTAGAATATTCGACTCTTGATCTTGGGGTCATGAGTTCAATTTTGGGCATAAAGCTTACATTAAACAAACACACACACAAACACAACGTACTCTTTGGAAAAGATGAGTGTGGCCAAACTGAAGGAGAACTTAGTGAAAAGATGGAGAGCAGTTAGAAGGTGATCAAAGAAGCAATCGAGTGAGAGATTATAATAGCTTGGATTAGTGGGAGAGCAATAAAAATGAAGAGCTGGAGATGATTGGACAGAGGAACTTAATGTTATCATTCACTATTGTTCCTGAGAAATTTCATTTCCCTCATCTGGAAAAACCTTCTGATTTAATTTCCATTTGCCTCGGGAATTTCCTCCGTCTCTCCAGAAAGGATGCACAGTTAGCATACTTTCTGGGCCCTTGCATGTGTGAAACTGTGTCAGCATTAGTAAATGAGGGCATTGGTTGCTATATTTTTCTCTCCAAATTTTATGAAGGAGCTACCATACCCTCTAGTTTTATATAGCAGAAAAGAAATCTGTTTCCTTTCGATTATCTTCTTTTTTCCTCATACTTTGTTTTTTTTTTTTTTTTTTTTGGTCTGAAAGTTTCTAAGATATTTTATCCTAGAATTTCACCAGATATGTCTAGGAGTGTATCTTTAATCCTCTTGGGTGCCCAATGAACACTTTTGATCTGAAAACGTTCAAGGCTTGTTCTATAACGTGTTTTCTTTTTTTACTCATGATTTCTATTTCTTCATGTTTTGCTTTTTGAGATCATTTCTGTACTTGAACTTTCAAGCGGCGTCTTCAGTTTTCAGCAGCACTGAGTCTATTTTTTCACTTCTTTGGAATCTTTAAATGTACAAATCCCACTTTCTTTTTTTGATTTTTTAATTTTCAAGATTTTTGTTCTGTTCTTAAGTAAGCTGTACACCCAACATGAGGCTTGAACTCACGGCTCCAAGATCGTGCATGCTGCACCATCGAAGCCAGCCAGGCGCCCCCACAAATCCCACTTTTAAAAATTTCCATGGGCACTTGGGTGGCACAGTTAAGTGTCCAACTCTTGATCTGAGCTAAGTTCTTGATCATGGGGTTGTGAGTTCAAGCTCTATACTGGGCATGAAAGCCTACTTTTAAAAAATGAATAAAAGGGGTGCCTGGGTGGCTCAGTCGGTTAAGCGTCTGACTTCAGCTCAGGTCATGATCTCACGGTTTGTGGGTTCGAGCCCCATGTTGGGCTCTGTGCTGACAGCTCTGGAGCCTGGAGCCTGCTTCATGTTCTCTATCTCCCTCTCTCTCTGCCCCTCCCATGCTCATGCTGTCTCTCTCTCTCTGTCTTTCAGAAATAAATCAAAACAAAAAGATTTTTAAAAAAATATTAAAAAATGAATAAAATTTCTAAAACTGTTCGCTTTCTCGTAATTTCTTTTTTTTTTTTTTGCATTTCATTTTATTTTTCATAGGGATTATTGTCATAGATTTTTGTAGTTTTCTTCTAACACTATAACTCTTCTCCTTGGAACTACAACACCCTAATTGATCGGTGAATTACATGTCCAGTCACTGCAGCAAGAACCCCAAGAACCTTTGCAGGTAGGGTTGGTGAAGATTGTCAGGCCATGGCGGCCTTGCAGAAGAATGAGGTCAGAAGTTTTTCGTGTTAAACCATAGGTGAAACAACGGAACTGACTGGTGTTGAGGATTCTATTATCTTAGTCTTCTCCATGCGTGAGCTTTGAGTGGCTATTGTTTTGGGCCCATTGGAAGGGAAGAAATCAAGCCCTGTGTCAGGCTCCATGCTCAGCATGGAGCCTGCTTGGGATTCTCCCTCTCCCTCTCTCTCTCTCTCTCTCAAAATAAATAAATACACTTTTAAAAAATTGTATATATTTGTATATTATTTATATATGTTTTTATTTTTATTTCATTTCATTTCTACTAAAATCCCCTTAAAGGCAGGAATGTCAGGTAGTTTGTGGGTTTTTTTTTTTAAACAAATTGTATAATGAAGAGAGTGTAGCCCAGCTTCAGTAGATATTCCTTAAAAGCACCGATGGCATTCTAAACATGATTCATAATTGGTAAGTGGGTGAGCCAAGCAAAATCTTGGAAAAAACAATGAAGAAGTATGGTTACATTTGTCACCAGAAATTGATTTTTTTCTCTTGCTGGTTGCCAACTTTGTATTGAGTGGATGCCGTCCTTGAAAATCAAGATACCATTGATCTATATCAAGTACTTAAAGGGTTCTCAAGAAATATTTGTGGATTTTGATGAATTATAAAATCAAGTAAGACCATGGTACGCTAGCCTATGCAATTGTCACTGTTTACATTTCTTAAATCACTCTGTGCATCTTTCTTTCTTTAGTAACTGATATCAACCAGTTAAGGAAACCTTTCTGATTCCCAAGTCACTTCGAAGGCTTTGTGAAGTGGCTTCTGAACAGTGTCATGATAAACTATCTGAGGAGATGCTTGACCTGCCTTAAGGTATTGAATGTCCTAGTTCCTCAGATGGTCAACAGAAACACTCTTGAAGATGTACTGTTGAAAATACAAAGTACATAAGCCCATAATTTTCTTCCGCTGTGAATGTAGTTTGCTCCCATTTTAGGCAAAAGCACTTGGAGAATGTTAAGAAAATTGAACCTTTCCTCTATTTGGATACAGAAATAAGGAGTGAGGGCACGCTAAATGAAGTCAGAAAGAAGGGATGGTCAACATAATGATGAAATTAGGACAAGAGGTGTTTTCAAGATTAACTGGTCCACTACTCCTATTGCTAAAGCATAGAGAATATCGCTGAATGGTAAGTAAGGACGATTACCAAACCACTTAAAGAAGCAGTCTGCGGAAGAGTCAATGGCCTATGAAAATGAACAGAGAGGATCTACTTTCCCCTCTTCTGCTTCAAATAAAATGAGCGTTTTTCTTTTTCTGAGTTTGAATGAGACCAAAGAGGCTCAGGTGGCCCTGAGAGCCTTGGAATAGAGATTATTATGTAGAGATGACAACTACGGAAGTCTCAACCTGGGGTTTCGACTTAATTGGTTTCTGTCTACAGGACCCCATATTATTTATCCCAACATGGTTCCAAAATTCTCTGCTTCCCTACAAAGTAGATGTTCCCGAAGATTACCTCCTGCCTACCAGACTGAACTTCTATTAGTTGAAATGTTTTGTAATGGTTGTTGCTTCCATTTTAGCACAGCTGGACTCAGGAAAGGAAAGGAGCTGGGAGCTAGGGTGTGTTTAGGGGACACAGGGCCATAGCTCATTGGCATGTGCTTTAAGAAATGTTTTTTGGCTTTTTGTTTTTTGCTTTTTATTTTTTCTCTTCTGTGGTTTTCTCCTGGTACAGATTATAAATTTCTAACACCACACTGGACACTGGTACCGTGCTTACAACATAACAAGAGAGACGCTGATCTGGAACTCTAATTTTAAAGAACCATCCTGGCCCCCCTCGGATGGTACCCTACTACACAAGGTGAGGAGACCAGGGGGCCTAGGGGTCTGAGATTTCTCATTTGAAGCAGGACTTGCAGATTTTTATGGAAGTATATTTGTCAAGACAGGAGGATGAAACATATTTTATTGCACTGTTTACGAGCTTGACTTACAATATATCTTTAGATAAATAGTGTGTGGGCCTTCATTTGTATTCTTGACCTGGTCTCCAACAAATGGGAGAAGTGGGCCTGCTTGGCACTCCTCCTTCTGGGCAGCAGAAGACTCTCCCTGACCAATTCTTGGACCACCTCCAGAGCTGTTCCTTTCCCATCTCAGAACAAGACTGAAACTGAGGCGTCTGGGTGGCTCAGTTGGTTGAGCGACTGGCTTCGGCTCAGGTCATGATCTCATAGTTCATGGATTCGAGCTTCGCGTCGGGCTCTGTGTTGACTGCTAGCTCAGAGCCTGGAGCCTGTTTCAGATTCTGTATCTGCCTCTCTCTCTGACCCTCCCTTATTCAATCTCTCTCTCTCTCTGTCTCAGAAATAAATAAAACATTAAAAAAAAAAAAGAACAAGACTGCAACTAGTGTGTGGTCCCAGCTCTCCCGTTATTTAAATATGTGTGACTGCCTCTGAGTTTTGCTGTCTGTAAAACAAGGAGGTTGGACAAGATGGGCTAAAGTTTCCATCTAGTTCTTCGACCTGTAAGAGTGGCGAAGAGGAGATAGCTATTTCTGGCTTTTCGGCATTTACTGGGGTCTTTAAATCATCTTGAACTAAGGATTCTGTGGGTCTAAGCAGAATGGGTCCTCAGTCATGTTTCTGTCCTAGGCATGCAATGGAGTCTCACTAGGTCTCACCAACTTGTGCATATGAAAATGAACTTGATAGCATTGATAACGTCAGTTCCATGAACTTCTACCCACATGTTTAGGGCAAGGCCCTCTGCCCTCCTCAAAATGACACCCAACTATTTATGGGCATGTTCAGGATTTCCTAATTCATTCTCGGGTGCCATGTTAGTGTCTGCTGGTGAAAACCTTTCTTCTTAACCCTCCACACTGCACGTGTATCCCATGCGAGTGACAGACAGCAGTGACAGTGGTGCTAGGGAACCATCTCCTGATGCTTCCAAGGCTATCACCCTGAAAACCAAGCTGCAGCCATGGTGTGCACAACACTGAGGGAGAACGAATGCCCCTCTGCCCTTCTCTCTGTTTTATTTCCCACTTTGCCCAAGGGACACAAAGCAGAGGTGAACAAGGAGCTACCACCTCACTCCTGTCTGAATGGCTGAAGTGGACAACTCAGGCAACATCAGATGTTGCGAGGATGTGGAGAGACAAGATCCCTTTTGCACTGTTGGTGGGAAGACAAAGTGGTGCAGCTGCTCTGGAAAACAGTATGGAGGCTCTTCAAACAGTTAAAAATAGAACTGCCCTAAGACCGAGCAATGGCAGTACGAGGTACTTATCAAAAAGATACAGGAGTGCTGATTCAAAGGGGCACATGCACTCCAAGGTGTATAGCAGCACTATCAACAATAGCCAATATGGAAAGAGTCCAAATGTCCATTGATGGATGAATGGATAAAGAAGATGTGGTGTTTATATACAATGGAGTATTACTTGGCGATCAGAAAGAATGAAATCTTGCCATTTGCAACAACACGAATGGAACTAGAGGGATTACGTTAAGTGAAATAAGTCAGTCAGAGAAAGACAAATATCATGTGATTTCACTCATATGTGGAATTTAAGATACGAAACAGATGAACATAAGGGAAGGGAAGCAAAAATAATATAAAAACAGAAAGGGAGACAAACCAGAAGAGAGTCTCAAGTACAGAGAAAAAACTGAGGGTTGCTGGCGGGGTATTGGGTGGGGGTAAGGGCTAATGGGGTGAAGGCATTAAGGAGGGCACTTGTTGGGATGAGCACTAGGTGTTATATGTAAGTGATGAATCACTAAATTCTATTCCTGAAATCATTATTACACTATATGTTAACTAACTTGAATTTAAAATTAAATAGGGGCACCTGGGTGGCTTAGTCGGTTAAGCGTCCGACTTTCGCTTGGGTCATGATCTCGAGGTTCGTGGGTTCGAGCCCCACGTCGGGCTCTGTGCTGGCTGCCAGCTCAGAGCCTGGAGCCTGTTTCAGTCTGTGACTCCCTCTCTCTCTGGCCCTCCCCTGCTCGCGCTGTCTCTCTCTCTCTTTCTCCTAGAAATAAATAAAACATTAAAAAAAATAAAAATAAAAATAAAATTAAATTAAATAAACATGGGCGCCTGGGTGGTTCATTCAATTAAGCATCCGACTTCGGCTCAGGTCACGATCTCATGGTTCATGGGTTCGAGCCGCACATCAGGCTCTGTGCTGAACGCTTGTTCAGAGCCTGGAGGCTGCATCGGATTCGGTGTCTCCCACTCTCTCTGCCCCTCCCCTGCTCATGCTCTGTCTCACTCTGTCTCTCAAGAAATGTAAAACGTAAATAAAAAATAAACAAATTAAATAAACAAACAAGGCAGAAATAAGCATGCTCCCCTGTCTCACGCTGTCACGTGAAAACAGATTTTCCCTTGCAAGAAATCAGACACAGACCCAAAGATCACAGGACAAATCCCCATACTGGCTTCGATATCTCTGTCTCCCACCAGTGCCAAACTTCCTCTGGCCCCTTCTCTATGTGAATATTAATTAGAAAGATACCCATGGGTTACTGGCCCACTAACCTAATAGATATACCCGATATTTGAACACATTTGGGACCCAATGAATGAATGAATGACATAACTAAATACCAAGAAAACAACGGAGTACGGTGATATTAGGCTGCCTCTCCAAACATTTCAGAAATCCATTCAGATTCAGTGTTTCTGATTACGAGCTGAATATTTTAGGCCTTTGTGAATGGTTCTTGCGTTTTCGGCAACAGAGAGAGCTAATCATTAATATTCAAAGGGTTCTCATGGTGTGCCAGGAACCAGGATACGCATTTATATGCATTACCTTATTTATTCCTTTAGGTCAGGAGCTGGTAAACTTTTTCTATAAATGGCCAGATGGTAAATTATTCTCAACTTTGTGACCCGCGATATCTCTGTCGTACTATTCAGCTCTGAAAGCCAAGGCGTCAACAAATGGATTTGGCCAGGTTCCAGTAAAACTTTACAAAAATAGGTTGCAGGTTGAATTTGGCCCACAAGCCATAATTGGCTGACCCCTGCTCTATGGAATTCACAAGGTTGGCACTGGTTACATCTTCACTGAACAAAGAGACAGAAGCATAAAGAGGCTAAGCGACTGGCCCGAGGTCTCAGATACTAAGGAATGGATTTGAGCCTACAGAGTCGGATTCCAAAGATCGCACTCTTTGGCACAACAGAGCCATTTTGGGCACTCGGTTGTAAGTTACAGACTAGCGTTGGTGGGAGACTGAAGGGCCAGGACCTGCCTTTGAACCTGGATTGCATGTGGGCTCAAGGTTTCCTCCCTCAGTCTCCATCCCCAACACAGATCTTGATATACAGGTTTCCCCCGCTGAGAATAGACCGTTCCTATGAAAACGTTCATAAGCCGAAATGGTGTAAAGTGAAGAAGCAGTTACTGTTCGTTTCTATGAAAAATCTGAGCATTCCCTAACCCCCAAAATCAACTCTCTTAGGCTTTTCTGATACCTTAGGACACATCTTGCTGACAGGTGCACAAAATAAATCAAGATAAAGCACAGATGCTCACAGACACGGTTCAAACCTCTGGCGGCTTGCTGCTGAGGTACTGAGCATAGTTTCCGCGGAAGGAGTGTGAGGGGGCCACTCTCACCGTTTGGGATGCACACTCCCTCTATAACGGCTCGCTGCAAAACAAACACTGAACGCTATTTTTGCTTTTTTCCGTAGGAGTGAAAATCCTCTTGGGATTTCTCTCCGTTGGCGAAAACAGGGATAGGTCCTTCCTAAAAGCAACGTGGCCCAACGTGAACTTTTGAAAAGCAGGGTATACCTGCATGCCGATCATCCACTAAAGGGGAAAACACCAGTAATAAATTAAAGGTCACTCTTTCGCTTTGAAGTATCAGGAAGGGGTAGTGTAAGCCCCATCTAACAACCTTTAATTAGAGAATTACAGTATTCATGACTTCTTAATTGCTCTAATGATACGATCTCACTTACTACTCATTAATTTCCTTTCCAACATGGCGCCTCAAGCCAGCTCTACCTTACACAGAAAGCACGAGTCAGTTATAATGAGAATTAGAATGATGATAATTCTATTAACAACATATTTATATAGTATTACTTTAAGCTACTCACTCTTCTCATTCTTCTTCTTTTTTTTTTAGGGTCCCTCAATGGAATGTTCCCAGATGGTCTCCAAACTCACGGCTTCAACCCTTGCTGATGCTTGGGTCTCGACCCAGGATTCCATCCCAGCCCAGGATCGCGTGGGTCTGTTGCTTCTTCTCTGCTCCGGGACCCCTGCCTCCAGCCTCTTGGTCATACAGCGCTGGGGGTAAGTGGATGGCCTAGATTCAGACCCCAGCCCTGGCCCATGGCCAGCGGTCACACTACCTGAGCTTGTCTTGGCGGGTGCCTTGTGGACAACGTGAGCGTGACGATAACCGTGAAGGGCTTTTGAGAGGATTTAAGTGATCTTATTTTTTTTTAACATTTATTTATTATTAAGAAACCGAGAGAGAAAGAGTGTGAGCAGGGGAGGGTCAGAAAGAGAGGGAGACACAGAATCCAATGCAGGCTCCAGGCTCTGAGCTGTCAGCACAGAGTCCGACATGGGGCTTGAACCCACAAACTGCAAGATCATGACCTGAGCTGAAGTTGGACGGACACTTAACCGACTGAGCCACCCAGGCGCCCCTTAAGTGATCTTATATTTAAGGAGCTGCGAACACTGCTTGGCACACCAATTCTCTGCGTGTCAGCTGGGATCATTTGCTGCATAGCAATCACTGTATAACACTGTATCACTTATTCCATAACACGGTGGTTGTTCTGGTCTCTGCTTATAACTGTGGTCCCCAGAACAGTGCTTGATGAAGTGGGGAGGAGGGGGAATGGAAGGCTGCATAAAGAGGAAAGATAGGGGCACATCTAAGATTTAAGTTTTTATTTTCGTTCCAGTTAGTAAACCTACAGTGTTAGACTGTCACTCATTTGTCTAAGTCCTTCAAATATACTAATTCATTTCATCTTCACAGCAAAGACCATTTTACAGATGAAGAAACTGAGACCTAAGTGTTAAGCGGCTTGGCCAAAAATGCCAGTCAAGTGGCTCAACTGGACTTCCAACCCAGGCACTCTGGCTGCAGAACCCACGATCTTAAATACTATGCCTGACAGCCTTTCAAGGAGGATTTTTAAATACAGTAAAAACTAAAATTGGTCACTTTGACCAGTCATCTCTGTGTAGATAGAATGTACATTGCATTTGGTGATTTATTATGGAATAGTCCGCTAGTCTTCCTTTTTAAAATTTTGTTACAGTTTATTTTATTTTGAGGGGCGCCTGGGTGGCTCAGTGGGTTAAACCTCCGACTTCGGCTCAGGTCATAGGCTCACAGTTCATGAGTTCCAGCCCTACACTGGGCTCTGTGCTGATGGTGTGGAGCCTGGAGCCTGCTTCTGGTTCTGTCTCCCTTCCTCTCTGCCCCTCCCAGGCTCACTCTGTCTCTCTCTCTCAAAAATAAATAAACGTTAAAAAAATTAAAGTTTATTTATTTTGAGGAAGTATGAGTAGGGGAGGGACACAGAGAGAAAGGCAGAGAAAGAGAACCCTAAGCAGGCTGTACGCTGGCAGTGCAGAGCACTACACGAGGCTCGAACTCATGAACTGTGAGATCATGAGTTGAGCCAAAACCAAGGGTCATATGCTTAACCAACTGAGCCACCCAGGTGCCCCTAGTCTTCCTTATTAAGAAGGCTGTGACCTTTGGTTCAGGTCATGACCTCATCGCTTGTGAGTTCGAGCGCCTCATCAGGCTCTGTGCTGACAGCTCGGAGCCTGCAGCCTGCTTCAGATTCTCTCTCTGCCCTTCCCTCACTCACGCTCTGTCTCTCTCTCTCAATAATATGTAAAACATTAAAAAAATTTAAAAAGAAGGTGTAACATTCTTTGCATGTGAAGGCAGCAGGCCTCTCATCAACAGCCTCTCTTTTCCACTCTTGACCTTGGTAATCTGGCATTCCCTGAGACAATATTGAGAAGTAATCGTGTGCATGTGGGTGGCCGAGGGTGAGGGTGGGGCACCTCAGAAATGCCCAGGGACACTGGATGGAGACAGATGGGACACTCTGAAGGAGAAGCATTTCCTTTCTCACCTTTATACTTTTCGATCTTGAATTTTGTCTCTTGAAACTTTACTCTGTTCAGAGATGCAGCGGATACTGTCATTGGGCCACCCACGTCTCCTCGGAATTGACCATTATTTCCTTCTATGCCATCCATTTCCTTACTGCCAGCACCTCTTTGCCTCCAAATTCTCTCTGACTTCCAAAGCCCTCTTTGTATACCTGCACGGCAGGGTGAAAGTGTCAGAGAACTAATCGTTGATTGATAAGAATTGGTGTATAAATACCCCGGCACCATCACCCCTCCGCACATGTGTCTCACCAGCTCTTAGAGGTCCCCTGAGGATTAAGATCAGTGGTCCACAGTGCAAATGGGCTTGGGTCCCCTGGGTGGCTCAGTCGGTTAAGCGTCCCACTTCAGCCCAGGTCATGATCTCCCAGTTTGTGAGTTTGAGACCCACATTGGGCTCCGCGCTGACAGCTCAGAGCACAGAACCTGCTTCGGATCCTCTGTCTCCCTCTCTCTCTGCTCCCCCCCTGCTCACACTCTCTCCCTCTCAAAAATAAATAAACATTAAAATAAAAAAGAAGCAGAAGAAGAAACGAGCTTGATAATGGTATCAGTCAGGATTCCACCAGAGGAAAAAATAAAACTGTCTGAGATATATATGATAGAGAGACAGATGGATTGCCAGGAACTGGCCTATGAAATTGTGGGGCCCCACAGTCCAAAATCCTAGGGCAGGCCTTCGGGAAGGGCAGGCTGGGGCTCTAGGGCAAAGGCTGGTACTATTTGCACTTTAAGAATCCGGTGTTGGGGGCGCCTGGGTGGCTTAGTCGGTTAAGCGTCCGACTTTCGCTTAGGTCATGATCTCGCGGTTCGTGGGTTCGAGCCCCACGTCGGGCTCTGTGCTGACTGCCAGTTCAGAGCCTGGAGCCTGTTTCAGAGTCTGTGACTCCCTCTCTCTCTCTGACCCTCCCCTGCTCACGCTGCCTCTCTCTCTCTCCTAGAAATAAATAAAACATTAAAAAAGAAAAAAAAAAAAGAATCCGGTGTTGGGGCACCTGTGTGGCTCAGTCTGTCATGATCTTGTGGTCTGTGGGTTCGAGCCCCAAGTCGGGCTCTGAGCTGTCAGTGCGGAGTCTGCTTGAGGATTCTCTCCCTCTCTCTCTGTGCCCCTCCCCTGCTCATGCTCTCTCCGTCTCTCAACATAAATAAACAAACTTAAAAAAAAAAAAAAAGAATCTTGGTGCCACATCATCTAAGAAGCACTTTGTCAACCACCCCTCACATCCGGCTCCTACGGTATGACAGTGCCTGCATTGTATACCATTGTCTGTCCCCCACTTGAGGACGGCCGCTATTATTTCCTGGTGCCTACCTCGCTCTTAGTTCAGTGCCTGATATGAGACGGTCAACAAATGTTTGAAACAGATTAAATGAAACCACTCAGCCCCTTGAAGCGCACTATGTGCTTCCTTTGAACTGCAAGGACCTCGAATATACTTTAAGTGCTGTAATTTTCACCGAGTATCTCGTATCCCCCACGCAGGGCTTCTGGGTCAACCCTTCTTTCTGGGTATACATTGCTTGGAACAATTTTAAAAATGGAAGGCATTTTTCCACAGGTTGCCCTGTTCCGTATCGCCCTCCTGGCCACACTCCCAAGCATACCCAACAAGCTAATTATATTTGTAGACTTGCAAAGTAGCTTTCATGAGTCAGAGTGCCATTCATCTGGGAGAAAGCCCGACAGAGTTGGCTGGCAGCAGCTTGCCAGGAACGCAGAGATGCTAGTTGATCGGACCGTCTCCCGGAGTTCCCCATTTTAGACAGAAATAATGGGGCACCTGGGGGGTCTGTCCGAAGAGCGTCCAACTTCGGCTCAGGTCGTGATCTCATGCTTCGTGGGTTCGAGTCCCATGCTGACAGCTCGGAGCCTGGAGCCTGCTTCTGATCCGGTGTCTCCCTCTCTGTCTGCCTTTCCCCCCCCTCGTTCTCTCTCTCTCTTTCTCAAAACTAAAATAAACATTAAAAAAAAAAAGAAATAAGGGCTAAACCTGATTTTTTAAAAAAAATTTGTAGCCTTTCAGGTGCAACCAGAAACCTTTCAAGGCACTGCCAGCCCATGTGTGACGCGCCGGTCTCTTTCCTTCTCCCAGGAGTATCCTTTTCCCGAGAGAGAGATCCACTTCAGCCCTTCCTACAAGCTCACTGGGTCCCAGGCCTGGAGACCTAACTCCATGCATGTTGCATACATGTAAGCAGGGGACACCGGATGGAAATCCAGCCTATCACAAGGTCCAAGGAGAGGGGAAAGCTGGCCTCTTCTTACCACGAATGACCATTCCATGTTTATTGTACCAGATAGTGCGCTGAGGTATTTATATACACGACAGCCTCTGATCTTCACAACCAGCCTATGTGGTAGAGTGTATGAGGTCCCTTTCACAGCTGAGGGAACTGTGATCACAAACATAAATGTCTACCCTGGAAACTTTTGGAAATTCGAGTTCCGTGCTTAGAACTCAGGGTTTAAGTTATGAGTCTGGCTTTGATCTTTTGCTTTATTTTTAAAGGTTTTTAAAAATTTTTTTAAACTTTATTTATTTTGAGAAAGAGAGAGCGTGAGTGGGGGAAGGGGTAGAGAGAGAGGGAGAAAGAGAATCCCAAACAGGCTCAGTGCTGTCCGTGCAGAGCCTGACACAGGGCTCAAACTCACAAACCGTGAGATCATGACATGAGCCGAAACCAAGAGTCGGATGCTTAACTGGCTGAGTCACCCAGGTGCCCCTGCTCTATTGCTTTAATTCTAAGCCCGAGTCTCCATCTTAATAAAAATGTCAATGAAGATGAGGTCTCTGATGTTAATTTACTGAGGCCCTACTACATGCCTTATGCTAGGTGTTTAACTAACCAAGTGACGGGTCCAGGATTCAAGGTCAAGGCACTCTGTACCAGAGCCTGGGATCTTCCCACTGTAGAGTGGACCCCCGACCCTCCAAGGATGAGGCTTTGGGGCACTTGGGTGGCTCAGTCGGCTAAGTGTCCGACTTCGGCTCAGGTCTTGATCACGTGTTTTGTGGGTTCGAGCCCCGCATAGGGCTCTGTGTGGAGCCTGTTTCAGATTCTGTGTCTCCCTCTCTCTCTGCCCCTCCCCGACTAGTGCTCTGTCTTTCTCAAAAATAAATTAAAAAAAAAAAAAAAAAAAAAGGAGGAGGCTTGGTCTTGCTTTCTCCAGTCATCCTAGTAATTGCAGCCTGGCTTTGGGACTCCAGCCATGTGACTGGGGGCTGGCTTCCTTCCTAAATCCCGCCGCCTCTTTCCCATCCGTGGTGAGCCGCAGAGATGGAATCAGGACCTGCTGCTGTTCCCTGTCTAGAAGCAGTTAACGAACAGGAAACCAATAAGAACATAATCACAAACTCGGGGAAATGCAGTGGAAGAAAACACAAGATTACGAAGTGTGTGCCTCCTAGGGAGCCTGACCTAGTTTGAGAAGGGGGCTCAGAAAAAAATTTTCTGAGGAAGTCATTTTGTTCACAGTCAACCTTGAGATAGATATAATTTACCTACACGACAATGAATCCACATTAAGTCTACATTTGATGAGATGGGAAGATGTATGTGCCTATGAAACCACCACCACAATCGATGTAAAACCCCGACATTGCCCCCAAAGCTCCCTCATGCCCCTCTGCAGTCAGTAAGCCACCCCACCTGCGGCCCGAGGCAACTACTGACCTGCCATCTGTCATGATAGGTCATATTGGCCTTTCTTACAGTTTGATATAATTCCATCCTATATGTGTGCATTTGTGTCTAGCTTTGCTCCAAATAAAGTTTTTGAGATTCATGAAAAAACTTGAATTGCAAGCCACCTTTATTTTCATGTTTATTTATTTTGGAGAGAGGGAGAGCACAAAAGGAGGAGGGGAAAAATAGCGGGAAGATCTGAAACGAGCTCTGTACTGACAGCAGAGAGCCTGATCTGGGCCTTGAACTCACAAACCACGAGATCATCACCTGAGCCGAAGTTGGATGCGCAACCAACTGAGTCACCCAGGCGCCCCTTGAATCTCAGGCTATCTTTTGTCCCAGATCTGTTGTCACCGATCTTCTGACACCATTGGCTGCCTGTCTGCTGAGCACTGATTGTGTTCCTTACCTCCCTGCCCCAACCAATGGAACTCACCGCCTCCTACACCCGACCTCAGGTTCCTCTGTCCGATGGGTTTCCCTTCTCATGTATACCTGCACTTGTCTATGAGCCCCTGACCCACTTCCTGTTGGGGGCGAGGCATCTCATTTTTCAAGGCAAAGCCTCAGCTTCTCCAGTCTGGCCCCAGGTTTTGAGGTCTGAGATCCGATGTTAAAGAATGAGGAGCATCTTGAATGTCTAAGATTCATGCGTTAATGATTGACCAATAAAGAAATGAGGATTTTCTTCAAAATCTGACTGAAGTATCACTTTGGACGTGGTTGGACTCTCAAAGTGCTTTACGTTGACCTCTCTTGGGGCACACAACAGTGTCTGCCATATTTAAACGTGTGTGTGTGTGTGTGTGTGTGTGTGTACACATATATAATCCCTCCATTCAGAGTATATGCTCCATTAGGACAAGAATGAGGTTAATTCATATTTGTGACACTCAAGGAAACACCAATGTGGGGGACAATTAGGTGTCTTGAACTGGAATCCTCAAAATGACCCAAATCATCTTCCTTCAAGTTACTGAATTCACAGATTTAGAACTTGTCAAGGAAAAGCACTTTTCTCATACATAAAATATAGTTAATAATGAACATTTTAAATACACTAAAATTAACTCATGGAGAAGAAGTGCGCTTAGGCTGAAGAACGACATGAAGTGGTAGATATGTTTTTCTAAGATGTATAAAACCTGTGGATTTGTAAATTGAAACCCAGTCAAACCACAAAGTCCCGTCTATGAAAAGCATGTACTCCATATTGAAAGTGCTCACAATTCAGTACCAACAGTGAATAAATATTGAGATTCGGGTGAAATATGAATCATATTCTACTCAGTGTAATTGAGTACACAATGGTCAAGGAGATGTTTCACTGTTACGTATTGATCTGTTTTACCTGAGTCATTTATGTGGGATAAAAAGAAATTCTGCCATTATATCCGTGAAGTTAATCAAACACAGCGGCCCATCACACACTGACAATGCTGTCAGTCTCTATTCGATTATATAAATATATATAAATGGCCCTCCCTGCTACCATCTCCATAAGTGGGCTTATTTTCTCAGCATAATCACCTGAAGTCTTTGTAATTTAAAGGCCTAATTTTCTGCCCTCGTTTCCATAAAGGCTTTTAAAGCAGGCACAATGCACTCCAGTGGGTTAAGTAATGTATCATAGCCTTGGTACACGCAAAGATTACTTCATTAATTACAAAGGAAAACTATAAAAGAGGCCATCTATTTTCTACAACCTGTTTGCAGAAAATGCCGTAGGTGGGTATTTCAAAGCATTTGGGTGTGCATAAAATTATCTTACACATTTGTATCCAATGTTACACACGTGGTGTTTTAAAAGGCAAAGATTATAAGGTTTATGAAGAAGAAAAAAAAACAGATCCTCACAAGCTGATTGCTACTCGCAGAAAACCACTTCCCACCACGTTGGCACTTTCCATTTCAGTGTATAATATTCCTATTGCTGCTTTTTGATTTTTCTTTTTCAATATTATCTATTGGCTTCCTGCTATGGAAGAGGAGTATTCAGCGCTCTTAGGCACTCCTCGACCACAGGTTTCAAAGACACACCTGCCAATTAATACCTTTCCCTTCCCCTTATCTTTTGGGAAGATCAACATTGTTTTGTATTATTATTACCAGCTCAACATAATTCCAGATTGAACCTTATAGTCTCCATGCTTGTATTTCATTTCCCGTAACACTTCTGTTTTATTTTCCTGCTACTTAGTTTCTTTTAAGTTTATGTCTTTATTTTCAGAGAGACAGAGACAGAGAGAGCACAGGAGGGGCAGAGGGAGAGGGGGAGACAGAGAGAATCCTAAGCACGCTCCACGCTGTCAGCGCACAGCCCGATGCGGGGCTCAAACTCACGAACCTGAAATCATGACCTGAGTGGAAATCAAGAGACAGCCACTTAACCAACTGAGCTACCCAGGCACCCCTATTTTCCTGTGATTTATATTCTCCCTCCTGCCCCCCGTCCCCCACTCCGCTGCACCACTTAATTTCTCTGTGCCTGTGTTCTCAGAGTTGTATTGGAAAGAGGATTATGGAGAGTTTCTCATGGTTTAGATGTTCTGATTTTTCCTTTGCCCCCTATCTGAGCTTGTGACCAGTCCTCTGCAATGCCCAGGGGCCCTGAGGTCAGAGTTTCTCTGATTTAAATTGTCTGCAGGGTAAAATCTCTGCTCTTCCACACACAGCAGGGAGCGGATGTGAGATTCACTTAAGTGCTGCTTCTATTCAGTCTATCAACCAAGTATATTCTCATCAGAGGCAGCTCCTGCTTCCTGAACCTTTCTGGGGGTCTCTGTCAGCAAGATCCACTTGTCCAATTTATTCTCCATCTTGAACAATTTTTATACTTCTACTTCCTCTCCTCTTCATCTTTTTTTAAAAAAAAATTTTTATTTATTTATTTATTGTGAAAGAGAGACAGCATGCGTGGGGGGAAGACCAGAGAGAGGGAGAGAAAATCCCAAGCAAGCTCTGAGCCGTCAGTGCAGAGCTGATGCAGGGCTCAAACTCATGACCCACACGACTGTGACCTGAGCAGAAATCAAGAGTCATAGATGTTTGGGATGCCTGGGTGGTGCAGCTGCTTAAGCGTCTGACTTTGGCTCAGGTCCTGACCTCAAGGTGTGTGAGGTGGAGCCCTGCGTCGTGCTCTGTGCTGACAGCTCAGAGCCTGGAGCCTGCTTCAAAGTCTGTCTCTGTCTCTTTCTGCCTTTCCCCTCCTCACGCTCTGTCTCTCTCTCAAAAAAATGAAAAAAAGCATTAAAACTTAAAAAAAAGAAAAAGAGTTAGATGCTTAACGGATTGAGCCACCTCGGCCCCCTAACTGTCTTCATCTTTTATCCCCTTCATGGTCAGCTTAGTGGCTTTGGAGAAAAAAATGGCAATTAGTGCATTTGTTAGATTTACCTGGTATCACCAGAATGCCTCATACAAATAATGTTTATTTTTCTTCAACTAATTATAAACAAATCTGTTACCTAAGTTCTCTCTGATTCAGATTTAGGACTTGTAAATGTAAAAGATAATTGGTATTTCAGAGTCACCTACATAGCTTTGGGGACCCAACCCCAAATGGCAAAGGTAACAGTAACAATAACAAGCAAATAAACCAACCCATTCCCATACATATTACAGTGAGAAATACACCCTGGGAGTGGCTTACTAACAGAACTACATGGAGAGACAAAATGATTCATCAAGATCTTTTCTTTAAACTGGCTTCTCAGGGGCACCTGGGTGGCTGTGTCAGCTAAGCATCTGACTTCGGCTCAGGTGATGATCTCAGGGCTCGTGGGATCCAGCCCCACGTCGTACTCTGTGCTGACAGCTCAGAGCCTGGAGCCTGCTTTGGATTCTGAGTCTCCCTCTCTCTCTCTGCCCCTCCCCCACTCATGCTCTGTCTCTCTCTCTTTAAAAAAAATAATTAAAAAAACTTTTAATGAATAAATAAATAAATAAAATGGCTTCTCATACCCTACTGATACGAGGTTTCTAGCCAAAATAGTACATATTCTTGTCACTCAGAAAACAGAAAGCAGAAGTCTCTGCAAATAGCGGATTCTCCCTTACACTGAAGGGCAATCTTTAATTTCTTTATTTCGTGTCGTCTATTCAACAGCAGCCATCCTGCTAGAACTGCCCTCCCAAGGACCCCAGATGACTTCTCACCTAGTAATAACAATGGTCTCTTTGAGGGGCTCTCTGAAACATCAGACTTGACCAGACCTCGTACTTTCTGGAACCCTACAGTTTTGGTTTCCTATGGTTACTCTCGGTTCTCCTCTCCCTTAGTAATTGGTTTTGAAAATCCTACTGCTCATTTTTCCCCCTTGTTGTTGCTAACCCTGGACTCCTACTTTCTAAGGATAATGTCTGTTTACTGGGGTCACATCAGAAAAGAGTAACTCAGAAAAGCAAGAATTTGTTAGCATGGGTTTTACATTCTTTTCTACATGTCTTTGCAAGTGATCAAACAAGACTTAGATTCTAATCTAGCCAATATTTTCTTTCTTTCTTTCTTTCTTTCTTTCTTTCTTTCTTTCTTTCTTTCTTTCTTTCTTCCTTCCTTCCTTCCTTCCTTCCTCCCTCCCTCCCTCCCTTTCTTTCCCTTCCTTCCTTCCTTCCTTCCTTCCTTCCTTCCTTCCTTCCTTCCTTCCTTCCTTCCTTTTTTAGAGAAAGGGAGAGAACACAAGCAGGGGTGGGACAGAGAGAGAAGGAGAGAAGCTCTATGCTGGCAACGTGGAGCCCGACGTGGGGCTTGGAACTCACGAACCATGAGATCATGACCTGAGCTGAAATCAAGAGTCGGTTGCTTAATCGACTGAGCCACCCATGAGCCCCAAGCCAACATTTTCTGAGCACCAAACAAGTGTATCAAGCCTTGTGCTGGATGCTTATCCAAATGTATTTTGTTAATTCCCACAACAGTAAGCAAATCTAATCTGTATTAAGGCGATAGAGACTTAATACCATCATAGAATGGAATCAAGTCCGCAGGAAGCATGAAAACATAAGAATTATCCACCCACCTCTTATTCATAGTGAGTAATTTGATATTTCTTTTAAAGAAAGGTTGCGTTGAATGTCAGAATCTTCACACTGACTTTTATTTTGCTCCATTACTATAGCTCCAAAGCTTGCAAGCTCTCGTGCGCATAACAATTAATATGACGGATTGTATATTCAAAACCAGATATTCAAAACTCATTCTTACATAAAAATAAGACTTTTATGAACATTTAAACCAAAGTGTTTGGCTATCTGAATTCTAAACATGTCATTGTGATGTTTAATTCTCTTTCCTCCAGTATAAGAATGAACCTCAATGAGGAATCAAACCTGGGGGGATGATTTTGAAACTCAAGGAATGGTCCTAAAGAAACGGTACCTTGGCTTACTCAGACCTAAAGATAGCCTTCAAGATTATATTGGAGGTATGGTCATCAACTTTTTTCAACAAATATTTATTTGGCATTGAATGCATAGCAGGTATGGCTCTAGGTACTAAGGATACAACAGTAAATAATGCACAAATTGCTGATCTCAGAGAGTTTACATCTTAGACTCAGAAGAGACAGACAAAGAACAGATATATATGTATGTATGCAATATAGAATGGTCTGTTTCATGATGTGAAGTGGTTTCAAGGGATAGAAAGTTACAGCAGGGGGTTGTTATTTCATTTAACAGCATCAGAGAGGAGAACAACCAAGAGAATGGTGTCCCAGCAATCAAGTGAAGAAAGTATAATGTTTTGAAAATTAAAAAAAAAAAAAAAAAGGTGATCTGCTGTGTAGCACATGGAAGACAAACCCAATAAGATGAAAACTGAGAAGTGATCGTTGGATTTGGCAACGTGGAAGTCACTGAACTTGACAAGGTGCTGTGGTGGGCTGACAGGGACAGAAGCCTGATCCAAGTGTGCTCAATAAGAGAAGAGAAGGTAGTACATAAGAAACAGCTACCAACTGGCAACAGAGAAATGGTAGAGTTGTCAGAAAGAAATGTGCAATACAGGGAGCGAAACATGATCACATGTTTGAATGCATTTTCGCTCAGGTCATGATCTCAGGGTCTCGTGAGTTTGAGCTCCGCATCACGCTCTGGGCTGATGGTGAGGAGCCTGCTTGGGATTCTCTCTCTTCCCCTCTCTGCCCCTCCCTTTTTCATGCCGCCTCTGTCCCTCTCAAAAATAAATAAACTTTAAAAAAAAGTATAGAAAGAGAAAAAACACATTTGTTGAGACGCAAGGGAAGATGCCAAATAAAGATACAGATATGGAAGACGGAGAACGACACTGGCCGGAAAGTAGGAATGCTCCCATTTGAATGCTTCTATCTTCTTAGTGAAATAAGAAACGAGAGTATCTGCTGAGAATGAGAAAGGGCAGGAAGTACTAGTGGTTTGTGGAACGAGAAAAAGGCATGAGAGGAACCCACTAAGGGAATGAGAGAATGAATTGACCTGGAAGAAACAGGGGCATTTCCCAGCAGCTCTCAGGGCTCACCTGAAGGCAGTGAGCCTGTGGATTGCATCTGGTGAGCTGGCTGGCCCAGAGGCCGTCTCTAGAATGGTAGACAGGACTGAGGTTCTAGGATGCTGTCCCTCTATCTGAGGGCATGCTGTGTGACCTCTTGCTTCGTGTAACCATCTTCATAAATTTCTATGCCCTTTGCCATTAAAGAAAGTTGACATCCTCTAGCAGGGACTGTTTACATCTTTGCATCAATCACGACACTGTCCATTGTGACAAGCAAGCAAGGAGAGACTAGCACAGCATTATTCTTCAGGCACCTTGCCAATATTGTGAAGTCAAAGACCCTCCTTATTCATTCTTCAGGAATCAAAGAAACAGCTCTGCCGGCTAGAAATAGAAAGCATTTCACTAGGGCCTCAGAGCCGGTATCTCTAAACCCACACTGGGTTTCCCCTACCCCAGTCAGGTTCTCCTCCCCGTTCATGGCCTGATTATCCATTTAATACCCTGAATATCATTAGACTCATCT
Organism: Hyaena hyaena; assembly: GCF_003009895.1. Taxonomy (NCBI): domain Eukaryota; kingdom Metazoa; phylum Chordata; class Mammalia; order Carnivora; family Hyaenidae; genus Hyaena; species Hyaena hyaena. The sequence goes on along the minus strand of NW_024080644.1, from coordinate 269,850 downwards.
ACATATGAAAAAAAGATCATTATTTTGCTGCTAAACCTTGGATGGCTCCTCATTTCCTAAATGATAAGCTATTTTTCAAAGTTTATTTATTTATTTTGGGAGAGACAGAGATAGTGCAGGCGGAGGAGGGACAGAGAGAGAGGGAGAGAGAGAATCCCAAGCAGGCTCCATGCCACCAGCGCACAGCCTGACGCGGGGCTTGATCTCATGAAGCCGTGGGATCATGACCTGAGCCGAAAGCAAGAGTTGGACGCTTAACCGACTAAGCCACCCTGGTGCCCTTTCTAAGTGATAACTTTCAAACTCATGAGGCCAATGTGGGGAGCCCTTCTAGTACGTCCGTCTCACACTACCCATGCCCATCCATCTTACACCCTGGACCTACTGTACTGTGTTACACACCTACCTCAGGAGGCAATTTAGGCTCCCAAGAGAACAAAAATAGGATCTTGATAGGATCCTTGCCTTGGAATAACTGAGAGAAGAACTTCCCATCATTTGTGCCAGCAGAGCCTCTCAAACCAATTTCCCACATGGGTAATATGGCTTTCAAGATCCCTCTGTTCTGGAACACAGCGTCAACTAAGAGAACATCTAAAGTTGAATCTTCATTGCCAACATCTCAACCGTGGATTGGGGGAATTACGGCTCAATTTGTTTCAACGAAGATAACATATTTTCCTTAATTCCGTTTTAGCAGTGCATCCAGGAAACAAGCACCAAGGTGGAATTAGAAGAACAAGGACTTTATTGTGGGAAATGCCCGCAACAGATAAAGGGAGGAGGGGCAGGAGACGGGAGAGGCAAGGAGAGTCTTCAGACTGCAATGCAGGTCTGATAACTGTGTAAAGGAAGGGCAAAGGTAGGATGACTGGGTGGGAAGAGCCTCAGGCTGCAGCCCAGATCTGAGAAAGCATGAGCCATGCCAATGGGTTTCACCAAAGACTGCCCGCCAGAGAAGTCCATGCCAGAAATCCCCAGCTCTTTTATTATTATTATTATTTTTAATATTTTTATTTATTTCTAGGAGAGAGAGGGAGAGAGACAGCGTGAGCAGGGGAGGGTCAGAGAGGGAGACACAGACTCCGAAATAGGCTCCAGGCTCTGAGCTGGCAGTCAGCACAGAGCCCGACGTGGGGCTCGAACCCACGAACCGCGAGATCATGACCTGAGCGAAAGTCGGACGCTTAACCGACTAAGCCACCCAGGCGCCCCTCCAACTCTTTTATTATTATCAGTCGGTATTGGGTGGGAACAGCCTGAAAGGAGCGTGGCCTCAGGAGGAAAGTTGTGGCTGATCCCAAAGGTAGGGCAGGTTGGGGCTGTCAGCTAATGGCACTCATTCCAGAAAGTTCTGTCTTCTGGGACAATCTGTGTGTGCACATCCATGGCTGCCACAGTCATCTTCATTATCTCGATTCCTAGTCTTAATACTCGCTTTTTACACTCATTACCAACAGATAAAGTTCTCATCTTTGGAATATCTTTTCATTTTCTTCTTTTTCTTTTTCTCTCTTTTCTCTCTCTTTTTTTTTTTTTTTTGGTCCAGAGTTAACTCTTAAGTTTTGTTTTTCTCTTTACCATCTTTGTCATTTTTACTTTTATTATCTTTATTTTTAATGATTTCAAGAATAGAATTTAGCGACTGATCACTTACATATAATACCCAGTGCTCATCCCAGTAAGAGCCCTCCTTAATGCCCTTGCCCATTGAGTCCATCCCCCCACCTAACACCCGCCAGCAACCTTCAGTTTGTTCTCTGTATTTGAGAGTCTCTTATGGTTTGTCTCCCTCTCTGTTTTAACCTTATTTTTGCTTCCCTTTTCTTATGTTCATCTGTTTTGTACCTTAAATTCCATATATGAGTGAAATCACATGATGTTTGTGTCTCTCTGACTGATTTAACTTACCCTCTAGTTCAGTCCATGTTGTTCCAAATGGCAAGGTCTTGTCCTTTTTGACTGCTAAGTAATGCTCCATTGTGTATATATATCACTTCTTCTTTATCCATTCATCATTCGATGGATATTTGGGCTCTTTCCATAATTTGGCTATTGTTGAAAGTGCTGCTATAAATGTTGGGGTGCACGTATCCCTTCAAATCAGCACTCCTGTATCCTATGGATAAATACCTAGTAGTGCAATTGCAGGGTCATAGGGTAGTTCTATTTTTGTTTGAGGAACTTCCATGCTGTTTAACAGAGTGGCTGCAAGACTTCGCATTCCCACCAACAAGGCAAAAAGGGTTCTTCTCTCTCCGCATCCTCACCAACATCTGATGTTGCCTGAGCTGTTAATGTTAGCCATCCTGACAGGTGTGAGTCGGTATCTCATTGTGATTTTGATTTGCATTTCCTTGATGATGAGTCATGTTGAGCAGTGGCTCATGTGTCTGTTAGCCAACTAGCTGTCTCCTTTGGAAAAGTGTCTGCTCATGTCTTTTGCCCATTTCTTCACTGGATTATTTGTTTTTGGGGTGTTGAGTTAACAAGTGCTTTATAGATTTTGGATACTAACCCTTTATCTGATATGTCATTTGCAAATATCTTCTCCCACTCCTTTGGTTGCCTTTTAGTTTTGCTGATTGCTTCCTTCACGGTGTAGAAGCTTTTTATCTTGCTGAGGTCCCAATAGGTTTATTTTTGCTATTGTTTCCCTTGCCTCTGGAGATGTATTGAGTAAGAAGTTGTTGCAGCCAAGGTCAAAGAGGTTCTTGCCTGCTTTCTCCTCAAGGATTTTGATGGCTTCCTGTCTTACATTTAGGTCTTTCATCCATTTTGAGTCTATTTTTGTGAATGGTGTAAGAAAATGGTCCGGGTTCATTCTTCTGCATGTCGCTGTCCAGTTTTTCTAACACCATTTGCTGAAAAGACTGTCTTTTTTCGACTGTATATTCTTTCCTGCTCTGTCGAAGATTCCTGGACCATATGTTTGTGGGTCCATTTCTGGGTTCTCTATTCTGTTCCATTTATGTATGTATCTGTTTTTGTGCCAGTACCATACTGCCTTGATGATTACAGCTTTGTAATACAGCTTGGAGTCCAGATTCATGATGCCGCCATCTTTGGTTTTCTTTTTCAGGATTGCTTTGGCTATTCGGGGTCTTTCCTGGTTTCATACAAATTTTAGGATTGTTTTTTTCTAGCTCTGTGAAGAATGCTGGTGTTATTTTGATAGGGATTGCCCATCTTTAGAATTTCTACAAACTTTTATATGTGAGGATCCTTACTGACACTGTTCCCTCCCTCTGCCTTTACTTTTCTGCTTGGTTATCGCCTACTCTTTCTTGAATAATTAGTCAACTCATTCTTCCTTTATGATGTCTTCCACACCCCAGCTCCCTTTATGTTCCCCACAGATGTTGGCAATACTTCAGTAAAGCATTTATAATATTTTAGTAAGTTGTTTGCATGCATTTATAATGCTAAATTTGAAAATTCCTTTAGTGAGGGAAGCATTTTTCTTCATTTTTCTATCCCTAAGTTCATGATTACCAAATCATATACCCAGGTGCCTCACAGTGGTGCCATGAAGTCACAACGGCTGTCATGGGGGTGATTAAAATTTTTGAAGAAAGCAGAATGACACACCATGAACTATAACGATGGAAGTTGCTTGGCTCTAATTACTTAGTAAACAGAACTGAAAAACTGACTGAGGGAGCCTGGGTGGCTGAGTCATTAAGCATCTGACTTCGGCTCAGGTCATTATCTCACAGTTCGAGAGTTCAAGCCCCATATTGGGTGAGCTCAAGCCCCACTTTGGGTAAGCACGAGCCCTACTTTGGGTAGAACATGAGCCCTGGTTGACCCCTGCCTCTTTCTCTCTTTCTCTGCACCTCTAGGATTCTCTCTCTCTCTCCCTCTATCCCCTCGCTCACTTGTATCTCTCTCTCTCTCAAAAAAAAAAAAAATGACTGAGACACTAAAAGGCTCTGGAAATGAGAAAGTTTGGGAAACTCCACCCTAACTCCCAATGAGTCCAGTACTTGGCACATAACATCTATTTGGTAAATACCTCAACTACTGATTTTAGATCATTTATTTTGTAAACATTTATTGAGCATATACTTTCTCTGTTCCAATCACTGTACTAAGTACTTTATTTTTTTCAGATTTTATCTTTATTAAAAATTTTTTTTTTATTTGAGAGAGAAAGTGTGTGAGTCAGGGAGAAGGACAGAGGGAAAGAGAGAATCTCAAACAGGCTCCATGCTGAGATTCAATGTGGGGCTCGATCTCATGACAATGGGATCAGGACCTGAGTTGAAATCAAGAGTCAGAGGCTCAAGCGAATGAGTCACCCAGGTATTCCTGTACTAAGTATTTTATAAGCATTATGTCATTTATCTTTCTAACAGCCCTGTGAGGTAATTAACATTGTGATCTCCATTCTAAAGATTGGGAAACTGTGACATGGAGTCATGAGGTCACTTTCAGAAGACCGCACAACTCCAAAGTCTCCTGAGCTGAGAGGCCAAAGCCCATTGCACTACACTCTATGTACAAACTCCCAAAATCTTTTCAAAATAACAAGTGGGGAACTTGATGGAGAATAATAGAACCACATTCCCTTTATTGCAGTATAGAGAGAGAGTGACCTTTTGAGAGTTAAGTAGATGAATTCATTATGGGCTACATTTTCAGCAACTATTATGGAGCATCTGCTGTGTGCAAAATGCAACAAGGGATACAAAGATGAATAAGAAATCGTTCTGAAACTGACAATTTGGAAACAAAGACAAAGTCTTTTTCACGACAGTTTCATATTTTCAAGACACTTTGCTATTCTGCTCTCAGTCTACCAATGAACCTTCTCTCCTGTATCTTTATTTTTCAGAGGTGCTCCTAGGGATTTCACTTTGGCGGTTCAATTAGCTTTTTCATAGTAGGGTTGAAATTTTTACTGTCTACACCAGCAACGGTACTTGCCCTACCTAAGATTCAGCAACTGAAAGAGGATCTCCCTTCCAGTTGAAGAGGGTATAAGGATCAATGCACACTGGAAGTTGGTTAAACACAACAGGTATTGTATCAAAGAGCTGAATCACTATTTTGTACACCTGAAATTAACATCACAATGTATGTTACCTAACTGGAATTTAAATAACATAAAACAATAAGTGGTGAAGCAGCAAGGAGGGGACAAGTGTTCTGCTGTCGTCCGTCAGCAGGGCCAGGGAGCACCAGAACAGAACTCACCAGGCACAGGCGATTCCTCAGGTAACCAGCACTGAAATAATACGAGGTCTTTTGAAATGAAAGTCTGGGACCCCACTACCCCCTGCCTAAATCTGTTTCTTATGGAATCTGCCCCCCGTGTGAGTTTCAAGCTCCTTAAAATTGAACTAGGCTACATTCAGTTTTATTTGTACAAAACATTCAGATTGAGCTTTTTTTTTTTTTAATCTTTATTTATTAATTTTTGAGAGACAGAGTACAAGCAGTGGAGGGGCAGAGAGAGACAGGCACAGAATTTGAAACAGGCTCCGGGCCCTGAGCTGTCAGTACAGAGCCTGACACAGGGCTTGAACTCACAAACTGTGAGATCATGACTTGAGCTGAAGTTGGATGCTCAACTGACTGAGCCATCCAGGAGCCCCTGAGCTGTATGGGTTTATTTATTTATTCTGAGAGAGAGAGGGAGAGAGAGCACAAGTAGGGGAGAAATAGAGAGAAGGAGATAAAGAGAATCCCAAGCAGGTTTGACCCTGTCACAGCAGAGCCCGATGTGGACCACGAATTTGTGAACTGCGAGATCATGACCTGAGCTGAAATCAAGAGTCAGATGCTTAACTGACTGAGCCACCCAGGCACCCCATGAACTGTATGTATACAGTCCATTATTCGTTAAGGTAAAATTGTGGGCTACAAGTTTTATGTGGTTCTGACCTTTAGTAAGTCACTTAACCAGTCTGAGTCTGAGATTTTATTTGATTTCTTGTTTTACAACCTTGAAGCTCTAGGACCCCATTCTACTGAACAGTCACAAAATAATTTAAGAGGCTATTGCTGGACCCTTAAAAAGCAGAAAAAAAGTGTTACAGATAATGAATATAGAATAAGATAAATATAAAACCCTAAAACTATAAAACAAAACTTTAGAAGGTAACATTTCAACCCTGCACAAGCACATACCCAAAGCCTTCCAGAATTCTGTATGAATAAATGTAAAATAAGGGATCTGGTCTTACCTTAATGACTATAATACCAGCAAAAGTGGGCCAGACTAAGTCAATATCTGGATAAATTGATGAATTTTACATGGTCTTCTTGACAGTTTTAATGTTATCAATATTGATATAATTGATTGATATAATTGATATAATTGATTATAATGATATAATCATTATTGATATAATAAACATGAAGACATGATAAAATCAAGGATCACAGAAAATAATTTTTTCATTGTGTCATCATGTTTTATTGTTTGGTTAAATCGCAAATACACTTAATTTTTTGATGACCATACAAGCTTAAATTGTTACCACAAATACCAGTGCAGGATTGGTGAGAAGAAGAGGTAAACACTGGCTTTCCATGTCTGACACTGCTTTTCCTAGAACATTCAAACTATCAGGAAAAGTACAGAACTAACTATAGAAGGATCACATATACTCCCATCTAAGATTTCCAAGTGGAAACTAAGTTTTCTGTTTAAATTTTATTTATTTTATTTTTTAAAATTTAGTTTTAAGAGAGAAACAGCACGCAAGCAGGGGAGGGGCAGAGAGATGGAGAGCTGTCAGCACAGAGCCCAACGTGGGGCTCGAACCCATGAACCGTGAGATCATGAACTGAGGCGAAGTTGGATGCTCAACTGACTGAGCCACCCAGGCGCCCGCGGAAACTAAGTTTTCTAACTTCCCCTTTACTTTCATGGTGTTATAAGAGGTTGAGATAGAAGCCTAGAGGTTGACCAAATTAAATTAAGCTTCTTCAGAATCTACATTCTTAAAACAAAAGGCTTTTTTTTTTTTTTTAAGATATGGCTGTGGAAACACATCTCTGAGAGTTTCTTGATACTCTAAGAGTAGAAAGCTTGAGACAAAAATCTCTCATCAGTTCAGAAGCAAAAGGTTCTCAGAACTTTAGAGGCAAAAATACTCAACAATATACTAACAAATGGAACCTATCAATATATAAAAAAAATTGTATTTCACAGACAAGTGAGGTTTATTTCAGGAATGCAATGCTATTTGAAACTCAATAAATATAATCTACCATCTCAACAGAGTAAGAAAAGTACATGATCATATCAATCATTGCAGAAACATTTGATAAAATGCAAAACACATTTATTATTGATAACTCTTAGTAAATTAAAAACAGAGGGGAATGTCTTCAGGTCGATAAAGGAAATCTACCAAAAAAAAAAAAAAGAGAGAGAGAGAGAGAGAGAAATCTGTAACTAATATTATACTTTTCCCCCTAAGAACGAAAACATGGCAAGGATGTCCAATCTCACCACTCACATTCAAGCTAGTATAGAAAGAGCTAGCCATTGCAATAAGGCAAGAAAAGGAAATAAAGGAATGCAGATTGGAAAAAAAGAAATAGAACTATCTTACTTTCAGATGACATTGCTGTCTATATAGAAAACACCAATGAACTAACAACTTTAGCAAGGACACAAGATATGGGATGAACACACACAAATTAATTGTATCCTACATACTAGCAACAAAACCAGGGAAACCAAAATGGAACCGCAATACTATTTACAATTCAGTAAAAAACAAGGAAATCTAACAAAACACAAACAGGATCTGCATCCTGAAGATTACAAAACATCAAGAAAAGAAAGTAAAGGAGATTTGAATGAATAGACACACATAGCGTATTCATGGATTGGAAGAATCACTATAGCAAAGATGTTGGTTTCTCCTCAACTTGATCTATAGGTTTAATGTAATCCTTATCAAAGGCCCAGCAAGGTTTTTTGCTGATATAGACAAACATATTCTAAAATTTATATGGAAAGGCAAAGGAACTAGAATAGTTAAAACAATTTTTACGAAGAATAAAGTGAGAGGAATCTGAGATTATGACTTACTAGATTTCTACTGCAAGCAAGACAATGTGCTATTAGAGAGGGAAGAGACATATAGACCAATGTGACAGAACACAGAACCCAATAACAGATTAACACAAACATCTCCAATTGATTTTTGATACAGTTACAAAAACAATTCAGTGGAGGAAGAACAACTGTGTTCAACAAGTTGTGTTGGAACAGTTGGGCATCCATAGGCCAGAAATAAATAAATAAATAACTTTGATCTGATCATCACACTCCATACAAAAATTAATTCAAAATAGATCATGAAGGAGCGCCTGGGTGGCTCAGCCAGTTAAGTGTGCGACTCTTGATTTTGGCTCAGGTCATGATCTCATGCTCATGAGATCGAGCCCTACACTGAGCTCTAGGTCCAGCATGGAGCTCCTCTCCCTCTCCCTTTGTCCCTCTTCTGCTCTTGCATGCACATGCACACTCGCTCTCAAAAAAATAAAATAAATAAAATAAAAATGAATAAATAATGGATCATGAATTTAAATACAAAATGAAGAACTATAAAATGTTAGAAGAAAACATAGGAGAAGATCTTTGGGACCTAGTTCTAGGTGATGACCTACTGTTTTGTTTAAACATGACTTTAAAAAAGAATTCATGAATCGTTTGTCAAAATTAAAACTTTTACGCTGCAAATAATACCCCATTGTGAGATGACAAGCTATGGACTGGGGGAAATTGCAAACCATATATCTAAAAAAGGCCTTATATCTAGGGTTTGTAAATAGCTCTCAAAATGCAACCATTTTCATCTTCACAAATAACTCCATTATAAAATGGGTAAAAGACATGAAAAGATATTTCTACAAAGAGAAGACACAGATGGTGAGAGGCACATGAAAATGTTCAACATCATTAGCCATTAGGGAAGTGGATATTAAAACCACAATGAGATACCCTACATACCGTCTGAAAACCTAAAATACAAATTAGTGATAATGTCAAATGGTGGCAAAGATATGAAGAAACTGGAGTGCTCATCCACTCCTGGTGGGAATGCCAAATGATATAACCACTCTAAAAATTAGTTTGTTTCTTACAAAACTAAACATGCGCTTACATGATCTAGCAATCACACTGTTAGGCGTGATGTCAGAGGAATGGAAATGTATGTTCACAAAAACACCTGTATTTGAATACTCGCAGTAGCTTTGTTCACAACAGCAAAAATACTCGAAACAGCACAAATGCTTTTCAACAGGCAAACCACTCTGGTACTTACATACAACGGAATACCCCTCAGCAATAAAAATGAACGAACTAATGATATACGCAACAACCTGGTTGGATCTCAAGGGCAATGTGCCCTGTACTCAATAAAATGTCTCAAAGGTTACAAATGCATGATTCCATTTATATAGCACCCTTGAAATGAAAGCTATAGATATGATGAACACACTCATGGTTTCCAGGGGACAGGGACAAGAGTAGGCAAGTGAGTGGGTATGAATTTAGAGGTAGTATTAGGGAGTTCTTGTTGTGATAATTAAATAGTTTTGCATCTTGATTGTAGGGCTTACTGGAGGGTTATTACAATCTATACACAGGAAAAAATTATATAGGAATGTACATGTATACACAAATACATAAATGAAAGTTAAAATGGTGAAAACTGAAAATGGTCTGTATTCTTGTTAATAGTAATGTACCAATGTCAATTTCCTGGTCTGATATTGTATTACCTATAAGCTCTGTAAGAGGCCATCGTTGCAGAAAGTTGGGGCAAGGATCCATGAGAACCTTTATAATTTTTTGGCAATTTCCTCTGAGTCTATAATTATTTCAACAGAATTTTTTTTGTGTAAATGTAATGAAATGGACTGTTGTGGCACAAATATGCATAACCGGTACATTTCTGAGGCCCTGGGGTTACTCACTCCCTAGAAAAATTGAAGCGCAGGCTCAGACTCCAGCTGGTATTCGATGATCAAAAGAGTCTCCATTCATAAAGGACCTGAATGTGAGACAGGAAACCATCAAAACTCTAGAGGAGAAAGCCGGAAACAGCCTTCTTGACCTCAACAGCAGCAATTTCTTACTTGACACATTTCCAAAGGCAAGGGAATCAAGAGCAAAAATGAACAATTGGGACCTCATCAAGATTAAAAGCTTCTGCATGGCCAAGGAAACAATACATAACACTAATAGAAAACCGACTCAATGGGAAAAGATAGTTGCACATGACATATCAGATAAAGGGCTAGTATCCAAAATCTATAAGGAACTCACCAAACTCCACACCCGAAAAACAAACAACCCAGTGAAGAAATGGGCAGAAGACATGAACAGACACTTCTCCAAAGAGGACATCCAAATGGCCAACAAACACAGGAAATGATGCTCAGCGTCCCTCCTCATCAGGGAAATACAAATCAAAACCACACTGAGATACCACCTCAGACCAGTCAGAGCGGCTAAAATTAGTGAATCAGAGGACTCTAGCTGCTGGCGAAGATGGGGAGAAACAGGCACCCTCCTACACTGTTGGTGGGAATGTAAACTGGTGCAGCCCCTCTGGAAAACAGTGTGGAGGTTCCTCAAAAAATTAACCATAGAACTCCCCTATGACCCAGCAGTAGCACTGCTAGGAATTCACCCAAGGGATACAGGAGTGCTGATGCATAGGGGCACATGGACCCCAATGTTCATAGCAGCACTCTCAACAATAGCCCAACCATGGAAAGAGCCGAAGTGTCCATCAACTGACGGATGGATCAAGAAGATGTGTTTATCTATATGATGGAATACTACATAGCAATGAGAAAGAATAAAATCTAGCCATGTGTAGCAATGTGGATGGAACTTGAGGGTGTTATGCTGAGTGAAATAAGTCAGGCAGAGAAGGACAAATACCATATATTTGCAGGTATAGGAGGATTAGGAGGAACCTAATGGAGGACAGTGGGGGAGAAGAAGGGGGGAAATAGTGGGGGAGAGGGAGGGAGGCAAACCAGGAGAGACTCTTGAATGCTGAGAACAAACCGAGGGCATATGGGGTGGAGGGAAGGGAAAGGGGGTGATGGGCATGGAGGAGGGCACTTGTGGGGATGAACACTGGGTGTTATATGGAAACCAACTTGACAATAAACTATTTAAAAAAAAAAAAAGAGTCTCCATTATACTAAGCACTTCTGGCTTCTGTGCAAAACCAGTAAGTCAATTTAGCGGAACGAGATGATGATTTAATATCAGGACTTTTGGAATCATTTCTCAGGCTGTCTTTCCGACCTCACCTCCATCCAGCCACACAAAGAACATGACACACAGGTGTCGTGGACGACTTGTGTTTTATCCCCCTTGGATAGAATGCCTATGATCACAGCTCCAAGTCTTCTTCCTGCTTCCTATTTCCAGGAAGACCTCTTCCCTTATTCTCTGCTGATGAAACTCATCTATATCCCTCTCAGATGCCCTTCCTTGTTAAAAGATGCCACCATAATCAGGCAAAACTATTTGCTTCCTCTTCACTGAAGAACTTAATACACTGTAGTACAGAGGGTTTGATCCGTTTAAACTTGTCTCTGAGATAATAAGTTACTAGTGGAAGGAACCATATCTTACTTATCTCTTAGATAGTGTCTGGCTAGATTTTTGTGATGACACTCATTTAATGTAATTAAAATGAATATTGAGGAAATCGTTACTTTACCAGCTAGCACATGAGTATTCTACGTGAATAAAAAGATTTAGAGACAATAAGTTTGGAAAAATGGATCCCTTCTCTCCATACAGGTAAGCCAAATGTTAATAGAAGTCAAAGGTCCATTAATGGCCTGGATTAGACAAGACTTGGCACAAAAACAAAAAAGGAAGAAGACCTTGGTAAAGGGCGAAATGAAGGTTGGTCGCATTCAATTTAAAGGGTCCGTAACGTGAAGGTTAGAAGGAATATGCAATCCCAAGACACTAGGACACGTGATATCATTTTCTCACTTGAAAAAAACCCCATCAATTCACTGTTGATTGCTGATCTCTAATAAACAGACCAGTTATGTGCTTCACTTGGACTCTGAGGCTACTGGTTGGACCAGCTGATCACCCAAACCATCAGGTGAGATTAGTATTAGAAAGAATTAGAATACATGTTGGGGCATCTGTGTAGCTCAATTAGTTAAACATTCAACTCTTGGTTTTGGCTCAGGTCATGATCTCACAGGTTCATGAGTTTGAGTCCCGTGTCCAATTCTGCACTGACAACAAGGAGTCAGCTTGGGATTCTCTCTCTCCCCCTCCTCTCTGCCCTACCCATGTTCGCTATGTCTCTGTCTCTCTCAAAATAAATAAACTTAAAAATAAAAGAATAAGAATACATGTTAAGGATGAATAACGGAAGAGAAAACGGCTAAAAGACTTTCAACTTTTGCACCCCTAACTTTGAAATATGTCCCAAATAAAGCCAGTTCTCACCACCACCACTGCCGATGTCCTGGTCCAATCTGTCATTGTCCCTCACCTGGACCACAGAAGTAGCTTTCAGCTTGGCATAACTGTGTGTGCTGTTTTCAGCTCAGGGGCCAGCGCTGTTAAAATGTAGTTAATTCCAACCACTATTGTGCTCAAACCTTTCAAATGCTTCCCATGTCCCGCAGAGAAAAAGTAAAGACTTTCCTAGAATTTGTAAAACTTGACAAGATCTGTCCCATCCTGTTATTACCTGTTAACCTTATCTCCTACTGTTCCCTCTCTTACACACCCTGCTCCAGCCATACCGGTCCCTTGCTGTGCCTCAAATATTCCAAGCACACTCATTTCTCAGGGCCTTTGTCCTTTCCCCTTTTCTTCAGTGTCATCCCTGAAGCTCTTCCATTAACCCCTGACTTCTTGTTACTCAACCAACATTCCGTCTCTGAAATGCCAACTCACTACCCTGCCATTTGACGCTGATTTATGTTTTCTCCCTGGTATATATCATATATTTTATTCATTTACCTTGTTTTGTACTCTCACTAAGATACCACACATTACGTTCATCAAAATAAAAACTGCCGGGGCGCCTGGGTGGCTCAGTTGGTTAAGCGTCTGACTCTTGATTTCAGTTCAGGTCGTGATCTCTCGCTCATGGGATCAAGCCCCGTGTTGGGCTCCATGCTGAGCATGGAGCCTGCTTGGGATTCTCTCTCTCTCCCTCTCTCACTGTCAGTATTTCATGCTCTCTCTAAATACATACATATTAAACAACAACATAAAAAGAATTGCTATTTCACTTGGTCCCAGGCACTGGGATGAGGCCTATGTGTGTGTTACCTCATTAAGATTTCCACAACTGCCTCGTGAATATGGTACCACTACTCCTATTTTTCAAATTAGGAAACAGGCTTAGATCAATGGCTCTCTTAGTGTATTTGAGATCTGCAGTGGATCCTTTTTTGCTACTCCCTTCTTCTTATGACCAAATTTATTTCAGCAGAAGTCATAGAATAATCAATAATAATCATTATTTTCTTGATTCACTCTTTAGTTGTAAAACAAAAAGCTTTAAAAAGGGATTTCAATGTGAAAAACCAAGTGAAATAATTCAAGTTTAGTGAGTGTGTGTGCACATGCATGCATGTGGATGCGTGCCTTTAAAATCACTTTACCATCATTGCTTATTTCAAATCTACTGTTTAAATACAAGAATGTGGAGTACCTCAGGGACTGGAGATGTGAACAGCACATAAAACGAGCTCAAGTAATTCTGAACCTTTACTTACTCTTTCTATAGTCTGTACAAATGCATGTAGGTGAGTCTGTGTGTGTGTTAGAATAACTAAGGATTTTCATTTTTTTTAAATGTTTATTTTTGAAAGAGAGAGAGAGAGCACACGTACAAGCAGAAGCAGGCTCTAGGCTCTGAGCTAGCTGTCAGCACAGAGCCTGACACAGGGCTCAAACCCACAAACCGTGAGATCATGACCTGAGCCGAAGTCAGAAGCTTAACTGACTGAGCCACCCAGGCGCCCCACTAAGAGTTTTCAAATTTGCCATATTAATGTTTGTGTTTGATGTTTGTTAAAGGACCAATAAGAAAAATATGCTTAGATATCACAAGTATAGACACAAAGAGTTGTGGAAGCTGGAAACAAAAAGCTCTCAGACTTCAAAGAGAGAGAAAAAGTAACATCTCCCGTTAATGCATGTCATGACAGATAAGGAGCTGGAGATAAGTCTTCAAATATAAATAAGTCTGAGAGTTGGTGGTGCACGGAGGGTTTTTCTAGTATAAGGAACCATAGGGGCAAAGGCAGCGAGGCAAGGAAGCTCAGCATGTGTTAAACCAATGCGGAGCACCCTGGTTTTACTGATTAAACCCAGCCCTCCCATTTTATACCTGGGCCAGCTGTTGCGCAGGTCATTCCCAAGTTTTCAGCCTCCTCCCTTCCCCATACGGGACAGTCTCTGTCATCCCTGAACAGAGCCAGTCGAAGCGTTTTGATAGAGAACTATAAGATGCCCTGAGGGAGGTACCTGAAAACGAACACCATCCTACCTCAATTTACACGGCCCAAGGACCATGACTTCTGCACTATTTCCTGCCAGAGCAGAAGGAGCAGGCTCAGGGCAGTAAGGCAATACCGATCTGTGTGTGTGACCAGAGACTGGGTCAGCAGGGGAAAACACAGGTTTATATTATTCTAGAATTTTCCAAACACTCAGGTTTACCAATTTACACAATAGTATCCTTTCTTATTTCCTTGCTTGCTCCTTTGGCTCCGACCCACTTTTCCATTTATTATGTACTAGTCCTGCCCCGGATATATCCTGGGCCACTCCCTGGAAAGTCCAGCAGATCTGCCACCTCTGGGGGTCAAACCAGGCGTGACCCTACTGACTACCTCTCTTACCACCTCTTTTCTTATGCTTCACAACACAGATCTGTTTTTTGTGCCATGTGTGCACAAGCTTTATTATGCTTCTGTGATGCACGCTGTGTTAAGAACTACACATTTACTTTCCATTCTACCCTGTCGTTGGTGTGAAATTGACCTATTTCTCCACTGTCATTATACTTTGCCATTTGAGGGAAAATGAATCTGTATCAAAACCCTAAGCAAACACCGCTTGTTTCTGAACAAACATGAATATGGTTTGTGGTCAGTTTTCTCCTCTATCATTTACTCCCCGATACAGTAACAAATAATTCTGTCAGTGAGATAAGGGCTTATGATATAACCTTTTTAAAGTAGAAGCCATTGCTATTTGGGCTCTGAACTAGGCTATGCATGTGGCACCGTTTTCGTTTCTACCAGCAGCCAGACAAAGGTGAGATTTCAACAAATGGGAGGGAAAAGGCTTTAATTTTTTATGATTCTAGTGGAAACAGTATCTCTTATAAAAGTTTCCTTGTCTTAAAAAAATTAAAAAAGTGAATGTACGCTTGACTTACATACCTTCCTTTGGAATGTGAAAAGATTAAGGGCGTGAAAACATCAAGGATATTTTGACACTTCAATATTAAATGATTTGGAAAAAAGAAAATACTAAATCATGAAAATTAGATATCTAGTCTCATATCTACAGGAGCTACGCATCAGTTAACATTACCGTGGTTTCAGCTGTTTTTCAGGATGTTTTGGGGCTATTTTGTTATGTATTATAAAGCCTTTTGATATTACTTGGAAATGCTACAACACATCTCATAGGCAAATAAGACTAGTAATTGGATTATTTAAAATGGCAAAAGATTGGCAAAAAATAAATGTCTAACAGTATGAGATCAGCAAGTTAGAACATATCTACCTATGCAACTAAGCTCTACTCAGATATTAAAAATAAATCAGTTAGTTGATTCAGTTAGTTGAACTTTCCCTAGCCATATTCTACTCTTTCATTTATTCAAGAAATATTTACTGATGATCCATTTGATGCCAAAAATCTGTGCTATGAATCACTGGCAAGCAAAATGTACCCTGTTCCAGTCCATATGCAATTTCTTCTTAATTGACCAATAAATCATACAATCAAAATATATGATAAATCAGTACCATGAAAGGAAAATACAAAATGATCTAAGAAAAGATCAAAGAGGTACCTGGTAACAACAGAGATAGAGAATGGCTTTCTAAAGTAAACTTTTTAAAAGAATTTTTAAAAAAAATTTTTAAGTTTATTTATGGGGGGGAGAGAGAGAGAGAGAGAGAGAGTGACAGCATGAGAGGGGGAGGGGCAGAGAGAGAGGGAGACACAGATTCAGAAGCAGGCTCCAGGCTCTGAGCTGTCAACACAGAGCCCGATGCGGGGCTCGAACTCACAAACCGTGAGATCATGACCCGAGCCAAAGTTGGATGCTTAACTGACTGAGCCATCCAGGTGTCCCTTCTAAAGTAAATTTTAGGTTATAATAATGTTAATGACAGCATTCAAAAAACTGTTTCACGTTTGTAAATTTCAAAGTACTCCATAGGAGTAATTTTTGCTTTGCTTTGTTTTTCACTATGTTATCTAAAATGCTCCGTGGAAACCAATAATAATACATGAACCAGAAAACTGGAGAAGATGTGTTGTTATTTTTTAGCTTAAATATTGTGAAACTGAGCCTTAAGCTTTACAAAATTGATTTTAGGATCTATCCAAGATATGGCTAAATACTTACAGAACTTCTTGTGAACATTACAGCCCAATAAACGTGAGGAGGCTTGAAGTATACCATTAATGTTCAAAACTAGCACTTTAATATGAGACATCAAATTTCACTGCCAAAAGTGCTCGATCGAGATTAATCTGGACAATTTCTTCAGGAGATCATGTTATTTGTCAGTAGTATGTATAATTCTGCGTCTTATACAATCTGCGAAACAGTAGCAATTTAAGGTAGAGGAAGGGCATCAGCACACGTTGAGAACATTTGGAAGACATGCTGATTTGCAACCCTTGCACTTAACGGCAACTTGCTAAACACGAAAACTACAAAACTACCTTTCTTTTTAATTAAAAGGAAAGCTAGAAAAGTTAATTGACCATTCACTCAGTGAGTATTTATGGAGTGGGTATAGAAGACATGGTACTAAATAATCATCAACCCACATAGTCTGTCCTTCCCATGCAGTGGCTCATTTTAAAGCTCTGTATTGTTACAGGCACCGGGAAATACAGGCATCTGGGATGCTCAGGGGCGGGGGTGGGGGCTTTCAGGTGAAGTGGGAAGTCATTACTCTGAAACACTGTGAATTTAGGAGCCATTGACAAACTATTTTGCTACTGTGTGTGCTTGTAAGACGAGGTATCATTAGGAAAAGGCACATAAAGCCGTTGCAGCTGTGTTATAGAAAAAGTGGGGACGATTTAATAGAAAATGTCATCCTTTGCAGAATGCTGATTGCCTATTTTTTTTCCATAAAGCCCTCTCATCAGAGGGACTCCAGCAGCTGCGAGAAGGCATCCTGTCACCGATGTTCCCAGACGTCCCGGCGCACAAAACTCTCCATGTGCTGTTTGGCATCTAAAACATTCTTTTTTTTTTTTTTTCCTCCCCACCCCCCCTCACCGCCATTCACATTCCACTATGGAATCTGGAATATTGTCTTCTTGTGAAGATGGAGCAAGGGCTGGCTTTTCGACACTGGAATTTCAGTGTAAACAAGAAAAACATCTGTGGGAGCCACAGGTGCTATTCTTCTGTATTCTGGAAATAAGAAACCCTGAAGCTATAACATTCGATAATTTTATAATGTTAAGGATTTCTCCTTAACAGATGGCAGTCATTACAAGTTACTGTGGGCATAACTCTTTCGAGGCTTTTTCTGTGCTGCACAAAAAAGAAAAGAGACTTGATGGAGAAGAGGAAGGGTCAAGTGCTTTTTTAATCACGTTAGGATTCTCCAACTTGCAAGTTCTATTTTCTCATAATTAGTTCTGGAAAGGTGACCTGGTCATAAATTTTACATCATAAAAATCACTGGGCTTCAGAAGTTTAATAACTACGTGTCTTCACTGAGTTCAAAATAACCCCATAATTCTCGTCAAATGTTTTCCATTCAATAATTTAGAGTTTATTGTCACTAAGAGAATAAAGGTTTATGCCATTTGGGTGTACAAAATGTTACCAAGTAAACATGCCATGCTCTACCACAGTCGCAAATAATTGTTAGCGCCATGCATATAGCGGGGATTCACTTGTTCAATTCATTCCTCTCACAAATACATAAAGAACCTCTCCTTTCCCGGATATTGACGTAGGTGTTGGAGTTTCAACTATGGACATGAGAAACAAAGGTTTCTTTTCTCCTTGTGCTTATCACCTCTTGAAACACAGACACACACACACACAGACACACACACACACACACCAGTGTTAAATTAAGGACTGACGTACCTTAGGGGTTGTACATGTTAGCGGTGAGACTCTATCTACTGTGCCTCCCGGGATTCCTGCCTCCTGGCATTTACACCAGAGGATGGCGGAATATGTGACTCCCCCCAAATGACCTTCTTTGCCATCAAGATTATTTTGAGAAACAGGAGACACAGGAGAAGTTCTGAAAACAGAGTAAAAGTTACCCTCTTGCAAGGGACACTTACAGGTATAAAGGAAACCTCCATTTCTTTTTTTTTTTTTTTAATTTTTTTAATGTTTTATTTATTTCTAGAGAGAGAGAGAGAGAGACAGCATGAGCAGGGGAGGGCCAGAGAGAGAGGGAGTCACAGACTCTGAAACAGGCTCCAGGCTCTGAGCTGGCTGTCAGCACAGAGCCCGACGCGGGGCTCGAACCCACGAACCGCGAGATCATGACCTAAGCGAAAGTCGGAGGCTTAACCGACTAAGCCACCCAGGCGCCCCGGAAACCTCCATTTCTAAAGGTGTCTCCTTCAGGCCTACCAGGAAGAGAAGGGTGGCTGTGGAGACTCTTATCAATGGAGAAGGCACAGAATTAAATCTGTATTAACAAACCTTATTTTGTTTACCTTACTTCTCTAGGTCACCTGCTCAGAAACCTCCCCCTAGCCCTTCTTTCTTTGGTTTTGCTGAAGATAGTATTTAAGCCGGAATTCTAAGCCACCTCTGAAGAGTTACTCATTTTCCCCTGGGTACTGAGACAGGGAAACTGAAGGGGCCCTATGAAAAAAGCTGATTTTTGCATTTGCTCCTTTTCCTGCTTCTGTCTTTGCTAGGATGTGCACCCCCGCCTTACACGTGTCTTAATGTATGTCCTCCTTGTAAAGATCGAGGAGCTACTGATCTCTCTGGACTCTTCCAGTACAATAGATAACATCTAAGGAGTGACCAGGCAAGGCCGTTATGTACATTTTCTAAAAGCATGGACTCTGGGCATCTTGATATACCAAGACCCATGGCTCTAGGGTGTAAGTGACTTATGGACATCACTTGAGCGCTCGCTTATTTGACCAGTTTCAGGCTGCCTAAGAGGACACGCACACCGGACCACTGTCCTGAATAAAAACTCCAGATCCCAAGCAAAGACGAGACTCATTCTGCTTTCCCCTTCTGAGTCCCTCGGACACTCCATCTGTATCTGCTCTCTCGAGATCTTCAATCAACTCTGCTCTCACTTCCTGCTGGCTTGCGTTTGATTTCCATCTCATGCAAAGCCAAAAATCTTCTTGGCTGGTCCTGCAGGCCTCCTCTGGGTCCTCAGACCTGGCCTGCCTGTATCAGTATCTTCCACGTATACAGGAGGTATACATGTTAATAAACTTTGGTCTGTTTTTCTCTTGTTAAGCCGTCTTCCATTACAGGAGCTCTAGCCAAGGAAAGTGTGACACGCTTACATGACCATGTACACAGGATCCGATCACTTCCACCACACTGGATCGGTTAAAAGCAAGCCACACATTGTTTCTGTAATCCTCTTCCATTGAGTATATGGGCAGGATCCGTGCCTTGTTTTTAACCAGTTCAGTATGGCAGAGGATGGGATGTAGGTCATCCCATGTACATGATTACCTAAGTGTATGACACCCGTCATGTTAGAGCTGGATGCTCTCTCTCTCTCTCGCTCTCTCTACTGCTGGCTTTGAAAACCCAAGCTGCTGATAGGTTTGGGACAAGCTACGCCAAAATACGGCACCTTGGCATACTGAATAGTTTAAACTGAAGGAGTCTGGGAGAAGAGTAGGAACAGGAAAGACACTCTCATTTCCCCCCTGTATGTTTCCCCCTAAAACAGGTCATAAAACGCCCATGTGATAGGTGGCCTGCCTACACCCAGAGGAAAGGAACATCCTTACCTCCAAAAACAAAGGGACCCTGAGAAAAAGGTGAACAAACAAGCCTTGCTAAGTTTTTGCAAGTTCTCTACGCTTACCTCATATTCCTTGACCTATCAGACTCCTCCATGGCTGTCTACTCTTCATCACACATAGCACAAAAATACTCAGGTCTAAGTGTTTCTTTGGGTCTCCCTTTCCTTATGCAGGCTCCTTGTGATGTAAAACTTATATTAAATAAATGTGTAGGCTTTTCTTCTGTTCATCTGCCTATGTCAGTTTAATTTTCAGACCCAGCAGGGGATCCCAAGAGTCAAGGAAAACTTTTCCTTCCCTACACTGCCATGAATCCCATAGCCTCAAGGAAAAGAATTCTTTCAAGAAGCTGAGGGAGCTTGGGAGCAAATCCTTCCTCTGCTGAGCCTCTGATGGGAACCCAGGCCTGACCAACACCTTGACTGCAAGTTTGTGAGACAGGAAACAGAGGACCCACCTACGCTCTGCCTGGACTGGTGACCCACAGGAAATGGGGGATAATAAACGCTGCAGAATTTTCTTTATGGCAGAGAAAACTGACACAAACGGAATCGCGATCTTGCTTTTAGATCGCAGAGCTAACCACGGGTCATCAACATGAAAGACTTTGAAGACATTTTTGGATAATTAGGTTAGATCTTCGGTGAAGGAATATTTTCAAAAGTATTGCATCGTTGGGTAAAATCATTGTTTTGTGTCAATGTTTGTCACACAGGTCCTCATGGCCAATGCTAATCTGATAGAATGATCCAACCGCATGGGTCCGGCCTTGTCTTTACCGAATGAACTACTTTATAAACAAACCCATGACGGTCCCAATTCTGCTCCTCACTCAATGAGCCAAGACAATGGGCCCATCTAAATGGCTTAATTGCACTTCTGGTGTACGGACCAATTTATCAAGAGCTTTTACTAACTTTATCCCTCATAGTCCTAAGTCAGTGAGAGAAGAATGTTCCCCAGGTTTGCAGCAAGGAACGTGAGGCTGAGAGAAGTGCCAAACTAAAATCGGGTCATTAGTCAGTGGCAGAAGTGGGACTCAAGCCACCACATGCCATCAGAAAGATGATGCACTGCTAGTCTCCCTCGGCCACAGAAAACCGCATAGAAAATTGACTGCTCTGTCCCTAACAGTCTGCCCTGAGCCAACAGAGCCTTTCAAAGCAGACTGCAAGCTAAGGCAGCTTCCCACCCCACACATCCTCCTTTCCAGAAAGCTTAAGCCAGAATCAATGTTCTCCTTTCAATTAGAAATAGCTACAAGCAACATGTGAACCAACGGGAACAAACAAAAGGGAATATCTCTTCCTTAGAGTAACTGATTTAGTCACCACCGGGCACTATGTTCCAACCACCGTGCTGGGTACTGGGAATAGAAAAATGAGTAAGAACTATTTCCCCCACTGATGCCCCCTACACACTACTACTACCGCCACCGGGGAGGTTTAGTCTGGGAGACAAGGACTTACATTATTTCAGTTTGATGTGCTGAGTCATAAGAAAGGGCATCAACTGCAAGGTAAGACCACAGTGGACCAATGAAATAACCCATGGTTTTCAGGGAAATCTTCTGACAGGAGAAGGAATCTTAGTGGAAGTCTACAAAGGCAAGTAAAATTCCAGTGAAGAGTTCCAGGCAAAGGAAGTCAGTTGGCAAATTATGGAAGCAAGAAGCAACTTGAAGGATACAGAACACTCAGAAGTTAATTGTTAATAATAAATGACGCATAGGACATGAAGTTGTCAGAGTCAGCTATAAAAATCGTAGCTTAAATTGCATATGTGCCTGCCATATGCCAGCTTTTGTGGCAAGAGCCATACTTACCAACAGCAATTGAATTCTAACAACAGCTGAGGTAAGCACCAATATGATCTCCATTTTTTTGGATGAGAACACCGAAGCTCGGAAAGGTTGAGTAACTCACCCAAGTTCCCACAGCTAATAACTGACAGGGTGGACATTTGAACCTACGTGATTCCAAACTCTTAGCCAAATCCTACACTGCTTTGTTAGGTAGGAGACAGGTCTGAAGAACACTGTACTTCATTTTAGCCCATAGCAAAGATCATAAAATTGGTTTTTTTTTTTAAGTTTATTTATTTCAAGAGAGGCAGAGAGAGCACAAGTGGGGAAGGGACAGAGAGAGAGGGAGACAGGATCCAAAGCAGGCTCCACGCCGCCAGCGCAGAGCTCAATGCAGGGCTCGAACCCACGAAACCGCGAGATCATGACCCGAGCAGAAACCAAGAATCGGAGGCTCAACCAATCGAGCCACCCAGGTGCCCACAAAACTGTGTTTATTAAAAGATTATATCATAGACATTTTAGGCTTCGTGAGCCATATGGTCTCTGTTGCAACTACTCAGTTCTGCTGTTGTAGCAGGAAAGCAGCCATAAACAATACACAAATAAATGAGTGTGGCTCTGTTCCAATAAAACTTTATTTAAAAAAAAAAAAACAGGCATCAGGATGCATTTGGCAGATGGGTTGTAGTTTGCCAACTCCTGATAAGTAGGAAACCATTAAAGGGTTTTAAGCAAGAGAAGGACATAATCAGTTTTGGACAGCATGACTCTAATTCTCTGGTTCATGCCAGAAACATCTTTACCCCGTTCCCATCTAGATGAAACGGCTGCTTCTACAAAGTGTCAGCAACTGACACTCGGTCTGCTCATGCTGATGCCGATACTGATACTGCTCATACTTCTCATAGTGATTCAAGCATTATTCAAGCATGAGGGATATAAGAACAAATAAAAATAAATTTGCTGCTCACGATGCTTATATTCTAGTGGGAGGAAGACATACGTGAGCGTGCGTGCACACACACATACAATGTGGTAGGCTATGGTAAGAGAAAAGCAAATCAGGGACACCCAGCACTGAGCAGGTGAATTTTACATGAAGTAGTTAAGAAAATCACTCTGATAATGGGACATTTGAACAAAGACTTGAAGTAAACAAGAGAATAAGTCATATAGATATACGCAGGGAAGGAGAAATTTTAAACCCAGTAGTGGGAATATACCTAGACCATTTGAGAATCAGCAAGGGCACTGATGTCCCTGGCACTGAGTAAAGATGAGTGGGACGTTGTGCAAAATGAGGTTGGACAGCTACCAAGGGTCAGAGCAGATTAAGGAGGGCAAAAGAGGGACATTTCAAGTTTGGGATCTAGTTTAAAGTATGACCGCCAGTGGTGGTCTCTTTGGGCAAAGTTTTGAAGGCAATATCTTAATATTCATTGGTAGATACGTGGTCTTAGAAGAAGCCTTGACAGGCACCCTGGTGTTTGGTAGATGAATTGCTTTCCAGGAGAGCAAACTTTTATCTCAGGTAAACTGACTTACAGGAATTTCCTGAAACAAAGAGTGAAGCTACTTCTTGTTTTATAGACTCATCTTTCCTGGATGAGATTCTCCTAGAACAAATAAGAAGTCTTGTTGACACAGGCAATCTCAATTCTTCGTCCATTTGTCATGTCATGTGGATACAGGTGGACACATGTCTCACATGTTAAAAAACATACCGCACTAGGCGCCTGGGAGGCTCAGTCGGTTAAGCGTCTGATTTCGGCTCTCATCCCGATCTCCCAGTATGTGGGTTTGAGTACCACATGGGGCTCTGTGCTGACCGCTCGGAGCCTGGAGCCTGTTTCGGATTCTGTGTCTCCCTCTCTCTCTGCACCTCCCCCGTTCATGGTCTCTCAAAAATAAATAATAAGACACTTAATAAATAAATAAATAAAGTATAAGGGAGGAAAAATAGTTCCCTCTACCCTTCTAGGTTCTCCACTCAGACTCCTATAACAGAGCACAAGGGAAAAGCAGACACATTTATTTACTATAAATTTTACATGATTCATGAGCCTTCCTAAGGAAATCAAGAAACAGTTAAAATTGAGTTAGGTTTGATGAAGAGTGATAGGTCTGATGAAGGTTTGATGAACAGTCATGGAAGGAAATGACAGAAGAAAGGGTATGAGGTACATGTAGTAAACAGGGAAACTGGGCAGGGCCTGTTCATTGAGATTCTTCCCTGTGTCTCCCCATCTTTGGAGACAAGGTGAGCTTCCCCCCCCCCCCGGAAAGGGAGGGGACCTTTCACATGTTGGTCTGATCACCTGCTTCAGGGGAAGCTCGGAAAGTCTTTCCTATAGCTGCCATTTCTCAAATTCCTTCAGCTTGAAATCTTCAACATTCAAAAAGGTGCCATATTTTGGGGTAGCATGTCTCAAACACCATTAGAAGAGCATATAAGGGGATGTAAAGAATTGAGTAAGAAAATAGCCTGTCTTTAAATTTGTTTAATGTTTATTTTTGAGAGAGAGAGACAGAGAGATAGCGAGCAAGCAGGAGAGGGGCAGAGAGAGAGAGACAGACAGACAGACAGAATATGAAGCAGGATCCAGGCTCTGAGCTGTCAGCACAGAGCCCAACATGGGGCTCAAACTCATGGACTGCGAGATCATGACCTGAGGCAAAGTTGGATGCTAAACGGACTGAGCCACCCAGGCACCCCAATAGTCTCTTATTTGTTTTTGTAAATAACAGAGGGTAGGGCCTGGCAGGGGGAAAAAAAACCCCACAAGCTAGGTAGTTTTCTCCGGAACTTGGGCAAACGGAACAGAGGATAATTAGACTGCAGTATCAGAAAACAATAATAAACAATCCAGGGGTGCCTAGGGGGCTCAATCAGTTAAGCTTCCGACTTCCGCTCAGGTCATGATCTCCTGGTTCTTTGGGTTCAAGCCCCGTATTGGGCACCGTGCTGACAGAACGGAGCCTGGAGTCGGCTTCAGATTCTGTGTCTCCCTCTCTCTCTCTGCCCCTCCCCTGTTCACTCTGTCTCTCTCAAAAATAGATAAACATTAAGAAAGTTAAAAACAAAACAACAGCAGTACATATAAAAGTAGCAATGATAAAATAATGCAACACAAATGATACTGCGCTGTATCCTTGCAGTGTGCTGAAATGAGTAAATAATCAATTCTCATGTAATCCTTCCCTTCATCCAGCAAGGGAGGAATTATTGCTGTCCCCACTTCCCAGATGAAGAAGTTGAGGCACTGAGCTTTTAGGTACCTTATCTTGGTCACGCAGCTACCAAAAACTTCAAACGGAGGCCTGCCCAGGCTAAGTGATGGGACTTTGAACCATTAAGCCCTGCGTGCCCAGATTCTACACACGAGATCTGGGTAAAGTCATCAGAAACGAAAGCTTCTACCACAGGTCGTCAGTGAGTTCAAATGCACAGCTGTACTGCTACATTTTAACCTCTAAAAGCATTAGTGACAACAGAGACCTCCGAAGCAGTCTGCACCCTGTTGGAAGGTGACTTCGCCAAGGGTTTTTCAACCTGAATTAAGTAAGAAAAAGAAGCTGGGATGAGCCACAAAATTTAATTTCGAGAAAGGGCCCCAAGAAGAAGGCTCCACAACCCTGTGGAGTTTCATTGCAGGTGTCTGGAAGTGGGGAAGGAGATCTGGAAGGGAGCTCTGTGTGCGATGGAAATGACCCCAGGTCAATGCTTAGGAAGATATTCTAATGGGATACACTCCCCCCTATAGGGCCAGAGAGGTTAAGAATAATAGCAAGCATCAATTGAGCGCTTATGGCATGCCAAGCACCTTTGGGGCTCTTTGCATACATCACCTGCTTTGGTCCACACAACACCACGATGAGGCACAAGTGAAGAAATCAACCCTACTTTAGAGAGTCAGTGGAGAAACACAATATAATTTAAAAGGAAGTTCACAGGGGTGCCTGGGTGGCTCAGTCAGTTAAGCGTCCGACTTCAGCTCAGGTCATGGTCTGAGTTCATGAGTTCGAGCCCTGCATCGGGCTCTGTGCTGACCACTCAGAGGCTGGAGCCTGCTTCGGATTCTGTGTCTCTCTCTCTCTGCCCTTACCCTGGTCATGCTCTGTCTCTTTCTCTCTCAAAAATAAATAAACATTAAAAAAATATTTTCTTAAGGAAAGTTCACGAAGAGCACGACTGCTGTATTTACACAAAATAAAATTAAGAAAATAAAGAGAACAGTCTGTGCCTATAAATTTCCATGGCTGTGTAATTGCTGGGGAAAGGGATTTTGAAATTTCCCCAAACTGAACCGTACCTGTTATTTTCCAGTTATTTATTTACGGGCAACTGTATCGGGGCACCTGGGTGGCTCAGTCGGTTGAGCATCCAACTTCCGCTCAGGTCATGATCTCACAGTTCATGAGTTTGAGTCCCATGTTCAGCTTTGTGCTGAAGAGGCAGAGCCTGCTCTGGATTCTCTCTCTCTCTCTCTCAAAAAAAAAAATAAACATTAAGAAAATTAAAGCCTTTTGTGGGGTGCCTGGGTGGCTTAGTCGGTTAGGCGTCCGACTTTCGCTTAGGTCATGATCTCGCGGTTCGTGGGTTCGAGCCCCGCGTCGGGCTCTGTGCTGACTGCCAGCTCGGAGCCTGGAGCCTGTTTCAGTCTGTGACTCCCTCTCTCTCTGACCCTCCCCTGCTCATGCTGTCTCTCTCTCTCTCTCCTAGAAATAAATAAAAAACATTAAAAAAAAATTAAAAAAACAAAAATTAAAAGAAAATTAAAGCCTTTTGTATCACATGTTCCACCCATCAAATTGGATAGCATTTCTATCAGATAGAAGATTAGGTATTTGTAAGATAAAAAAAACAAAACATAAGACAGAACAACAACAACAATAAAATGCTTCGAAGTCTCTGAATTATTTCTGGATAAAGTGTTCTTCACAATATCCGAGTAAATAGCAAATAAAATTGAAGCACAGAGAAAGAGAATATATATCTTCTTATTATAACTATAGAAATGATCAGAGACATATTACATATGTATGGAACGATCTCTTCATCTTCCATTGAAAAACTGTGAAGAGATATTTCTAACCCCACCATCACCCAAAGAAAATGTAAAAGAAAATTCTATTTCAAATAAAATCAAGAAAAAGCCACAATAACAAACTATAACCTAAAAGACTATCAGCCAAACGCAGTGTAATTTGAACCAGGATTTTGCAGATACTGAGGAATAATTGGTTATAATTACCAAGGATGTACTATATGCCAATAAGTGTTCCAAGTATTAACTAATTTAATCCTAACGACCTTGTGAGGCAGGCACTATTATGATCCCCACTTACAAACAATGAAACAGAAGCACAGAGAAAGTAATTGGTCCAAGATCACTGTTGGGGGGGTGGGAGTGGGGACAAAAATTTCTGTCCCCTTCAAGGTCCTTCCAGCCAGTTAAGAATCAAATTGATATGAGACAGATTAACAGGAGAAAATCAAGTTTAATGGTGTACATATGGGAAGT
Organism: Hyaena hyaena; assembly: GCF_003009895.1. Taxonomy (NCBI): domain Eukaryota; kingdom Metazoa; phylum Chordata; class Mammalia; order Carnivora; family Hyaenidae; genus Hyaena; species Hyaena hyaena. The sequence continues at coordinate 242,261 of NW_024080644.1, read as the reverse complement.
CCACACAGACATGGAAACTCCAAAGACTGGCACAATGAGGTATATGAGTCATCCTGAAGTAAGGAGAAGGGGGTAGGTGTCTGAGACTTCAAAAGAAGCAAGTATAATTCTCAGGAAGGACGAAGCCTCTATGTTTGGTCAATAAATATTTGCTGGGCCACTCAAACAATGGGACACAGAGAGAACTTTGAATGCTTATTTATTTATTTTGAGAAAGAGAGAGAGATAGAGCATGCAAGGGGGAAGGGCGGAAAGAAAGGGAAACAGGATCCCAAGCAGGCTGTTCACTGTCAGCACAGAGCCTGAAGCGGGGCTTGAACTCATGAACTGTGAGATCATGACCTAAGCTGAAGTCAGACACTTAACTGACTGAGCCACCCAGGGGCCCAAAGTTTATTTACTGGGGGGGGAAGGGGGCAGAGAGAGAGACTCTCAAGCAGGCTCTGAGTCACCGGTGCAGAGCCAGAGGCAGGGCTTGACCCCAAGAACCAGGAGACTGATGGGGTTTGGGGGTGATAGTAGGGTTCGGTGCTGATAGCCAAGAAAGAATTCTTGAAGATGTCTTTGGTGCACAAAAGGTGATTTTATTGAAGCGTGGAGACAGGACTGGTGGGCAGAAAGAGCTGCACTGGGTTTGTGATGGGTAACTGATTATACACCTTCAGGTTAGGAGTAGGTTAGGGATAGACAAAGTCTCTAAGATATTTTGGAAGGAAGGTTTCCAGGACCTTGAGGGGCTAGGTGGTGTTAGGAAAATGCCATTTATCACCGTGTAGTAAAACCCAAGTCATGAGACCCTTCAGATGTATACCAGGGGGCCATAAGCTTGGAGTATGATTGCCAGCATGCATCTTGGGGAAGTTGAGATAAAGGAAGTTTCCAAAAGAATTTTTATACGTTATAGTTGACATACAGGATCCTGGAGGTTGGGATAATGTGAAGCCAAGATTCTCTTTTGCCCCCAGAAAAGTGTCATCTCCAGGGAGCTGAGTCCCTAGAGGGAGATCACTGCCTCTTTCAAGGACTTGTCAGTGGGCTGTAGGCAGGAAGGGAATTTAATGTTTCATTTGCCTTAGTTTCCCACATCACCACGGCAAGCACTTAAGCCCCTTTCCTTTGTTCTTGGGTAGCCAGGAGCGTCTAAGGAATATCATACATGTCCCACCCGGGCGTGGGGGGCGGGGGGTTCTGTTAGCCTGTACCTTGCCCTCAGCTTACCTCAGGCTCCCTCATCTAGATCATGGCCAGAGCCAAAATCAGACAGACATTTAATTGACTGAGCCACCCAAGCACCCCCCACCCTACCACGAGGACTTTGATCAAACAGGCCTTGCTAGGTGCCTCCCTGTTCACCCTACCTAGTTTATATCATAATGTAGTTATCTGTGGTTGATGTGAGAAAGAAAGGCAGAAGGAAATGGCAGATAAAATTAAACTTCCTTATAACCTGCAACCCATTGGCAGATACTTGAGGCTGGCAGAGTAAAATTTTTCTCCAGGAACTCGGTACTGTCTTAATGTTAATGCTTTGCTAGAGGGAAAAAACCTTAGCTTGATACAATAGGCCTCCAATGCCCTGTGAGTGTTCTTTACTATATGAAAATCTCACTGGAAACTTCCCCTTGACTTTACCTCCCCCCAACTCCCAAGTATATAACCAGTCTCTCCTCAGGGTCCCTGGGCAGTTCTTCCTGCCCGCAGGTCCTGTCCCCGTGCTTTCATAAAATTACCTTTTTGCACCAAAGAATTCTTTCTTGGCCATCAGCTCCGAAGCCCCCATCACCGGAAAACCTCATCATGGTGATGGCTCTCTTCCCGAGGCAGGCCCCCTACCTAAAGTCTTACACGCAGTTGTGGATGAGGTAAAGGGCTGAAAGGAAGAAAAAAAATCTTCTCTATCCTCAAGGTCTTCCAACTGTTCTACGAATTCAGTTTCCACAAAACAAGATTAACAAAAGGAAACAAACAGGGTTTCATTACATGGGTGCGGGCGCCCAATGACAGAAAGGAAACCTGAAGACATGACCCAGGCGGGCAGTTTTTATACTGTTTTAAACAAAGCGATCATCAATCCGTGAGGAACAGAAGGAACAAAACACATGAACTTTGGGAGGTTCAATTAAGGATGAATTGTAAACAGAATTTAGACTGGGGTAGTAAATTAGTAAAATGTTACAAAGTTTGTTTATACAACCTCCTTGGCTCTAAATTTCCTAGGACTTTACTTTCTAGAGCAAGGAGGGTACCTTTCACCTGGGAGATTTATTTCTTGCTTTCAGAGGGGCAGAGGGGGACCTGAGTGTCCTTGCTCGTTAGGCTGTCTCTTGAGTAACTTTTATTTAAAAGAATCAATATGCCAAAGTGGCACGTTTTGAGGCGGCCTGCCCTTGGCCCCTACCAGAGCTTTTCCCCCAGATCGGCTAGGTTGTGATTGCTTTTTAACTCAAAATAATCTTCAGGCCAAAGTGGCCCATCCTGGGGCAGTCGGCCCTCGGCCCCTAATTATCACACAGCCGCTAATTATCAGAATCAGAGTCTGAACTCTGGAACTTGAGGCGAGCACAAACTTTCTAAAAATAAATGGCACGAGAATCTTAGCAGAGCAAGTTCTAGTGCAGGGCCGGGCTGAGGTAGGGGACGCTCTCAGAAGCAAGGGAGAGGATTCATTTTCAGAACTACTAAATAAAAGCTGTGCTGTGCAGTTAACAGTACATTTACAACCTACTGGAAATATGTGCAGCCCCCCCCCCCCCCCCGCAACAATGGAGCCCCAGACTCTTACACATTTCACTTCCTGGTTCTTCTCTCCCTCTCTGTTTCTCGGGTTTATTATCGCGGGCTTTGCAATGAGCATGCGCCACAGAACAAAGGAAGGAGGGACTGAAAGTCTCTGCGTCACCTCAGGGAATGGACATTTGTTCCAATCAGACTACTTTTTGCCTTACGTGGGCATAGGCGACTTCCGGGTAAGGCTGTGACCTCTGTAGTCCTCAGCCAATGAGGAATCGGGAGGGACTTGCACACTAGGAGATAAATTGTCTGCTGTGACTGCCCCGAGTGTGCCTGTCCATCAGACCCCTGCTTTTGCAAGAACATTGTTTAACGCCTGGCTTCGCTGTGCTCCAAGTCTCCATGTCCCTCTTTCGATTGGGTCAGTGGGCTTATTTCTCACAACTCCTTAAAGCTAGTCTCTGACACACAGTGGCAAGGCAGGCAGCCCCCAGCGAAATATCTTCCAGAAACAGACAGCCACTGTGGCAGCAAAGTTTTTTCCCTCTTCCCTTCAAGGTTCTTTGGCTGGTCTAATAATTAAGTTGATATTTGACAGATATATGAGAGAGAAACAGGTTTAATAACATGTATGCCACCGGAATACGTGGGAGACACCCAGGAAAATGGAGTAACTCCCTGAAATGGCCCAAGCCACCACCCTAAATACCATCAGCAAAAGACAGAAGATGTTGGGGATGTCAACCTGTGCCTGCTATTTCTTAAAAATAACGAGCTTAAAAAAATCAAGGTGCCAAAGAGGCATATTTCAGGATGGTATATTTTACCCTCCTTCAGAAGGCCAACTGATTTGCCTCTAATCTTTAGCGGAAGGCTCAAATGCCTAGTCATCAAGTAAGAAGCCCGTGCCCCAGGGGGCTTTGCTGCAAGATCACCAGCCCAATCTTGTCAGCCTGAGCTGCACAATCCGCATAAACAGGTTATGAGATTCTGGATTTAAATCCAAACAGATCGAAGCCTCGTGTATCCTTCACACACACTTCTTCAACAGCCCGAGGCACATGTCCCGCGGAACATTTTTAAGACAGTTTCATATCATTGGGTCCAAGGCAGATTCTTCATAGCACATGGCATCGGTCACTGCGAACTCAGCTGAGGGACGCATTGGAAGGACCCGTCCTTCACTCCATCAACCAAAATAAACTCCAAAGACTTGAGATGTAGAAACACAACAAAACAAAATATTTAAAGCCCGAGAAGAGGGAAGCCTGGCTGGCTCACTTGGAAGAGCCTGCGACTTTTGGTCTCAAGGTAGTGAGTTTGAGCCCCATGTCTGGCATAGAGATTACTTACATAAATAAAGTTGGGGTGCCTGGGTGGCTCAGTCAGTTAAGCCTCTGACTTCGGCTCAGGTCATGATCTCATGGTTTGTGGGTTCGAGCCGCACATCGAGCTCTGTGCTGACAGCTAGCTCAGAGCCTGGAGCCTGTTTCAGATTCTGTACCTCCCTCTCTCTCTAACCCTCCCCTGTTCATGCTGTCTCTCTGTCTCTCTATCAGAAATAAATAAAACATAAAAAAAAAACTTAAAAAAATAAAGTTTAAAAAATACATAAAAGTAAAGAAAACCCAAAAAGAAAGCCTGAGCATTTTTAAATAATAAATTTAGGGTGCTGATCAAAAAAGTTTAAAGACCACTGCTATGTTGGTTAAAAGAAAAGCATATAATCCCTGCTAATATTTCTATATCTTTAGTGTACATATTATACATTATATATATAAAATTTTCCACGTATGAAACATGGATTTATGCCTACTATTGGATATAGGGGTTCAGCACACCATAAAATGTATTTCCTTTTTTCTTTTTCTTTTTTAATGTTTATTTTTGAGAGAGAGACAGACAGCATAGCAGAAGAGGGGCAGAGAAAGAGAGAGGGACACAGAATCCAAAGCAGGTTCCAGGCTCCCAGCTGTCAGCACAGAGCCCGATGTGGGGCTGGAACCCATGAACCACAAGATCATGACCTGAGCCGAAGTCTGACACTTAACCAACTGAGCCACCCAGAGGCCCCCGAATGTATTTCTATATACATCTATGTATAGATTCAGATTTAATCCTTACAACAATGTCACGAGGCACATGTTCAGAAATCAGCTCTATCTTTAGAAAGTCAATGTGTAAAAAACAGTGGTAAACTTGAAATAATGGTTCCCTTCATAGTATATAATATGAACATGAACTTTGTTGATGTTAATACATATATGCATTCTGACAAGGATTCCGCCCTTGACCAAACTCTAAATCCGGATCCTCTGAACTGCCTTTTCAACTAGGTCTTGATGTTTTGGGCTTCCATGTTTATCTTTGCACTGTCCTTTTTAGTGAGAACCTTGCTAAGCCAGTGTAGCCAGAATCACCAGCCTCGGTCATCACTTTCAATATCTAACCACATTCTTCATCCTCTACCGTCTCCTAGGTGATGTCCAATAGCCCTGGGCTGCCTTTGGGAAGAATTCTGTTAGGTCACTTTGGCCACAATTCCTCCCTTACCTTGGATATGACATTTCAGTAATTTTCCATCCACTGACTTGACTCTGTTCCTTGATCAAAAATTCCCCTTTTTCATTTATGTATTTGGAGTGGAGCCCTAGGCCTCTCCCACTCCGCAAAACCCCATTGTGGGGGGTCCTGCACCAATCGTGATGGTTCGGAATAAAGTCTGCCTTCCTGTTCCTTCGCAAATGTTGTGACTCATTTTTCTTTAACAATCTTAGGGTGGGATAAACCCTAAGAAAATCCATGTTTTGAATCAGTGGAAGTCACTGATGCTAGACACTTGCTAACATGGTCTCAGTAATTAAGAGGATACCCTAACTTTCCCTATCTTCTTGAGTTGCCCTCTCCAGTCTTAAATTCCTAGGTGCGGGTGCACACCTCATGACGGAATCTGGGTTACGGGTCTATGCCTGGCTCCCCTGGGGCAGAGACAGAAAGAACAATTTCATATTCCCTGATGGCAGGCAGGGCCCTGTGTGAAATGTGGGATTCCCAGTGAAGGGAAAGCAAAATACAGCACCCCAAAATATGCCTCTTTGGCATAAGGATTATCTTGAACTGGGTTTTTTTTTGTTGTTGTTTTTTTTTTTTTGGAAGAAAGAACAAACACTGGATGAGATCTAAAAACTGAGTAGAGGGGTGCCTGGGTGGCTCAGTTGATTGAGCGTCCAACTCGTGGTTTTGGCTCAGGTCATGGTCTCCTCTCACGGTTCGTGAGTTCGAGCACAGCACTGGGCTCTGCGTTGACAGGGCAGAGCCTCCTTGGGATTCTCTCTCTCTCTCTCTCTCTCTCTCTCAAAATAAATAAATAAACTTAAAAAATATTTTTAAAATAAAATAAAAATTGAGAAGAAAGTGCCCTTTTGTAAAGGGGACTTCCTATGTAAGGGTGTCTTTTTCTCTGTACTAAGAAGTAGGAGAGGACTCTAAATCTCTAGAAACTCTTATCAGTGGAAAAGACAACAATTTAAATCTGCATAACAATCTTACCCTGTTTAGCATGCTTTGTCTGATAACCTTCTATAACAGAGCCCCAACACACACACACACACATCTTTTTCTTTAGCCAGAGATAGTAGAGAAGGTGGTGGCTTGAGCCATTTCAGGGAGTTACGTAGTTCCTGGGTCTCTCTCACATATACAAGAAGTATACATGTTATTAAACTTGTTTGTGTTTCTCCTGTTAATAAAAAAAAATTCTTTCATATTTCTTTTGAGAGAGAGAGAGAGATAGCACAAGCAGGACAGGAGCAGAGACAGAGAGAGGGAGAGGGAGACAGAGAATCGTAAGCAGGCTCTGCACTGTCAACACAGAACCCAAGGCAGGGCTGGATCTCGCGACCCTTGAGGTCACAACCTGAGCTGAAATTGAGAGCCAGACACTTAACAGACTGAACCACCCAGGTGCCTCACTCTCCTGTTAAGTTTTTATGCGCGGGGGTAGAGTTTCAGCCAAGAACCCGGAAGGATCGAAGAAAAATTAGCTCTTTCCCTTATATACCAATAATAGGAAGAGGCTGACTGCCATGACAATGAAAACTGTCCACGAGGGCATGGGCGGTAGAGTCAACCGACTGCAAACCAATGCTGGACCCAACATTTCCCAGCCCTGTGACCTGACATCCCTCTCATTTTGCTTCAGGTGTACAACATAATGATGGAGATCTGTCTTACTGCAAAATGATCATCACAATATGACTTCTCTTTTGAATGGGGTTCCACCGGAGAATTAGGCCCTAGCGCTCCAAAGCAATCATCGGATACAACATACGAATTTCTCTCCTATGTACCCCGGGTGCTGCGAGCTGTGCGTGCTCTTTGGAAGAAACGAGGAAACACTCAAATCTTTTTCCCTAGGGCTTAATTCTCGCACTGCACCCCTTTGGAGAGTGGCTGCAAGCTAAATAAATGACTTCCCTTTTCCATGCCTGTTTTTTTTTCATTTTAACGTCCAAAGTGTGGGTACAAATTGTACCTTGTTCGTATTTCTTAACGAGAATTTAATGAGCTAAGACATGTAAAGCACTTAAAGCAGTGCCAGGCACAATAATATATGTCACTGTTATCAATATCACATTCATATTTGTATTTTCTGCTTCTTCTTGAAATATGGGTGCTCAGTAAATAGTTGAGAAATGAACAGGTGTGTGCGTGCGTAAAGATGAACAGTAGTACTGTGCAGAATAAATTAGGACAGATGGGAGGCAGGAAGACTGGTTGAAACCTGCTGGAATAATAACAAAAGGCATACATATATTTTTTGAGTGTATGTCTGAAACAGGAGACCAGTAGTGAAAAGGGAGAGGATGCAGGTCTCTGAAATGTTGCCGAGACGCTTCCACGGGACTCAGAATCTGACAAGATGTGAGCAGTCGAGGTAATTCATACCTGTTAGCTTGGGTAACTGAATGAATGAATGAATAGTGGTGTCAGCCATAGAAAGGAACGAAATTCCAGGGAGAAATGATGAGCTGAGTTTGGGTAATTACACTCGGGTAATTAATCTTAGAGGAAGTCTCACAGTGAGTCTTATAGGAGTGGCTATTTATCCCAACAGACATTCCGTTAAACCCCAGATCAGGTCAGGATAGCATCCCAAGTATTTCAGGAAGAGTGGCATGTTTGATAGCTTGGTCGTGCGGCGGCAAGTCACAGAGACAATCGTAACTATCTTAGGAGGAAGCAGCAGAAGGGTGTAGGAAGTTATTGCTCCAATACAGGAGAATACTGTGGGATCGAGCGGGAAGAACAGAGCAGAGCCTCAGAAAGAGATTACAGTTGGGAAGGAGAGCCATCCGGCACCCACAAAGGGCGCTGTCTCAGGGTCTTCTTTCTTGGGTTGGCTTCCTTGTTCTCTCTCTGAAGATCAGCCTTTTCTACTACTTAGGTCATAGGCTGGGAAGTGGCCACGTCACCTGTAGCTACCGATGTCCATCTTTCCCCCGGAGCTCCACCAATCCCTTTTTGTGGGTCCTTTAGCTTTGATATACTTTGCCTTCCAGCAGTTAGCACCTGTGACCCGTTTAGAGGACAATTGACAGGATCTTGGAGTCATTTGCTTGATGCAGCAGAAATAAAAATGCTTGGGAATTTACATCACCTCACCCCTAGGATAGCCCTTACACAAGGATAAGGTCTGACGGCATCTGAATGCCCTACTTCCTTGCGTCTCATCAGGAAAACTCCAAAGTATATTTCCCATTCACAGGTTCTGCTGTGGAATATAACTGAATTTCTCTGCCTTCTGTGGGACTTTTGCTTTTTCCTTTTCCTACCCAGTTTCCATCAGTCCTTGGCTGATTTTTCCCGTGAAGACTCATTTATTTGCAGATATAGCTTCATCTCAGGGCCAGCTTCAGGGAAACCCAACTATTATGCATTAAACTGTGTCTCTCTAAATTTTTTTAAGCAGGATTGTTTAGTGTTTATTTATTTTTGAGAGCGAGAGAGAGCATGAGTGGGGGAGGGGCAGAGAGCAAAAGGGAGACACAGAATCCAAAACAGGCTCCAGGCTCTGAGCTGCCAGCTCAGAGCCCGACACCGGGCTCAAACTCACGAACCATGAGATGATGACCTGAGCCAAAGATGGACGCTCAACCGACTGAGCCACCCAGGCGCCCCGAATTGTGTCCCTCTAAAAAGGTATGTTGGAAATAAGGTCACTGCAGACATAATTAGTTCAGATGAGGTCATCACATTGGACTCCAATGCAATATGACCAGTGTCCATAGAAAAGGGAAACATTTAGACACAGACGGATATGCACAGAGGAAAGACACACAGGGAGAAGATGGCCATGTGACTTGAGTGGCGCACGTGCCAGGCAAAAATTGCTAACGATGGCAGAAAGTACAGGAAGCTAGAAGAGGCAAGGAAGAATTGTCCCCTGGAGCCACGACAAAGAGCATGGCCTTGATTTCAGACGTCAGGTTCCAGAATGTAAGACAATAAATTTATTTTGTTTCAAGCTACTCGGTTTGAGAAATTTTGTTATAGTGGCCCTAAGAAACTATATGCTAATCAATACCAATTCTGCTTTGAAGTCTTACATCTCTTCTCTTTCAGAGATCAGCATAGATTAGGAGCATCTGGGTAGCTCCGTCAATTAAGCAGACAGTTCTTGGTTTCTGCTCAGGTCACGATCTCACCATTTGTGAGTTCAAGCCCGGTGTCAGGCTCTGCGCAGACAGAGAGGAGCCGGCTTTGGACTCTCTCTCTCTCTCTCTCTCTCTCTCTCTCTCTGCCCCTCCCCCACTCATGCTATCTCTGTCTCTCTCAAAACAAATAAACTTTAACAGATCAGCATAGATGACCACTAGAATTCTCTTAGCGCCTATTCCAAGTACAGATTCTGAGTGAATAACAAGGCCTTCAATTCCACATAGGGGGTAGAGTAACACTGCATACACCTTATGAGGAAACGGTTCCCACTGTACAGGCACTCTTTAGCCCACGGATGGAGAAATATCCCCAAAACAGCCACCAGCAAGAGATCTCTCAGAATGGAATTTGCCAGTCCTTTGGATGGTCCTAATGCCAAAGTGGCATGCATCCAACAAAAACTGATGGAGGAGTTGGACTATTTTTTCAAATTCAGAAGAGGTTCCCAGTGCATAAGGATTCTGAACCATGAGATTTGGAAAAAGCCTCAAGATTGATCAGTGATGCCATTCGGATTCCCTGATTTGGCTTCCCAACAGCAACGATGCACGCCACAGAGTAACAGGAATCCGCAATCGACAGCACGTCCGCTGTGCACTGGAACACGAAGTCGATTTATGTCAAATGTTGTTTCACAGACTTTGAAATATAATCAACAGAAATGGCACCAGTAAATCTACCAATCTATTTAGCAAGCACAGTAGTTTAGATTTTAAGCCAACTCTACAAGAGAGAAGAAAAGAAACAAAGTGAGGGAAAGTTTGGTTTTGTTTGTATGTTTTTCCCTTATGACTCAAACTGGAAGCAGAACGTTTCGCACACTGGCTCGGATGTTGAATTTCATTTCCACCATCTCGCCAGCAGCCAATTTGAACTTGATTCAAAGTTGATTGTTTTCAAGCAGTTACTGGTATACATGTAGTTATTAACGGATAGGCACTGAGTCTCATTTTTCCTTTATTTCCTCCTAATCTAGTTATGAAATGTGATTTTCAGTAACTCTGAACATATGTGCAATGAAATGAAATATAATTTGCTTATTTCAATATCCATCCAACTTTTCTTTTTAAATAACATTTATTTTCTCCTTTAGAGCAGAGGAATTTCAGAGAAGGGAACTTGGCTCCTTGATGTTTCTTCTTGAGTAGAGGTAGTGGCTTTCTAAAAAAATTTTTTTAATGTTTGCTTATTTTTGAGTGAGAGAGAGAAAGAGAGAGAGAGAGAGAGAGAGAGAGAGAATGAGCAGGAAAGGGGCAGAGAGACAGAGAGACACAGAATCTGAAGCAGGCTCCAGGCTCTGAGCTGTCAGCATAGAGCCCGACACAGGGCTTGAACTCACGAACTAGGAGATCGTGACCAGAGCTGAAGTCGGACAGTTACCCTAACAAGCCACCCAGGCGTCCCCGTAGTGATTTTCTAATACAATGGCTAAACTATTGACTATCACCATCAATTACCCAAAAGCATACCCTGCAATAAAGATTCTAACACAAGTGTTTTATGATGGATGGTTTCCCGGCGAAAGAGGAAGAAACAGGGAGGGGAAGAAAGTAAGCAAACCTGTGACTCAGGCCAGGCCTTGACCTCAACCTGATCCTGAGTAAGTTACACCCCAGACGTTGTGCTGTTTCTAGGACAATAGCTCGGCTTTCTTACTCCTGCACCCGTCAGTCATTGCTGAAAGGTCACCCACCCAGTGCTCCGAATGTGTCCCCCAAACATCCCTATGTTGAAAACCTAATCTCCAAGATGGTGGTACCAGGAAGTGAGGTCTTTGAATGGTGATTAATTTGGTCATGAGGGTAGGGCCCTCATGAATGGGATTAGTGCCCTGATAAAAGAGACCCCACACACCTCCCTTGCTCCTTTCACCATGCACACACACAAGAAGTCTAGAACCCAAAAGAGGGCCATTACTCGATCATGCAAACACCCTGGTCTCAGCCTTCCAGCCTCTAGAACTGTGACAAATACATTTCGGTTGATGGTTAGCCACCCAGTCTGTGGTATTTTGGTATTTTGTTACAGCAGCCCGATTAGACAAAGATGGGGGAGGGGGCGGAGGGGAGGGCATGTGAATTCCCTGGCGATTCTAACTCTGCTATTGTGACAAAGCCGACCCAGTAACCCAAGAGCAGCCTTCCAAAGACAGTAGCAGGTGTATGCTCTTGGAAGGAAAAACACACAGGAGCTGGAAGAACCATGCTTGGAAATTGCAAAAGGAAAGCACACACACACAAATTTGGAGGCAACGAGCATGTTTACAATCATGATGGCGGTGATTGTATCACAGGTGTATGCTTATGCACAAACTCAGCAAAATGTATACGTTAAATACGTGCAGGCTTTCTCTATCAAGTATGCCTCAATAAAGCTTAAAAAAAGAACAGTTAGAAGAACGGGATCAGTCGTATACCTGATGATCTCACTGAAAGTGATGGCTTTAAAATAGAAAGCAAGCACAGCTTTTCACTCAGCTTCTCCCCAAGCTGAAAGGTGGCCTGTTCTGGCCTTCTGTTTGGTCCCCATGCCTAACCCAGACTCCAGGGTCACAATATGTCAGCTTGGATGTCAGTGTCCTCGGTCTCCACTAATCTTCCAAGATGGGTCCAACGTAGACCCATTATGCGGCCTTCTCTTTTTTATCTTTCTCCAAATTTTTATTTAAGTTCTAGCTAGTTAACATAGTGAAATATTAGTTTCGGGTTTAGTATTTAGTAATTCATCACTTACATACAGCACCCAGTGCTCATCAGAGATAAGTGCCCTCCTTAATCCCCATCCCCCTGCCCACCTCCCGCCAGCAGCCCTCCTATGTTCTTCTGTTTTGTTTCTTGATTCCACATATGAGTGAAATCCTATGGCATTAATCTTTCTGACTTATTTCATTTAGCATGATACTCTCCAGCTTCACCCACGCCATTGCAAATGGCAAGGTTTCATTGCTTTTTTATGGCTGGGTACTATTCCATGGTATATTTATACCACCTTTTCCTTATCCACTCATCAGCTGATAGACATCTGGGCTCTTTCCATAATTTGGGTGTTGTTGACAGTGCTGCTATAAACCTCAAGGTGCGTGTATCCCTCTGCATGGGCATTTTTGTATCCTGTGGGTAAATACTTAGTAGTGCCAATTGCTGAATCGTAGGATAGTTCTATTTTTAACGTTTTGGGGAACCTCCACGCTGTTCTCCAAGAGTGGTCTGCATTCCCGCCAACAGTATGAGAGTGTTCCCTTTTCTCCGCATCCTAGCCAACACCTATTGTTGCCTTCTTTAATTTGAAATCTGGTTGGCTTGTGCCATAGCTTCTTTAAAGGTAAAACCCTAAGTATGGAAAAGAGCCCAAATGTCCATCGATGAATGAATGGATAAGCAAGATGTGGCATATGTGTGTGTGTGTGTGTGTGTGTGTGTGTGTGTGTATACACACAAAGTATATATACAATGGAGTATTACTTGGCAATCAAAAAGAATGAAATCTTGCCATTTGCAACAACATGGATGAAACTAGAGTACATTATGCTAAGCAAAATTAGTCAGAGAAAGACAAATTATCACATGACTTCACTCACATGAAGACTTTAAGATACAAAACAGATGAACATAGAGAAGAGAAGCAAAAGTAATATAAAAACAGGGAGGGGGACAAACCATAAGACACTCTTAAATACAGAGAACAAACTGACAGTTGCTGGAGGGGTTGTGGGTGGGGGTATGGGCTAAATGGGCAAGGGGCATTAAGGTGGACGCTTGTTGGGTTGAGCCCTGGGAGTTATATATAGGGGATGAATCACTGAATCATACTCCTGAGATCATTATTGTACCAAATGCTAACTAACTCAGATGTAAACTTAAAAAAATAAAAATAAAAAAGCTTATTTTGAGGGAAACAGAGAGAGAATATCAAGCATGCTCTGCACTGACAGGGCAGAGCCCAATGTGGGGCTTGATCTCACAAACCATGAGATCATGACTGGAGCCAAAATCAAGAGTCTGATGTTTAACCAAATGAGCCACCCAGGCACCCCTGCCTAAGCTCTTTGATGTCCAGCATGAGTATGATTCATGCAAAAAGAATCTTCATCAGCTTTGGCTCAATCCTTGGTGACATTATCAGTCCGCAATGACGTTAATCTAAATTCTTGGCTTGAAGCTTCTTGGACCACCTAGATGATGTAGGTTGTAGGGCATGATAGACCTGACCTGTGCTTACAACTTTTTGGAAATGTTCTACATACTTCTTTATTCAGTACAAGTATTCATTCTAAAGTCAAGGGGCTGGGACAAATATTCCCTTTCAGCCTTCATTAAGCATGTGATAGTATAACTTTCAAGGTTACTAAAGAATAGAGGTGTCTTATGCTTTTACACTTGGGCAGATTCTGGGATTTATTTTCTTTCCCCAAGCCCTACAAAAATATACCATGACCTCAAAGCCATGGACAGTGCAGTGCTCTCCTACCCCTCTGATTTTGTTTCACATAGATTTGGTTTCACAATATCTTTTTTCCCCCTTTTTATATATACTTTAAAGTTTATTCATTTATTCTGAGAGTAAGAGAGAGAGTGAGAGAGAGAAAGCACGAGTTGGGGAGGGGCAGAGAGAGAGGGAGAACGCCATGCAGGTTCTGTTCTGTCAGCATGGGGGCCTGATGCGGGGCTCAAACCCACGAACTACAAGCTCATGACCTGAGCTGAATTTGGACGTTTAACCAACTGAGTCACCCAGGCGCCCCTGGCTTCACAACTTCTTACATGTCAGTTCTTTATTAATTTTAAGGACTTAAATTTAACTTTCTTTAGATTTTTAAACTGTTTTTAATGACAGAGTGAGTCTGAATTCCTGACCTGCTACATTACCTGATCTCCTGTTTATACTAAGGATCGTGTGGCTTGGGAATGCTTAGTTTTGTTATGATGATTACTTCTGACTATATTTCTACATAAAGTATAATTTTGAAGCTTTTCACCTCTTCCTACTATGGGGGGGTGGAAAGTTGATTAGATATTTGGCTCATGATGCGTTTGTTAATGATAGTGATATATTTATACAACATTTGATCCAAAGAAAGAGAATTCTCTCAACTATACTCATGCTGAAAAAATTTATTGATATGAAATATTTCGTATTACTGTATGTACTTTCCAATTAAAGACTGTGGAAATGGATGATGAGCATAGCATGCTACTTCAGAATATAGCACCTAGGCATACTGAATATTTTTTTATTTAAAAAAATTCTTTTATGTTTTTTATTTATCTTTGACAGCACGAGACACAGAGCACTAGCAGGAAAAGGGCAGAGAGACAGGGAGACACAGAGTCCGAAGCAGGCTCCAGGGGCTGAGCTGTCAGCACAGAGCCCGATGCGGGGCTCGAACTCACAGGCTGCAAGATCATGACCTGAGCCGATGTCGGATGCTCAACCGACTGAGGCACCCAGGTGCCCCTGTCATACTGAATATTTTAAGTTGAAGGAGTCTGAGAAAACAGCAGAGGCAGGAAGCTCATTATGAACTCCCAGCCACCTTATAGGTCTTCCCTGAACCAGGCCATAGAATGTTCACGTGAGAGGTGCCCTCCTCCTTACCTAGAGGAAAGAAGCAGCCTTATCACTGAAGACACAAGGATGCCAAGAAAAATCCTAACAGACAGGACCTGCTAAGTTTCCTGCTTATTCTTGCTAGATTACCTCATACTCCTTGACCTCTCATATTCCTCCATAACTGTCCACTCTTCATCAAAGCTCGCAGAAAAGTACTCAGGTATAAGTGTTTCTTTGGGTCTTCCTTTCCCTACGGAAGGTTTGCCAGTCACATAAAAGTTACATGAAGTAAACCTGTATGCTACTCTTCATCTTTGTCAGTGTAATTTTCAGACACAGCCAGGGACCCTAAGAGGCTGAAGGAAAACTCCCTCCTCCCTCCAGGTCATAAATCTTTTAAGGGCAGAGACCTGGTCTGTTCTGTGACTTGATTCCCCATAGCAGCTATCACAGAGTAGTAACCAACAGATCTTTACTGAATGAACAAACGAATAAACTTGGTAAAGAACGCCATTATCCATTTCTGCTACCTCTACTGGCTACCATTAAGGTTTTTATGTTTGTCCTTTTCTTCTGTAGACGTAAACCAAATAAATAAATAAATAAATAAATAAATCCGTCTAAAAAATTCTACAGTCTTCTGATACCATCTAAGAGTTACTGGTTGGGGGTGGGATGGGAGAGAGGATGACTATAAGGAGTTAGAACACCTCAGGAGAAAAGAGCAAAGAGGAGAAGCACTGTAGGTGTTCTTTGAAATTCTGATTAGCCAGGGAACTCCAACAAGGAGCTGTGGCCTCAGAAAGCGGGGTTCCAGGTCTCCACCTCCCCCTGAATAGGTAAACATACGTGAAAAACATATATTAAGAAGGGGAAGCATTATACCAGGAAATGTTTTATTTTAATGTTCCTTCTGTGATGAACCACACAGACCTGTACTATCTCTACTATGTACACAAAAGGCATTCATTCAGCAAATGAACAGCATTTTGCCTCTCTGCAGATATGTCCAAGAATTAATTTGCCTTCCGAGGAGTTCACACACCCACGGGAGAGATGATTTCTGTACATGAAAAAAAAAAAAAAATCAAAGTAGAGAAGTTTAGAGAGGACCAAAAAATTTCTGCTCGGGGGTGAGTTCACGGGGGAAATGGGGAGGCGACAGATACATGGCCATGTTAATATACAGGGTTTTGTATTCTTTTGCATATATTTTCTCTTCCTTGACTGCCTCTTTCACATATCTCCACTGTTGGAAAGTTATGTCATTTATAAGCATGTATAAAAGGTATATATTTTGCTTTCTGCAAGTTTCTAAGGAAACAAGTACAAAGATTTCTCTAATCATCTAAGGATACTTGTAGGGGAACAAGGAAGAATGAGGTAATGTCTGGTCCACAGGGTATAACAAAAGAATAAGCAAATAAATATGACAGAGCCTCTGGTTCCTATCTTCACCATCCTCACTGATGGTCTCATGTAGAAAGGTAAGGAACGTCACAGCAAGTGTGGCTACTTAGGTCTATCAGAAAATCGTTCAAGCATTTTATGAGAGATGGCCATTGTTTTCCAGATTTCTGAAATATATTACATAAAAATATCCTTTCTTAGATTAGGCTTGGTTCCCTCCTGGTGATCAGGTAATACGGCAGGTCAGGAATTCAGATTCACTCTGTCATTAAAAACAATCTTTAAAGATTTGCTTTTGAAAAAATGGTGTAAATGTATTTTTAAAAAGTTTTTTGAATGTTTATTTTATTTTTGAGACAGAGACAGAGCATGACTGGTGAGGGGCAGAGAGAGAGACACACAGACAGAATCTGAAGCAGGCTCCAGGCTCTGAGCTGTCTGCACAGAGCCCGACGGGGCTCAAACTCATAAACCGTGAGATCATGACCTGAGCCAAAGTCCGATGCTTAACCGACTGGGCCACCCAGGCGCCCCGGTTTAAGTGTATTTTTGTGCTTAGTTTGTTCATGGAATTGTTTGGCTTAGTGGGACATAGTTTACACTTAATACAGATGGTAGGAATGAGAGATAGGATCACTTAAAACAATGCAGCCATCTTAATGGACAGAGCTAGGAAATATATGTAGCTATATTAACCCATATAAACAAACATACCAACCTTTCTGTTAAAATGTTTACTAAAGTAGACATGAGTTTATACTGATGACTCTGACTCGAATCCAGCACCACAAGGTTTACTTACTCTAGTCTTGCTCCTTCACTGATTTAGAACTTCTTTCTCCAACAGGGAGAAAGGTGGACCTCATTATCTACTACAAGGGTCAACATACGTTTACTATAAGGGGCCAGACAGTAAATATGGTAGGATTTGTGGGCCACCCTCTCTCTGCCACAACTCCTCAGCTTTGAATTTCGTAGAATTCTTTTTAAGTAATCTCTAGGCCCAACTCAGGTCAGAACGTACAACCCCAAGATTAAGAGTTACATGGTCTGTCCAATGAGTCAGCCGGGCGCCCCTCATGTGTCATGAAGTACTATTTTTCCGTATTTTTTCATCCATTTAAGACTGAAAAACAAGTTCTTTCTTTGTGGGCTGTACAAAAAATGACCTTACGGTCATTTGTCCCATGGGCCCTAGTATGCTGATTCCCATCCTGTAATTATTTGTTCAATTGCTAACCTCTACCTCTGAGATAAACACATCTACCAATTACAGCACTGTTTGCATAGAGCTCTTTCAGTCGTTGTCCTTACAGTCAATTTGTTATTTCCACGGCTTTTACATCATCACCTTTCGTCTTCATTCCCATCAATGTGATAATGTCATTCTTGGAAATGTGGCTATTTTCTTTTTTTTTTTTTAATATTTTTTAATGTTTTTATTTATTTCTGAGAGAGAGAGAGAGACAGTGTGAACAGGGGAGGGTCAGAGAGAGAGAGGGAGATATAGAATCTGAAGTGGGCTCCAGGCTCTGAGCTAGCGGTCAGCAGAGAGCCTGACGCGGGGCTTGAACTCATGAACCGTGAGATCATGACCTGAGCCGAAGTCGGACGCTTAACCTACTGAGCCACCCAGGTGCCCCGAAATGTGGCTATTTTCATTTGTCACAGTCTGCATTTCAACCTGGGATTCTGTAGCATCTTGTGGTTTTTTTTTAATTGCACACATGAAAAATCATACCTCGTGGTGTAGACTTCTACACGTTTTGGCAAATGCAGAGAGATGTACCCGCCAGCATGGTACCCTGGAGAATGGTGTCATTACCTCAAAATATCTCTCTTCCTTTCTGTTAACAGTCAGGCCCTTTCTCAACCCCTGTTCTATGGAAGTTATTAATCAGCAACTTTATGGTCAACCCTTCCCCAAATCCCCCAAACCCTGACAAATACTGATCTGATTTGTTTCCCTATAGTTTTGCCTTTTCCAGAGGATCATAAATAGAATCATACATGCAGCCTTTGGGACTAAATTCTTTTATTTCGCCAAATTATTTAGGACTATTATGCCCTCATGAAGAATTGACACCTTCATCATTATAATATGGTATCTCCATTACTGCTAATATTATTTGCTGTGAAATCTGCTTTATCGGATATTAATAATGGCTCATTGGCTTTCTTTTCACTAGTGCTGCCATTTTTTTCTATCTCTTACTTTAAACTTATTTATAGACAGCATGTACTTGGATCTTGTATTTTTATTTATTCTGGCAGTTTCTCATAGGTAGCATATACCCAGCTCTTGCATTTTTATCCAATTTGGCAATCCTTTCCTTTTAATTAGGATATTTAGATTATTAGCATTTAATGTGATTAGTGATATGTAGGTTTAAATCTAATATGTTGTTATTTCATTTCTGTTTGCCCCATCTGGTCTCTCTTCCCTTTCCAACTATCTTCTGATTTAAGTGCTTTTGGGAGAAAAAACATTTTTTAATTCATTCTGCCAATCTCTTTTAATTGGTGTATTTAGACCTTAACATGTAATGTAATTATTGGATATATTAAGGCTTGATTTGACATTTTATTATTTTAGTTTTTGTTTGTTCTCCCCCTCTTCTCTGTTTTTCCCCCTCTGGCTTTGTGCGGTTTACTTGAACATTTTTTAAAATTCATTTTGATTTATCAACTATATTTTTTAGTGTATCTCTTTGCATAGCTTACTTAGTGGTTGCCGTAGATTATCACATTTTATATATATATATATATATATATACACATATATTCACGTGATGTGTTATTTACCTATATTTTTACTCTTTCTGAGTTATTTCTTTCTTGATAATGTTCCAAGAGTCTTTCTTTTGTCATTTCCTTTCTGTATGGAAAAAAGTCCTTATCCATTCTTTTAGGGTAGATCTGCTGGTGATAAATTTTCGTCGTTTTCCTTCATCTGAGAGTATCTTAATTTCCTCTTCATTCTGAAGGATATTTTCAATAGATACAGGATTCTGGGCTAACAACTGTTTTTATTTCAACACTGGAGAAGTGTCATTCCCCGTCTTCTGGATTTCATGGTCTCTGATGGAAAATCTGCTTTCATTCTTTGTCTTCAGTTTTCAAAAGTTTGACTATTATGTGTCTTTATTCAGATTTCTCAGGGTTTCATTCAGCTTCTTGAATCCATATGTTGACATCTTTTGCACTAGGGAATTATCATCAGCCATTATTCCTTTGAATAGCTTTTCAACCTCACTCTATTTCTCCTTTATTTCTGGGATTCCAGAGACATGAATGTTCGATCACTGTCTTCAGTCCCACCTGTCCCTTAGGATCTCTTTAGGCTTTTTATTCAATTTTCTCTCTGTTGTTCAGATTTTGTGATTTCTATTGTTTTATCTTGAAGTTCGCGGATTCTTTCCTATGGAGAATTCCTATGTCCTCTTCATTCTGTTGTTGAGTGCATCCATTTTGGTTATTGTGTATCTTAGTTCCAAAATATCTCTTGGATTCCTCTTTATGTCTTTTATTTCATTTAGAAGATTTCTTATTTTTTGGTAAGGTCTTCTATTTTTCATCTGTTTGGAGTATGTGATGGCTCATTAAAATACTTTTATGATGGTTGCTTAATTATTCTTGTCAGATCATTCTATGCTCTATGTCATCTCAGTATATGCTGATTATCTTTTCTTGTTCAGTTTGATATCTTGTTGCGTTGCATGGCAAGTGAGTTTCAGTTGAAGCCTGGATATTTGGGTATTATAAGATTCTGGATCTTTTTCAAATCTTGTGTTTTATCAGGCTTCTTGTGACACTGCTTAGATGAGTGAGCAAAGTGCTATCTCGTTACTGTCAGGTTCTCTTTTCAGCCTCTGCTCACACCTGGGAGAAGGGCTCTTTTGACCATTGGGCAGGGGTAGGAGTTCAGGCTTCCCATCTTGGCCTCATTGATACCACCATGGCTAGTAAGGGGAGGTGCATCTGATTACTGTTCACCACTTTAGCTTCACTGACACCAAGAGAGATTTACCTTATTACCACTACGTAGTGGTAAAAATCCTGACTCTCCACCAGGCACCATGCCAGTAGTGGGGCAGGAGAGGTCTAGTTACTTCTGGGTGGAGACAGAGATGCAGGTTTTTCACGTGACCTACAATGACACCACGGAGGGTGATGGACACATGTTCAGTGAAAGGCTGTGAACGTTCTGATTCTATACTAGGTCTCCCCGGATACCATCCCAAGAACAAGGGAGTGGGATGGTTTGTTACCACCAGGTGGAAGTAGAAATCTAGGTTTTCTATGTGGTTTTGACTCCTGTTATGTGGTGAAGGAAGGAATTATTGGGGAACCTCCTTACCACCCTGTGGAGATGAGAGTACTGACTCCCAAGTTAGCCTTTTCTGATACCGCCGGGCAGGGATGTTGGGATTCCTTATCATACTCTGGAAACTGCAGTTCTATTTTATTTGGTCCATTTTGGGGTGTTGTTTCTTAGAGGAGGGTGAATCTGGCCCCTATCACTCCAATTTGGCAAGAAGAAGAACTTCCTACCTTCATAATTTTTTTCAGGCCAGTTTAACCAGTGTGCCAATCACTCTATGATTAAAAATATTATCAGGAAGGTCCAGTTCAGTAGGCATTTAATCATGAGTATTAAATTACAGGTTAAACTACAGTTTGAACAATGAAAGCCTGTTATTTGAAATTTAGAGATAGAGGGGAAAAAAGGGAAGAAAAGAGTTTCATTATATACCTAATAAAGGTAGATTATTAAAAACAATACCACAATATTCCAAGAAAATAATCACTATTAGATTTTGTGTCAAAGGTTGTACCCTATTCTACATAATTAAATCTTATTCCAATGATAATGTTCAACGGTCTAGTTTCATAAAGTTATCTACTTCTGGAAAAACTAAAAACAGTCCGGGAAAGTTCCCCATAGGCTGAGTCTCCCCAGTGTCAGACTACCGTGGTAACATCAGCATTTATCCATGAGCTTATTCTCTTAAACCCAACTACATTAAAATAGTCCATAGTCCCCGCTAAAGGCTGTTTTCCCAAATCTCTGAGGTTATCTTTCATATTTCCCTCAGAGACATTTGGCAATCTGTGATGTATGGTCTCGGTATTAGATAAATGTGACATGAGAGCAGAAATCTCTGATTGAGGAGAAGTCTATTCCTTTATTCCGGGAACTCCGTCACATCAGAGTGCAGAAAAATGAAATCTCTCATTGAGATACAGTTCTGAAGCACATAAACCTCCCTATAACACTTCATACCAACTTAATTGATTATCATAAAGGTTAAAATATACCATGATAGGCAGAGGAATTGCTGAATCTAAAGCAACTAAGGGTCTCTCCTATAAAATGTACGTCATGGGGCGCCTGGGTGGCTCAGTCGGTTGGGTGTCCGACTTTGACTCTGGTCATGATCTTACAGCTTGTGAGTTCGAGCCCTGCATTGGGCTCTGAGATGACAGCTCAGAGCCTGGAGTCTGCTTCGGATTCTGTGCCTCCTTCTCTCTCTGCCCCTCCCCTGCTTGCACTCTCTCTCTCTCTCTCTCAGAAATAAATAAAGATTAAAAAAAAAATTTGATGCATGTCACAATCATTAACATCTCATAAGAAGTTTTTATACCTGGGCAGAGACGTTTTTGAGAAGTCAGCCAATTGATAATGTGTCATCCTTTGCATAGAAATAAAAGTAGGAATCCACACATATTATGAAGAGTAACCACTACTACAAATAGCTCTGTACTATAGCGCTGGTCTTGCACAAAATTAACCTAGGGGAGATTGAGTTTCTTCTTTAATTTGACAGTTGTCTTCAGATTTTTTACTTTAATAAAGAACAACCTTACCATTCTGTTGAGCCAATTAAGAAGATAATGAGCATACCAAGCAAAGCTAATTATTTCTAACATTCCTTCCTGCACAAGAGTGCCAATTCATCAGTTAGAAGATGAGGAAAATCCTTTGGTGCTATCTAGCAGCAGGCTTGGGAGCAATGAATATGGTTAGGAAGACAGTAAATCCTTTTCATTTGTATTTCTCTGATTGTGAGGTTTGAGCTCAGAGGAAAGCAACATCGTAAGAGTTTTCAGATGAGAATACAACTGTTCGAGAACAAGAAAGGTCCAGACAGTACAATACCATGTAACAACTGTAATAGAATGATTCGATAACAAACATTAAAAACTCTGTTCTTTATGTCAGTGTTTTATAGGCGTCTATAGTTGTGGAATTCCCCAAAGCATAAGAGAGCATAAAAATTAACAGATGTCTTTGAGAATGCACCGTCAGGTTGTAGGAGGCAAAAATCATCTGTCATCTAGGAAGAATATACTGAAAACAAATAATAACATTTTATTGTGTCATATTCAAAGCAGACAATGCTCTAATGACATTTTGTCTTCTGAGCTACCAATATTTCCTCTCACTTAAACATAAAATTTCTTAAGGCGTCTGCGTGGCTCAGGTAGTTAAATGTCCGACTCTGGCTCAGGTCATGATCTCACAGGTTGTGGGTTCGAGCCCCATGTCAGGCTCTGTGCTGACAGCTCAGAGCCTGGAGCCTGCTTCGGATTCTGTGTCTCCCTCTCTCTCTGTCCCTCCCCCACTCATGCTCTGTCTCTCGGCCTCAAAAATGAATAAAAACAGGGGTGCCTGCGTGGCTCAGTCAGTTGAGCATCTGACTTCGGCTTAGGTCATGATCTCACAGTTCGTGGGTTCAAGCCACTCATCGGGCTCTGTGTTGACAGCTAACCCAGAGCCTGGAGCCTGTTTCGGATTCTGTGTCTCCCTCTCTCTCTGACCCTCCCCTGTTCACACTGTCTCTCTCTCTCAGAAATAAATTTAAAAAAAATTTTTTAATGAATAAAAACATTTTAAAAAGTTTTTAAAGCATAAAATTTCTTAATAGATAAGTAAAGAAAATAAACATAAACATATATGACCACACTAAAAAAATGAAAGATTATAAGGGCACCTGGGTGGCTCAGTCGGTTAGGCTTCTGACTTCGGCTCAGGTCATGATCTCGCAGTTTGTGGGTTGGAGCCCTGCGTCGGGCTCTGTGCTGACAGCCAGCTCAGAGCCTGGAGCCTATTTCGGATTCTGTGTCTCCCTCTCTCTCTGACCCTCCCCTGCTCGTGCTGTCTCTCTTTCTCTCAGAAATAAATAAAACATTAAAAAAAAAAAAGAAAGATTATAACATCATTTGAAAATTTAAACTTCAGCTTTTAACCCTTATAAACATACAAGTACTTTTTCTACCTTGACAAATATATTCACAGCTAAGAATATATAAAGTAAAGCTATTATCTAGTGATCAATTACTTTGGCTATTATTTACCTCTATTCACTTTGATTTCTTTAAAAAGTTTCCAGCTAACCTAAGATTATTAATCAACTACATTTATATTTCATTGAACTTAAATTAGAGTTGCAAGATTCTGAATAAGTTGTAAATTAATTAAATAACCATGCAATCACGGTTGATATTAAAAAATTAACTTCTCAGAAAATTATAACATAACGAAATTTTACTCATATCGTATAAGTGCAGGAACTAGGGTTTATGAATTTTGAAATATTGGTTGGCATTCACATGGACCAAAAAACTCAGAAGGGTATTAGTTATTGTAGTTCAATTTAGTTGAACATCTATGTTTAAATTTACATATTCCTAAAATTGTTGTGTCAGTCATGATCACTTTCTTCACCCATAAGACAGGTATAAGAGAGTCTCAATTACTTAGATTATTTTTTTTAATGTTTATTTTTGAGAGACCAAGAGCAGGGGAGGGTCAGAGAGGGAGAGGTAGACACAGAATCTGAGGCAGGCTCCAGGCTCTGAGCTGTGAGCAGAGCCCGAGGTGGGGCTTGAACCCACGAACTGTGAGAACATGACCTGGGCTGAAGTCAGATCCTCAACCAACTGAGCCACTCAGGTGCCCCTTACTGAGATTATTTTGTAAGCAAATAAAATCAAGTGTTATATATATCCTTTATATAGAACGAACGCATCTATCTTTTGCTAATTAATTATTTTAGATTAGGACATTTTTTAGAGCAGTTTAAGGTTCACAGCAAAATGGAGGAGAAAATATTAAGATTTCCCTGCCCCCATAAATCAATAGCACCCCCATCATCAAGACTCCCCACCAAATTGGTACATTAATTACAACTGGTGAACCTTAAATCAGCACATCATAATCCCACAAAGTCCATAGTTTACATTTTAGTTCAATCTTGGTGTTGTACATGCTGTGGGTTTGGACAAATGCATTAGTATATCCATCATTATGGTATCACCAAGAGTATTTCCATTGCCCTAAAATTTCTCTGTGCTTTGCCTATTTATCCTCTCCCTAGCCTCTGGCAACCACTGATCCTTTTATTCAGTCCACAGTTTTGCCTATTCCAGAATGCCCTACTTTTGGAAGCATACAGTATGTAGCCTTTTAGGGTCACCTTCCTTGACTTCGCAACACGCATTTATGTAATCTCCTTATCTTTTCACGGCTTGATAGTTCATTTGTTTCTAGTGCCAAGTAAGATTCCATCGTCTGGATGGACCACAGTTTATTTATCCCTTCACCTACTGTAGGACATTTTGGCTGCTTCTGAATTTTGACAATTAAGAATAAAGTTGCAATAAACATCCATGCACAGATTTTGTGTGGACACAAGTTTTTTATTCTGTTGGTAAATACCAAGGAGCACAATTGCAGGATCCTATGTGAGAGTATGTTTAGTTTTTTAAGAAACCTCCAAGCTGTCTTCCAATGTGGTTGTATGATTTTGCATCCTCACCAGCAAAAAATGAGAATTCCTTTTCCTCCACTGGCATTCAGTGTTCTCAGTGTTCTGGAACTGGCCTTTCTAAGGGGTGTGTAGTGGTATCTCACAGTTGTTTGAATTTGCATTTTTCTGACGACATTTGATGTGGAGCATATTTTCATATCCTTATTTGCCATCCACATATCTTTGATGAAGTGTCTGTGAAGATCTTTGGGCCATTTTTTAATGAGGTTGTTTGTTTTCTTATTGTTGAGTTTTAACAATTCTTTGTGTGTATACTTTATATATAGTTAAAATCTTACTCAGTTATTTAAATTGTTTTTAAAAGTTTACCAACTCCTCTTCTCCTCCGCTCCCTGCCTCTTGCAACCACCAATCTGCTCTCTGTATCTGTGAGCATGTTTCTGTCATTGTTGTTAAGATTCCACAGATAAGAGATCATATAATATTGGCCTTTCTCTGTCTGACTTATTTCACTTAGCATAATGCTCTCCAGGTTCATCCATGCTGTTGAAAACAGCAAGATTTCATTCTTTTTAATGGCTGCATAGCATTCCTGTGTGTGTGTGTGTGTGTGTGTGTGTGCGCGCGCGCGCGTGTGCTCGGGCGCATGCGTGTGTGTTATGTACAATATCTTCTTTCCCCTTTCATTCACTAACAGACACTTACACTGTTTCCATGTGTTGGCTACTATAATGTTGCAATGAACAAGAGGGTGCATGTATCTTTTCTTCAGATAAATAGCCAGAAGTGGAATTGCTAAATCACAAGATATTTTTATTTGTAATTTTTTGAAGCCTGTCCATTCTGTTTTCCATAGTGGTTGAACCAATTGACATTTGCATCGACATTGCACAAGGGTTTCCTTTTCTCCACATGCTTGCCAACTCTTATTTCTTGCTTTAAAAAAAACAATCCATTCTAACAGATGTGAGGTGATATCTCATTGTGGTTTCGATTTGCATTTCCCTATGATTAGTAATGCTGTTTTGGCTAACAGTCCTTTATCAGATGTGTCCTTTGCAAAAATTTTCTCCCAGACTCTCGTTTGATTTCTCCTTCTCTTGACATTGTTTTTAAAAGAGCATAAGATTTTTTGGGGGCGCCTGGGTGGCTTAGTTGGTTAAGCGTCTGACTTTCGCTTAGGTCATGATCTCGCGGTTCGTGGGTTCGAGCCGCGCATCAGGCTCTGTACTGACTGCCAGCTCAGAGCCTGGAGCCTATTTCGGAGTCTGTATCTCCCTCTCTCTCTGACCCTCCCCTGCTCACGCTGTCTCTCTCTCTCTCTCTCTCCTAGAAATAAATAAAAATATTAAAAAAAAAAAGAGCATTTTAACCTGAATAAAGTAGAGTATATCGAGCCTTTGTTTCATGGACTGTGCCTTCAGTGTTGTATATAAAAGTCATTGCCGTATCCAAGGTAATCTAGAATTTCTATGTTATCTTCTATGAGTTTTGTAGTTTTATGTTTTACATTTGGGTCTGTGATGCATTTTGAGCTAATTTTTGTGCAGGGTGCAAGGTGTATATCTAATTTCATTTTTTTTGCATGTGGATGTCCAAGTGTTTGAGCACCATTTATAGACAAACTTTCTTTACTCCATTGTATTGCTCTTGCTTTTTTTAGTCAAAGATGGGTTGACCATATTTATATGGGTCTATTCATGAGTTCTCTGTTCTATTCCATTGATCTATTTGTCATTCACCAATACCACAATATCTTGATTCCTGTAGCTTTTAGTAAGTCTTGAAGTGAGGTAGAGTTAGGTCTCCAACTTTGTTCTTCAATTGTATGTTGGCTATTTTGGGTCTTTTGCCTCTCTATATAAACTTTAGAATCATTTTGGCAATATCTACAAAATAAATTGCTGAGATTTTGATTGAGATTACATTGAATTTATACATCAAGTTAGGGGAGAGCTGACAACATAAAAATATTGAGTCTTCCTATCCATGAACATGGAATATTTCTCCATTTATTTAGTTCGTTGAATTTATTTGCCAGAGTTTTGTAGTTTTCCTCATATGGCTCTTGTGCAAATATTGTTTAAGATGTACTTAAGTATTTCGTTTTGGGAATTGCCAATCTAAATGGTATTGTTTTTAATTTCAAATTCCACTTGTTTATTGCTGGTATACAGGAAAATGATTGACTTTTGTAATAATGACTTTGTCCCCTGAAACCTTACTAAAATTCCTTATTAGTTCCAGGAGTTTTGTTTGTGAATTCTTTAGAATTTTCTACAGAAAGTATCATATCATATACAAAGACAGCTTTATTTCTTACTTCCCAGTCTGTATATATTTTATTTCCTTTTCTTGCTTTATTGCATTAGATAGAACATTCACTATGATTTGGAAAAAGAGCAGAGGCAGGGAACATGATCTTAGTGGGAAATAGTCAAGTGTCTCACCATTAAGTATGATGTTAGTTACAGCTATTTTTGTAGCTATTCTCTAGAAAGTTTAAGATGTTATCACTATCTTTAAAAACAAATTTAACAAAATAGTTTAATTTGTATATGATTTATGATAACTAAGAGTAATAGCATTTAAAACCCTCTCATATTTATTTGTTACATAATATTTTTCTAAATATTTATTTTTGAAAGAGAGAGAGAGCGCGCACACTCAAGTGGGGAGGGGCAGAGAGAGAGACATAGAATGTGAAGCAGGCTCCAGGTTCTGAGCAGTCAGTGCAGAGCCTGATACGAGGCTCGAACCCATGAACCATGAGATCATGACTTGATCCGAAGTTGGACACTTAACCAACTGAGCCACCCCGCAGCCCCTATTTGTTACATAATATTGAAACTATTGTAATTTTGCTCAAGTCTTCGTTTAGAACATTTTCTTAAAATTGGCTTTGATAACAATGTTCATTCCTTTGTCACTTAGTTACCTAAAGGTCAGCCATTACCTAAAATTTAATTGTTCCCTTTTGAGCACATTTTTTTCTTCTTGATTTCTCCTATTGAGTGTATGAGTTCTTGAGACCATTTATTCTCAATACATAAGCTAAGTCCCTAGACTAATTAAATATGTGCTCCATTAAATATGATAAATTTAACAAGCTTGTTAATTTCCCTCTAGATTAGGCAATTTGGTTTCACAGAATTACATGACTAAGGAGGTGGACCCCTTTATGTTCCACCGGGATCCCCTCTCATTGATAGACATGCCCCAGCTGCTAGGAAGTCTTCAGCTGTCACTGATATCTCGGCTGCAGGGAGCCACAAAGTTAGCACTAGCCTGATCCATGTGGTGATTTAATGTGTGGCCATTTCAATCAAACAGGAAACAACTCTGAAGGGCTATTTTAACTCCAGAGCGCCCTCCCCACCCAGGGTTGCCAACGCATCAGTGGGGCTGACATTCGTTTGGACTTCTCCTTCTGCCCATATGTGTTGATCTCTTCATACCTGCCTGCTAAACTCTACCTCTGGATCTACTTCCAGGAGAACCCAACTTGCAACAGTAAGTAGGTAAGGAAATAGTTTCCATTTAATAGTACTATTTATATTTACAGAGAAAGTTCCAGCTCTTTGTCTATTCCAGCCAATCTGTTGCTTTAACAACAGAGAATAAGATAGTAGATTTTTGTGATATCGGCTGAAAGGATTTTCTGTTCCTTCTCTACCTCAGGATGGATCTCTCTTTGGACTAGGCGGTCTCCTGGTGCATACAAACAACCACTTCCTGCAATCAACTACCTACAATTTTTCAAAGGTATTTTCAACAAACGGGCAGCTCTCTATCTAGAATCTCTCTGATCACAAACACAAAGAATTACAAATGACTATTTAAAGCGACATACCAACATGTAAAAAGTTGCCAGGCCAATTATACAATTTTAGCTAAAAGAAAAATGAAAATAAGAGACAAAGCCCTTGCCAGTGAAACACAGAATAACTTCCTGCAACCAATTTGATAAATGAGTACTGCACACCCAATCTTTGCTAGGGGATTTGGTCATCCCTTAGTAGCATAAAGTACTACTCAACTCACCTTTCCTCCAGTCCTCTGACATCCTTCTGGCACCAAATGACTTTTCCAGGAACTTTCAGGAAGTACGAGGTTGGAGACATGCACTGTAATTGCCCACACCATGGGGTCATCCAATACTCTGGCTCTAGACTCCCTCTCCAAGTTTTCAACATTCTTCCTAGTGTGGTATTACTCGACTCCGGGCTGTTCTTCCTTCATTCCAGTAGGTTCTCATGAGTTGAGCCATCTTGGTAGGACCTGCACATTCTTAAGAAAAACAAATATGACAAATTCATTATGTCAAAATTTTGTTTAAGTTTCATTCAAGAGACTAAGCCTCTAAATCTGCCAAGTAAAAGACTTTACTGTTGGTAAAGTCACAGGGAAAAAACTGATTAGGAAATCATTGTTAGACCAGATACAAGATGAAAGTGTTTAAAGATATTTAGACTACTATGTGATAGGTAGATGGAGAGTAGGTTAGTAAATATCTCCAGTCTAAAAAATTTCATTTAGGTCTATCAGAACAGTCCCCAAGCACATTATCATATTATCAGTAATAATCATAACTTGTCTAAACGAGTCTGGGAAGAACATCACACCAGGTTTGAGTCAGTTTTTCTCTCTTACTCTTCTCTCATCCGAATTCTCCCATCCATCAAGAACCAACTTGGAGCCCTTGGGTAGCTTAGTCGGTTAAGCATCCGACTTTCACTTGGGTCATGATCTCGCGGTTCGTGGGTTCGAGCCCGCATTGGGCTCTGTGCTGACTGCCAGCTCAGAGCCTGGAGCCTGTTTCAGAGTCTGTCACTCCCTCTCTCTCTGACCCTCCCCTGCTCACACTGTCTCTCTCTCTCCTAGAAATAAATAAAAATATCTAAAAAAAAAAAAAAAAAGAACCAACTTAATAGTTCTTCTGGAGAAGAAAATGGAATTCCAAGGGGTAGGTGTGGGATACGAGTGGAGAGATGTGATTTAGAGGGTGGATATGCAAAGATGTTGAAGAAGGGGCCAGGGTGGTAATACAGAAGTCAGGATGAGCTCTATCTGACTCCGGTGGGCATTGCTTAATAGATACACATGAGAACAGGATTCCAAAAGCAAAGAAACAGTTTACAAGGAGCCTCCACATTTTCTTTCTCAAATAAGAGAGTGAATGCTCTTTTCTCCCCGATTCATATTGACCCGGTTATTGACTGTGCAGGAAGCATACGACTTGGTGGTTTTCTGGTCTCGTGTTTTTGTTGGAGAAAGAGGGAGCCATTAGGGGAACTGTGGGTCTCTGGTATACTTGTGGTTACAGTAAAGATTTTTTGATATGCCAAAACTGAGGTACTGAAACTCCCCTGAAATGGAGAGTAAGCGGAGCGCTTTTAACTTTTACAGTTCTGTACAGAGCACCTTGTGCCGGAGCTCTTGCTCCAAAGGGAGAAGTAAATGCCAGATTACTTTCAGAGGTTCCAATGATTATAGAAAAAATATGAATGACAACTGACCAAAAAATCCAGACTAACGAACCTGCTACTAAATATTCTCTATCTTCTGGCTACAGGTTGGTGCTCTTTAGAAAACAATATGGTAACCACTGGTCACGGGTGGCTACTTGAATTTAAATTTTAACTAGTTCAAGTTGAGAAAAACCAATTTGATTGCTCAGCCACACTAGCCACATTTCAAGTGCTTGATAGACACACATGGCTAGTATCTACCATGCTGGACAGCACAGATTTCCAGAAAATTCCAGCAAGTTCCAGTGGAATGTACTGCTCTAAACGATAAGAGACATCTCCAAAAAACTCCATACTAATGTGTCCACCACTAAATGTCTTATTTTTATATGTAAATAGACACATACAGAAGATATACATATATGTATGTACATACAGAAAGTCCATACAACAGTATTCATTTTAATTAAAAACCAACGGCCCAGGGGCACCTGGGTGCTTCAGTCGGCTAAGCGTCTGACTTTGGTTCAGGTCATGATCTCACGGCTCGTGAGTTTGAGCACCATGTTGATCAGAGCCTGGAGCCTGCTTCGGATTCTGTATGTCTCCCTGTCTATCCCTCCCCCAATAATGCTCTGTCTATCTCTCTCTCTCTCTCTCTCTCTCTGTCAAACAAAGTAAATAAAAACATTTTAAAAAGTTAAAAAAAACCTACCAGCCCACTCCAAATTGCAATTCCAAATTTAATATATTTCCTTCAACTTGCATATGTAATTATATGCTCTAATATTTTTATAGGCCACTTTGGATTCTTCCGGTTTTACATAACATTATATCAAACATCTTGTTTATGTTTTTCCATAATCTTAATTATCATTTTAATGCTTACATAATATTCCACCATTTGGACGTGCTATAATTTATTTGACCACTTCTCTAACGGTAGACAGTCTCCTTGTGCTTATTCCTTTCTTTCTGTGAGTAAATGCTTCTGCTGTTCTCTTGTATTTCGTAACTCCTTGATTCACATATGCTTTACAAGAGATACCCCATTTAGAGCCTCTAGAGTGCCCAGAATATAAAACTGTCTTCGACTAATTTAATCCACCACTCAAAACAAATAGTTTATGGAAAGCAGTGAATTTAATAGTTATTTAGAATGTGTGCCTTTGGCAGATGACCTTGATTTAATTGTCCAATTTTCATTATGCTGCAGCTTTTGCTCTCTTATATTCTGTAATGCTTTTGGCCCTGGACATGGTCTCTAGAAGAACAGAAGTCATGTGAACCAGCAGAAATAACTGTCAAGACCCATTTTAATTTTTTTGATTTTTTTTAATGTTTTATTTATTTCTGACAGAGAGACAGAGACAGCATGAACAGGGGAGGGTCAGAGAGAGAGGGAGATACAGAATCTGAAACAGGCTCCAGGCTCTGAGCTAGCTGTCAGCACAGAGCCCCATGCGGGACTCAAACCCACGAACCCTGAGATCATGACTTGAGTCGAAGTCGGGCACTTAACCGAATGAGCCGCCCAGGCGCCCCAAGACCCACTTTAATTTTTACCGGGGGCCTCAATTACCTTCACCGTCCAACTAGAGTTATATTCTTGACAGAGGTAGGGAAACTGGGATCTGATGGCCCAGGAGTATCTATTCTATGCCTATGCAGCTCCCCAGTTTCCCTCCATTTACACTTAGAACTGAGATCCAGCATCCCAGACATCTTTACGGACTCTTATCCAGGCCTTGAGTCTGTCTCAAAACCCAACAACGAATGGGGTCCCTGCTGCTTTCCCATTCTCTTTACAATTTGTGGTCTCCAGAACTTGGGTTTGCTTTACCCTTTAAAGTAAATTTTAGGAAGGGCTCAAGGTCTCAGCCTTGAATCTAGGCTTTGTGGGTATAACAATCACACAGGATCAAAAAGCTGAAAGGACCTTTCACACATAAGGCTTTAATCAAGGTAAGGACAGCAAAAGAAGAAAAGCAGTCAATCCTTGAGGGTGTTGACATGTCCAGGTTCCCTGTCAGAGTCCTTTTTCCGTTGAGGAGGAGGTGCTGTACATTCAGATTATGGACCCCTAAGATATTTTCAAGGTACCTTGGTCTCAGGGAACCCGAGACCCAAGTTTGCCAAGGGGTCTTTAATACTCCACTGGTCACAACTAAAACCAGACCGTGTCAACTGTGAAACCATTGGTGCAAACTAATGTACCCTAACCCATGTAGAAACGTCAGTATATGATGCCTCCGAGGGAGTTTTGAGCTTTAAATAGCATATTATAAATCATTAGCCCCTTCATCCTTCCCTTAGCCAAGGGTCAGTACCAGACTTTCAGGCATCCCTAGAGAGGAAAATAGCTAGCCCAGTCCAGATGCAAGTGAAGTCTACCCTGGCACAGAGAGAGAAGCTAAATACAGATCCTCAGTGCATGGCTGTCATCCTTCTATCTCTATTCTTTAAGGCAACAAAGAGTCTTGTGTCACGTCAGGCTTGCTGACGGACACATGTCACAAAAGTTGCCTGAGCTTATTGCCTTTCTTTGCGTTGAGGGTGTTCAAGTTGCGAAACCCTTTGAACTTCAACTGATCAATGTATTGAATAGGTAGAAGAGATCAGAATAAGAAAAAGACCTGGGAGCTATATAACAAAGAGATTCTCAGCTGCCTTTAGAAAAGAGCTGCAGGATGGGGCCCCTGGGTGGCTTAGTCGGTTAAGCGTCTGACTTTCGCTTAGGTCATGGTCTCGTGGTTCGTGGGTTCGAGCCCCGCATCGGGCTCTGTGCTGACTGCCAGCTCAGAGCCTGGAGCCTATTTCAGAGTCTGTGTCTCCCTCTCTCTCTGACCCTCCCCTGCCTGCTCACGCTCTCTCTCTCTCTCCTAGAAATAAATAAAAATATTAAAAAAGAAAAGAAAAGAAAAGAGCTGCAGGGTATCCTATTGCAGACGGGTAAGTAGTTACTCAGCAGTTATTCAGTTCACAGTCTCCTCCAACTCTGAAAGGGAAAAATTATAGAGAAATCTTTCTAGCAGATTCTCTCTCTCTCTTTCTTTCTCTATCTGTGTGTGTGTGTGTGTGTGTGTGTGTCATTTCTTCCTCAAGTAACCGACCACAAGAAAACAAAATGTGCTGAACTACACTCCCTTAATGGCTCAAAGTCCAAAATCAAGGTGTTGGCAGACGTGGTTTCTTCTGAGGGTCGTGAGGCGGACTCTGTCCCACGCCTCTCTCTTGGCTTGTAAGATGGCCGTCTTCTCCCTGGGTCTTCACACCATCTTCCTTCTTTGTGTGTCTGACTCTGTCCAAATCTCTTCTTTCTATAAGGACACTACTCTTACTGGATTGGGGCACACACTAATGACATCATTTTAAATTGATTAGCTCTGTAAAGACTCTATTTCCAAGTGAAGTCACAATCTGAGGTACTGGGGGGTAAGACTTCAATATATGAATTTGGGGGAGACACATTTCAACCCATAAAAGGTACATATTGAAAATCAGGCCGCTTCTCAAAGCCTCTACAGTATCTTTCTCTTTGTACTTCTCTTCCTCTTGACAGTAACCATCTTCAGGATAGGCTGCGGCTGATGCTGCCTTCTGCCATAAAAGAATTTGTTTCTTTCTCTGTTTTTAATTTTTTACTTATTTTAGGGGAGCCTGAGTGGCTCAGTCAGTTAAGCGTCTGACTTCGGCTCAGGTCATGATCTCACAGTTTGTGAGTTCGAGCCCCACATCGGGCTCTGGGCTGACAGCTCAGAGCCTGGAACCTGTTTTAGATTCTGTGTCTCCCTCTCTCTCTCCCACTCCCCTGCTTGCATTCTGTATCTCTCTCAAAAATAAATAAACACTTTTAAAAAGCTAAATTTTTACTTAGTTTGGAGGAAGGGAAAGTGCAAGTCAGGGAGGGGCCCAGAGAGAGGGGGACAGAGGATCTGAAGCGAGCTCTACACTGAAGGAACTGAGCCAGATGTGGGGCTTGAACTTGGGAACTGTGAGATCATGACCTGAGCTGAAGTCAGATGCTCAAGTGACTGAGCCACCCAGGTGCCCCAGATGAATTCATCTCTGATGGGCAAAATAACAAGACGCATATATAAGGAGACAGACATAACATATAGCTTTCTGGACAGGAAACAACCGTGACATAATTAGAGACTCACATGTGTTTTCAAAACATAGAAACCAAGATAGCATGGATGCTGTGAGTGACCACTCAGTGCTGAAATGGCAATGAAGTCCTGTCGCTCCTAAAACAAACAAGACGGATCCTTAACTGTGCTTGGATGGGGGTCATTAAGCATTGTTTTGCTGCAATTTGCTAAAAGTTATTTACTAACACTTATGTATGAATTGCTTACTAACAATCTACTAGAAATTGTTTCACAATTTATTGGCATAATTGTCAATAATAACATAATAACAACAATTAGTCTGGCAAATATACAATTTTGCGAACCATATTGGAGCCCATAAAAAAGTTTTAAGTACCGTCTTTAATTATACAACAAAAATATATTACATAAAATTGAGTTCCTTTCAGAAAAGGATATTTAAGAAGGGTAAAATAACAGAGAGTCTGGGTGGCTCAGTCGGTTAAGCATTTGACTCTTCATTTCGGCTCAGGTCATCATCTCATGATTCGTGAGTTCGAGCCCCGCGTCGGGCTCCACGCTAAGTGTGGAAACTGCTTGAGAATCTCCCTCTCTCTCCCCCTGCTACTACTCGCTGGTTCTCTCTCTGTCTCTCAAAATAAATAAACTTAAAAAAAAAAAGGTAGAATAGTGATGTTTACAAACATATTCACTTTCCACTTTATGCCTTTAAACAGTATTTGTACCCAGGTGATAGTGCTATGCTCTGGTCCAGGGTCCTGCCCCTATAATTAGCATTGGAAAATGTTTGAAAATAAATTTTATTAGCATACGTCTAGAAACTATCTTCCTTTTCTTTAATAATTCATGTAGAAAAAAAAAAAGTACCGGTGAACATTCTCCAAGGTAGACGAGATGATGGGTCCTAAAACAAACCTTAACAAGCTAAAAAGAATTGATATATTCAAAGAATATAATAGAATTAAGGTAAAAATCAGTAAGAAAAAGATAATGGATAAACCTTTAAACACCTACAAATTAGGGTGCCTGGGTGGTTCAGTCAGTCAAGCATCCAACTTTGGTTCAGATCATAATCTGAAAGCTCACTAGTTCGAGCCTGACAGCTCAGAGCCTGGAGCCTGCTTCAGATTCTCTGTCTCCCTCTCTCTCTGCTCCTCGCCTGCTTGCATTCTGTCTCTCTCTCAAAAATTAAACAAAAAAAACCATTAAACACTTACAAATTAAACAAAACACTCCTAAATAATCCATGGGTCTAAGAGGAAGATCAAAAAAATATTTTTAACTGAATGAAAATACAACATATCAAAACTTGTGGAATACAGCTAGAGAACGTTCAGAAAGTTTACAGTAATATGTGCTTACATTAGAATTAAGTAAAGTCTGAAATCAATAATCTAAGTTCGTAGTTCAAGAAACTAGTAAAAGAAAAAAAAAAAGAAAGAAAAGAAAAGAAACCTAAAGCAAGAAGAAGGAAAGGAATAATAAGGAAAAGTCTAAGAAATTGAAACAGAAGAAAAAATAGGGGAAAACAATGGACCACAAAGTTGGTTCTTGAAAAGATTTTAAAAAATTGATAAACTTCTAGTAAAGCTTAAGAGAAAAAAAAGAGAGAAAATACAAATTGCCAATATCAAGAATGAAAGAAAACTATAGCTAAAGATAATACAGATATTAAAAGGATAATAGGGAATACATCAGTCAACTCTATTCATATAAATTTGACAATTTATTTATTTATTTATTTTTTAATATTTTTATTTATTTCTAGGATAGAGAGAGACAGCGTGAACAGGGGAGGGTCAGAGAGAGAGGGAGATACAGACTCTGAAACAGGCTCCAGGCTCTGAGCTGGCAGTCAGCACAGAGCCCGACACGGGGCTCGAACCCACGAACCGCGAGATCATGACCTAAGCGAAAGTCGGACGCTTAACCGACTAAGCCACCCAGGCGCCCCAAAATTTGACAATTTAGACTAAATGGATCCATTTCTTGGAAACCACAGACTACTAAAGCTCACGCAAGATTAACTATATCCTGAATTGTTGTGTAACTATTAAAGAAATTTAATACCTAGGTAAAATCTCCCAAAAATGAAAACTCCAGTTTCAAAAATGAAAATTATGTGGTTTTCATTGGGGAATTCTACCAAACATTAAAACAAAAACAAAAACAAAAGGTAACGCTAATTCTACAAAATCTGTTCCAAGAAACAGCAGAAGAGGAAACATTTCATAAGAAATTTTATGATAGCTGCATTACTCTGAAACCAAAATGACATTAGGATAGTACAAAAAAGAAAACTATAGTCCAATGTACCTAATGAACAAAGGTATAAAAATCCTCAAAACATTGGCAAACATGAGTTCAGCAATATATAGAAAGTATAATATACTATGATCAGGCGAAATTCATCCTTAAAATGCATGCCTCGTTCCATATTAAAAAAAAAATCACTCTCTCTCAAAAAAATAAAAAATAAAAAATTAGAAGCACCAAGGTGGCTCAGTTGTTGGGAGGCTCAACAGTAAAGCAGCTGACTCTTGATTTCGGCTCAGATTAAGCATCTGACTCTTGATTTCGGCTCAGATCATGATCTAATGGTCATGAGATTCAGCCCTGTGTCAGGATCCATGTTGGGCATGGAGCCTACTTAAGATTCTCTCTCTCCTTCTCTCCATGTCACCCTCCCTGACTCATGCACTCTCTCTCTCTCTCTCTCAAAAACAAACAAACAAACGAATAAATAAATAAATAAATGCAATCCACCATATATACAGTTGAAAGTTGAAAATCACATCAGCTGATTTTTTTTTTGTTCTCTAAGCCCTTTAATATTCACTTAAAACAGCTGAGCCTCAAGCAATAATAAAACTGCATTTTTTGTTACAAGAAAGACGATTTTTGTGTAGTATCTGCATCATATACCAATTTTCTCCAACTCTCTTCTGCAATATTTCATTAATACTCTGGTCCATAAGCTGGTTCAACAAGGTCAGAAAAGCAAGCAGAAATATGTCTAAAAAAAAAAACTAACTGAAGGGTACTCAAAAAATTTACTGAGTGCCTACATTGGCCACTGTACAAGGTTTTATTTACTTTCTAGAAGTTCAATGTGAATATAAGTTTAGTCATCTGTTAACAGGACAGTAGGACACTGCGAGGTAAACCCATTTTAAGTGTGCTTTCACCTTAAGTACAAATTGTAGAATTGAAAAACTGCTCTTTCCCAAGGAAGCACACCAACATGCACGCATACATATTTCCATTTCCAAACACTGTAGCCAAGAGTGCGACATTAGCACGTGGGCACATTCAGGCTGTCAGCTGAAACTGATTTTCAACAGTTGAAAATCCTATCAGCTGATACAGATGAGCACTGGGAATAAGTGTAAAACCCATTCATGACAAAAATTCTCAGCAAATGAGTAATAGAAGGGAACTTCTACACCGTGATTAAGGGTATGTACAAAGCACATACGGCCAATACCATACTTAATCATGAAAGTGCTTTCACCTGAGATCAGAACAAGGCAATGATGGTCTGCTAACTGTTACTATTCATCTAAAAAAATTTTTTTAATGTTTATATATTTTTGAGAGACAGAGTGTGAACAAGGAAGAGGCAGAGAGAGAGGGAGACACAAAATCTGAAGCAGGCTCCAGACTCCGAGCTGTCGGCGCAAAGCCCAACGTGGGGGCTCGAACTGACAAACCATGAGATCATGACCCGAGCTGAAGTTGGCGCTTAACCAACTAAGCCACCCAGGCGTCCCATAGCTGTTACCATTCAAAATCATACCTGGGTGGTTAGCGAGTGTACAAAAGTAAAAAGATAGCAAAGGCCCACGAATTGGAAGTGAGCAGTAAAACTACCCTTACTCACAAACAACACGATTGTCTACCTATATAAGCTAAGAATCTACAAAAATATGCCACTAGAACTAATAAGTTGTTTACCAGATTGGAAGATACAAGGTTAGCACACAAAAATCAATCACATTTACATAGAGTGGCAATGTACAATTGGAAATAGAAACATTTTCAACAATGCAACTTTTATAATTGCAAAAAAATGAAATAATTAGGTATAAATCTAAAAAGTACACCATCTGTATGTTGAAAACTACCAAATACCAGGGCGCCTGGGTGGCTCCGTCGGTTGAGCGTCTGACTTCGGCTCGGGTCATGATCTCACGGTTTGTAGGTTCGGGCCCCAAGTCGGGCTCTGGGCTGACAGCTAGCTCAGAGCCTGGAGCCTGTCTTTGGATTCTGTGACTCTCTCTCTCTCTGACCTTCCCCTGCTCATGCTGTCTCTCTCTCTCTCTCTCTCTCTCAAAAATAAATAAAATATTTTAAAAAAAAAGAAAATTACCAAATACCAATGAAAGAAATTCAAGGAGACCTAAATAAGAGGAATGATAGTCTATGTTCATGGGTTGGAAGACTCAACAAGTAAAGATATCAATTATCCCCAAACTGTACCACTAATTTAATGTAATTCCAATCAAACTCTTAAAATAGTTTTATAGATACAGACACTAGTTCTAAAATTCATATGAAAGATTAAAAAAAAAAACCCAATTAGAATAAAAAACAATTTGGAAAAAGATGACTAAACTAAGATGAATTACACCCCTTGATTCTTTAAAAAAATTGTTAACATTTATTTATTTTTGAGAGACAGAGAGAAACAGAGAATGAGCAGAGGAGGGAAAGAGAAACAGGGAGACACAGAATCTGAAGTAGGCTCCAGGCTCTGAGCTGTCAGCACAGAGCCCGATGAGGGACTCGAACCCATGAACTGTGAGATCACGACCGGAGCTGAAGTCAGACGCTTAACTGACTTAGCCACCCAGGCGCCCCTCCACCACTTGGTTTTAAGGCTTATTACACAGTTATAGTTATTGAGAAAGTGCAGAATTGGCTTACAGACAGACACATAGAGCAATGTTACAGAATAGAGAGTTCAAAATTAGGCCTACGTGGGGGAATATGGAATAGACATGCTTTTTCCTATTCCTCCCACAAAGTACAACTATAGCCCCTGGATATGATGTATGTCACAAACATGAGCTTCTGAAAGGTGGAGAGAAAAATACAGACCAGCTAAAAACCTTAGGACCCAAAGAGTGACATAATGATAAGTTCCCTGGGTGTTATTTTTGCCTGATGTCTCAGACTGGGTGCTGGAGAAGCCAGTGACCTGGAAATGCCAATAGGCACAATTAAAAGACAAAACAAGGGGCACCTGAGTGGCTCAGTCGGTTAAGTGTCTGACTTCGGCTCAGGTCATGATCTCACAGTTCGTGAGTTCGAAACCTGCTTCGGGCTCTGTGCTGACAGCTCAAAGCCTGGAGCCTGCTTTGGATTCTGTGTCTGTCTCTCTCTCTCTCTTCCCCTCCTCCATCCATGCTGTTTTTCTCTCTTTCTCTCTTTCAAAAATAAATAAACATTAAAAAATGTTTAAAAGGAAACAAAAAAGAGAAAACAATAAAGCATACTCTCTCTAGCTTAAGGTTTAAGGAAGAGGCAGCCTAGCAAGGGAAAATAACCTTTGCTATTTAGAAACTAACCTTTGTAATACAGTCAAACATCACTGGAAAGAACCTGTGGCCCGACCTCTACCCACGCCACCCATGGCTAAGTAGGGAGCCTAGACTTCTAACTTCACCAGGTTCTGAGGCATTCCAACCTCCGTGCAAGTGTCCTATCAGAGAAGGTTCAAGAAAGAAGGTGGTCACTGCTAGGAATTTACCCAAGGGATCCAGGAGTGCTGATGCATAGGGGCACATGGACCCCAATGTTCATAGCAGCACTCTCCACAATAGTCAAAACATGGAAAGAGCCTAAGTTCCATCAACAGACGAATGGATCCAGAAGATGTGGTTTATCTATACGATGGAATCCTACATGGCAATGAGAAAGAATGAAATCTGGCCATGCGTAGCAACATGGATGGATCTTGAGGGTGTTATGCTGAGCGAAGTAAGTCAGGCAGAGAAGGACAAATACCATATGATTGCACGTATACGAGGATTAACGGAGGACCATGGGGGAGAAGAAGGGAAAAATAGTGGGGGAGAGGGAGGGAGGCAAACCATGAGAGACTCTTGAATGCTGAGAACAAACTGAGGACTGATGGGTGTGGGGGGGGGGGGGGGGGAGGGCATGGAGGAGGGCACTTGTGGGGATGAGCACTGGGTGTTATATGGAAGCCAACTTGATAATAAACTATTTGTAAAAAAAAAAAAAAAAAAGAAAGAAAGAAAGAAAAGAAAAGAAAGAAAGGTGGTGCTTACATTCATGCCAAGCGGTACAAGTGCCACGCCCCCATCCCAAATCATGGAGTTGGTAGAAACCATGTGGGAAGCCTGGACTTCATCCATCGTCGGGTAGTAACAAAACACCCCTCATCCTCACGCACTGAGGAGGTACCAAGGGGCCCAAGTGGAGGGCGGAGATTTACAACACTGGTCAATGGTAAGGAAGTTGCCTACACCATGGTGTCACTGTTGGTTGTGGTGGGAGTACTCATGAGGCACTCCCACCAATGGCAGCCAGGGAGATGTCGGTGGAGTCCTAGTGGGAACACAAAACTCTCACCCTTGCTCCCCGGTAATAACGAGTGCCCCCCACTTCAGCGTGAAGCAATACTAAGTGGGGAAATCAGACTTCTGCTGGCAACTAGCGGTAATGAGGCAGTGCCCCCCTTTCCACTGTGCAGAGTCAGAGGAAACTCGCTACAACGAAAGGTCTATACACAGTCCGGAGTCTCAGACAATATGCAAAATGTCCAGGTTACGATGGAAAAAGAAAAAAACCACTTATACCAAGAACCAGGAAGATGTCAAACTGAATGAAAAAATGTACGCACTACAATTCGCTAGAAAAATGGCAGATGTGTTAGAATTACCTGACAGACATTGTAAAGCAGGTATCATAAGATTGCTTGAATAAGAAATTATAAATACACTTGAAACACACTCATGAACACCCTTGAACTCAAAACTATAAAGCCTCAGCCAAGGTACTGAAATTCACAGCAAAGAAACAGAAGCTATAAAGAAGGACCAAAGGTGTCTGGGTGGCAGCCGATTCTTGATTTCGGCTCAGGTCGTGATCTCGTGGTTTCTTGAGTTCCAGCCCTGCATCAGGCTCTGGGCTGGCAGTTCCGAGCCTGCTGAAGATTCACTGTCTCTCTGTCTCTCTCTCTGTCTCTCTCTGCCCCTCGCCCACTCGAAATGTCTATGACCCTCTCGAAATAAAATAAACCTAAAAAAAAAAGAAGAACCAAATGTAAACTTTACAAGTTATAAATACAAAAACTCAAAGGATGGGATCAGGAGCAAAATGGAGGGCCAGGACAGAATTGCTGAATTTGACAATAGAACGACAGAAGTTATACAGTGTAAACGACAGACTGGAAAACAATGAACAGATTCTCCCAGGGGAATAAAGGTCTAACATTAGGTCATGGAAGTCTCAGAAAGAGAAGAGAAATGGGGGGGCTAAAAAACGACTTGAGATAACTGCTGAATACTTCCCAAAACAGGCAAAAGGTATAGAAACCTGCGGATTCAGGACACCGAGTGAACCACAACGAAATCCACATAAAGGCACAACACAATCGTCTGAAAACCAAAGGCAAACAAACAATCTTAAAATAGCTGAAAGAGAAATAACTACCCAATAGGGAGAGAGTAATTCCAATGACAAAGGATTTCTCATCAAAAAATATGGAGGCCAGAAGAAAGTTGTCCATTTCTCCAGTGCTAAAGGAGAACTTAGGGGCGCCCGGGTGGGTGGTTCCGTCGGTTAAGCGTCCGACTTCGGCTCA
Organism: Hyaena hyaena; assembly: GCF_003009895.1. Lineage (NCBI taxonomy): Eukaryota > Metazoa > Chordata > Mammalia > Carnivora > Hyaenidae > Hyaena > Hyaena hyaena. The sequence continues at coordinate 199,651 of NW_024080644.1, read as the reverse complement.
GGTCTTGATCTCACAGTTCGTGGGTTCGAGCCCCGCGTCGGGCTCTGTGCTGCCAGCTCAGGGCCTGGAGCCTGTTTCAGATTCTGTGTCTCCCTCTCTTTCTGCCCCTTCCTCACTCGCACTCTGTCTCTCTCTGTCTCTCTCTCTCTCTCAAAAATAAGTAAATATTAAATAAAATTTTTTTACAGAGAACTGTAAACCCACAGTCCTACATCCAGTGAAACTATCCTTCAGGAGTAAAAGGGAAATAATGACATTCTCAGGTGAAGGACAACTAAGAATTTGTCACTAACAGACCTACCCTAAAAAGGCTTAAGAGAAAAGAAATGATTAACGAAGGAATCTTGGGTCATCAAGAAGGAAGAAAGAAAAAAAGATCAGAAAATACAGGTAAATGCATGAACGACTTCTCTTGAGCATTCCAGATTATGTTTAACAATGAAGGAAAAATAATAACAATGCCTGATAAGACTCTAAATGTCTATGCAGGAAATATTTATGATATTTTAAAAAGGGAGAAGGTTAAGGGAGGTAAGGTTTCTACACGTCACTCAAAATAGTAAAATGTTAGCATCGGTTATGCATTTATAACTGAAAGAATAGGCACAGGTACAATTAAGGTTGGAAATTTCAACATCCTTCTCTCAACAACCATTAGACAGAAAATCAGCAAGGGTATTGAAAAACTCAAAACACCATCAAGTAAAAGACCTAATTAACATTGACCATTCTACCCAACAACAGCAGATTCCTCATACTTTTCAAGTGCCAGTGGCACAGAAAACAAGACAGGGCACTGATAAAATTTTAAAATCTTGAAATCATTCAGTCTATTCTCTGACCACAAAGAAATCACTAGAAACCAAGAATAGAAAGATGACTGAAAAATTCCAAACACTCGGAAACTAAAAATTGCACTCCTAAACAATTGATCGCTCAATGAGAAGCTTCAAGGGAAATTTTAACAAATACATTGTACTGGGGCGCCTACGTGGCTCCCTCAGTTGGGTGTCCGACTTCGGCTCAGGCTCAGGTCATTATCTCTTGGCTCATGAGTTCGAACCCCGCATCTGGCTCTGTGCTGACAGCTCAGAGTCTGGAACCTGCTTTGGATTCTGTGTCTCCCTCTCTCTCTGCCCCTCCCCAGCTCACATTCTGTCTGTCTCTCTCTCTCAAAAATAAATAAACCAGTAAAAAAATTTTGTAAATACATCTTGCTGAATAAAAATGAAAATACAACACATTAAAATCTGTGAGACATAACAAAAGCAGTGCTAGGAGGTAAATTTACAGCACTAAATGTGTATGTCAGAAAAGAGGAAATGTCTCCAATCAATAATCTAAGATCCTACCTCAAGACCCTCAAAAAAGTAGAGAAAAATAAACCGAAAATGAGCACAAGGAAGGAACTAAGAAAGATCACGGCAAAAATCAATGAAATTGAAAACAGAGTAACAATAAAGAAAAATTAATGAATCACAGAGCTGGCACTTTGAAAAGATCAATACAATTGACATTCCCCAAGCAAGACCCGGTAAAGGAAAAATAAGAGAGAACATAAATAACCAGATTAGGAGTGAAAGAGGGAATATCATTACAGACCCTGCAGACATCAAAATGATAATAATGACATACTTGAAACAACTCTACACACGTAAATTTGACAACTTAGATGAAATGGACCAGTTCTCTGAAAAGTGCAAACTACCTGAGCTCATCTAATATTAAACATTTAATCTGAATTGCCCTATAACTATGAAAGGAAATAGAATTTGGAATTTTTGACACTCTCAAAATAAAATACCTAGATCCAGACGGTTTCACTGCGAAATTCTCCCCAATGCCTAAAAAGAACTAACACCGATTTTATGCAATCTCTTACAGAAGATAGAAGAGGTGGGGACACTTCCCAATTCATTATATGAAGCGATTAGGACTCTGATACCAAAACTGGACAAAGAATGTACCAAAAAACAACAACAACAACAACAACAAAAACCTACAGATCAATAGCTCTCTTGAGCTTTGATACAAAAATCCTCGACAAAATATTACAAAGTAAATCTAACAATGTGTAAAAAGAGTGATAGACAGGGGCCCCTGGGTGGCTCAGTCGGTGAAGCATCTGACTTCGGCTCAGGTTATGATCTCACGGTTCGTGAGTTCGAGTCCTGCATCAGGCTCTGTGCTGACAGCTCAGAGCCTGGAGCCTGTCTTCAGATTCTATGTGTGTGTGTCTCTCTGACCCTCCCCTGCTCATGCTGTCTCTATCTCTCTCTCAAAAATAAATAAAACATTAAAAAAAAAAGAGTGATAGACATGACCAATGGAAGATAATTCCAGGGATGCAAATCTGGTTCAATATTCAAAAAATAAAAACAAAAACCCAACACTGTATTCAACCATACGAAGGGTCTACACAAGAAAAACCACATGATGTTATCAACTGATGCTAAAGAAGAATTTGATGAATTTCGAAACCTATTCATTATAAAACTCACAGTAAACTAGAAACAGAACAACTTCCTTAACTTGATAAACAACATCTACAAAAATTTTACAGCTAACATTATCAGAAACAAAATAAAGATGTCTGCTTTTTGGGATATTACTCAATACAGTAATGGAAGTTTTAGCCAATTCAATAAGGCAAGATAAAGAAACAAAAAGCATAAGGGTCAAAAAAGAAAGAAAAAGAAAAGAAAAAATACCTCCTAGAACTAATAAGTGAGTTCTTGAAAGTCACAGGATATAAAATGAAAACACAAAAATAAATTATATACCTATATATTAACAGGAACATGCAGAGACCAAACTTTAAAATGCCAGACTACTAAAACCGCTAAAACTTTTAGTAATTTAGTGGCTAAGTTGGTAAGTGTCCAACTCTTTAATTTCAGCTCAGGTCATGATCTCGCAGTTCATAAGATCGTGAGAGCATGAGCCTGCTTGGGATTCTCTCTCCCCTTCTCTCTGCTCCTCCCCCCTGCTCATGCTCTCTCTCCTCTCTCTTTCTCAAAATAGACATCTTCAAAAAATAACAAAATTGATGAAAAGCAATAAAAGAGTTAAGTATACATTTAACAAAACATGTATAGGATCTATATGTTGAAAATTTGTAAAGGCTGCTGAAAGTAATCAAAGAAGGCCTAATAAATGGAAAGACATACCATGTTTTTGAAGGCTCATGAATCCAAAGGCTCAGCATAGTAAAATGTTAATTCCCTCTTAATTGATATACTGGGATAAGAAATTTCCTATCAAAATCTGTGGAAGTGTTTTTTACAGAAATAGAGAAGCTTATTCTAAAATTATAAGGAAAAGTAACATCCAAAGAATACTTAAAATAATCTTGATAAAGAAGATAACATGGGAAGATTCACTCTAGCGAATATTAAGGCTTAGTCTATAGTTTCCATAATCGAAACAGTCTGGTATTGGTGGAGCGAGAGCTACCTAGATCGCTAGGTCATAATACAGAACACAGACACAGCTCCTACACAAGTACAAACAATTCATTTTTGACAAAGATACAGATGCAATTTAATAGAGGAAGGATAGTCTTTTCGGGAAATGTGGGAGCAGACACCTGGCTGGCTAAGTCAGTAGAGCCTGCAATGCTTGAATTTGGGGTCACTGGTTTGACTCTTCCATTGGACTTAGAGTTTACTTTCTTTTTTATGTTTTTTAATTTTTTAATTTTTTTAATTTTTGAGACAGAGAGAGAGAGAGAGAGAGAGAGAGAGAGAGAGAGAGACAGCGTGAACAAGGGAGGAGCAGAGAGAGAGGGGGAGCTCATAAACAGTGAGATCATGAACTGGGCCAANTTTAATTTTTTTAATTTTTGAGACAGAGAGAGAGAGAGAGAGAGAGAGAGAGAGAGAGAGAGACAGCGTGAACAAGGGAGGAGCAGAGAGAGAGGGGGATACAAGATCCAAAGACAGGCTCCAGGCTCTGAGCTGGCTGTCAGCACAGAGCCTGACGCGGGGCTCAAACCCACAAATTGAGAGATCATGACCTGAGTGGAAGTCAGACGCTTAACAGACTGAGCTACCCAGGTGCCCCATACTTTTTTTTTTTTTAAGTTTATTTATTTTGAGAAAGAGAGAGAAAAAGTGTGAGCAGGTCCAGGGCAGAGCCGGGACTTAAGCTCATAAACAGTGAGATCATGAACTGGGCCAAAACCAAGAGTCAGATGCTTAACCAATGGAGCCACCCAGGAACCTCAGCTTTGAGTTTAGGTTTAAAAAATTAAAAAGAAAGAAGGAAGGAAGGAAGGAAGGAAGGAAGGAAGGAAGGAAGGAAGGAAGGAAGGAAGGAAGGAAGGAAGGAAGGAAGGAAGGAAGGAAGGAAGGGAAAAAAAGAGAAAAGAAAACAGAAATGTAAAACCAGTTTGCCCTCCATAAACAAAAAATGAACCTTACCCTAAACCTCACACTCCATGCAATGTTTTACTTAAAATAGATGATGGACTTAAATGTAAAACTATTAAACTTTTAGGGGGTAAAAAAAAATAAGGAGAAAAGGACCTCTCTACCTTATTTCTTACAACTGCATGTGAATTGGGGCACCTGGGTGGTTCAGTTAGTTAAGCATCTGACTTCAGCTCAGGTTATGATCTTGCAGTTTGTGAATTCGAGCCCCACGTCTGGCTCTGTGTGAACAGCTCAGAGGCTGGAACCTGCTATGGGCTCTCAGTCTCCCTCTCTCTCTGCCCCTCCCCTGCTTGTGCTGTCTCTCTCTTTCAAAAATAAACATTAAAAAAATTTTTTTAAAAAACCAACTGCATGTGAATTTACAATTATTTCAATAAAAATTCCAAAACCATTTTGCAAAGTATTGGAACATACATTTCACCAAAAAGCAAAAAACGATGGCAAATACATGGAAAGATGCTTAACATCCGTAACCATTAAGGAAATAGCAACTAAATTCCCGAAGAGATGTCATTACATACCTATTACAATGGCTTAAAAAATATCGACAATATCAGTAACTGACAATATCCAGGAGCAACTAGAACTCTCACCCATTGCTACTGGGAATACAAAATGGCACAGCCACTCTGGAAGATGGTTTGGCAGTTTCATATAAAGTAAAACACACACTTATCACATAACCCATCTCTCTTACTCCTTGATATTTACCCTAGAGAAATGAAAACTTATGTTTATACCAAAGCCAGTATATGGGTGCACATGGCAGCTCTGTTTGTAATTGTCCCAAACTGGAAACAACACGTGTTCTCCAAATGGTGAATGGTGGGGGGTGTGGGGGGCTCAGCTGGTTAAGCATTGGGCTCTTGATTTCAGCTCAGGTCGTGATCTTGCACATGGTGGGACCAAGCCCTGCATTGAGCTCCACACTGTCAACGCAGAGGCTGCTTGGGATTTTCTCTGCCCCTCCCCCCCCCAAAAGAAATAAAAAAACATTAAAAACAACAAAAACAAATGGTGAATGCATTAAAAAAAAAAAAAACTAGTACACCTCTTCAGTGGAATACTACTCAGCGATGAAAAGGAATAAACCATTGATAAATGGAAGAACATTAATCAATCTCAAAGGCATTATGCCAAGTCAATAAAGCAAATCTCTAAAGGTTACTACTGCATGCATTCCAATCGTAAGACATTCTGGAATGACAGAAAAGATCAGTAGATGTCAGAGGTTGAGAGAGGGAGGAGGATAGGACTATAAAAGAATAACACAGGGACGCCTGGGTGGCGCAGTCAGACAACTTTGGCTTGGGTCATGATCTCACAGTCCGTAAGTTCGAGCCCCGTGTCGGGCTCTGTGCTGACAGCTCAGAGCCTAGAGCCTGCTTCAGATTCTGTGTCTCCCTCTCTCTCTGTCCTCCCCCTATCACACTCTGTCTCTCTTTCTCAAAAATAAATCAACATTACGAATTTTTTTTAAAAAGGGTAACATGAGGTCATTTTGGTGAGCTCATAGAACTGTTCTATATCCTAATTAGCATGGTGGATACAAGAATCTATGACAAATGTGTGCCAAAATGGTAGAAAGGAGCAAAAAGGAACTGATAGGAAATTCTGATAATCAATAACCCTTTCCAGCGACTTTACTCAATCCTTTAGATGACTCAGGGTCATTACGGAAAGATTTAAGACTGGTTATGGATATATTGTGTTGTGATCTCAAGTCTATTCCTGCCTGTCCAGGCTGTTTGAGAACAGGGAAGTTGGAGATGCGGTATCAGCTGCCTTTTCAAAATTCTGGTTCCTTTCTTCACACATGACATCCAAACAAAATTATACAATCGTCCTTTTACACAACGCAAGCCCCATTTTTCACGACTTTTTCTTCTTCTCTGAAAATTGTACGTTTCCATGGACTCCTCCTTCATTCCCCCTCTCCTGTAAGTGGTTTGTCTTCTTTCAGTGAAATTTTATGCCCCTTGAATTTCACAGAAGGTTTGTAACTGGAGAAGCTTTACTATTAGAAAAATCTCATTGTCACAAGTAGTGATTTAAGGTCATATTTTAAGGAAGCTGAAAAAGAAAAAAAAAAACAACCCAGCTTTTTCCTAAAGAGCTTGAATCCATAAACCAAAGGAGATCTTTTTTTTAAGCTTCAATTTAAGTTAATTTCATTAAAACAGCAGATTCATTGTTTCCTCCTTATTTCCAAGCCATTTGCCCGTTCTAGGTGGTTGGAAGTTATGTATTCATTTTGAAATAAATCTGCACACCAGGAAGCGTCAAGGTTTTGGGAGTATTACCAAGAACAGAATAATTTGTTCCAAGCAACATCCAAATTAAAGATCCTCCTTCTTCTCAGTCTTCTATCTACTTCAACGTTGAAACAGGAGTATCTCTGGAACAGTTTGCTCCATTCTGTGCGTACCTGCCATAGAGTGGACCCTAAGGAACACTTTACTGAGCTCAGGAAGTGGAGGGGTCACTGTCACTTGCAGTTAAAAGTGCCATTTGACCAGGGTGCCTAGGTGGCTCAGTTGGTTAAGTATCTGACTTTCTTTTCTCCCTGACCCTTGATTTTGGCTCAGGTCATGATCCGAGGGTCATGGGATCGAGCCCCACATTGGGCTTCACCCTGACTATGGAGCCTGCTTAAGATTCCTTCTCTCCTTTTTTTCTGCCCCTCCCTCCCTCTTTTTTTTTTTTTTTAAGTGCCATTTTACCTCATCCTATCAGTGCCATATGTTATTAACTTTTTTAAAACTCCAAATACAAAGGGCACCTGAGTGGCTCAGTCGGTTGAGCATCCCACTTCAGCTCAGGTCATGGTCTCATGGTTTGTGAGTTCAAGCCCCGTGTCGGGCTCTGTGCTGACAGCCGGGAGCAAGCCTGTTCCAGATTCTGTGTCTCTTTCCCTCTCTGCCCCTCCTCTGCTCACACTCTGTCTCTTTCTCAAAATTAACTAAATATTAATAAATAAATAAACCTTAAAATTTTTTCTAAAAATAAAATAAAACCCCACTCAATAAAGCCTTCATGATTAATTGCCTGAGTAAACAAGTTTCCCATTATTGTATTCATCATAAAATATACCTCATTTCTCCACTCACTAGTTCCCACATAAATTCAGTAACTCTTTACTTCTGCATATTGCAAACACCTGAATGTTATGCTTATTCATTCAGATGTTTATTGTTCAATTATCTGTGCGTCATAAATATATTTGGTCTATCCTGGTGGTGCATTGAAGGAAATTAACCATATTCCAGAGAAAGTTATGATCCGCCTCTGCTTGCCAGGCTTGGCTCCATTCATAAATCAATTCTTAATACATTCTTTCGATGGATGATAAGGATGACTTTGTATAACTGAACAGGTAAAAACATTTTATCCTCCTTTTATGGCCGTGACAAGAGAGACAGAACAAATAAGAATTCTGTCTCTAAGAAGACTGTGGACCATTATCAGATCTGAACCTAATAACAATATCCAAATTTCTAGTCTTGAAGACATTTAAGATTCTGATAGAATAAAGCAACGGTAGCTTCAACACAGTCGTTGGTTGTAGGGGAGGGCGAGCCCCAGACAATGATAAGGGTCTTTGAAATAAGGTTTGCATGATTTCTGAATTCAATCTTCCCTTCCCAGAAAGAAATCTCAAACAGCTATGAGAAACCAATTGCAGTAGATCTTGATCAAACTTGGCATTTACTTCAAAACACACATTCTGTCCACAAACAGCAACATCTAACTTGTGTGTTGAACAGAGCAGATTGGAAAGCCTTCGACGTGAAAGACATTTTCAAAACGAAAAGCAATGCAGGAGATGAAAACAAATCGGTCATAATTTAAAACCTGATAGCCGTATGTGAAATGAAGTATTTCTGACCCTTGGAGATAAACTACTCATTTAGAAACAAGCATCGGGCTCTGCATATTGGAGATTCGCAGAACAAGGAGCAGATAGATTTCATAATTTTCTCACATTTGCTACAAAACATTTGCAAATGTTGGCCACTATTTTTTTCACTTGCTTTTCTCCTCTGAACTTCCCTTACCTTGGTAAACACAGATTTTATAATAACGGTGTACATTTTTCTCAGAAGTTTCTCCAGCCTAGGAGAGTGGCCGTGCGCCCACACAGTACTCGAGATCGCATAACCCAAGAGAGCAAATTTCTCTTTATTCTCCAGAACTTATTTCAGGCTTAGGGCACAGAAGACCCTCTGGGCTGCTACCGTGTCTGAAAAGACAACGAAGACGAGCAATCACCTGGTAGGTATGTTTAAATAAATCATTTTGCTTTGCTTTTTGCTTTTGCAAGAATATCACATCTTCCACGAGGAAGACAGATTGAAGGAAATGATGGAATCAGACTCTTTATTCATTCAATAAAAGGGTCTCCAAAGGGTTCAGTCTTGACCTTGGATTTGAGAAATGTTAACAGGGAAATCTGATCTTTCATGGTCAGGCTATAACAGTAGTCACTAGACAAAGGGATTTTTGTGTGTTCTTTACCATACCGGATACTGAGTGATAAGCTTTTAAAGAAATCTTTAAAAAATGTTTCTCAACCCTTAGAGGGCTCATCATTTCTGCCTATGAACTTGACATAAGTTCTTTTGCCTCATTTGAACTCATGTCAAATAGGAATGTAGAAAGCAACGTATGTCCTAAATATGCTTGGTCTTACTTTGGCCTCCTTGAAAAGCAGACTCTGAGGGGAGGATGTGGGTGCATCTCGGAGGTGAGCATGAGGAAAAGACGTGAGGAAGTAACACAAGAAAGGAAAGCAAATAAAGTGTGTGTTCACAAGCAGATTCCCACTGTGGGCAAATGGACCGTAATCTTGCTGGGATCCTCTGAAAACCCATGTGGAATGGCCAAGGGTGGGGCAGAGGGGAGAGGACGGAGTATTTCTTCACTGGTTGCCTCCCTCATTGGTTAAGTTTGTCCCGGGTGGCATGAGCAACGCCAAGTATACTCACCCCCTCCACCGCCCCACAAGTATACTTCCATGCGACGCCTGTGTGTGGTAGAAAACTTCCATGCCGGAGACATTAATATGTATTTCAAATCATTGAACCTGACCGTAAAGAAGCTCATGGTTACTAAGGGAGGCTTGGTCTTATTACAAAGCATTAATGTTTAAAGAAGCTGCTAGAGGTTCTCTGACCGTGGTTTATCCTTACCAATGATCTTCCATTTCGGTCAGTACTGGTGGTGAGAACTCTAACCAGGTAGGCAAGACATCTGACTGTCCTTCCTCTCTTCCTCCTTTCCCTGATGGCCAACGATGCCATTTAGCAAGAGGAAGGTACTAAAAAGAAGAACTGTGGCCCCTGAAGGAGCCCGACACGGGACTCAAACTCACGAACCCTGAGATCATGACGTGAGCTGAAGTCAGGTGCTTAACCAACTAAGCCACCCAGGCTCCCCTGGACTACTCTATTCTAAATCTTTATCTTCCCCATCAATTTAATGCTTTAGAAATTCACTAGCCAAACACAAAGATGGTCTTAGGATAATACATTCATACAAATGAGATCTGTACAGAAATAAATATGACTGTTCCATTTACTGTGCCTCTAACACTCAACATAGTCTCTCCCACCTAAAAACGAATCAAACTTAACGAATCAAACTTAACATCTGGGTGTATATCTGTTCAGTCCTTTTTCTGTGTGTTTATGTAGAATTATAAGCACATATTTGCATATGTTGATGAATGTGAATAGGAGAATGCTATTCATGTTCACAAACACATGTGTGCAGATAGGTACACATATTTCCATATCTTGAACTGTTTACATGAAGTCTTAAATCTTACAAGATACTATTCCTTCACAACACACACAGAACTTTCTCAATCCTTTTATTTTTACACAGCATACCAAAGTTGAGACTTTTTCTTTTTAGGAGAGAGAGTGTGTGCATGCGAGCTTGAGAGAGAAGCAGAGGGAAGGGGGGGAGAGAGAGAGAGAAAGAGAGAGGGAGGGAGGGAGAATCTTAAGCAGGCTCCATGCTGAGCTTGGAGCCCAACACGGGGCTCCATCCCACAACCCCAGGATCATGATCTGAGCTGAAATCAAGGACTGGACGCTCAACCAACTGAGCTACCCAGGCTCTCTGGAAGTAAGAATTTTTAATGATTTAATTAACCATTTAATGACAGGTATTAGGTGACTTCTAATGATTTACAAATAGAAACAATTTTGTAATTCTGCACAAAGCAGAACCTTCAAAGTTAACATTTGACAGGGTTGCCCAGAACTTTTCAGACACTGTTGACATGTCTGGAAAATTTGGGTCTCATCTCTCTAAGGTTAGAACCCACGCAATTTCCCAGGTTCCTTTCGGCTAGGGCACAATTGTGCAACTTTGATTTACCCGTGCTGAAGTTTGATTTGGGAGTGAGCAGCTTCCAAGCTTAAATCACTTTCCAGGAGGGGCGACTGGGTGGCTTAGTCGGTTGAGCATCCAACTTTCGCTTAGGTCATGATCTCGCGGTTCGTGGGTTCGAGCCCCTCGTCGGGCTCTGTTCTGACTGCCAGCTCTGATCCTGGAGCCTGTTTCTGAGTCTGTTTCTCCCTCTCTCTCTGACCCTCCCCTGCTCGCGCTCTCTCTCTCTCTCTCTCCTAGAAATAAATAAAAATATTTAAAAAAAAATAAATAAATCACGTTCCAGGGTAGGGTCATAGCAGAAGCATCTAGAGGTGAAGCGAGATGGTAGAAGGAGAGCTGAGCTCCTGCTGCAGAAGTATCCTTGGTGCTGTGAGCACTTTCTACTTCAGTCAAGCCTCCTACATGGTAACCGTTGAAGCTCCTGCATCTAGGGTTTGGCAGCCGCAGAAACAGCAGTCTCTGGGGGCGCCTGGGTGACTCAGTCCATTGAGCCTCCAACTTCGGCTCAGATCTTGATCTTGCAGTTCATGAGTTCGAGACCCATGTCCGGCTCTGTGCTGACAGCTCGGAGCCTGGAGCCTGCTTCGGATTCTGCGTCTCCCTCTCTCTCTCTGCCCCTTCCCCGCTCACACTGTGTCTTTTTCTCTCTCTCTCTCAGAAATAAAAATAAAACATGAAAAGAAGGAATGAAAGAAATAGCAATCTCATGGTTAAAAACTCCTTCTATTGCAATGTTTATTTCCTCCTTGTCAATTTTAATTTTGCATATTTGTGATTTTTCCTTTCGTTCTTAATTAGATGCATGAGTGGTTTGTCTATTTTTGTTGACTTTTGCAGGGCCACATTGTATTTATTATTCCTACTTTTTTCTGGGGTTTTTTGCCTAACATATACCTCTAGTTACATTTATTGATTCTTTGTCTGATTTCTTCTGAATTATGATGCTGTTGTTTCCACAGATTTGAGTGCATTTATATGCATTCTTGTATTTTTATTGCTCAGACTGAAGGCAATATATTCTTTGAACTGATCACTATTTTGTTTCTCATATATTCTAATATATGTTTTTATTATTATTACATTTCAGAAATTCTACAGTTTTGATTTATATTTCTTATTTTCCAATGGAGTGATTTATACTCTTGAAATTCGCAAGCAAAAGGGTCTTTTCATTATCTGATTTTGTTATTGCACTATGAAATTTTTGTGATAATCTTTCCACTTTATGAAACCTGCTGAAGGATTCTGTGACATAATTTATGGTTTATTTTTATGAATTTCTATGTGTGCCTGAAAAAGGCATATTCTCTAACATTTGGGCAAAAAATTCAAAGTCCACATAATCTAACTTAATGATATTTTATGGATATTCCGCATCTTTAACAATTGTTTTGTCCATGTGACTTGTCTTGGGCTGCATCTGGTGTGTTAAATTTATCTATTCTTATTGTGTTTCTATTTTTCCTTTCATCCTGTGTCTAGCATGAGGTTTGAAACACCTGTTTTTCTGGTTTGTTTGTATATTTTTGCTATATCTTTGTATGTTTTAATCTTTATGAATTGCTTTGTTTCATTATGTTATTTAGCACAAGCAAAATACTTCTAGAATTTTTTAATGTTTATTTATTTTTGAGAGAGACAGAGCACGAGCGGCAGAGGCGCAACCAGAGAGGAAGACACACAGTCTGAAGGAGGCTCCCAGGATCTGAGCTGTTAGCCCAGAGCCCGATGTGGGACTCCAACTCATGAACCACGCGATCATGACCTGAGTCAAAGTCAGACGTTTAACCAACTGAGCCACCCATGTTCTCCAAGCAAAGTATTTTTGAGAATCAACTGGAAAAGTTCTTTCTTTTAAAAGGTGACATAGGGGTGCCTGGGTGGCTCAGTTTGGTTGGGCGTCCGTCTTCAGCTCAGGTCGTGATCTCATGGTTCATGGGTGTGTGCTGAGTGCTGGCTCAGAGCCTGGAACCTGCTTCGGATTCTGTGTCTTCCTCTCTCTCTGACCCTCCCCTGCTCACGCTATCTCTCTCTCTCTCAGAAATAAATAAAACGTTAAAAAAATTTTTTAAAGGTGACATAAGCCCATTTACATTTATTGACATGACTAATATATATGATCTCAACTCTGATTTTATTTTTCCTGTGATATTATCCTAATTTTACCATGTTCTCTGCGTGGACTGTTTCCTTGTATTATTTTTAAAATTCTTATGAGATATATGGAATGTGTATTTTTTTGTTCCATTCATTGGCTTTCATTCTGCTATTTCCTTTGATATTACTGTTAGTCCCATTTTACTTTACATAGGCTTCTACCATTTACCTTATCAGGTTTGAATGCTATCCACTGACTACCACTTATTACATATATGATATTTATATATACATTACATATACAGTATATACATACACATATACTATTTCTTTTTTACATCGTTACTCATTTATTACTTCTGTCTGTTCGTTGTTGTTGTTGTTTCAGCTTTTGTTTAAATTCCAGTTAGTTCACATACACCGTAATGTTAGTTTCATGGGTACAATTTACTCATTCGACACTTACATACAATACCCGGTGCCCATCACAAGTGCCCTCCTTAATCCCTATCACTTATTCACCCATCCCCCCACCTACATCCCTTCTGTTAACCAGTCTGTTCTCTACAATTCCTATTTTGCTACCAAAAAAAAAAAAAAAAAGAGGGGTGGGCAGGGTGCCTGAGTGCCAATCCATTAAGCATACGTCTCCTGGTTTCCAGCTCAGGTCATGATCTCATGGTTTGTGAGTCTGAGCCCCGCATCGGACTCTCTGCCAACCATGCGGAGTCTGCTTGGGATTCTCTCTCTCCCTCTCTCTCTTGCCCTTCCCTGCTTTCTATCTCAAAATAAGGATAAATAGAATAAACTTTGAAAAAATAAATGAGGTGGGAAAATTGGACTTGCAAAGGGAGGTAAGAGACTATATCCAACGTCCCCACCGGAATGGTCCAACATAAAAGGACTGGCTAGGGGCGCCTGGGTAGCTTAGTCGGTTAAGCGTCCGATTTTTGCTTAGGTCATGATCTCTCGGTTCGTGGGTTCAAGCCCCGCGTCGGGCTCTGTGCTGACTGCCAGCTCAGAGCCTGGAGCCTGTTTCGGTCTGTGACTCCTTCTCTCTCTGACCCTCCCCTGCTCACGCTGTCTCTCTCTCTCTCTCCTATAAATAAATAAAACATTAAAAAAAAAAAAAGGACTGGCAATACCGAACTTGGGGAGAATATAGAGTGAGGAGAAATCTACATTGCTGGCAGAAGAGTAAAATTGTACAACCATGTTGAAAGCTGTTCGGTGGTTTCTAGTGAAGCTAAAAACATCCTATACCTTTTACACGAACAGTTCTCTACAACTGAGTATATCCCCAAGAGAAACGAGTGCTGATGTTCACCAAAAGAGATGCATAAGAATGTTCAATGCAGGGATATTTGTAACAGGTAAACAAAAATAGGAAAAAATCCAAATGTCAGTCAAGTAGAACTGAGAAATCCATTGATATGTATACATACGCTCAAGACTCACAACAATGAAAAAGCTCAAAACCTCTGCCACCAGCACCGACAGAGCTGTCACGATCGTATCACCGAACAGAAGTTAGTCGCAAACTAGTACATGCTGTAGAATTCCACTTACGAGAACTTCAAAAATCGGCAAGACAATCAACATAACAATAACAGAAGTCAAAATACTGGTCATGTTTGCAGGATAACAGCTGGGAAAGGACATGAGAGAGCTCTCTGGGAAGTTGCAAACATTCTAGACCTTATATGAAGTGATAGCTCTTCAGGTGCACACACATGTAAAATGCCATTGAGCTGTACATGTAAGATTTATGCGTTTTACACTATGGAGTTACTTTTCTTAAGATTGTATTTTTAAATAGTCTCTCCACTCGACATGGGGCTCGAACTCACAGCCCCTGAGATCAAAAATCGCAAACTCCACCAACTGAGACAGGCAGGTGCCCCACTACACAGTTATATTTTAATACACACACACACACACACACACACGCATCTTCCATAGCTGGAAATCACAAGATGGAGTGGAAGTACATAGAAACCGCTCCTGATGGGAAAGAAGTGCAGAAGGGCTGGGAAGGCTTCGGGGAGGGCAGACAAGAGCGCTCATAATCGGTTTTGCTTAAAGTCACTGTCAGAGTCATAACAGGAAGCACATTGTTTTGTTATCCTCGGTCACCCGAGGCTGTCACAGGAGCGTGGATTAACGGTCTGATGCTACCCTTTGAGCTGTCACTAAGTGTCATGACTCTGACAGTTGTGGTGGACAAAGCCAAATAATACCTGGGATTATATGTATTTCCCGGTATGAGGTTCAGTACAGGGGAAGACTAGTTGGACAGGAGTGACTTTAAGCAAAACCGATTACCCACACTTCACCTTTAACCAGATAAGGCTCTACAATGACTGGCCACCATGGCGAATTGATACGACCTTTGTGGTCATGCTGAGTCCCCTCTCTTTATAACTGTCACCTTTACACACACCAGGAAGCACTGTGCATTACTGTGTGCTCTTCAAGCTTGTTAAAATTCGCTACCACTCCTCTGCTGGCCTTCTCACTTACGGATCTCAGGATCTGGAGTTTGCTAGATCCGAGGAGAAGGAAGTCACATAATCAATAAAATAACCACATTCTGCTTCTTGGCTTAGGGGAAGGTAGATGAAAGAGCTCCAAAACATTAATGGTTAAGGTTCTGCTGGTGACGCAAGTTCGTATTCACCCCTCAAAGCTCTGCCACAGAACACTGGCATAAGTCCCGTGCTAAACTTCTCTGAAAGAGAACTGGAAGGTTTCTGGATGCCTCCGTAACTCAGTCGGTTGGGCATCTAACTTTGGCTCACATCATGACCTCATGGTTCATGGGTTCAGGCCCTACGTCGGGCTCCTTGCAGACATCTCAGAGCCTGGAACCCGCTTCGGATTCCATGTCTCCCTCTCTCTGTCCCTCCCCCCACTCTGTCTCTCTCTCTCTCAAAAGTAAATAAATGTTTAAAAAAAATTTTGTTTTTAAAAAGGAAGACTGGGGGCACCTGGGTGGCTGAGTTGGTTAAGCGTCTGACTGCAGCTGGGGTCATGATCTCGAAGTCGGTGAGTTTGAGCTCCGCATCGGGCTGTGTGCTGACAGATCAGAGCGTGGAGCCTACTTCGGATTCTGTGTCTCCCTCTCTCTCTGCCCCTCCCCGACTCATGCTCTGTCTCTCTCTGTTTCTCAAAAATAAATAAACATTAAAATTAAAAAAAAAAAAAAGTAAGATCAGAAAGTTTCTTCCCTCTTCTGGGTTTGTGCCTCCTTTTATGATACTCCATCCTCACTCCTTTCCATCACTCAGCCCACCACCAACACAGCTACCCAAGCCGTCCTGATATTCATCACTACCCTTTACTCTCATGAATCTATTAGTCTGACCAATATTTGTTGATGTTCTGAGATATATGAACAGCAGTGGATCAAAGAAAATGTGGAAGGCAAGGTACTTACTGCAACTTGTGGTCCCCAAAACGGAGGATCTGAGATGAAGATTGTCATCAGTAACTTTATTAGACTAATTTTGGGGTCAGCACCTGTGAAAGATAAGAAGGAAGCAAGATTGGGCAACAGGCAACATTAGGCTGTGATGTAGTGACAAGAAAGGCCTTAGCCAAATTAATCGGGAACTCTGAAGCTGAAATGACCCTATTGAGATGTCCCCAGTTGAGGCAATGGGGCTGGACTTTTACACAATGTGAACAACCAGCCACTGGATGCAGGTTTTCCCTGGAAGGAAAGGATAATTTTGGGTGAGGCAACTCTCTTACACCAATGGTAGTTCTGGGGAAGAGGGCTGACAGCTGAGAATTCTGTGTTATTTGTGTTCCCAACAGCTGGGGGAATAGATACTTCAGTCCTGAAGTTGGCATCCAGGCAGTACATGCCAGCATCCAATAGGCCCTTTCTAAACATCGTCACCGACTGAAGTGTTGGGGCAGCCATGGTGATAACACAATGGAATATTACTCAGCGATGACAAAGAATGAAATCTTGCCATTTGCAACAACATGGATAGAACTAGAATATACTATGCTAAGCAAAATAAGTCAGTCAGAGAAAGACAGATAGCATATGACTTCCCTCATATGTGGAATTTAAGAAACACAATAGATGAGCATAGGGGAAGGGAAGGAAAAATAAGATAAAAACAAGAGTGAGGCAAACCAGAAGAGACTCAAGAGAACATAAGAGACATAAGAGAATAAACTGAGGGTTGCTAGAGGGGAGACGCGGTGGGGAGACAGGCTAAATGTATGATGGGCACTAGGAGGGCACACGTTGGGGTGAGCACCGTGTGTTATATGTAAGTGATAAATCACTGGGCTCTGCTCCTGAAACTAATACTACACTGTAAGTTATCTAATTTGAATTTAAATAAATAAATCAAAAAACAACTTTAAAAAAATGGATAGTAAGACTTTATACCTGCCCATTTTGATCTGGTCAGTGCTTACTGAGCTGCTTCTCCTCACACTTATGACACCAAATGTAGAGTTTTTCCACATCAACAACCAGTTCTCCAACTCTGGATACAAACTGAGTGTCCTTCACCTCACTTCACTTTTGATGCTAATTACCCAGAATTAGCGTCACACTTCACAAGTTTTAAGGACACAGGCCCACACCCACACCTCACTCTAGTTGCCAGTCAGGAGTCTTGGGTTCCCAGGGTAACCACACTTCTGTCTGACTTGGCTACAAAGACAGAGGTGCCCACAATACCCCCACCCGGATCCTTGGGTTTGGTAATTTGCGAGAATTAGTCACAGGACTCAGAAAGATACTTTGTTCAATATTACCAGTTTATGATAAAGGATACAAGTGAATTGTTAGAAAGGGTATGCATGAAAAACCAGATGAAGAAGTACACAGGGTGAGGTCCAGAAGGGTCCTGAGCATAGGACCTCCCAGTACATGATGTGTTCACCAACTATGAAGCCCTCTAAACCCTATCACTTAGGGGTTTCATGGAAGCTTCATTTCATAGACACGATTGATGAAGTCATTGAACTCTGGTGATAACCTCCACCCCCAGATCCTCACCCCTCCTCAGAAGTCCAGGGTTGGGTCTAAAAGATGTGACTTTCGAATCACATGGCTAGTTCCTCTGGTAACCAGTCCCCATCTTGAAGCTCTTTAAACACCCACCAAGGGTAACTTCATTAGCAGAAACTCAAGTATGGTTGGGAGGAGCCCTTAGGAGCAACAGAAGTCATGTGAATTACGCCTCGGGAAATTGCGAAGTCTGTAGAGCTCTGTGTCCGGAACTGGGGACAAAAACCAAATATGCATTTATCATGCCACACCTACCTCCCAGCCTTCAAACCCACCTCCTACACACTTCACACTTGCAACACACTGGCTTTCTTTCTGTTCCTGTAACAAGCCAAGGTGTTTCTCCACCCAGAGCCTCTTACTTGCCTTCCTGTTTGTCTGTTGGGGTGACATTCTGTGACATTTCTAGAGCTGTCTGTATCTCATCATTCAGTCTGAATAATGAGAAGGTGATCAGGTCACCTTCTCAACAAGGCTCTCCCTAACCATCCACCTCTCGGGTCTGTGAACAATTTCTGGGAGCCAGGTGCCAAGCACTCTTAAATCACCAGAAACAACCCCAATTAATTAATTTAGTCCTTATGACAACTTTGTAAATTAGTTACTCTTACTCTGATTTTATAGAGGAGGAAACTCTGTAAAATGAGTCACAAAGGTTTGTTTTTTAATGTTTATTTATTTTTGAGAGAGAGAGAGAGAGAGACAAAGCACGAGCAGGGGAGGGGCAGAGAGAGAGGGACACACAGAACCCAAAGCAGGCTCTAGGCTCTGAACTGTCAGCGCTGAGCTGGACACCGGGTTCGAACCCATGGACCACGAGATCATGACCTGAGCTGAAGTCCGATGCTTAACCGACTGAGCCACCCGCGTGCCCCCAGGCATGTTTTATTTTAAAACTTACAATGTGATTCCAATGTGCAGTGAGGATTCCCAATAAGGGTCACCACTGATGTCCCTGACCAACTCCAAAGAAATAGGATACAAATATTCAGAATACAGTTAAAGGGAGGCGGGACTGAGGTCCTCCTATAGAAGCCTCTGTCTATATGTGTGTAACCTCTCATTGTAAATTTGCAGAAGCAGCACTGGGTGTGAGTGGCTGTCACGCTGGTACGGCGACCATGTGACTTCCAATCTCAGCCTCATCAAGGCCAGACCATCCGCCGCTAATTTAACTGTAGCCAATTATGCAGAGCCTGGCTTTTCCAAAACCAGTTTCTAACTGGACGAAAAGGCTGTTCTTCAGCAAACAGTCTTTCCATTGTCCTCTCCCCTGAGCATTTGGGGGGCACCAAGGAAGTTTTATGTGCACAAAGAATACATTTGTCAGGAGTTAAGATATCGGGAATGATTCCAAGGTGATCATCACTTGCAAGCAAATTCTCCTCTTCATTAGAGCTGCAAGGGGAACAGATGCATGAAGGAAGTGCCACCCAGACAGCGCGATTTCATGTGGAGTAGTGAGCATTTCACATGAAAGTCAACTCCCCTTGGTCGGGAGTGTCTGTCTGTCTGTCTGTCTGTCTCACAGGTATGCGTACGGCTACAAACACAACCACACTAGGGCGCCTGGGTGGCTCAGTGGGTTAAGTGTCTGACTTCGGCTCAGGTCACGATCTCACAGTTCCTGGGTTCAAGCCCCGCGTGGGGCTCTGTGCTGACAGCTCAGAGCCTGGAGCCTGCTTCAAATTCTGTGTCTTCCCCTCTCATGCTCTGTCTCTCTCTGTCTCTCAATAATAAATAAACGTTAAAAAAAAATTTTAAGAAAACACAATCACACGTATATCAGAGAGGAACAGCAACATTACGACATGTAACTGCCCTCAAATCTCAAAGGCTTCAAACAACAAACAACAAAAGTTCCTCTTCACAGTGAGTGTTCAGTGTAGGTCAGCAGTGGCTTCTGATCTCTGCTGTTCTCAGTAACCCAGGCTGAGGGGGACACCAGTTCTGGGCCCGCACCCTCGCTGAGGCAAAAACCAGAGTGCCTGAATCACGTGTCGTCTCTTGAATCTTCTACCCAGAAGCGACATGCATTCCTCTGCTCACATTTCTCTGGTCAGAGCAAACCGAACGTCTCCACCTAACTCCAAAGGGTCAGGGGAATTGGATTCTACGAGATGCCCAGGAGAACTGGAAGTATTTGGTAACAGGATGAATGTTGATCAGAATTTGTATTGCACTGGTAATCCAGAGGCTTAATACCAACAGGACTAGCTAGTAATTGGGAAGTACAGTTTCTATTTTGGTTTTACTCTGCATAAGTGGCTTGACAAAATCTCTTGTTTTCCCACTCCAAATATAACTTAGTCTTATTTTGTCATTATTATTACATTTCATTATTTTTACAAATCAGCGTCTCTCAAGGGTCTACATGCTGGTCCATGATAAGGCAGAATCCTGAGAACTGACAAATCAAATTAAAAGGGAAATGTAATGACTCCGTCTTTACTGTAAGATCTCATTTTATGTGTGTTAAACTTCATTTTGTTCGGAACAGAATGTTGGTGATAATCACCATGTATTATTATTTAGAGCTTTTAATAATACTTAGAGTCAAATGGATACAAGGTTTTTCTAGGTGCCAATCAATGGTCTAAATACATTACATAATTAACTAGCTTAATCCTTACAACAGTGTTTTGAAGTAGATACTATTCTCATCCTTATTTTATAGATGAAGCCGAGGTAAGATAAATTAAATTATTTCTCAAGGTCATACTGCAAGTAAAGAGTGGGGTCTGAATTCAAATCCAGGCAGGGTAGCTCCAGATTCTTCTCTCATCACAATATCACACCACTCTAGCTTGGAAAAAGAAAGTTTAGAAACGACTGTTAATCCAAACGTGGGTGCTTTGTCGGTTTGTTTTTTATTTTTTTAACGTTTATTTATTTTTGAGAGACAGAGACAGTGACAGAGAGAGCATGAGCAGGGAAGGGGCAGAGAGAGAGGGAGACAGAATCTGAGGCAGGCTCCAGGCTCTGTGCTGACAGCTCAGAGATGTGGGGCTCAAACCCACGAGTTGTGAGATCATGACCTGAGCTGAAGTCGGATGCCCAACAGACTGAGCCACCCAGGCGCCCCATCCCAAACCTGGGTTCTAATTTTTTTTTATTCAAAGTTCTTTTACAGTCTACTTGAAAACATTAAGAAAAATACTGAGAAATCAGTGTGTCCCAAAGAATCATTAGGTTATAGTACTTATTAAGATACAATTGGAGACCTTGAGAAATCATACACTCACATTTTGAAGCTTCTTACACATTATGAAAATAAATTTTACCCCTTATTTCCTTAATATACTGTTTATCACAACAGTAAGAGAAACAAGCAGAACTAAATATAATTTTCCATTTATATGGGAGGATAAAACTCCAATGGAATAAGCAAATATTTGGACCAATTCTCCTTAAAATTATACTGAAATTATCTGTACTTTTCTTTTTCCCATATTACGGCATTTAATTCTAATTCCTGAGTGACAGTGTGTATCTTTCCCAGTAGACAGCTTCTTAGAGAGAAAAATGGTTTCATATTTTTGGCTGTGGCTCAAAATAAACCTTACACAGTGCTCTACCCACCCTAGACACTTAATTCAAATTTGCTTCACTAAATGAACAAGTACATTTCTGTCTCTTCTGATGGGACTCCAACACATGTCAGGGAGAACAGAAGGGGATAAAGGCAATCTTCTTTGTGAGTAAAATAGTTTAACTCTTAGGGACGATGATGAATCACCAAATGGGGAACCTGCAAAGCCTAGACCTCAGGGAACTAGACCAGGTTCCTACCTGTCAAGTACCAGCCATGGGGCATGCATTTTAGGCAAGGAACTCTACCGAATTGGTGGAAAACAGCACAGAACCCGCATGGAATATGAAATGGAGGCCAGGATAAATAGATGGTGCCAGGACTTAGCCCGTGAACCCACCAGCAGTGATCCAGCCAATAGAAAAAGCAACTGCAGAAGAAGACTGGAAGAATATCACTTCTTAATACATAAACTGCTGTCCATTGAAGGTAGGACTTCTATTCTGCGCTCTGAGACCATAAATACACTTGACTCTTGAACAATGTGAGAGTTAAGAGAGATGATCCGCACACAGTTGACAATGGCTGATTAGGGAGTGCCTCCTGGCTCGGTGGGGAGAGCATGTGACTCTTGATCTTGGAGTCGTGAGTTTGAGCCCCACGTTGGGTATACAAACTACTAAAACAAAGATAAATAAACTTATAAGAAGCACCCTGGGGCGCTTGGGTGGCTCAGTCCGTTAAGCGTCCGATTTCGGCTCAGATCATGATCACATGGTTTGTGGGTTTGAGCCTCACGTCAGGCTCTGTGCTGACAGCTCAGAGCCTGGAGCCTGCTTCAGATTCTGTATCTCCCTCTCTCTCTGACCCTCCCCTGCTCACACGGTCTCTCTCTCTCTCTCTCTCCGAAATAAACAAAAAACATTTTTAAAAATTAATAAAAAAAAGAACGCTGTCTAACTTTTGACTTCCCCCAACTTAACTATTACTAGCCTACCGTGGACTGGAAGACTTACCAATAACATAGTAAACTAACAAATATTTTGTAAGCCACAGAAAAGAAAAGTATATTCAGAAAATCATAAGAAGGAGAAAATACATGCACCGTACTGTATTGCATATAAGCGGACCCATGCAGTTCAAGCCCAAGTTGTTCAAGAGACAACTGTACCTTCATGTCAATGCCCTTCACCCAAACACCCACCAGGAACACATCTGTGGTTGAACAAGTTGGATTTACTACACCTTGTGGTGAAAGAGAGCACACATCATGGGGAACCATAAGACATCTCAGTAAGACAGTAATAGAAAGAACTTATTCTAGAATTTGGGTTTCCATTGAGTTATCTGAGGGAGGGACTGAGGAAGCAAGGGTTCACTTTTTTTTTTTTAATTTTTGAAAGACTGAGAGAGAGAGAGAGCACAAGCCGGGGGGGAGGGGGAGGGTCAGAGAGAAGGAGAGAGAGAATCCCAAGCAGGCTCTGTGCTGTCAATGCTCAATCCCATGAACCGTGAGATCATGACCTGAGCCAGAATCAAGAGTTGAAGGTGTAGCCAACTGAGCCACCTAAGTGCCCCAGAAAGAATGGGTGCTTTATGGGAGGCACAAACCCTGGTTCTCTGTGTGTTTAGACTAAATTATGAAATGACCTTGTTTTCTTTCATCTCATCATGCTCTCAGAGTAATCTTATCAACGGTTGGTATTCTCTAAGATTGTGTCTAAGAGAAGAACAAAATAGCCCAATATCAGACCAGCTCCTAAATGACACTAATGTCTAGCTGTGAACGTCAGATCAGTTCTGGTTGTAACAGGCTCCTTTTTCCTTCCAGACTTATTATGCTATTAGGGCCTGACGTTAGTAACAAGTTGGTAATTGAAAATGAGTTCAGATGTAAGAGAATGAAGCTAAGGTGGGTCCTGACACTAAGCCTTAAGCATAAGCAGCTTATACATAGCATTACTTATTTCTGGACTTTCTAGAAAACTCTATTCTTTAATAAAGACCAAAGCAGGGGCAACTAGCTGGGTCAGTCAGCGGAGCATATGACTCTTGATTTCCAGGTTGTGATTTTGAGCTGTATGTTGGGAGTAGAGATTGTTGAAAAAACAAAAGTTAAAAAAACTAGAGTCCCCAGAACTGTAAGAAATTTCTGTTGTCATAAGCCACTCAGCATATGGTATTATGTTATGGCAGCCTGAGTAGGCCAGGTCACATGCATAGGTATTGGACCAAAGAAGGAGCTTGTGAGGTGCCTGGGTGGCTCAGTCATGTAAGCGGCAGACTTAGGCTCAGGCCATGATCTCGAGGTTCGTGAGTTTGAGACCCACATTGGGCTCTGTGCTGTCTGCTCAGAGCCTGGAGTGTGCTTCGGATTCTGTGTCTCCCTCTCTCTGCCCCTTCCCCGCTCATGCTCTGTCTCTCTGTCTCTCTCTCTCTCTCAAAAATAAATAAACACTAAAAAAAATTTTTTTTTAAAAAGAGCTCATTTTGTTCCGGTGAGTAAGCCTCCAGGGCCAAGGGGTGAGTTGAGTAGCTTTACCTCCTGAGATGTGAGGCTACGTTGCTGATGAAATAGTAATCGGGGTTACAGTGAAAATCTAAATTTTCAAAACTGGACTCTCTTAAAAGTAGCTGAACGGACACTGCGTCTCTTCATGGTTCCAGAAAGGGGGCTGCTCTCAAGCTACTGCAAGCCCAGTATGTTGCCAGATTTCACACCAATTCCCCCGATCAGCTGGGTGCCCAGAACACTATTTTCCTCTAAGGTTTCCCTGTGACCAGAAGAGTCATTTTCTCCTCCCACGGCCATCTCTCGTTTCCTTTAAACACAAACTGATGCCAAATGACTGAGTTTAAAACCATTTTGTTTTGCTCCAAAACACAAAAGAACAAAATCTGTTTATTTCTGAGCTCGTCCAGCAAAGTGAATCCTTTGTGTTTCCTGACTTATATTAACCGGCAGTGCTACTCCCAGACATTTGTCACATTAAGGATGGACCAAAGGAAGTGAGAGTCCTGACAACCTGAAAGAAGGACCTCCACTGATAGCTTTAACTCTGAATCTTGGCAAACTGAGAATCTTCTAGAACTGCGTGTTGCAATTGCTGTTGGAGGACCATCTCTCCTTCTCAGCCGGATGTTGGCTTCTTAATGTCGTCCTTGGTTCTCTCTGTCCTAATAGCCTCCAATGTGATCATCTTCTTGACTGAGCTCACCGTGTGGCAGCCTACAAATGGCGCCTGTGTACCCACAATGGACCCTCCCTGCCTCACCACACACAATACACAGAATCAGAGTCACACGTAAGTAAAGAAACCCTCATCTTTTCTCTCTTCTAAATCTAACAAAGAGGGACTTGGAAAGTTCTCCTGATCTTTACCTTCAGCTGTCCTCCCTCCAGGCAAGGATGGCTCATGCTTCCTGACAATGACCTGCATAGATTGGCTTGTCTTTTGATTAGATGGGTGTGATGAATGAATGTCAAAAGAGGGTCACAGTGTATCAGAAAAGTTATCTATTATAATAACTATAATGTGCCTCATTGCTTAAAAGAACGGTTGGCATAAAAAAGGCACTCAATAAATATTGCATGGATAAGGGACTCCTGGGTGACTCCGTCGGTTAAGCGTCTGACTTCTGCTCAGGTCATGATCTCACGGTCCGTGAGACCGAGCCCCATGTTGGGCTCTGTGCTGACAGCTCGGAACCTGGAGCCTGCTTCCCATTCTTTGTCTCCCTCTCTCTCTGCCTCTTCCCCCCTGGCACTCTGTCTCTCTGGCAAAAATAAACATTAAAAAAAAATGTTTTTTAAAATACTGATTGGATGAATGAACTGATGAGGCTTACAGCTGAAGAAACTAAGATCCACGGATATATTAAATGCCTTCATCTGGCAAGTCAGCACAGAACCACTGTCCTAACTTCACATGAATATTCCTAATGTTTCCTGAAGGGTCTAAAATCATGGAGAGAGAAACATAAAACAGGTATCTTTTTTTCCTGCACTTTCATTTTCTTCAAGTTTCTGGATGTCTATCTGACAAAACTGTAATTTTTTAAAAGTAAATGTGAAGAAAGAAAGAAAGAGAGAGAGGAAGGAAGGAAGGAAGGAAGGAAGGAAGGAAGGAAGGAAGGAAGTAAGTAAGTAAGTAAGTAAGAAAGAAAGAAAGAAAGAAAGAAAGAAAGAAAGAAAGAAAGAAAGAAAGAAAGAAAGAAAGAAAGAAAGAAAGAAAGAAAGAAAGAAAGAAAGAAAGAAAATTTCTAGAGGCACCTAGATGGCTCACTCAGTTGACCGTTCACCTTCAGCTCAGGTCATGATTTCATGGTCCGTGAGTTCAAGCCCTGCACTAGGCTCTGTGCTGCCAGCGCAGAGCCTGGAGCCTGCTTTGGATTCTGTGTCTCCTTCTCTCTCTGCCCCTCCCCTGCTCACTCTTTCTCTAGCTCTGTCTCTCAAGTATAAATGAACATTAAAAAAAAAATGTCCAATATGAAGATTTGATATATGGATGCATTGTGAAAGGATCCCCACCATGGAGTTATTTATCACACTTCTCACCTCACCTATTTCTCCGGTTTTGGGGTAAGAACAGTTAAGTTCTACTCTCCTGGCAAATTTCAATTATAAAGTACAATATCATGAACTATAGCCACCATGGTATATACCAGATTCTCAGACCTTCTTCACCTTATAAGCAAAAGTATATTTATGCCCTTTTATCAACCTCACCAGATTTTACTCACTCTCCCTTTGCAATCGTACCTGACAAACACCTTTCTATTCTGTTCTATGAATTAAACTTTTATTTTTACGATACTGTGTTTAAGTGATTGCATGTGATGTTTGTCTTTCTCTGTCTGGTTTATTTCACTTAGCATATAATGCCATCCACGGTCATCCATGTTGTTGCAAATGGCAGGATCCCCGCCTTCTTTTTTTAAGGCTAAATCGTATTCTATCATATATACAGCACATTTACTTTGTTCAATTCATCCATCATTGGATTGCTTCCACCTTTTGGCTATTATGAATAATGCTACTATAATTATGTGGATACAGATATCTCTTTGAGATAATGATTTGTTTCTTTTGGATACAAACCCAGAAGTGGGATTGTTGGATTCTATGGTAGTTCAATTTTTACTTTCTTGAGGAACATCGATACTGTTGTACACAGTGACTACACCAGTTTATTTTCTGGCCAGCACTGTACAAGGGCCCCTTTCTCCACATCCTCACCAATTCTTGTTATCTCTTGCTTTTTTGATAGCAGACATTCTAACAGGTGGGAGGTGATAGCTCATTGTGATTTTGATTTGCATTTCCCTGCTGATGAGTGATGCTGAGCACCTTTACCTGAGGACCATTTGTAGGTCTTTCTGGGAAAAATATTGATTTAAATACTTTGCCCGTTTTTTTTCATTGGGTTATGTGTGGGGCTTTTTTTTTATTATTGCTTTTGAGTTGGAGGAGTTCCTTGTATTTTTTAGACACTAACACCTTTTCAGATGGGTGGTTTGCATATATTTTCTCCCACTCCATATACCGCTTTTTTCGTTTTGTTGATAGTTGGTTTCCTTCGCTGTGCACAAGCTTCTTACTTTGATATAGTTCCATTGATTTATTTTTTTTTTTTTTTGCTTCTGTAATCTTTGCTTTTGGTGTAAAAATGAAAACAAAAAAACAGTCATTGACGAGACCAATAGCAAGGAACTTACTTCTCATACTTTCTTCTAGAAAGTTTAAGTCTTCACGTCTTCCATTCAGGTCTTTAATTCACTTTAAGTTGGTTTCTGTGTATAGTGTAAGATAGGGGTCCAGTTTCATTCTTTTGTATAGAGCTGTTCAGTTTTCCTAATAGCATTTGTTGAAGACACTGTACTTTCTCAATTGTGTATTCTTAGCTCCTTTGTCAAAAATTAATTAACCATATATCCATGGCACCATTCTGCTCTATTTATCTATGTGGCTGTTTCTATTCCAATACCGTACTATTTTGATGCCTAAAACTATGATTTGTAGATTAAAATCAGGAAGTGTGATGCCTCCTCTTGATTTGTTTCCTCTGGCTCCCCAGGGACTCTTCTGATTCCATGTAATATTAGGATTTTTTTTCTATTTCAGTGAAAAATGCCACTGGAATTTTTTAAGTTTATTTTATTTTCAGAGAAGGAGAGAAAGAACGAATGACAAGAGAGGGAAGGAGAGAGAGAGAGAGGGAGAGAGAGAGAGAGAGGGAGAAAGAGAGAGAGAGAGAGAGAGAGAGAGAGAGAGAGAGAGAGAATCCTAAGCAGGCTCCATCCGACGACTACAAGATCATGACCTGAGCTGATATCATGAGTCTAATGCTTAACCAAGTAGGGCACTGGGGCTCCCTGTCATTGGAATTTGATAGGGACTGCACTGAATATGTAAATTGCTTTGGATAGTATAGACATTTTAACAATATTAATTATTCCAACTCATGAGCCCAGAATATCCTTCCATTTATTTATGTCTTCTTTAATTTCTTTCATCATTATTTTAGTTTCCAGTGTACAGATCGTTCACCTCCTTGGTGAAATTTGTTCCTAAGAATTTTATTCTTTTTGGCACTTTGTAAATGGAACTGTTTTCTTAACTTCTCTTTCCAACCGTTTCTTCTTAGTGTACAGAAATGCAGCTCATTTTTGAAGATTGATTTGATATCCTACAACTTTACCGAATTTATTAGTTTTAACAGATTTTTGGTATAACATTCAGGAGGTTTTATATAAAATATCATGTCATCTGCAAATGGAGACAATTTCACAGCTTTCTTTCTGACTTGGATGCATGTAATTTCTTTTTCTTGCATCTTGCTCTGGCTAGAACTTCCAGTACTGTGTTTAATAAAAGTGTCAAGAGTCTTTGTCATTATCCTGACATTAAAGGAAAAGCCTTCAGGTTTCCATTGAGTATGTTAGCAGTTGTCTTTTCATATACGGCCTTTATTTTGTGGGAAGTACACTCTTCTATAGACGCTTTATTCAGATTTTTTTATCATGAAAGGATGTTGAAGTTTGTCAAATGCCTTTTCTGCATCAACTGAAATAATTATATGATTTTCATCCTTCCTTTTGTTAATGTTGTGCATCAGATTTATAGATTTGTGTATGTTGAACCAAACTTGCATCCCTGGAATAAATTCCACTTGATCACGGTGTATGATCCTTGTAATCCAGTGTCGAATTCAGGTTGCTAATATTTTGTGGAGGATTTCTGCATCCATGTTCATCAAGGTTATAAGCCTGTAATTTCTTTTTCTCATTCTTTGGCATCAGAGTGATACTGCCCTCATAAAATCATTGTGGATTGATCCCTTCTCTTCCAGTTTTTGAAAATATTTGAGAAGAAGTGGTATTAATTCTTCTTTAAATAGTTGGTAGAATTCACCACCGAAATCATGGGATCCTGGACTTTACTTTCTTGTGAAGTTTTTGATTCCTGATTCAGTCTGCTTACAAGTAATTGGTCTGTTCAGATTTTCTATTCTTCATGATTCAGGACTAGAAAGTTGTAAGTGTCTGGGAATTAATCCATTTCTTCTAGGCTGTCCAACTTGTTGGCATATGCTTTTCATTGTGTTGTGTATCTTGAATCAATCAATCTACCTACCTACCTATCTCACATATATATGTAACATACATACACATAATACAAGCAGATATATAAGGCACATATGTTTATGTCATAGTATTGTGGTATATGCATATGCAAGTATATACACACAAATGTACACATTCACACAACCATATATAGACACGTCATATACACACACCTGCGTGTATATTTATATCTGTGTATATTCAGTGAGTTGGGTATGAGAACAGACGAACTATGGAATTTGGCTGGTTTATGTTCATTCTGCGGCTCCCTTTTTTCCAGCTCCTTCTATTTATTTAATGTGATGTTAATTTTCTTTAAGGGAGTTCTGAGATTAATCTTAATCAAAAGAAAATGTCAGACAAAATCTTGTTTTTAATAATGAAAGAATTAGAGGTACTAAAAGAGAAAGACAAAGTAAAGAACTCTTGAGGTGGAAGCAAAACATAATGAATAGTAGCAACAAGGAAAAAAAAAAAATCGCAGACAGACCTGAGTGGGATGAATCATAAGAATGAGCTATAGAGAGACTAGTAGGACTATAGTCTAGTTTATAGAGCTATAAACTAGGACAAATGTTTATAAGCCTTCTGTACCAGATCCTAGAATATACGGAAGACAGAAGGAAGCTCTTATATAATTCCAATACTATCTTATCTATTACAGTAATGGCAAAAATTAACAGCATAAAAACAAGTGAAGGAGGGAAGGTAGATCAAAGGGAACTCTTATATGTTGCTACCAATCGTATAAATTGATACAACTTCTTAGAAAATAATTGGGCATAATCTTACGAAGTTGAACCTGGGTACATCCTGCAGTTTAACAATCGCACCTGTAAGTACGCACGAGTAAAGGAAACTCAAAATTATGCTCCAGAATGCATGAAAGACCCTTCATGGCACCAATATTTGTGATGGTAAAAAACAGATAAAGACATCAAAACTCAGAATGAGCCAATTGTCCATTTACAAGAAAATGAATAAAATAGATTGTGATATACTTACAAAAGGCACATCATATATCAATAAAAAGTGAGTGAGGGGTGCCTGGGTGGCTTAGTTGGTTAAGCGTCCCACTTTCGCTTAGGTCATGATCTCACGGTTCGTGGGTTCGAGCCCCGCGTCAGGCTCTGTGCTGACTGCCAGCTCAGAGCCTGGAGCCTGTTTCAGTCTGTGACTCCCTCTCTCTCTGACCCTCCCCTGCTCACGCTGTCTCTGTCTCTCTCTCTCTCTCCTAGAAATAAATAAAACATTAAAAAAAAAAAAAAGTGAGTGAGCTACCTAATGGCAGACACTGATTAGCAGATCACCACACCTATTTGCTCTTCGTTCTGGGCCTACAGCTAAACCACATTTCCTAGCCTCTCTTGTGTTTATGTGTGACGATCCATGTCGTTTGGAATCCTCTGGGAAGACGACACGGTGATGGAGTTAAGCATCCAAGTTAAGCATCACAGGGTGAGTCCTGTGAGCAGCAAAGGCTAGAGGGAGCCAGAGTAGACAGGAGAGCCTTCAGACCATCATGCAGACTGATGAGAAAGGAGAGAAGAAGGGACTGTGCATAAGAAGCACATCAGACTGCAGTACAGCTTTGAGAAAGTTTGGGGCAGCTTGATGTGACATTCCAGCCACTGAGACTGCCCAGAGAGCAATTCTGCACCGGGAAGCCACGTCCAAGTCCTCATACACATGCTGTGTTGAGTCACACTGGCTGGGATATGCCTGGGCAGACTGGCCTTAATTCAAATGTTGTGATAGATCAGAAAGGTGTTGCAGCTGGAGGACATCAGCTCACTGAACACCTTCCAGAAGCTTCTGTTAAAAGGAGATATGGGAAGCACATCTCCATGGCTGCCACACCCTATGATTGAGCTTTCACAAATGGAACACGGGAGGAAGTGATGTGTGTCATTTCCAGACATACTCTATAGAAACATCCTACATGTTTTTCCTCCCTCGACAGCTTGAGGGAAAATAAGGATGGCAACCCAGGAAGCCATATGTGGAGGAGAACACAGGATCAGATGGAAGAATATTCTAAGCTCCTGATTCACCACTTGGATGAGAGCCATCCACCATCGAAGCATGTACTTTTTAGACGTTATGCAGGCGAGAAATGAACTTCTGTGGTGTTATAATATTGAGATTTCAGGGTTTGTCTATTATGACAGCTAATTACACCTTAAATCATGGTTTTAGTGACTCATTAAATCATGGATGGATCTTGGAAACCTCATTTTGAGAGAAAAAAAAAAGCAGATCCAAGAAGACAAAATATAGTAAGCTCCCATTTTATAGACTCAAAACAAGTACATCTAGTAATATATTGCTTATGAATCATATCTCACAACATAAAATGATTTTTAAAAATGCCAGTGGTTAATTATGAAGGGAGACGGGCGTAGAACTGGGAGGAGCATTGAGGTAGACGGGAAAAGTGTACAGTGAGATTAATCGTAACTTCTGAGGTAATAATCATATCGTCCTCTGTGATTCTTCTTTGCATGGAAATGCTTGTTTAAGGCAGAGGTTCCCTGTTAAATGGAAACTGGTATGGCTTCCTTGGGACTAATAAGTGTTCCTATCAAAGATCTCCTCTTCCTTGGGGGAATAACTGATGTTTTGACATAAAGCCATTTCTCTAAGAGATAACACAAAATCATCTAACTTGAGAAATAACAGACTGAAAATTCAAGATTTTTTTTGTACGCTGAAATATCAGAAACAGAGTGTCAAATTAAACTGGAAAGTGTGTTCATTAGGAACTGTATTTAGCTGCAAGTACCCGAACGGAAAAACAGTGATTTAACCGCACTAAGGCTTATCTTCTCATATTAAAGAAGTCTGCAGTTTGGAAATCCTGAGCTGGTATGGATGCCCATGGTATCTTCAGGAAACCAGAATACCTTATTTCTGCTGCCTTATCCAAGGATATGGTTTCCATTCTTAAAGGTTAAGGAGGTTGCTGGATTTCCACTATCTAATTTGCATTCCAAGTAGCAGGAAGTGCAAAGGCCAACCTGCTGACAGTCAGCTTTCTTCACTAGCCTTCCAAGAAGTCCCAGCCAACATTTATGCTGTCCTGCTAACATGGGGGCTGAGAATAAATTCTCTGCTAAAAATTAGGGTTCTGCTACAGGAAGAAAGGGGGAATACCAATGGGTGAGCAACCGGAAGCTTCTGTCACTGAGTGAAAAATAAAATTAAAACAGACCTAGAAATAAAAGGCACCTTGGGGAAAACTGACTGGACACAAATCCCCTTAGCCAGAAGCTGTACTACTGTATAAAAGCCTAGAAAATTAGAATTGTTTTATTAAGTCTATTTATTTTGGGAGAGACAGAAGACAGTGTGAGTTGGAGAGGGGCAGAGAGAGAATCGCAAGTAGGCTCTACGCCGCCAGGGCAGGGTCCGATGCGGAGCTCAAACCCTCGAAACTGCGAGATCATGACCTGAGCTGAAACCAAGAGTCAGACGCTTCATCGACTACGCCACCCAGGTGCCGCTAATAGCTCAGAAAAATTCTTGCTAACCTACATCAGAAAGCACGTAAAAGAACAAGAGAAAGTTCATAATAGTGATTTGCATAATATCGGAAAAAGAAACCTCTAGAAACAACCAGATGTCAGTAATAGCAGAATGAATAAGGATATGTTCATGTAGTAAAATCCAAACCTGTGGTGAAATCAATCATCTTATCTGCAAGGAATATCAAAAGCAAATCCCAGTGGAATACAGTAATGGTTCCACTGACATAAAGTTCAAACCGTGGCAAAACCAAGCACCGTTTATGTATACATACATAGGCGGGTCTGTAAACTGAAGCTTTCTGTCCTCCCCAAACTCATATGTTGATACCCTACCCCTCAACGTGATGGTATTAGGAACTGGAGCCTTTGGGAGATAAACAGGATTAGATGAGGTTACAAGGGTGGAGCCCTCCTGACTGGGATTGACCCCTTCGGCAGAGTTCTCGTCAGAGTTGCCAGAGAACGTTTTCCTTTGCTCGGCCCTCCACCATGTGAGGACCCCATAAGAAACTGGCAGTCTACAAGGTGGAAGAGAACTCTTAGCAGAACCCAACTGTCGGGATGCTGATCTGACTTCCAGCCTCCAGGACTTGTGAGAAATCCATTTCGGCTGTTTATAAGCCACCCAGTTTATGGCAAGGGGTAATTATATACAGAGTAAAACAAAGGTATTGTGTTAGTCTGGATTCTCCAGAGAAAGAGAACCAACAGTATATATATAGCTACACGAAAGGAAATGTATCACATGAATTGGCCCACAAGGTTATGTAGGCTGGGAAGTCCCACAGTCTACCAGGAGGCATCAATTCCAGCAGAGAAAGAGAGTGAATTCGCCCTTTCTCTACCTGTTTGTTCTATTCAGGTCCTTCACAGAATAGATGGTGCCCATTCATACTGGGGAGGGTCATCTGCTTTGTTCAGATAGGTCACCAATTCAAATGCGAACTTCTTCAAGAAATGCCCTTAAAGATACATCTAGAAAGTGTGTTTTATCAGCTAGCTGAGCATCCCGTAGCCCAGTAAAACTGACGCATAAAACTAACCATCACAATTCCAACCCCTGTCACTTTAGCATCTATACACATCTCCTTAAACCCTGCTTAATCTCAAAATAAGGACAATAACCAGGTTATAATTCTCCCCAACACAATACAACTATCCTGGGTACAACCAAAAATACACAAATCACTTCCTCATAAGAGGAAGTGAACTTTTTTTTTTTTAATTATTTATTTATTATTGAGAGGGACAGAGAAAGAGAGAGAGAGAAAGGGGCAGAGAGAGAGGGAGAGAATCCCAAGCAGGGTCCTGACTCTCAGCACAGAGCCCCACGTGGGGCTTGATCTCAGGAACCATGGAATCATGACCTGAACCGAAATCAAGAGTGTGACACTTAACCGACTAAGCCACCCAGGGCGCCCCCAGGAGATAAACTTGTTGAATGATACTTACTTTTCTCTTGATAGCAAGCAACTTAAATACTATGAGGTAAACTTCAAAATAGTTAAATACTGATGTAAAGTCAATACTTCTTATGTTATATTTTAAGGTAATAAGAGAGTAAAAAAACAAAGATATTTGGTTAACATATATATGTGTCCATAGCAAAATGGGGAGATACTCATGACAATTATAAGCTCTGTTTCCATAACTGATCTTGTGTTCCTAGCTGGTATTTATAACTATCTCCTTGCACTACCATTCACATCATCTTCAGCAGGCACCTCGGCTGTCCATGCTGCTGTACCTGGCGGGATGACCTGAACCTTCATTCCTGAAGGGTCTAGGCCATTGGCGGTCCTCCTCGGGTTGGGCTTAACAGTTTTCCATTGACTTAATCACAAGACATCGTAATGCTAGGAGGTGCCCTAAGGGATTACCTGTATTTTATTTTTTTAAATATATATTTTTTAAATGTTTTTTGGTTATTTTTGAGAGGGAGAGAGAGAGATGGAACATGAGCGGGGGAGGGGCAGAGAGAGAGGGAGGCACAGAATCTGAAGCAGGCTCCAGGCTCTGAGCTGTCAGTGCAGATGGGGGGTGGGGGAGGGGGGGGCTCAAACTTGTGAAGCAAGAGATCATGACCTGATTCTGAAGTCGGACGCTTAACTGACTGAGCCACCCAAGCGACCCGCCTTCACTTCATTTTTTAAAAATTTTTATAGTTTATTTATTTTTGAGACAGAGCCAGAGCATGAGCGGGGGAAGGGCACAGAGAGAGGGAGACACAGAATCTTAAACAGGTTCCAGGCTCTGAGCTGTCAGCACAGAGGAGCCTGATGCGGGGCTCGAACCCACAAACCGTGAGATTTGACCTGAGCCGAAGTCGGCCGATTAACTGACTGAGCCACCCCGGCCCCCCCCCCCCCCCCCGCCTTCACTTAAGACACATTCTTCCTTCCCTTCACTGTGGAACGGTAGTCGGATTTTCCCCTTGATAGTCAGGACCAATCTTTGCCTTGTTGACTCGTAGGCAATGAGGTGCTCAACCCAGCTCATCTTCTTGAGCTGCTATAACAAAATACTTGACTGGGAGGCTTATAAACAACAGAAATTTATTTCTCACGGTTTTAGAAGATGGAAGACCCAATCATGGCCCTGGAAAATCAGACGTCTTGTGAAGGCCTGCAACCTGGTTTACATACAGCACCTTTCCATGTGTGCTCACACGGGAGAAGGGGTCCAGGAAGCTTTCTTGAGCCACTTTTATAAAGGCAGAGGCCCCACTTACTAATCACCTCTCAGCGGTCTGACCTCCTCATGCCTTCACGAGGCTAAGTTTCAACATACGACTTCAGGGAGGGACACGAACATTCACACCAGAACAAGTACAACTGACACAAAATTCAGCATTACGGATGGGCTGGACTGGGTCCACTCAAAATTCATCTGTTGAAGCTCTAACCCCCCCCCCCCCAACTCAGAATGTGACTGTATTTGGAGATAGGGACATCGGAGTGGTAATTAAATGAAATGGGATCATTAGGGCGGGACCTAATCTGAGCCCACTGGTGTCCGTATAAGATTAAGACACAGAGGAAGACAGAGAGATGTGGATGCACAGTGAGACAGTGACTGTCGGCTAGCCAAGAAGCAAAGTCAATGAATGAAATCAAACATGCCACCTTGATCTTGTACTTCAAGGCCTCCAGAACTGTGAGGGAAGGAATTTCTTTTGTTTAAGTCACCCAGTCTTTGGCAGCCTAAGGTGACTAACACAGTCAGGGTTCTGGGTTTATCTGAAGGTAAGGCAGAAGGATGCAATCAGGGAGGAGCATACAATATCTTCTAAGGTAATGATAATGTTCCGTATTTTAATGTGGATGATGAGCACGTGGGGGGTTTCATATCATTATTCCAACTCTAAATATATTTCATATGTTGTCTTGTATGTATGGTATGTTTTATCTTTTAACTATGGAGGAAAAGAAAGACGTGAAGATCAGCATGTAAGTAAAGGAACATAATAATGATGAGAGACATCTGAACAAAGATCTGTATCACATAATTAAGAAAAAATATACTTTAAATTCAAGACCACGTCATTAATACTAAATTTAAGAGCCCTGTTCTGCCAAAGCTTCACATGTATTTTATTCAAGGAGAAAGTTGAGTGTGAAAAGTGTCAATTTAATTTGTTAGTGTGAAAACTAATTATCATTCAATACCTACTGCTGTGACTATCTTATTGACTAAGAATTATCATCAGAGATAAATTTAGAATGGAAGTAGATGTAGAGGTAGAGAGAAAGATACAATTAGAGATTTTCAGCATGTGTGTGTAGTACAGGAAGACTACTTTATTTCTTTCTTTATTTTTTTATTTTAGAGAGAGAGCGCATGAGCAGGGGAGAGGGACACACACACACACACACAGAAAAAGAGACAGAATCTTAAATGGGCTCCACACTTGGCACAGAGCTCCATGCTCAACACAAAGCCCCACACAAGGCTCGATTCCAGGACACTGAGATTATGACCTGAGCCAAAATCAAGAGTCAACTGACTGGGTCGCCAAGGCACCTCAAAGACACTTTAAAATCAACTTCTTATTTTAATAAACTACTTTCTCTCTGTAACCGTTATGGTTATGGTGTTATGTGATATAGTCTAATGGAAGGTAGACTAGATCTGGAGTGAGAAAGATATGTTCTAATTCTGCTCTTAAACTCTCTGAGACCTAATTCTTTCATCTATCCACAAAAAGAATACGAATATCTGCCTACCTACCTGATGGTTCACTGTGATGATCACAGTAAATTAGAGCTGGAAGGCCAATTTAACACTTAATGGTTTCACCTGTTCCTTCTAAAGATGATGAAACTGAGACTTAGGAAGAGATCAAGGTAATAATTTGAATATTGGGTCCAGAACTCAAATCTCTTGAGGTAATCTTCCAGAAATTAAAAGGGTAAAAATGAAAATTGAATTGAAAAGGAAAAAAATTGGGCCAACAGTCTAGAATGACAAAGGTTAAATAATAGGAGTCCAGAAAAGATAGTAGAGAGAAAAATAGAAGGGAGCCAAACCTCCATGAAATAATTCAACGAGTAGATCAACCTAAAGTAAATGAGTTTCCATATTGAAAAGGGCCAGCAAGTGTCCATCACAATAGGTGAAACTATACCTAAACCTATTAGTATGGATTCATTATTGTGAAATTTAAGAATTTTGGGGATAGGGGGTGCCTGGATGGCTCAGTTGGTTAAGAGTCTGACTCCTGATTTGGCCCAGGTCATGAACTCACAGTTCACGAGTTCGAGCCCCAGATCAGTCTCTGTGCTGACAGTGTTGTGTATACTTGGAATTCTCTCTCTCTCTGTCCCTCCCCTACTCTCTAGCTCTCAAAATAAATAAATAAACTTAAAAAAAAAAAGAATGGTGGGGACAGAAAGAACTCTTCAAGTTTCTGGGGCGGGGGTGGTGCAGATAATATTGGGAAAGTCGTGAAAAAGTGTCAATATTAACAACAGATATTGAATTAGCAGTACGGTTTCATTAGCAGCACTGAAATCTAGAAGAAAATGAATTGGTATTTTCAAAATGCTAAAGAAAAAAGACTTCCAACCTTGAATCCCATACTCAAGCAAACCATCAATGAAATGTGAAGGTAGAATAAAGACTTGCATGAGGTGAACTATAAGAAAAAGCAAAGCCATGATAGTGGTTATCCCCAGGGATGTTAAGGAAGATGCAGTCAATCTAGGAAGAACAAAGAAGAGAATTCTAAAGGTGTGGTAGTCATCATTTCTTAACCTGAGTAGTCTATTTATCTTATTCTTCAGTAAGAATAAAAATTTCATGGGGTGTCTGAGTGGCTCAATCAGTTAAGCATCTGACTCTTGATCTCAGATCATGTCATGAGTTCCTGAGTTCCAGCCCCACAAGGGGCTCTGCTCGTACAACACAGAGCCTGCCGGGATTCTCTCTCTCCCTCGCTCTCAGCCCCACCCCAGCTTGCTCTCTATCTCAAAAATAAATAAACATAAAAAATCTTTAAAAAGAATAACAATTTCATTATTATCCATTAATAAGAATTTAGAATATAAAATATAAAAACTGAAGAATGAACTGAAAAATAAACACCCGAATGGTAAATCGAAAACTACCCATGGAGAGGCTGCATGCACGGCAGTGGAATTAAGGGGACTCAACTGGGGTGAGGTTTCTCATGTGTAACTTTTCACATAAACTTGACTCAAGTAAATATATTGTCAACATTTTAAATTAAAAACTTGAAAAGAGAAACAAAGTATCCTAAGGATAAAGAGAAGCTGTGAATAATTAATCAAAGCTCCATTTTCACAAAAGCATATTATTTCTAAAATGTATGCATAATTTTAATAAATACTTCATAGAAGGGGGACCTTGAAAGGTCAATAAACATTTGATTTTAAAAAAGGGGGGAGGGAGGAAATGCCTGGGTGGCTCAGTCGGTTAAGCATCTGACTCTTGGTTTCAGCTCAGGTCATGATTTCGCAGTTTTGTGGGTTCGAGCCCCACGTCCTGCTCTGCATTGACAGTCTGCTTGGAATTCTCCCTTTCTCTCCCTCTTTCTCTGCCCCTCCTCCTTGGGCTGTTTCCGTCTCTCTCAAAATAAATAAATAAACTTTAAAAAAAAGAAAGGTCAATAAACATTTGAAAAACATAAGCGTTCTGTAGAGTAATCAGGGAAGTACTAATTGAAATAATGCCAAAATACAGTTTGATACCTATCAATGGTTTGACAGTACCTTGATGTGGCTATCGTGTAGAGAAATGAGGACTCGCATGTGCTGGTGGTAGAATGTAAAGTGGTGCTATCTGTCAATATCTAGGAAGTAGATGACATGCATACCCTTTACCCTAAACATCCTCTCTGGGCTATATCTCAGAGAAGCACACGCTTGCACAAAGAGGCATATATGAATATTTGTTGGCATTCACTTGTAACCTGTAACACTGGAAACATCATAAATGGCCGTCAACAAGAATAGGTAAATAAATAGTAGTAAATTCACACCACAGAATACTATATATCATTAAAATGAATGAACTTGGGCTAATCCATATGTATCAGCCAGGATTAATTATAAAAGACAATATTGACTGGAGGGAAAAATTCAATTTGCACAATTATTCCTAAGCAATGTGGAGTTACCTAGATTTATTTTTAAACGGTGCTGGTTTATTTCAACGGCAGCACCTTTTCTTTCTAAGTTTTTATTTATTTATTTACTTACTTACTTACTTACTTACTTGAGAGAGAGAGAGAGAGACAGCGTGAGAGGAGGAGGAGCAGAGAGAGGGTGAGACAGAATCCCAGAATGGCAACAATCTCTGCATTGTTAGAGCAGAGCCTGATGCGGGGCTTGAAATGACGAACCCTGAGATCGTGATGGGAACTGAAGTCAGGAGTCGGTTGCTTAACTGACTGAAATATCTGGGCACCCCTGGACTTACTAGATATTTTTTTAAAAAGGCAGATATGGATTCTTACATCACATATCCTGGCTCCCACCCCGCCCAAGGAAGCCCACAAAGCTAAAGGCAACCAAAACTCAGTGCTCAGAAGGCTTGTGATATGTGCTACTGCTGACACTGAAAACAGAATCTTCTTTTGAGTTCTAAGAGAATTAAAATGGCAGAGGTACAGGAACGCCTGAGCGGCTCAGTTGCTTAAGCATCCCACTTCAGCTCAGGTTATGATCTCACTGCCTGTGAGTTCGAGCCCTGCATCGGGCTCTGTGCTGACAGCTCGGAGCCTGGGGCCTGCTTCGGAGTCTTTCTCCATCTCCCTGCCCCTCCCCTGCTCGCTCTCTGTCTCTCTGTCTCTCCTGCAAATATAAAAACAAAAACATTAAAAAATTAAAGAAAAAACAGAGTAGCAGAGGTACACAAAGTAAGAGGAAAAGGCTCACTTTTCAAATCCTTCTCAGATATTCTGGAACCCGATAGATTTCTGCAAACTGCTCTATTTCCCAATACTACTGATGGTCCATTTTCTTGCTTTTCTTTGGAAACCATTACAAATAAGGATGGTGTTTGCAGCATAGCATCTGAAGGAAATTCTGCAAAACTAACCCATTTCTATAACTCGTGAGTTTGATCATATATAGGCCTAGATATAATGTGTGCAGTGTCATACCGGTTCCTTTCATTGTCAACAAAAAAAACATGGAATGTCAAAGTTCTTCTCAGTTTTAATTTCGAGAAAAATACTTAGTAAGATTTTATTGCCTTTTTACAAATTAAAAAGTTGTCAGCTTTAGTTTAAAAACCTTTTACCAAGAAATATTTATTAATTCTAATTTTGTATTCAGCTTTTAATCTTAATAATGTTGGCTTAGATTACTGTAAGCAATGTAACTAATGTTCAGAAACTATATGAAAATATTGATTATAATAATTCGGGATTTTGCTGAAAGAAATGAAAAACATTTCATGAAATTAAAATGCAATGATTAATGTTGTATTTCCCTTATGTTATTACTTAACCTAAACATCACTAACCCATCAACAGAATCAGATATGCAAAATAATAATTAATTTTAGTAGCCTAGCTTTTAAACATATAAAGTTAAAATCAATTAGTGTTTGTTTATTTTTGAAAGAGAGTGGGACAGAGTGCAAGGAGAGAGGGGCAGACAGACGGAGGAGACACAGAATTGGAAGCAGGCTCCAGGCTCTGAGCTGTTAGCACTCGGGGTTTGAACTTGTAACCCGTGAGATCATGACCTGAGCCAAAGTCGGATGCTTAACCAACCAAGCCACTCAGGCGCCCCTAAACACAGAAAGGTTTTTTTTTATATTTTTTTTAATGTTTATTTATTTTTGAGAGAGACAGAGCACGAGTGGGGGAGAGGCAGAGAGAGAGGGAGACACAAAATCCGAAGCAGGCTCTAGGCTCTGAGCTGTCCGCATACAGCCCGATGCAGGGCTCGAACTCACAGACTGTGAGATCATGACCTGAGCCGAAGTGAGATGCCCAACTGACTGAGCCACCCAGGCGCCCCAGCATATATAAAGTTTTAAACTGTGTTATTACGAAGGTATATTTGCCAAGATTAAAGGATAGCATGTGTACATATTTATTTTAGGTTCAAAAATTCGCTAACTTGATTTGTAAATTTCAACTATTCAGACCTATCGTTCATGGACCTCAGAGAAACAAAGGGAGCCCCAGTTAACAAGACCCGTTCTCCTTATAACAGGCTAGCATGGTTTTTAGGACTTGTACCTGAGAACATTTTGGACAAAGAACAATCCTCTTTAGAGTTCCTATCAAGCATTGTCGTGCCTCATTCTTCTTTTTCTTGCCTATCCCACGTATTTGCTGAGAGAACTCCTCTAACTCACATTCCCTAACAACTATCTGTGGCTGAGTTTGAGACTTCAACCAGTAGTGTTCGCATTACAAAAATGTCCACCATCAGAGGCGAAGTCTTATGTTAGAAGCCTCTAGGTTTGGGTTAGTAGGAATTACTGGAGTAGACATTTTTGAACAGGGATGCCTTGTTTTTAAACATACCTATAAAATATTACAATGTTACAGCTGGAATTGTGGATTTTGTTGCCATTGTCGAAGAAGTAGAGAGGAGATGTTCATCAGTATATTTATTTCTTTGACCAAACAGAGTCATGTTCCTAATCCTGAGACCACTCCAAGGAAGCTTTTGAAGCAAATATTTATCTCACTTCCATCTTTCAAGATTCTGTGGGCTTACGGGAAATGGCTGCTCTAAATTTTCATTAAAGTAATGATTCAACCTTTCAACCACTAAACACAACTTATTTATTACTTCTATCCCCTATGAATTCATGTTTTGAAAGACAGTGTCCAGGGGCGCCTGGGTGCCGCAGTTGGCTGAATGTCCGACTTTGGTTCAAGTCATGATCTCTTGGTTCACCAGTTCGAGCCCTGCTTCAGGCTCTGCGCTGACAGACCAGAGCTTGGAGCCAGCTTCAGATTCTATGACTCCCCCTCTCTCTGCCCCTCCCCTGTTTGTGCTCTGTCTCTGTCTCTCTCTCTCAAAAATAAATGAAAATCTTAAAAAATTTTCAAACACAGTGTCTAGAAAACAAACCCTTTATTAAGTTATAATTTGCTTTTCTGTTTCTAATTAATCAGAAACATCTATAACACCAAACACAGCTTCTTACTTACTGAACAGCAGTAAGTAACTGTGATCCTACCCTGAAATGATGTGATTACCACAGAAGCAAGATAAGGCATCTTTTTAATTACTCTGGACATCCTTATTGAAATTAATAAGTTATCTTGGCTGGGCCTTTTAGAAATATTACAAATAGCCTACAGATCCGAGTTGTTTTTACTGGTTATGAATTCCTTTCCTTCTTTAAAATCCTTTAATTATTGACATAAAAATAATAAAAATAATAAAAATTCTGGGGCGCCTGGGTAGCTCAGTGGGTTAAGCAGCCAACTTCGGCTCAGGTCATGATCTCACGGTTCATGAGTTTGAGCTCCACTTCGGGCTCTGTGCGGACAGCTCAGAGCCTGGAGCTGCTTCGGATTCTGTGTCTCCCTCTCTCTCTCTGCCCCTCCCTAGCTCACGCTCTGTTTCTCTCTCTCAAAAACAAATAAACATTAAAAAATTTTAAAAAATAATAATAATAAAAATGCTAACTGAGGCCGACTTCTGACTTGGCCAAGTGAGGATATAAGCAAATCCTCTCCTCAAGTAGGAACATCAAAGCTATATAAAATTGACATAACAACCATTCCAGTGCTCTGTAAATTAACCAAAAGCATAGAATAATCTCAGGGGCATTGATATGTAGGGGGGCAAAATTTACAACCCCAAAACATGCCACTTTGACATGTGGATTATTTTGT
Source organism: Hyaena hyaena (assembly GCF_003009895.1). Classification (NCBI taxonomy): domain Eukaryota; kingdom Metazoa; phylum Chordata; class Mammalia; order Carnivora; family Hyaenidae; genus Hyaena; species Hyaena hyaena. Next base: position 156,642 of record NW_024080644.1, on the reverse strand, counting down.
AAGAAACATGAGGCCCAGGAAAAATCTTTGACCTTTACCCTAGCTGCCGAAAGGAATTTAGATAGGAGATCTCCTCCCAGAAGGGATCGATCGATCAATTGATCGATCTCTCCCTATATATGGCTACAATATAATATGAGCTTGGTGAGGAAGACAGGCAGGAACAGGTAGCAATGTCTGTCAAAATTATTGTCTGTTAAAATTATTCTCTATGTTCCACTGTTTATGTGCCTCCTACGAAACATCTGTTTCTCAAACATACTCTTTTCCAGTTTCCTGTAAGATGTCTTCCTTCCCTTTGAAGTTGCAAATCCCTACTTCCTGTCTCCTTAGCGTTAGACCACATATGAGCCTCAGCTGCCTAACTGCCCTCAGGCTTCAAATTCTTTTTTTCTTAAATGTTTGTTCATTTACTTTGAGAGAGACCATGTGCCTGGGAGCACAAATGAGCAGGGAGAGGGACATAGAGAGAGAAAGGAGAGAGGAAAGCAGGCTCTTTGCTGTCAGCGCAGAGCCCGACGAGAGGCTCATTCTCACCAAGTGTGAGATCATGACCTGAGCCGAAATCAAGAGTCAGATGGTTAACCGATTGAGCCACCCAGGCACCCTCTCAGGCCTCAGATTCTAATGGAGGCCGCATATGTATGTAATGACATTTGATTTTCTTGTGTTAATTTGTCTCCCGTCAATTCAATATTTACAATGCCCAAAATAATCTTGAAGGGTAGAGGAAAATTTAACCTCCCCAACATATGTGGGAAAACTGCTAAACTTCAGAGAAGACCTAAGGGAGTTTGTGGCTCTTGCCTGTGGCTGCTCCCATGGACAGCCCACCCCAACTGTGTTCCTTTCCCAGCTCAGTGAGTGCCCAAGTTCTGTCAGCTTCTCTGTTGCCGCTGAAGGAGACTCGCTCAGCTTGGCGTTCTGGGTGATGCTCGTGCCCATCAGTGCCATCAAGGGAAGTGATCTCTGAGGCCAACCCAGGGCTAAGACTGGCATAAGAAAAGTGAGGCACTCATCTTGGGTACAAAATTTAAAGAGGCACCCAAAAATGTGTTAATCAAGACAAATATTTTAATGCATTATTTTTTGTAAATTTTTTAATGTTTATTTATTTTTGAGAAAGTGTCCTTGTGCAGGAGTGGGGGAGGGTCAGAGAGAGAGACGGAGAGAATCCCAAGCAGGCTCCATGCTCAGTGCAGGGCCCGACGTGGGGCTCAATCCCACGAATGGCAGGATCATGACCTGAACCGAAGTCTGATGCTCAATGGACTGAGCCACACAGGTGGCCCTCAATGCAGTATTTTTTTTTAAATCAGAAATATTGCAAAAAAAAAAAAAAAAAGTCATGATGAACAAAATTTCAAAGTTTTAAATAACAACAAGACCCAGCCCTGGCAACGGATCCACTATCATTGTAGATGGGGCAAGCATATTCTTGGATAAGGCAGTTATCAGAAAAACGCATATTTCTAATGCATGTTGTAGGTATGATAATGGTATTGTGGTTATTTAACAAAATGTCCCTTGGGGCGCCTGGGTGGCCCAGTTGGTTGAGCATCAGACTTCAGCTCAGGTCATGATGTCATGGTTCATGAGTTCAAGCCCAGTGTTGGGCTCTGGGCTGACAGCTCAGAGCCTGGAGCCTGCTTTGGATTCTGTGTCTCCCTCTCTCTCTGCCCCTCCCCTGCTCGTGCTTTGTTTCTGTCTCTCAAAGATAAATGAATGTTTAAAAAAAAAAAGAAAAGAAAAGAGAAAAGAAAATGTTCCAAACTTTTAAAGATGTGTAGCTTGGATTTGTTTAAAACCACTTCAGGAAAGGCAAAAATGAACAAAAACAGTAAGATAAAGTATGGCAAAATCTTGGTAACTGTTAAATCTAAGTGAACTGAGTAGAGAGACGTATTGTGTTATGCTGTCTACTTTTATGTGGGTTTGAAATGTTTCATTGGAGTTTTTTCAAATGTTTATCTTGAGAGAGAGAAAGGGAGCGAGTATGTGAGTGGGGGAAGGGCAAATGGTGGGAGAAAATCCCAAGCAGGCTCAGAATGTCAGCACAGAGCCCACCTCAGGACTTGAACTCAAGAACCATGAGTTCATGACCTGAGCCGAAACCAAGAGTCAGACGCCTAGAGGCACCTGGGTGGCTTAGTCAGTTAAGCGTCCAACTTTCGCTTAGGTCATGATCTCGCGGTTCGTGGGTTCGAGCCCCGCGTCGGGCTCTGTGCTGACTGCCAGCTGGGAGCCTGGAGCCTATTTCAGAGTCTGTATCCCCCTCTCTCTCTGACCTTCCCTTGCTCATGCTGTCTCTGTCTCTGTCTCTCTCTCTCCTAGAAATAAATAAAAAAATATTAAAAAATAAAATAAAATAAAATACTCAAAAGAAAAGATTGTTTCAGGGCAGGTCATCTTTTGGGGAGAAAGGAACTACAGGGTTTTTGTCACGCAGACTTCCCTCACCAGTACAAATCAGGAAATTTCACATTGACATTTGTTTTTAAATCTATTTATTTTGAGAGAGAAAGAGAGATAGAGAGAGGAGGGGCAGAGAGAGAAAGGTGAGAGAGCATTCCAAGCAGACTCTGCACTGTCTGCGCAGAGCCTGACCTGGAGCTCAAACTCACGAACCATAAGATCATGACGTGAGCCGAAATCAAGAGTCATACGCTTCACCTATTGAGTCACCCAGATATCTCCACCATGACTGTTTCAAGTCACATTCCTGAGAGAGGTTAAAACTGTAATTAAGTCTTGGTTTACTGTCATGGGGGGCAAATGGCTCCAAATGTGGGCCTATTGTTTCTTTTCCAAAAATATTAAATCAAATGAGGCCCAAAGCGATCACAAAGCTCAAGATTCCTACTGTCGAAGCATCATTTATAAACTTGGTGGCAGTTAATTACATGAAATAATTTTGGTGAGAAAAAGTACTTTGTAGAATATGATCTCCTTCTTTATAAAATTATTTCTGCTCACCCATTTGACGTTCCATCTTTATATAGTGAGGTTTTAATGACTTTCCACCACTTATTTAATATTAATTGTGAAAAACTTTGTGGGATTTTTGGTGAATTTTGTTTCTTACATTCTTCTCAAATTCTGTATCACAGCCATAATAGGTGGGTTCATGACGGTTCTTAAAACTTCTCATCATGATCCATTAAGGTGATTTTATAATCCACTGGGGCGCCTGGATGGCTTAGTCGGTTAAGCGTCCGACTTTCGCTTAGGTCATGATCTCGTGGTTCGTGGGTTCGAGCCCTGTGTCGGGCTCTGTTGTGCTGACTGCCAGCTCAGAGCCTGGAGCCTGTTTCAGTCTGTGACTCCTTCTCTCTCTGACCCTCCCCTGCTCACGCTGTCTCTCTCTCCCTCCTAGAAAAAATAAATAAATAAATAAAATAACATTAAAAAAAAAACAGCCTTGAGCCTTTTAAAAAAAAAAAGGTGATTTTATAATCCACTAATGGGCCACAACCCACTAATTGAAAAACACTGCCTTAGAGGACCCGAAAAGTTACTTATTTCTTGAAATGGTGAAGTGAATAATCTAATGGGAAAGATAAATATTTAATTTAATATTTAATTTCGGAGGTGCGTTACAAGAGACATGTGATTTAATGTAAATGAATATCGTGGATTAGTGTCACGAGACATCAAAGAAGGGCACAAAATCACTGTGAATGAGCAGTGAGCAATAACTTCATGCTGCAAAAGACTCGAGGAATATGGGTAACATACATGAGCAGAAAGAGAGGGAGAATAGTATTTCTGGTAGGGTTCCAAAGGGCACTGCATGCGCAGCACTGGACAAATGTAAATGATGCGTGTTTGGGAAATGATGTACACCTGTGTCGTCTGGAGTCCCCCAAGAGACCGTGAAGGAATGGTCTTCTACTATCACATAATATTTGGGCATAGGATTCCTAGCTTTGGCAGTCTCCTGCCAGTTTCTGAAATTCTCCAAACCGTTAACAATAATAATGATGCCCTTCTAGTAACTTGGCTGGAATAGATTTGTGACCAAAAGACCGTCTTTACTTATATGAAGAGCCTTGGGACTTTTTTATTATTGACTTCCTGTAAAGTTCAGATACATTGTTCTTTTGCAGCCCCGTACTTTGCTTTAAAGGAGCCTGTACGTGTTACACATACTGCTCATAGACTGACTTGACTCACACTCTACTTTTTAATAACCTTTATCCTAGGAGGATGGCTCTGTGTCCCCAGTGGAAACACCAGAGGCCTCGAGATTTATTTCTAACAATAATGGCATAGCTGGGATTTCTATACTTGAAAATGCATCATGCTCAATAGAAAAATACTCTTTGTCCTTAACACCCTCACCCCCTGAAAGGAGCCCATAGCTCTCTGATAGAAATAAGGTAAGTTTAACCCTTACGTGCTTCCAGTAAATATTAAAAGGGATAACTGCTTTTGAAGGATTTTAATCTCTTCTTTTTTTCCCCCTTCCTTTATCGAATTAAACACTAATCTCCATGCAAATTTTGATCCCAGGAAGAAATTCATGGGGCCTTAGAGTACTTATATATATATATATATATATATATACACACACACATATATCCTTTACACCTAGAGAACCCATCTTCTGCGACATATGGAAATGGTGAAATATTAGAGATGTCAGAGAAGGCAGTTAAAATAATACATGGGCAGGGTGGCCGAAAATATTTTAAAACACTCTCTACATAAAACTGCAAAAGTAAAATTCTTTCCTCACATAGTATTTTTTGAATTAAATGAATATGATAAAGGCACACAAATACTGTAATTTTGGAAAGAAAATAACTAACAAAAACTAACATTCGTAGTTTGGGGATTCAACCAAGAAATAATGGAAAAAATTATCAATAAAAATCCACCAAGAGAAATACAATTTTGATGGAAGTACAAGAAGAAGAAAAAGGGCATTTTTCCTTGCTTGAATAAAAATGTTTTTGCAGGTTATATTCTCCTCCTGATTTTCTCTAGATTGGGAATACGTCACTCACTGTTACAGAGTAGAATGTGCCAAATTTATCTTTACGTTTACAGTGATAAAGATAGGCTCGTTTACTTTATTTCTTATGGACAAGGTTAGAAGAAAACATCAGGACATACAAAATTCATACCCATTTTTTTGGTCAACAATAATGTACTAACCGCTAGCCTTCTAGAAATCTAGAGAAGGAGCCCAAGGGGAACAGACCCATCTAATCCCACATGGTGTAATGCCTATGTGATATAAGGTTTAAATACAGGCTATTCCCTAACATGAGAAAGACATCTATCTAGTATACAAGAAAATATCATGGAGAATTCAAATATTACCTATATCGATTCTTCTAATCCATGAACACAGTATAACTCTCTACTTATTTGTCTTTTTAAAATTTCTTTCAGTAATGTTTTCTAGAGATGATGTAGTATTTGAACATACTTTGTCAAAATTATTCCTAAGTATTTATTTTTATGCTATTATAGATTCATGTTAAAGATTATTTATTTACTTATTTATATATTTGAGAGAGAAAGAGAGAGAGAGGAGAGAGAGAGAGAGAGAGAGAGAGAGAGAATCCGAAGTAGGCTCTGTGCTGTCAGCACAGAACCCCACGTGGGGCTCCATCCCGTGAACCATGAGATCATGACCTGAACTGAAATCAAGAGTTCAACATTTAACTGACTGAGCCACCCAAGCGCCCCTATAGATTCATTTTTCAAATGGCGTTTTATGACCATATTTTCTTAGTATATGGAAATATAATTGATTTTGAACACTGGCCTTATATTCGTTAAACTTCTTCATTAATTCTAGTGCATTTTTTTTTTGGTAGATAATTCGGTATTTTCTTTGTTAGATGGGTCATATAAGAACAAAAAGAATTTTGTTTCTTCCTTTCCACCCTGTGCATATTTCATTTCTTTTTCCTGCCTTATTGTATTAGCTAGACTCTTGCACAATACTGAACAAATGGGAAGGTGCCATAATTGCCTCATTCCTAATCATTGTATGAAACGGTTGAGTCACTCACCATTAACTATCATCTTAGCTGTGTATTAACGATGCTCTTCATCAGGCTTGGGGAATTCCCAGTTTGCTAAGATTTTTTACAATAAAAAAGGATGTTAAATTTTTGCCAAATGATCGTATGCATCTATTAAGACAGACACATGCATTTTTCTTTTTATACTGTTAATATGATGAATTATGTTGATTTTTAATGTTAACAAACCTGTATTGCTAGGGTATGACCCAGTTGGTCATGATTATCTTTATAAAATTTTACTGATTTGCTTTTCTAATGCTTCTGTAAGAAATTTTTCTTCTATATTTATGATGGACATTCACCTATAGTTTGAGCTTCTTGTCATATCTTTGTCGGCATATGGCATCAGAGCAATGCCAAAATTATAAAATAATCTGAGAAATATTTCCTCCACTTCTACTTTCAATACAAGCCTGTATAGAACTGGTACTATTTCATCTTTTTACATTTGACAGAATTCAAAAGTGAGGCCATACAGGGCTGGCTTTAAAAAAAAAAACAAGAAACCCTCTTCCTTCCATTTTGGAGAAGGTATTTCACTACAAATTAAATCTCCTTTATATAGACAGAGTGTATTGGGTTACCTATTTCTTCCTAAATCAGCTTTGATATTATGTGCCTTTCAAGGAATTGCTCATTTCTTCTACATCATCAAATTTATTGGCATAAAGTTACTAACAATATTCCCAGTAAGGGAATATTTATTTAATATCCACATGATCTATAGTGATATCTCTCTTGTTTTCTTGGTTATTAGTAATTTGTGTACTGTTTTTCTTAATAAATCTGTCTAAATATGTATCAATTCTGTTGCCATTTTCAAAGAACAAACTTTTGGTTCTACTGACCTCCGGGGTTTTTTGTTGCCTTTACTTTATTAATGCCTGCTCTTATTATTTCCTTCCTTCTGTTTGTTTTGGGCCTAATGTGTTCTTTCTCTTCTAGTTTCTTAAACTGGAAACAGACATGACTTTAGCTCTGAACCAAAACTTTTTATATGTTATTGCAATTCTTTGAACTAAAGATAGTCACTAAATTTTCTTTGTGATTTCTTCTTTCATGCATGAACTGTTTAATTTCCAAATAGTTTAGGATTTTCCGCACACCTTTCTCTTAGCCTTCTCAATTTTAAGTTTAATTCCAGTGGAAATAAAACTTTTTTTTAATGCTTTAGGCAATTTTAAATTGTGAGATCTATTTTATGGCCCAGAATATGATCGAACTTAGGGAATGTTCCATGTACTCTTGAAAAGAATTTGTATTATGTTGTTGGGTGAAATGATCTAGGACTCTGAGTTAGATCAAGTTGATTTATAGTGCTGTTCCGGTCTTCTGTGCTGTTTTTGCTGATTTTTTTGTCCATTTGTCCTATCAATTAATGAAAGATAAGTGTCGAAAACTGAAACAAAAATTGTACTGTATCTGATTCTTATGTCAGTGGTATTAGTTTTTGCTTTCGATATATCATGTCTTGTAATTTGCTACATACACATTTAGGATTGCCGTGATGTCTTAAATCATCAAACCCCTTATCTTTATATAATAAATCTCTTTCTCACTATTAATATGTTTTATTATGAAACTTACTTTTTGTGATATTATTACAATCAACCCAGTTTTCTTTTCATTACTGTTCTTTTGGCATATGTTTTTCTATTCTATTTTTCGACCTTCCGATGTTTTCATATTTGAGGAAGTATTCTGATGGTTGGCATAGAGTAGGATTGTCATTTTTTAAACCAACCCGAAACCGTCTGTCTTAAGGAGAAGGTATAGGCAGCTTCAATTTTATGTAAGTATTTATATGGCTATAATCTTTTCTTTTTTCTGTTACTTCTTTATTTTTAGTCCTTTTCCCCCTCTTTCTATCCCGACTTTTGCATTAATTGAATGTTTTTGATTTTATTATACCTACATTACTTATCAGTCAAATTTTATTTAGTGGTTGCTTTCGTGTTTACAATACGCACATTGAATTTATCACATTATACCTTAAAATAGTAGTATACACTGTGTACAGTATAAGACCATGTAATAGTACACCTCCACTTTTTATCACATGTCCTTTGTACTGTTGCCATATCTTTATTTCTAAAAGGACTGTCACTTCCACATACCTTAGATACCCCAAGAAAACACTAACATTCCTGACTACTTTAAAAACACTAAAAATATGAAAACAAGGCTTTTACAGTTACCTTCACGTTTAGTATTTCTAGCACTCTCTTTCTTAGAGACAGCCAAACTTCCCTCTGGCATCTAGTACCTGTTCTCCTGCAAAATTTACTCTTTTGTTTATTGCAGACCAAGTCTTGCTGGCATGAGGTTTTCTTTCGTTTTGTCTGAAACGTTTTTCCGCTACCCTCAGGTGTGATGTCCACACTCAGTCAGCCTCAGTCTTGAGCTATAAATACTTGCAAACAGGGCATGAGGAATCCTCAGCACTCCTGCCCTTCCGACTACTATGCCAACCAAACTCTTCCTTCTATCCATAGAGGATCTGGATTGGAGAGGGTTTCCTGCCCCTCTTCGAAAGTGTAGAAGTCTTTAGATTTTATTATTCCCTCAGGAGGAGCATGTATTTTCTTGAGAAGAGTGGGGAGACGGTTTCTAGTACTCTCCACAATTGGTAGATTGCCATTTCTCGATACTCAGTACAAGGCTCATGACGTGGTAGCTGTCCTGTGCATCCCACAACGGCAGTTTACTTTTGCAAGTGACTTGGAGAAGGAGGGCTTTCTACTTCTTTCCTGGAGACAAATGGCTTTTGCAAGTACTCTTACCCGCAAAGCAATGAATCTTTGCCTGGGTCACAGGAGGAGATCTACCATTCCCATGGTGTCAGGAGGTCAGAAGCGATGGAGCTCTACCTAGACCTGAGTAAAAGAGGATTTCTTGGCCCTCCACCAACGGCTTATGGTTTTTGCTTCATGTGGAAAAAAGGTGTAGGAATTGGGTGGTGACTCATGCCTTTGCTCTCAGGTCTCCTGCCTTCCTTCCAATCTTTCTTATGAATACCTGGCAGAGAGCCAAGGAAAAGAGCTCAGAAAGAAATGGGGCTGAGTATATACTGTCACATGATCCCATCCTCAGTCTTTAGAAACCTCTACTATTTTAGCTGTCTTCTCACTTAATTTTATGTAAGATACTTCTTATGCTCTGCCAGGGGGAAATAGGTTGTAGCTCTTTCCTTCCTGGGGGCCTGTGATCCTTTGGAATTCATTTTACATTGTTGCCTGAAGACGGTCATCTGTATCATAAGATCAGGAACAGTTAGGATTCTGTACGTTATCTTGGACTCTCGATTGCAGTGGGAGAGATACTGACTTGGGGCTTTCTAGATCCTTAGCATTGTCATGGGGTCTTTCGAAGAGGATACAAAATGATAAGACAAGGTTGGTACATCATACACAGTATTTGCCCTCAAAGATACCCCTAAAATTTATTTGGATAAGGAGTAATCACTGAAGTTACAACATGGGGCAAAAATATCACTAAAATATTCATATCTTGGGAAAGGAAATACACTTGGGGGCATTAAGTACTTTTTATCATGCAGAAAACAGAACTCTGAACAAACACATCCTTAGGAGTGTTAAAATTGGTATATGGGGGTGGGGAGTTGGAAGAAATCTAGGATACAAGATCAAATGGAAACTCCTCGGGTGGCACTTACACCAGCTATCAAGAACAGAATAGAATGTTCCTCGAGGTAGAGTGATAGACTGTGGCATTTTTCATTCTGCCTCTGCTCCTTATTGTTCCCTAACTTCCATAATTCCTTCAAGCAGAAAAGCAACTTGAATAAAGGCCAAAGCAAAGAATCAACTACACTGATTGAAATCTCGCCCCCTGAACATTCTTACTGCCACAGCAGAGTAAAGCAAACACCAGCTGTAGAATCGATGTTCCCTGTGAACAGAACGTTATGCTCTAAGCCAAGGAAGGTATAGGATGTAGAGATCCTGTTCTATCCTAAGCTGTAGGACATGTATTCTTTTTTGATATCAATTTTCCTTACAGAACAGATGAGTCTTTATATCCGTTAAATGCTGCCTGTGAAAAAGCCCTGTCTTGGCATTTAAGCGATTTGTCTAATGGTGTAACAGGAGAGTCAGCAGCAGCAGGTATAGTAGCAAGGTGTTACTGGCCTATGAGGGAACAGTGAAAGGAAAGCTTCTCATGATAGATGTCTGGATAAATTAGACCAATCCACTTACTAAAAAATACTAGAAACAAAGAAACAAAAAACTAGACAAAATGTAAATACGAGGAGGGCAATATTTGCCACCACAAAATGTATCTTATTTCGGCATGTAAATTGGTATCATTTCTCAGCCATTTGGCTGAGATGAAGTGTGGCATGTAAATTGTTTTCAGCGGATTATTTTTTAAATTTTTTAAAATCTGTATTTACTTTTGAGGAGAAAGAGAGAAACAGAATGCAAGTGGGAAAGGAACAGAGAGAGGAGACACAGAATCCGATGAAGGGTCCAGGCTCCGAGCTGTCAGCACAGAGTCCGATGCAGGGCTTGAACTCATGAACCATGAGATCATGACCTGAGCTGAAGTCAGATGTTTAACCGACTGAGCCACCCAGGGGCCCCTTCAGCTGATTATTTTTAATAAAGAGAAGACTCAAGAAGATTTTCTTTTTACCTCTCCCCTTAATTACCTAAAAGAATCAAATAGAGGGCCTGCTCCAGGAAGGGAGATATCATCATAGATAACTATAGTATACTACGAACTACATACGGTAGACAGGGGAGAACCTAGCAATAGCTAACTGTTTGATTAAACTTCTCTATGTCTCATTGTTTATGGATGACCCAGAAAATACTTGTTTACCAAACATTTACTCTTTCTTTCTTCCTGTGAATTGCCTTCTTTCCCTTTGAAGCCCCCGGACCCTTACTCCATTCTCCTTAGTCCAGGATGACATATATACCTCATTTTGCCTGTTTCTGGAATCTCTCATGTTTATGTGGATTCCCTGAAATGTAAGTAATTACATGTGATTTTGTCCTGTCAGTCTGCCTCGTATCAATTTAATTCTTAGACCAGCCAGAAGAACCTTGAATGATAGAAAAATGTTTCCTCCCCAACAGGTGGCATACTCATCAGGATAAATTTTAACTGGATTAAACACTGCTTGCTCAGGACTTTTGCACTGAGGGAGTATGGCACACCAAGCAAGAAGCAGAGGAAGATAACAATTCCTACCACGTCAGTCTCCCAGATATCTGCCTGCAAGATCTAATGGAAATATAAGTGGTGAAGAGCTCCTTTCTCTCTTTCTAAATTTAGATTAGTAGGAAAGGGGCACATGCACCCCAATGTTTATAGCAGTGCTATAGACAACAACCAAAGTCTGGAAGAGCCCAAATGCCCATAGACTGATGGATGGACAAAGAAGATGTGGTACACGTGTAAAATGGAATATTACTCGGCAATCAAAAAGAATGAAATCTTGCCATTTGCAACAACATGAATGGAACTAGAGTGTGTTATGCTAAGTGAAATAAGCCAGAGAAAGACAAATATCATGAGATTTTGCTCATATGTGGAATCGAAAAAATGAAACTGATGAACATAAGGGAAGGGAAGCAAAAATAATATAAAGACAGAGAGGGAGATAAACCATGAGAGACTCAAATACAGAGAACACACTGAGTGGCTGTTGGGTAGGGGGATGGGCTAAATGGGCGAGGGGCGTAAAGGGGGGTATTTGCTGGGATGAGCACTGGGTGTTACAAATAAGTGATGAATCACAAAATTCTATTCCTGAAATCACTATTACACTACACGTCAACTAACCTGGAATGAATGAATTAATTAATTAAAATTTAAAACATTAAAAATATAAAATTAAAGAAAAAAGAGTCTCTGGCTTGTCAATATTTGTGTCAAGTATCACAGATGAATGGGTCTGTGACTGGAGGTATCTTGCATTTTTGTAGGAGGCCAGATATACCGTTTTCACTGCCAAATCCTTACCATCTGTCCAACAAAGGCTTTTGCTTTCTGAGGCAAGCTTTGAGAGGTGAACTTCTTGGATCTTGTGCGGGCTACAGTTTTGTACTCTCCTTGGGATGCCTCTTAACATCTATGGTTAAGCCATAAAAACGTTATTGGTTTGAGTAGCCATTGAGATTAACAGAGCCCACTCATCGATAGCCAGACAGTGGATCATTTAAACTGGCCACATTTGAAAGAAAAAAGTAAATCATTTTAGAGAGTTCTCAATTGTCTTATTAGTATAACAACTAGCCTCAGAAGCTCCATTAATTAAATGGAAAAAGAGAAATTAGACTTTGAACAAAAATCAAAGTATGTTCAAATTCTTTACTATTTACCTTCAGGTTATTTACAGATACTGTATTTAAAAAAAAAAGAAGAAGAAGAAGAAGAAGAATCAGAACACTGAAAAACAAAATGTTCTGCACTTAAAAAAAGAAAAAAACGGAAGGAACTGTCCTTACCTTACATGTCTTTGAAAAATGAAAAAAAAGAGGCTCTAGAGGCAATCCAAAGTCCATCTTTTCCTTTTTACTAATCCTAAAACCTTCCCTGTTTATCACAAAATGCTAGTAAATTATTGGCTTTTGGAAACCAAAGTCCTTTCTGAAGGAACTTGCATTCTTTCTTTTATACCTTGAAGATATCAATCTTACTATGTCTTTTAGATGTAAATACCCCAGGAGGTTTATAAAATAGTGCCCACACTCATCTAAGACCTATGGAAGGAAAAAGAAGATACCTTAAACAAAATACCAAATGCAAAAAAGGGGTTTCCAGCTTGAACGCTAGACCGTACTTAGCCTCATTGAAATTATTTTCAAGGAGAAATAAAAAGCTTAAAGTGTTCTTTTAAGTGTATAGTAATAGTAAAATAGTACATCGTAATAGCAGAAGACTTTAGCAATCTGAGCAAGTAAAATTAAATTATTCCAACTGTTATTTACAAACATGTAGGATAATTTTTTTTTTTTTTCTAGGAGAGAGAGAGACAGCGTGAGCAGGGGAGGGTCAGAGAGAGGGAGTCACAGAATCTGAAACAGGCTCCAGGCTCCGAGCTGGCAGTCAGCACAGAGCCCGACGCGGGGCTCGAACCCACGAACCGTGAGATCATGATCCAAGCGAAAGTCGGACGCTTAACCGACTAAGCCACCCAGGCGCCCCATAACATGTAGGATAATTTTAAAACAGTAAGCTCTCTATATGTTTATATCTATTATAGAACGTGGCACTTTCTACTCTGGACAGTATTGCCAAAATTAATTGGTAAAGAGCTCTATTTGATTGGATTATAATGAAATGCTTATCAGTTAAGAATTTCTACGTCTGAGAAATATAATAGAAATGGGTCCAAATAAATCATATGATTAAGGATAACTTTTGGTGAATAAAAGCTCGTTTAAGCTTGTTGGTTTAATGAGTACGCACATGTCTTAGACTTATCAACACCGAATTATGACGCAGACACACACTTTCTATTTTACCTGGGTTTTGTAGTCATATATTTCATGTTAAATCTGTTATAGCATTTGTCAGCAAATCAATAACAAAATGATGGCTGCTTTTGTCTAATGTTTCATGAAGTTTTCACGGGTTAATCAAACTATTATTGTTGGGAGCAAATGATTTAGACAGATATAAGTAAGATTAAAGTTTTTAGGTAATCTTTTCAGCAAAAATTACATGCTATGGGATGTATACTTAAAAAAGTAGTTTCCAGGGGAGCCTTGGGTGGTGGCTCAATCGGTTAAGCATCCGGCTTCAGCTCTGGTCATGATCTCACAGTTTGCAAGTTTGAGCCCCGCGTCAAGCTCTGTGTTGACAACTCAAACCTGGAGGCTGCTTTGGATTCTGTGTCTCCCTCTCTCTGCTCCTCCCCCACTTATACTCTGTCTCACTCTTTCTCAAAAATAAATATTTAAAAAACTGTACTATTAAGAAGCACATGTTTCTAGAAATTATTAAATTTATTCATAAATTTGGCAATTTAAAAAATACGGTGTGGGGTGCCTGGGTGGCTCAGTCAGTTAAGCATGCGACTTTGGCTCAGGGCATCATTTCACGGTTTGTGAGTTCGAGCCCCGTGTCAGGCTCTGTGCTGACAGCTCAGAGCCTGGAGCCTGCTTCGGATTCTGTGTCTCTCACTTTCTCTCTGTTCTTCCTCTCCTTGCACTCTGTCTCTCTCTCTCTCTCTCAAAAATAAATGTTAAAAAAAATTGAAAGAATACAGTGTAATGTACATTTCACAATTACTGCTTATTTTCACTAGAAAATAGTTTCTTAAGGTTAAGAATTCTAAACAAACTGAGGACTGATGGGTGTGGGGGGGGGAGAAGGGAGATGTGCATGGAGGAGAGCACTTGTTGGGATGAGCACTGGGTGTTATATGGAAACCAAGTTGACAATAAACTATTTGTAAAATATTTTTTAAAAAATAAAGTAACTGCTGTAAGAGAGAAAAAACAAAAAACAAAAAAAAAAAGGTTAAAAATTCTACTTAATATATGTGGTTAACGCTTCTAGAAATAATAAGGAAAACAACTCCAAATGCAAGAAAAGTAGCATATGTGCTTTAGGTAAAAGAAGGTATGAGGAATGGAAGTGCATTTTTAAGAAATGTTTATTTATTTATCTTGAAAGAAAGAGAGTGACCAGGAAGGAGCAGAGAGAGAGGGAGAAAGAATCCCAGGCAGGGCCCGCACTGTCAGCACAGAGCTTCATAAGGAGCTCTTGATCTCACGAACCATGATATCATGACCTGAGCCAAAAACAAGAGTCAGATGCTTAACCAACTGAGCTGAGCCACCCAGGTGCCCCATAAACGCATTTTTGTTAAAAGTAATGTCTTAAAATAGATGCATAGATCAATGGATCAGAATAATAAAAACCAACCCAGATATAAACCCACGATTATATGGTCAGTTAAACTTGGACAAAGCAGGGAAGAATATGCAATGAAAAAAGACAATCTCTTCAACAAATGGTGTTGGGAAAACTGGACAGCTACATGCAAAGGAATAAAATTGGACCACTTTCTCACACCATACACAAAAACAAACTCAAAGGGCCTGGATTAAGGCCCTAAACGTGAGACTTGAAACCATAAAAACCCTAGAAGAGAGTACAGGCAGTAATCTGTCTGATATTGGCCATAGCAACATCTTTCTAGATACGTCTCCCCAGGCAAGGGAAATAAAAGAAAAAATAAACTATTGGGACTACATCAAAATAAAAAGCTTCTGCACAGTGAAGGAAACAATCAACAAAACTAAAAGGCAACCAAAAAAATGGGAGAATATATTTGCAAATGACATATCTGATAAAGGATTAGTGTCCAAAATATAAAGACCTTATATAACTCAACACCCAAAACACAAAGACAATCCAATTAAGAAATGGACAGAAGACATGAACAGACGTTTCTCCAAAGAAGACATCCAGAGAGCCAAGAGACACATGAAAAGATGCTCAGCATCACGGAGATGCAAATCAAAACCACAATAAGATACCACCTCACAAGTGTCAGAATGGCTAAAATCAAAAACACAGGGGCAGGGGGGATAAAAACTCAAATTAGAAAACACAAGAAGCAAGAAATGTTAAGGAGGATGTGGATAAAAAGGAACCCTCTTACACTGCTGTTGGGAATGCAAACTGGTGTGGCTACCAGGGAAAACACTACAGAGGTTCCTCAAAAAATTAAAAGTAGAACTACCCTAAGACCCAGCAGTTGCACTGGGTTGCTGGGTCTTCACCCAAAGAATACAAAAACACTAATTCAAACAGATACATGCACCCCAGTGTCTAGAGCATTACCTGCAATAGCCAAATTATGGACGTAGCCCATGTGTCTGTCAAGTGATGAAATGATAAAAAAAAAAAAAAAATGTGGGGTGTGTGTGTGTGTAATGCTATTCAGCTATAAAAAGAATGAAATCTTGCCATTTCCAACAACATGGATGGATGTGGAGAATATAATGTTAAGCGAAGTAAGTCAGAGAGAGACAGCTACCATATGCTTTCACTCATGTGTGAGATCTAGGAAACAAAACAAATGAGCAAAGGGAAAAATAAGAGAAGAGGAAATCAAGAAACAGACTCTTGATCAGAGAGAAGAAAACGATGGTTCCGGGGATCAGGGGGCTGGGGATGGGTGACATAGGTGACGGGGATTAAGGATGCACTTGTCCTCAGGAGCACCTGGACATGTATGGAAATGGGAAGTCACTATATTGCACACCTGCATGTTAACTCTATGTAACACTGTATGGTAACTATACTGGAATTAAAATAAGAACTTAATTTTTTTTTAATTATTGAAGACATTTTTATTTAAAAAAAAAAGTAATTTGGGGGGCACCTGGCTGGTTCAGTCAGTAGAACACGCTACCCTTGGTCTTGGGGTCATGAATTCAAGCCCCATATTGGGTGTAGAGCTTACTTTAAAAAAAAAAAAAAAAGATAATTTCCGTTCTAAAGTAAGCCTGTTTATTTAGAGAGAAGAAAGGACAACATCTGAATGTTAAAAAAGAAAGTTGTAGATTTGTGGAAAAGGAATTTTGGAAAACGAATTTTAATGTGTGGTCAAGGTGGCTAAGAATAAATACATTTATTTAAATATGAGGTTTCATATCAGAAATATACTGGTGCAAAATGTTAATTTACTTGTTTCTCTCTGTTAAGAAGACAGAATTTTCTGGGGCGCCTGGGTGGCTCTGTCGGTTAAGCATCTGACTTCGGCTCAGGTCATGATCTCACGGCTTATGAGTTCAAGCCCCACATCGGACTCTGTGTTGACAGCTCAGAGACTGGAGCCTGCTTCGGATTCCGTGTCTCATTCTCTCTCTGTCCTTCCCTGACTTATAAATTTTCTCTCTAAGTCTCTCAAAAATAAATAAATATAAAAAAATTAAAAAGACAAACTTTTCTTACATTACTGGTTGAAAGGCTCTTCATAATAAATTGTAAAAAAGGTTCTTCTCTACCTTTAATGCAATCTGCCTTAAAAAACAAACATTTTATGTTTCTCGTTGTCAAGTCTTTGATTTCTTTGATTACTTAGAAGAAAAAAAAATCTACTCTTTTCAGTATTAAAATATAAGGCTTTTTACAACTATTTAACTTTCTATATTTGCCTGCAAAGTCTTTGTCATCTTGCTTAAATGGATAACTAAAAGCACTATTTCGGTGACCTACAATCTTGTTTGACCAAATGTTTTCAACATTTTTGATACTTTTTAAAAACTTCTCCCAAATCAAATCCTAAACGAAGTCTTTTTAATGTGAAAATAACTGGAATTTTTCACAAGGTCCCTGAAAAACTGCAAAAGATTTGTTCTCTCTCCTTGTAAACGATAGATATTAAACTAATTGGGCTTATTTGATATGTTAAATTACATGGGAAGCATTGTCAAATAAGTGACAGTAAACCTTCTTACATTAGATTGCATGGGTAAATACTATTAATATAAATGTTCTAGAAATTGCATAAAATTCCTAAAATTCTGATTGCATCTGGGTATAATGTAATCAGTCGTGATTTTAGTTATTATCTTAAAATGCTGTTTGTTACACAAATACCAAATCCCTTGCTTAATTGCATTGTAATGAACTCAATCAGATCTTTAACCATGGCCATTTTAAAGTTTCCTATAATTTACAGCTATTCTTTTTCTCAGTCTGCTTCTACAAAAATGCTTCATCTTCAAGGACAGAGAAAAGACTCTGGAATACAGGTTTTTCATAACTTTAAGACAGTAAAACTGAACTAGGTAAAAAGTTCCAGAACTAGTGGAAAAACTGGATTCAAGCAGAGCAAGAAATTAATTACATCGGACTAAGAGAACTGATAAATATGTTTATAATTTTGAGAACATTTTCTTTGAAATATTGCGGGTTCTTTCATCTTTTGTGTTCCAGATATAAGGAAACCTTTCTCTTTTTTTTAATGCTTATTTATTTTTGAGAGAGAGAGAGAGAGAGAGAGAGCATGACCAGTGGAGGGGCAGAGAAAGGGAGACAGAGGATCCCCAGGAGGCTCTGTGCTAGCGGCAAAGATCCCGATGTAGGACTTGAACTCACGAACCATGAGATCATGACCAGAGCCAAAGTCAGACTAAGCCATGTAGGTGCCCCTGGAAACCTTAAGAATAAGCTAACTCATTTGAGAGAGACATACACAGACTCACATGTGACCAGACAACTTTAAGGACCTAAGGTTGACCCAATGGAGCCGATAAAACCCCTTGGAAATGTAAGCCTAGTACCTGCCTACAGAGTCCTCAGCAGTATTGCCAGGTGAGTATGGAAGCTTCCAACTATCCTGACAGGCGCAGGAACCTTAGGATATTTGAGGTACCTCGAGAAGAGAGGAATTAACCCAAATCTATAGGCAGTGCAGGCCAAGCCTGATGCTGAGTATTTGGCTTGGCTTTTTGCCTCAAGAGGCGTTTAAAAGTTCGGATTCTTCACGGAAAGTTCCAGCAAAGATTTAGATGAGTCTGTGTGACCAATCGCTATTCTTGCGGCACTTAAGGAAATAATCACGTCAGGCTTATTGAAAGTAAACTATCTTTGCAGTCAAATTAGCCTTAATTTGTCTCTCATTGGTAGAAAAGCGGGTGATCGGAGAGGGAAAAATGATGTTTGAAGAGCACACCTCGTTGAATATGAGATTCTAATACTATTTACTGTACACTCGACTGGATCCTGAATTCTTCTGTTTCCTCCGATGCCTGGCTACAACTCTACAAATGAACATTTTCAGTTTTTCTCCCACCTTCCAATTTAGACTCATCAAGAGCTAAAACCGACCTCTTCCCTGAAGCTCTGCAAACTGAATACGAATGATTTGATTTCAACTTCAGAGAAATTGCAATAGTAAGTAGAGGTAACCTTTGTGCCTGTTGCTATATGGGCCGTGCGGACCACCTCACGACGTCACGAGAAGCATTCAAACTACAAAAGATGCATTTAGGCATTTTCTCTTCTCTCGACTGGCTGCTCCCTAGACTTAGAAAATGCTTTATAATTTGCTCCAATCATTAACCATTGTTTTTCTTTTGTGCCATAAGAATGTCTTATTAAAAACTGGACTGCTTGCATAATATAGGCCTAAGGTTGTGAGCATAAATGCATCAGGGTCTCCTGAGAGGAGTTTCCAGAAACTGACCTATTGTCAGGACTCAAGACATCGATTCAATGATAGGAAGCAATCTACCAATTCAACTTCTGGACGGTGGAACATCTTAGAATAATGTCAAAGGTGGGACTGCAGGGGAGCAAAATTTGACACCCCAAAATGTGTCTCCAGCATTTGGATTACATTAGGCTGATTATATTAAGAAACAGAAGAAGACTCGGGGCGCCTGGGTGGCTTAGTCAGTTGAGCGTCCGACTTTCGCTTAGGTCATGATCTCGTGGTTCGTGGGTTCGAGCCCCGCTTCAGGCTCCGTGCTGACTGCCAGCTCTGAGCCTGGAGCCTGTTTCAGTCTGTGACTCCCTCTGTCTCTGACCCTTCCCTGCTCATGCTGTCTCTCTCTTCTAGAAAAAAAAAAAAAAAAAAAAAAAAAAAAAAAAAAAAAAAAAAAAAAAAAAAAAAAAAAAAAAAAAAAAAAAAAAAAAAAAACAGAAGACTCAAAAATCTTTTCTTTTTGCCTTCTGTGTAACCACCTAGGAGAATTTAGGGGCATCCAGGTGGCTGACTTGGTTAGGTGTCCAAGTCTTGGTTTCGGCTCAGGTCATGATCTCACGGTTGTGGGATGGAGCCCAACATCGGGCTCTGCGCTCTCAGTGCAAAGCCTGCTTGGGATTCTCTCTCTCCCTCTCTCTCTCTGCCCCTTTCCCACTTGTGCTCGTTTTCTCTCTGTCTCTCTCAAAATAAATAAATAAGCATTAAAAAATATAATTTAGATGGAAGACCTGCTCTGGGCAAGATGGTATCACAACAGATAACTATAGCATATGTCAATTCCCTGTACTTTTGTAACCACATTTGATTTCTCTTGTTAATCTGTCTCCAGTCAATTTAATTCTTAGACCAGCCAGAAGAAACTTGAAAGAAAGATGGCAACTTTTTGTCCCCCATATGAACAGACAACAAATATCACTGGGGAAGCATAAAAGGACTAGCAAGAAAATAAGGAGTTACTAAGTCAAGAACTAGGACAAGACCAAAAATCAGAGGTGAACTTGAACTGTACCCCCAACAATTTTGCTATTAGGTGCATATCAACATAGTTGGGTTCTTACGTGCATGAGAACTCATGTACAAGCAAGTTAGGAACTGACCGGTTTGTAACGGCTGAACACCGGAAACTACTTTCCGTTGACAGAAGAACACATAAATGCACTGTGGTAGATTTCTCTAATTAACAAATGTACAGCAATTAAAATGATTTAATTATGGCTAAATATACTGGTGTGTTAGCTCATGTTTCACAACTGGCCGTCTCAAAGAGAGAGCTCTGATTTGGTGCATTTATTTGCTAATTTTCATGGTGTAAATGCTCTTACCTCAGCCAAAGTCAAGTTTGCCACTGTATGTCATTGAGCCCAGGGCTGAGAAGAGCTATGTACAGTTAGCAGTCATGAGCAGGTACGCACCGGCTCCAGCACATGACTGGCTGTGACTGCAATAATATGGAAGACTTTGACATTTTCATGTTGAACATAAAACTCAAGAAAGAACAAAATACATGGAATGCTACTAACAGAAAATTCAAAACATAGGCAAAACTAAAAGATAAATCTACTTAAAAAAAAAAAAAAGGAAAACGATATATAGTTGATAAAACTATGAAGGAACCAGGAGCCTGGGTGGCTACGTCGGTTAAGCTTCCAACTTCAGCTCAGGTCGTGATCTCATGGTTCATGGGTTCGAGCCCCACATCAGGCTCTGTGCTGACGGCTCAGAGCCTGGAGCCTGCTTCAGATTCTGTGTCTCCCTCTCTCTGCCCCCTCCCCAACTTTCTCTCTCTCTCTCAAAAATAAACAAACATTTAAAAAAAAAATATGAGGGAAGGGACTAAGAAAACACTAACAAGGACAAGATATCGGTCTACCTGTGTGTAGGGGTGGGATGTGAGAATGGACAATGGGATTAGGCTCGAGAAACAGCACACAGGAAGATTCTGGCAAGTTTCTACTTTTTGATGTGTGGAGTGTTACACAATGTTTGTTTTACAGCTCGTTGTTAAACCATATATTTAGGTTTTATGCAATTTTCTCCCTGTTATATTGTACAATATTTTTAAATGATGAAAGGGATTCTTCTGTCACACGGGTCCTATAAAGGTTCAAGGAGCTTTTCTAAACACTACCAGGAGAGCCGGAAACTGACTCTCATAATTTAAGTTACTTAAGGGATCCTCTCAACTACATTTCCCCGGATTCCCACAAGGTACATGAAAGCTGCCAGCATTAATGGTAAATTTCTTATAAAACAAAAAGAAACAGAAAACAAAAGTAAAAACACCGTATTTATTTCCAGAGGTAGACATTTTCACCTAGATATGTTTTTGCTCCCTATGTTTGTCTCAGCTACAGGGGAGAAGAATTTCCCCTTCTATCATCATTCAAAGCAGATTTTTATTCTTTTTTATTTTTCATCATTAAAAGGAAAATTTGACAGTTAGCAACAGCAACTCAAATAATACAAAGTGTTCTAAAAGTCAAAACTGAAATTTATATTCCCTCAAGCCTTAGCCCATCACTGTCTATCCTATTACTTTGTTTTAAGCTTGTTAAGGAACTTAATACTATCCCGAATGATCTTAATTGGGGTCTTATTTTTTTTTAATGTTTTATTTATTTCTAGGAGAGAGAGAGAGAGAGAGAGAGAGCGTGAGCAGGGAAGGGTCAGAGAGAGAGGGAGTCACAGACTGAAACAGGCTCCAGGCTCTGAGCTGGCAGTCAGCACAGAGCCCGACGCGGGGCTCGAACCCACGAACCGCGAGATCATGACCTAAGCGAAAGTCGGACGCTCAACCGACTAAGCCACCCAGGCGCCAATTGGGGTCCTATTTAGTGTTTCTCTTGCTCAGGTCTTGGAGGCTGGGGACTGGCCAGCTCCTTCACCACTCTATCTTTTAGCGTTTAGCATAGAATACTTGTAGCTCACACTGGGTCTTCAATAAAGTCTTCTACAAAGAAAACAGGGGCGCCTGGGTGGCTCAGTCAGTTAAGTGTCTGACTTCAGGTCAGGTCATGATCTCGCGGTTCATGAGTTCAAGCCCTGTGTCGGGCTCTGTGCTGACAGCTCAGAGCCTGGAGCCTGCTTCAGATTCTGTGTCTTCCTCTCCCTCGGTCCTAGGTGAAAATGTCTAACTCTAATTTCTTCTAGTACTTTAATTTAAAAAATTGTATACACATAATGGAGCCTGGGTGGCTCAGTCCGGTAAGCATCCAACTCTTGACTTAAGCTCAGCTCATGATCTCAGAGGTCGTGGGATCAAGCCCCACATTGGGCTACATGCTGACCCTGGATCCTGCTTAAGATTCTCTCTCCCTCTAGCTTTCTCCCCTGCTAGCACTCTCTCTCTCTCTCTAAAATAAAAAGCACATAAGTAAATAAATAATACAATAAAATAATTATAAAGATTTTATTTTTAAGTAATCACTATACCTAACATGGGGCTCAAACTCACAACAACCCTGAGATCAAGAGTCATATGCTCCACCGACTGAGCCTGCCAGGCGCCCCTGCAAATTTTCTTTATACAAGTCTTATACATTTGTTTTTCTTGGTTTGGCTTATTCTTAATTAATACAACTGTTTTGTTGTCGTATATGGAATCTTCCCTTATATATTCTGTTTTAGGTAAGAATATTGTTTTTTGTAATTAATTTTGTAACCATCTTTTATTAAACAGAAGTCTGACCTGCAAGAAGCTAATAACTTAGTGTATTAAAACGATCTATAGAAATTGGATCCTAAAGGTAATTACCAGCTATTAACAAGCCACTCTGGTTACAACAGGGAAGGAGCGTGACCACATCGGATCACAATTTCAGTTACCATTTCTGGCCCCGCTGTGGGGATGGTTATGATGTTAGAACTAAACCACAAGATGAAATCAATAAATGAGCCAAGAGACAAAGCGGGAAAGAGATTATAGGTGACCCAACCGTACCCCCCAACTGTTCAAGGGGTTCTGTCAATTTCATCCGTTAAATAAATGGCCATTCCATTTCTACCTGACCACGTCTTGACATGGAGAACACGGAGAACCTTCCAAAGGGCTCCTTAGTAGGCAGTCCTGGTTTAATAAACTTAGAGCTGAAACTTGGTATCTACCCTCTGGTCCTGGTTCTGTGTTCTGAACACACGCAGAGAAAGCACACTCCCTCTTCAACACGAGTCCTTGCCACATTTGAACATTATCATCCTTGACCTCAGACCTTACAGGGAAATCTGCCCAGTGTCCTCACCCCAGCCCCATAGCATTTTCAGACCTTTTTTTTTTTTTTTTTTTTTTTTTGCCACTTCCACAGAAACGTAAATTTATACCCCCTTGCGGAGAAATTGTCCTGACATTATCTCAGCAGACACCAAAAGAGTAGCTTTTTTAGTACCCAGGGACTACAAAAAGCTCCATTTCCATGCTAATTCAAATCTTAAGGCTCCAATAACCTCTAATTTTGTAGTGAATATTCATAAACATTTGCACTGTGCTCAGTAGAATGCAATGAGATTTTAAAATTCATTTGTATTCTCCAGCGGGAAGCAGCATCACAAATTTCAGAACTAGTCCACCAGAGTGGACACGATTCATGAGAACAGTCCTAAATTGCTTCGATGTTTGTCATGTCTGAGTTGAAAAACGCATATGAATGTGTTGCTAGTTCCAGAAACCTGGTGGAGAAATATTTTTATATTTGCATCGAGAAAAGCATCGTTTACTTTTTTTTTTTTTTTTTAAGTAAGTCAGCACAGAGTCAGACCAGCTATCTGCTCCAGGAGAAAACAAACAAAAACACGCCTCAGTTTACTACTTTTCTTATATTCTTATGGGTAATTAGATATTGAAAGTAAATAGGGGCGCCTGGGTGGCTCAGTAGGCTAAGCGTCTGACTTCGGCTCAGGTCATGATCTTATGGTTTGTGGATTCGAGCCCCGCGACGGGCTCTGCATTGACAGTACAGAGCCTGCTTGGAATTTTCTCTCTGTCCCTCTCTCTCTGCCCCTCCCCTCCCCACTCTCTATCTCTCTCTCTCAAAATAAATAAACTTGAAGGAAGGAAGGAAGGAAGGAAGGAAGGAAGGAAGGAAGGGAGGGAGGGAGGGAGGGAGGGAGGGAGGGAGGGAAGGAGGAAAGAAAGGAAGGGAAGAGAGAGGACTGTGCATTTTCAGAAAGACCAAAGAAATAAGCATTCTTTCTGTGTAAATATGCACCTTTAGGTGAAGTCATTCACATATCGTTACCAGTCCTTCGGTATTTACGGTCCCGTTACTATTCCACAAACATGAGGGCAGGGCAAATCTTCCGCATATGGCAGAGGAAGCAGGAAGTGATATTTTTCAATCGTTACTTCCAGGGATGGGTTAGTCAAATATACAAAAATCAACGTGCTATCTCCTATACCAGGAGGAAAAACAAAATCTAAATTCAATACTGGTTAAGGAATGATGTTCACCTGGTTTGGGGGTAATGAATACACAACAAATCATTTGCATCGGCACTACAGCATACACTGATGCAACTCTAACGACTCATTCCTTCTCGAAAGGCAAAGGTGGGTCGAACCTCTTCCCTGTCATTAAGTTCATCTGCATACCCACCTGGCTTCAGGACGCTTCTGTGTGTAACTACCAAATGGACTGGATCACTGCTTACAGACTCCGTGAACATTCTTGCTGATATGTTTGCCATTTTCTCCTAAAACAGGATGTCAGAGCAATGTATTTTAACTGTGCCGTTATGTCTGTTAAGAAAAGATAATGACGTTTTGTTTTTTCATAGTTCTTTAGTTTCCCAAGCATTTTCCCTTGTATTCAGAAGGAAGCGTGGCAAGTAGGGTCTCCTATAAAGGATGAACATCAAGGGCATCAGTCCTGGGAGGAAGGGGCTGGCTTGGGGGGGGCGGGGGGCTTGAGAAAGAGAGAAGTGCCTCCTGATGGGCACTTTATTCAGACTCTTTTGGGCCTTAGAAGACATTGCAAAGCAGAAGGAGAAAGATGGCACAGGAGGTAACTTGCCCGAGTAAGGGGGGGGAAAGGATTATACTTGTCCATTGTATACTTCTCTGAGAACTGGCTTCCCCTTGCTCCCTATGGATCTGAAGAAAGTCTCAGGGAGTACAGAGCACTACTTACAAAGACAGACTGGGGTGCCTCGGTGGCTCACTTCGTTAAGCGGCTGACCCTCGATCTCCGCTCAGGTCATGATGTTATGGTTGTGGGTTCGAGCCCTGCAATCGGGCTCTGGGGGGACTTTGAGGAGCATGCTTGGGATGCTCTCTCTCCACTCTCTGCCCCTCCCCTGCTCGCTCCTGTGTGCGCTCTTTCTCTCAAAACAAATAAACCCTAATACTTAAAAAAGAAAACAAAACAACAACAACAGCAGCAAGATAGACCCCGGAGTCACACTGCCTGGGCTGGAATCCTGGCGTGGCACGTCCCAGCTGGCTAAGCTGATGCAAGTCACTTTGCCATTCCGTGCCTCAGTTTCTTGATAGTGAAAGTACCGACACCAAGGGTTGATGTGAGGGTTCTGTGAGTTAATATGCATGACGTGTTTACCTAAAGCTTACCATGTGCCAGGCATTATTCTAAGTGCTAGCTATTAAATATTTCATCTTCACCTCGAGCGTCACTTGCAGCATTTGGGGAACAGCCATGAGTTCATTTTTGCCGTGAGCTCACTTTTGGGAGAGCAACAGCTCCGAATGTCAGCACCGTGGCACAAAGCATTAGTGGAACCCCAATGGGAAGGTGAATAGTATTGGTAAATGTGGACGCTGCAAACACAACTATCTTTCCCTTTTCGGAATAGCTTGCAAGCTTCGGCCAAGGCAGGAGCTATATCTTATTCACTGTTGGATTTTGCACAGTCCTTTCCTCATAAAAGGAGATGAATTAATATTTTGAAGGTTTAACACATCAGGTAGGTAGCAATGGACAAATGTAAGACTATCGTGTGTGGGCATCCATTATTTATACTGACATTCTAGAAATACATGTGCCTAGGACTCAATTGGAGAAATACGATGACTGAAAAAATTCAGTCCTTCAAAGATGTCAAGAATCTGCTTGGCTCACAAATATGAAGCTCTGCTCGACCTCGGTGTTTGGCAGCCCCCCACCCCTACCCTGCACATACTACCAAGTGACGCCCACCTGCAGGCTTAGGTCAGTACCAACATGGGTTCAGAACTGATGGGGTTGTTCTAGCCCTACAGCAAATGGAGTGCGCCATGAGGCAAAACTCAATAATCACAGTGTCCTACGGTGTTCCCTTGGTTCGTGAACTCCAACTGAGAATAGGGATTCTTGGGGCGCCTGGGTGGCTCAGTCGGTTGAGCGTCCGACTTCGGCTCAGGTCATGATCTCACGGTTCACGGGTTCGGGCCCTGCCTCGGGCTCTGTGCTGACAGCTCAGAGCCTGGAGCCTGTCTTCGGATTCTGTGTCTCCCTCTGTCTCTGACCTTCCCCTGCTCATGCTGTCTCTCTCTCTCTCTCTTTCCCTCTCTCTCAGAAATGAATAAAACATTAAAAAGAGAGAGAGGGAGAGAGAGAGAATAGGATTCTTCACTGATTTTGTTCCAACAGTCTCGTCAGAATTCGAGTTTTCTCTTAAGTTCGAGACCCTGTTTTAGACTCACAATTCCCCCTTTCGAGGCAGGGCAATCTCAAACCTTAACACAGAAATTTTTGGCCCCCAATGTCTTTCTTCTGTTTTCCCCAAAGCTTATTTATTTTGAGAAACAGAGCATGTGAGCGAGGGAGGGGCAGAGAGAGAGAATCCCAAGCAGACTCCATGCCTAGCATGAAGCCTGACGTGGGGGGGCTTGATCCCATGACCGTGAGATCATGACCTGAGCCGACAGGAAGAGTCAGACATCCAACCGACTGAGCCACCCAGGCTCCCGTGGCTCCCAATGTTTAATGGTCAACTTGCCTCTCTCTGCCTGACCTCACAGCCCCCACCACGATTCCCTGCCAGGCTGTTCTCCTTGCTTATTGAACCGCTCATTCTCACCAGAGTCTTTCACTCAGGCTCTAAGAGCTTATGCCCATCGTGACCAACATTGCCATGGCCGTTGAACACCCTATTTGCCACCAGATGTGAGACTGAGCTGTCGATTCCAGCCCCTTCCCAGAGCACCTATTTTGATGGGCAAGCCACAGTGCCTTCAGCAAATACCAACACACAACATACAGGGGTTTTCCTTTGTAAATGGAAATACTTGCCTTGCCAGAATTCTTCTTTCCTTAGGCAAAACCAAAACAGAACATTGACCAGTGAAGGATGGAAAATGGTGTACCCACACATTAGCTTGCCCATGCCGTGGGAGATCACGTCTGAAGCGTGTTTCACAGTGTCTTAGCACCTTGATGAGATTAAAGCTCTAGGTGCTCACAAATGTGATTCCCTCAATAATGCACTCTTATTCTGTCCATCCAGAGATCAGCTCCCAAATAAACTGCCTACACCCATGTCCTTGTCTCAGGGTCTCTTTATTTTTTTATTTTTAAAATTTTTAAAATGTTTTTTATTTATTTCTGAGAGAGAGACAGCATGAACAGGGGAGGGTCAGAGAGAGAGGGAGACACAGAATCGGAAGCTAGCCGATGCGGGGCTCGAACTCATAAACCGCGAGATCATGACCTAAGCTGAAGTCGGACACTCAACCAACTGAGCCACCCAGGCGCCTCGGGGTCTCTTTATTTAAAAAAAAAAATTTTTTTTAATCTCTATTTACTTTTGAAAGAGAGAATGGGAGTGGGGGAGGGTCAGAGAGAGAGGGTGACACAGAATTCGAAGCAGGCTCCAGGCTGTGAGCTGTCAGCACAGAGCCCGATGCGAGGCTCGAACTCACAAACCGAGATCATGACCTGAGCCAAAGTCAGACACTTAACCAATGGAGCCACCCAGATGCCCCTCAGGGTCTCTTTAAAGGAGCCCAAACTAAGACACCGCTCGAACTGTGTCTAACTCAAATCACCTTATTTCCTTTCTTAAGATAATGTATCTGAAGAGATCTTTGTGAGGACAAAATTTTCTGGCATAGCACAAACAAATCCTTGTTCAGGATGAAAGAAAAGATTCAGATTTCAATACGCACCGCACCAGCCAGGTTCTTCACTGTGATAAAAATAGACTCTTTTTTTTATTCATCATTAGCCACCACATAAATTTACTAAAAGAGTACCAAGAAACTATACACAATTGATAAGTATGTTGAAGAGCTGGGCGGAGCCAATAGACAGGAAATCAAGACCCTGTCACAGGAATGTTCTACTTAGATATTCAGCACTGATGCCAGCGGAACTAGACACACATCACCATACGTCACCAATCCGGTTCACCAGAGGCATTCATTCACGGAGATCGGGTTTGGTGTTAAAGATGCTTATGAGAAATTGGAAACCGTGAAGAGAAAGAGCAGAATGGGGCAGAGTAAGCCCTGTGATACAGAGCCGGCAAAGCTTCTGCTCATCTGGATGGAGCTCAGGAGCAAATAATGCCCAGAAGATGGTCCCGCATGGGGCCAAAATGGCATCTTTATACAGTCACTCTGCTTCATCACCAGACGCTGAGTGCCCAGGAAAGAATGCGACCTTCACTGAGGTGGTCTCTGCAGCTGTGACAGACCCCAGCATTGCTGACAGCTGGGGGTTGGCTGCTGACCACGCTCCCTACAGCTGGGTGGCAAATCTTTCCTTCTGCCACACCCTCCAATATAATTGATAAACGACTCACACCAGTGCATCACCCTGCAAGAATCAAGGTCTTAGGAGGGAATGGTGGACGGGTTGCTTCTCTAATGGACCCAGAGTATATCTTTCAAGAGAGAGGGAAGGAACTCCTTTTCCTTTCTAGGTTTTTGATAGCAGGAGCTGGGGTCCTATCCCCAATCGCTTCTGGATTCATCCTAAACAGGAAGGGAGTGCAGAATCCAAGCCATCAAAATGACAATGGCCCGCTAGTCCCCACTTGTGGCCATCCATCTACTAGCTCCATCCCGGACACCCTTTCCTTCCTTGCTGCCATTCTTCTCCACATTTTTACCACCAAGGAGGAGTGGGGGGGAGTCTTCACCTAACCACAGTACATACTACGGGGCACCCAGCTGGCTCAGTCAGTAGAGCATACAACTCTTGATCTCGGTGTCTTGAGTTCGGGCCCCACGCTGGGCGTAGAGTATACTTTTAAAAAAGAAAAAAAACACACACACACACACAGTACGTGCTTCTCGTCCATCTAAAATTGTATTCACTCCAGTTTGTGCTACCAAGTTCTCATCCAGATCTCTAGTGAGATGCAGGTTTGGGTAATCTTCACCCATAAACTAAATTCCAAAATGAACCAACAATGAACACTCCAGAACAGAGAAGGTAAGTAAATAAAAGGGAATTGAGTTACAGCATTTAAATTTATACAAGAAAAGAAAGACGAGTAGATGCTATAATCCTTCCTTCTGCAACTTGTCACGAGGTCATGAATGATATTGGTGACTTTCCCTATCAACCACTTCATGTTTCCTTATCTTCAGATGCTCTAGCTATGCTTTTCCAGTGGGAGACCTTATTCAAGCCCACGATGTCAACTAGCACTAAGTTTCAGTACTCCTAAAGCTCAATCTCCAGCCCGAGCCTTTCTCTTTTTCCATCGGCCCGCATTTCTATTTTCCCACCAGAGAATTCACCAGAAGGTTCAACATTCACCAGACACCTAAAAATGCAGCTTGTCCCCATTAATAAAAAGCAGCTTAGACAGCTATTCCTTTATCTAAGCCACAACCCCTAAAGCGTTCTTCTGTATTCCTTGACCAAGCCATTTAACTTAGAAATTTCTGGCATTCCCTATCTATCAATTCTGCACGTCAATACCTTCTGTGACCGATGTGTAAATTCTACTTCTTAGATACTTCTCCATCATCCCTCTTTTACCTTCCCAGCCACCCCCCCCCCGCCACCACTCTCTTAAATCAGCTCTCTCTCTGCCTTTCACAGTATACAGCAGTGATGTTAACTTTGAAAGGGATTATACTGCCCAAGGGGCACTCTCTGTCACATAACTTGGCAAAATGGAAAATATCAGGCTCTAGTGGTCCCTCATTGGCCTCAGGATTAGATCCAAGCTCTCTTTCTCTTCTGATTCTTAGGACATGCTTAGGAGTCCTAAGCCAGAATTGGAAATCCTTATTTTCCACTCCTGAAGGCCTTGGGCACTTCTCCGTGTCAGAGACCATAATGTGAATGGCGCCCCCTGGAGTACAGCATTGTGCTCTGTGGGAATGGTGCCCTTTGAGCTCAAATGAAAGCCACAGAATGGGTTTTACCTTCCTGATTCCCATTGCCCCTAAGCCCTTAAATCACCTTCATTGTATATTCCCATTTTAGGTCAAGTGCCTTCTCTTGAGGCCTGTATTTTCTTTTCTTGTTTTCTTTTTTTAATAGTTTATTGTCAAGTTGGTTTCCATATAACACCCAGTGCTCATCCCCAAGAGCGCCCCCCTCCATGCCCATCACCCCTCTTCCCCTCCCCCCCACCCCCATCTTTTCTCTGCTTCCCCTAGTCTAATGAGACTGGCTCAAGACATTTTTCTACTTCCAAAATACTCACCTCTTCATTTCTCATGATTTGTAACACCGTCTCACAAATATCTTCAAACTTTTAAAATCACCACCTCTCTAGTAACTTTTCAATTTGTTGGAATCCTAGCAATTTTGGGTGGCTTGCTCTAAAATTTGCATGCCTTTCTTTTATTGACATCCTGCTAGTGCTGGAATTTCCATCAGCAAATGATATGTTTTTAACACAAAATAGAGCATGTAATGTAGCCGATGAATTATTTATAGAATATGCAAGACGCATTCAGGAATAGCTTAGATTATCCACAGTTTCAGTAAATACAGTAACCAAAAGACAAAGTGTAAAAAGGAGGGTAAAATCCAGACTATCAGAGATGGGCTTTTATATGCGATGAAGCTAGAGGTCAAGGTGGAATAGGACGAAACCACAGTTCTGGACTCCTCGGTCACCTTAGAAGTGCAGTCATCAGTTCTGCTCTAAGCATAACCGTACATCAGGAGACTCAAGGAATGCACACAAATACACACACACGTGCACTACGAGTGTGCACGTGTGCATGTAACTTTTCTAAAGGAGGGCTTCAGTCTTCTTCTTAGGTAACTGGGCAAGGATCAAAGCTACAACTGCCTCTCGCATACACGACTCTGTTCTCATGTGATTTCACCACGACGTTTCCTAGTTTTAAGGGGTGGTTCTGTTTTGCTTTGTTTTTGTCTTTACAAAACTACCATGGATCTTGAAGGAGGCTCCGGTTCAGAGGAAAATGAGACCTGAGAACCATCCCTGGTGTTCTCTGCAGTCCTATTAGGTACTGGGAGCTAATTCTTTATGCTTTTGCTCTCCTCTGCCTCTCTCCGAATCCTGGCCTTTCGGGCTTCTCTTACTCACAGAATATTTGTGTTTCAGATTACTTTTCGTGGGCATGGCAGCTTCTATTTTCCCCCAGTTGAATTTAATTTTATTTCCTGCCCTGCCTTTAACCTTCGCAAGTCCAACAGAATGATTTCTCAGTCCTTGCTGGTCAAGGCAACACCTCCCAATTTAGTATCTTCTGTGCATTTAATTATCTCTCTGTTTACACGGCAAGGTATCTCTTCAATTCAATAAGCTGCTATTTGTCATTCCTTTTTTGTTCGCTTTTCCTCCCTGCCCTTTACATTCATTTTAGGCTCTCTAACAGGATTTAATTAATTTTCAAGGACTATTTCTCGATGCAGTATCCATAACTGTGATTAGCAGGGAGCTAGACTGCGATGGCATTTGTCAAAGTTACAGACTCACAGCTAATTCTGCTTCCCTTTGACACTTTTGCACATCACTGATTGATACTAAGAGGGCTTATGAAAAACCTTGGCATTCTAGAACAATAAATGGAAAAATCTGATGAAAGAAAAGTAAGACCACATGGTGTAAATTAAAGTACAATGTCCAATTGGCCTCATAACCTCAAAATGAATGCGGTGCAAAATACCAGTCCCACCTTCTCCTGGAAGGAAACTAAACAGGAAATGGAAAGAAAAATAATAGTAATAAGAATTGAAGGGAAGGCAAATTAAGTGAACATGTAAATTTTGGTATGGCCTACTGGATTGCAAGATTATTTTAGTGCCTTCTTTTAAACTTTTTATTGAAGTACAATTTGCATACAGAAAAGCAGGCTGGCTCAATGAATTTCCCTTACTTAACTGGCCCATGTTATCCAACACCCAAGTCAAGAAACAGAACTTACGAGAACCCCAGAAGCTCCCTGTCTCGTGATCTCTTTCAGTCACCCCACCACCTGAGGGAAACTATGTTGACTTCTAATAAGATGAGTTGTGTCTGCCTAAGGATTTTATATAAATGCAATCATATGGTTATATATTTTGCATCTGGTTTCACTCATATAACATTTTGTTTGTAAAATTCATGCATGCTGATGCATCAGGCTGGAAATTTTTTATTCTTATTACTGTGTGGATTCAATTCACTCGTGTGAAGATACTATAATTTATTTTTTCATTTCACTGGTGATGGACATTTGAGTAGTTTCCATTGTTTGACTATTCTCAATAGCAGTGCTACTGAGAATCCTAAAGCAGGTCTTTGGTAAATATACGTGTGCTTTTCTGTTAGATATAGAAATAAGAGAATCGCTGGTTTATAGGGTATATGTATGTTGAGATTTCTTAAAAAAAGCAAAATAATTTCCAACACAGTTGCACCAATGTACTCCCATCACCAATATAGGGGCTGACTTACATATCTTTTTTTAAAAAAATTTTTTAATGTTTTTATTTATTTCTGAAAGAGAGAGAGAGAGAGACAGTGTGAGCAGGGGAGGGTCAGAGAGAGAGGAAGATACAGAATCCTAAGCAGGCTCCAGGCTCTGAGCTACCTGTCAGCACAGAGCCCAATGCAGGGCTCCAATCCACAAACGGTGAGATCATGACCTGAGCTGAAGTCAACCGACTGAGCCACCCAGGCGCCTCTGATTTACATATTTTTAAAATACTGTCTCAATTTACCAACTTTTTTTAAAAAAAGAAACAACCAGGGGGCCCCTGAGTGGCTCAGTCGGTTAAGTGGCCCACTTCAGCTCAGGTCACTATCTCGCGGCTCCTGAGTTTGAATCCCGTGTGTGGCTCTGTGCTGACAGCTCAGAGCCTGGAGCCTGCTTCAGATTCTGTGTCTCCTTCTCTCTCTGCCCTTCCCCTGCTCACGCTCTGTCTCTCTGTCTCTCAAAAATAAATAAACATTAAAAAGGTTTAAAAGAAACAACCAGGACATTTAATCCTGTTCTTTAACCAGTAGAGTCAATGCCAGCCATGAAATAGTAGTTGGAAATGGTCTCTATATATAATTCTCTTCTGCTATTCAAAGGAATAAGAGTCAATTCTTTCGATCTCCAAGTGGCAGGTCACAGGGCCTCTCATGCAATAGGTACTCAGGAATATTGGTTGAATCAGTGAAGTCAGAAGAGAAGAATCAAGAAGGTTATTCATTTTAGGACTCCACTGTTAACATTTATTTAAATATACAGATCAATCTAGGGGCCCCTGCGTGGCTCAGTCGGTGAAGGGTCTGGCTCTCGGTTTCAGCTCGGGTCATGATCTCATGGGATCGTGAGCTTGAGCCTCGAAACAGGCTCTGTGGTGGCAGCTCGGAGCCTGCCTGGGATTCTCTCTCTCCCTCCCTCTCTCTGCCTCTCCCCCACTCGTGCTGTCTCTGTCTCTCTCAAAATAAATAGAGAAACTTAAAAAAATTAAACACACAGATCAAACTAATAAAAAAACATACAGGAGGAAATAATTACATACACTTTTGTTTGTTTTGGTTTCCTAAAGGCCATTCATTTACGGGGAAGGAAAGCGAGGACGATGGTACAAAGGAGTTGTTGATATAGTCAGAGAGGGAGAAGATCCAAACTAAAAATGACAAATCTGATGTTCACAACACTACTGATAATGAAATCATACGGTTACAAATAATTTTGAGAAGATGACCAGTGGGTCAATGGGACTCTCTGCAGGATAGTTCTGTGACACCGTCAATTCTCTTGTCCCCTGCAGTGCCTCGGGGAAGTAGTAGATAAAATGTGATTGTACGAAGAATAAATAAATAAATGAAGAATAAAACACGACAAAACAAACACGCAGGAAACTCTCAACCATGTATTACATCTAATTAGTTCCTTCATTTAAACCACCGAAAGCGACGGTCATGGGAACGATCAGCATATTTAGAGAAAAAACAGGAGTCGCGGAGAAAATTAATGATTATATTACGAGAAAATAAAAAAACTGCCAGGGGGTGTGTTTAGGGTAAATATTTCACTTTTAACCTTTCTAGCTCTGCCATTCTCCAAATAGTTCCCTGGGCACTGACAATCAAACTAAATGGAATATTTTGATTTCTAATCATCTCTTCTGTGAGAAACTATGAACTTTTATACATCCAGGCATAGCATCTCATTTTTTAAACTTTTTTTTATAGCTTGTTATCTTTTCTGCTTATTGTTCTGAAGATCCAGATTAAGTTAGGCTAAATTATGCTAAATTCAACTAAATTGTAAAATGGTTCAATGACCAGGACATTTTGTAAAATTCTAATCTCAGGGGATAGATCTGTACTTTTTATTTTCTGAGGATAACCAATATCCAATTCTCGTTAAGGAACAGAGTCTTGCCCTAATGTTTTCAAATCAACCCCCAGGTAATC
This sequence comes from Hyaena hyaena, assembly GCF_003009895.1. Taxonomy (NCBI): domain Eukaryota; kingdom Metazoa; phylum Chordata; class Mammalia; order Carnivora; family Hyaenidae; genus Hyaena; species Hyaena hyaena. Next base: position 121,617 of record NW_024080644.1, on the reverse strand, counting down.
TAACGAGTTGCAGCAAATTTAGACCCTCTACATACGTTCTGACAATAAATAAGAACAAAGATGAAATACCAAGATTCCCTCTTTATCTTTAAAGCCATCATCACAGAAATGGGCATTTTTGTATCTGACTCCTAAGGACTTCTTCAGAATCTATACTCTTTACCATGGGCCTGGGGAAGGGGCGGTGTTTTTTACCCACGTCGTAAACTCAGAAGGCAACTAAAATTTTCTGGATGCCAGATATGCTGATGAGTCGTGAAATTAGCAAAATTCAGAGATGCAATTTAATGAGGGGATTCCAAATCGAACCTCTGCTCCAAGAAATACACAATTACGTTTCCTCAGAGGGAAATTACCCAGCCAATTCCTCTTTATGCAAGAATTCATGGACTAGTCAGTAGATTGACTAGACCGCTTGATTTTTCTTTTACCTTGCTGCCTTCTAACCTTGGGACATTTCCTTATTCCTTATCAGCTCCAAAGATGACGAAGGAAAAGACAAGGAAGATGCAGTTCGAATACATTTTTACATAGGCAGAATTATTGAGCTAGGTTAGGAAGGTTTATGGTATGTAGGAAAAGCAAAATGTCAACTTCAGTATAATTTTTCATATTATATATGAGTTTTAAATATTCTTCTGTTAGGGGCACCTTGGTGGCTCAGTCAGTTAAGCACCCGACTTCGGCTCAGGTCATGAACTCACGGTTCATGGGTTTGAGCCCCGCGCTGGGCTCTGTGCTGACAGCTCAGAGCCTGGAGCCTTCTTCAGATTCTGTGTCTCCCTCTCTCTCTGCCCCTCCCATGCTCATGCTCTGTCTCTCAACAATAAATAAATGTTTTTTAAAAAACTTTTTAATAAAAAGAATAAAAAATAAGTATTATTTTTTTTAATGTTTATTTATTTTTGAGAGAGAGCGAGGGAGGGGCAGAGAAAGAGGGAGACAGGAGATTCAAAGGATCTGTCAGCACAGAATCGAAAGCGGGGCTAAAATTCACAAATCATGAGATCATGACCTGAGCCCAAGTCTGATGGTTAACCATCTGAACCACCCAGGCACCCCAAGTTTTAAATATTCTCAGCAAAGCAAGCTCCTCAAAGGTATGAGAGAATAATTCAGATTTTTGGAACATTCAAACTTGGATTATTTTGTGATTGTGTTATCAGAGCCTCAAGACCAGAGAACAAATTGGTGGATAGAGGTCGGGGTTTTACTTGGAGAAACCAGTATGCTTCCAACCACCAAGTGTTTTGGGGAAAAGCTAATTCTTCTGTGCTGGGAAAGAGCTATTTCATGGCTCAGTGATCGGGATGCTGCGGTTGGGCCAATCAGGGATGAAGGTGCAAACCAGAGGTAGAAGGCACTGGAAATGATACAGAAGACATCATACAAAGAAGAAGGTAAGGAGGAAACCTGCGAGCCTTAGGCAAAACTCTGGGATCCCAGGCTTCTATTTCAGGAACCTTACACCCAGGCTCTGTATTTACTGTGAAACCTTGTGAAAGAAACTGATATCTTTAAACAACAGTTTCCTTGTCTTTCAAGTAAGGTTAATTCCTTCCATATGTAACATATCTTTTGTTATAAAGAGGAGAGTAGATATGTATAAAAGCCATTTTGAAAAAATTACTTTTAGAACGTATGAACTGAAAGAAAGTCTCCTTGGAGGATGAGATAAAAAGGTGGTTCTAGAAACTTGGTTGAATTGCTCCGACCTGAGATTTCCGTGAGACCAGGTCAGGTCTCCAGGTGAATTTGCATTTTGTAGAACTTTGACGGAGAAATGTAAATGGAACGTAGGGAGAGAAGAGGAAAGGTCTAACATGTATTGAATTATTTGCTATGCACTGGGCACATGACATTGATCATGTCGTGTAATCCCTCATCAACCCGGTGAGATGGCTACTATCTCCCGACTTTACAACAGAGGCTCAGAGGAGTGAAGGAATTTGTTCAGATGCACACAGCTAGTATGAGCATGAGGCAAGACTTGAACCAGCGTGTATGTGGCCTTACACTCGGGCTTTCCACGCCCACCAGAACATCTACAATGTCACGAGAGAGGAAAAGGAAAGCCCGAAAGATTCAGTACATGTAACTTGAAGAAGCCCACTACAAGTCCTAAGTGTCATGAAGTCTTGTGTCTTTCTTTTTAAACTTTAAAATTGGAGGCAATGCTGCAAAGTACTCCATAACTTGTTTATTTTCATAGAAAATAGTCTTTAATTATGCTCCGTTAAATAAAACTAAGACTTCAAAACAACGAGTAACATGTATTCTAAGGCTTTAGACGTCCCTTTGATATGTTGTCAGGTACCCAGTAAAAATGGTCGGCTCAAGGATTAATGCTACAAAAACTAGAGGGAAGACAAGGATATTTCCACTATTTACAGACTACAAATTTTCAACCCATGCCTAAATTTTGCCTTAGGATAGTGTTTAATAACAATTATTATCATAATTATTATTATTTAGTAAATATCACATAGAAGATCTTGGATCTGAAAATGCATCCACTAAAAGTACATTTTCTTCATTCTCTCCTACATGCAAAACCCTAAACAGCTTGGACCTGCTTGTTTTTAGGGCCAAGAAGCAATCTACATGAGAGAGAGGATTCTGGATTTTGTAGTCAAATTAATTGATTTCAAAACCCCGCTCTGCCAAGAACTAAATGGAGTCTCAGTTTCTAAGTATGAACTGAGATGCAGAACTATTGTGAAAATCAGTTACCAATCAATTACACAAAATGCCTGGTACTTGGTCAGCGATCAGTAAATTGAGACTATTTTTATTTTAATTCTGTTCTGCTGCTGTGGAGGAGAATTATACCTAATATTAATGTTCTTATAATTTTCATGCCTCTATGCAAGGGCATATTCTATAGTGTGGTCATTTGCAAGATAGCCAACAAAATCTTGGGAGAAAACGCTAGCAATAACCTCATAGTTTATCCAATCCAGCTGACACATCTGATTTTTTTAATGTAATGTTCATTTGTAATTTCAGATCATTTAAAAAGTTAAATAGATCTACTAGGCTTATAACAAAAATCAATAAGTAAATAGCAATTCCCTACTCTCTTTTCTACTCCACTCCCCAGAGGTTTTTAGCTCTTTATTCTGATGATAATGTTTCTATTTCTTTTTTTTTTTTAATTTTTATAATGTTTATGTATTTTTGAGAGAGAGACAGAGACAGAGACAGAGACAGAGTACAGGCAGAGGCAGAGAGAGAGAAGGAGACCCAAAATCTGAATCAGGCTCCAGGCTGTGAGCTGTCAGCAGAGAGCCCGACGCGGGGCTTGAACCCTTGAACTGTGAGATCGTGACCTGAGCCAAAGTCAGACGCTTAACCAAATGGGCCTGCTTTTATATTTCTAAAAAGAGTATCTTTTACATATACAGCTTTTGGTTTCTCTGTTTCAGGTATGGTTCCACTGTTTTCCAACTTCAGGTATTGCAGAGAAGTCCAAAGTTATCCTTATTTCATATCCTTCATCAGTGATCTAATCGGGTTTTTTTTTTTTATCCTATACTAATTTGGGATCGTTTCTTTATTTCTGGACTTCTGAGGTTCCAAATAGAATAAACTGATGTGGACTTTTTTCCCCATTCTTTGTGCTGGGCTCTCATGGGACTCATGCAGGTTGGAGACTCAAGGCCATCGATTCTGGGGAAGGTTCTTGTATCATTTCTTATAAAACATGGAAAAGTATTCTGGGAAGAAAATGATCACTTTCAGGAATCCTTTTTTGCCTGTTCGACCTCTCTATTTTGGAAAAAATTCATTTGTCTTTCTTGTAAACGGTTTCATTTTTTGATTCCAATATCTAGGCTATTTCCATGATGGAATGTTCCAATCTTTTAATCAAATTTCTCATTTTTAATCATATTCTTAATTTCCAAGAGCTTTTTTTTTTTAATTTTACGTAACATACAGTGCAATATTGATTTCAGGAGTAGAATTCAGTGATTCATCGCTTACATATAACACCCAGTAACCATCTAGCCCATCTCCCCCACCTCCTTCCGTCAACTCTTACTTTGTTCTCTATTTTTAAGAGATTCCTGTGGCTTGTTTGCCTCTTCTCTTATTTTTCTCTCCTTCCCATATGTTCATCTGTTTTGTTTCTTAAATTCCACATGACTGAAATCATATGGTATTTGTCCAAGAACTCACTGGTAATCCATGAAGATACAAGCTAAGTTCTTTATTCCTTCTGAATGTTTATTTATTTGTAAGAGAGAGAAAACGAGTGGGGAAAGGGCAGAGAAAGAGGGGGACACGGGATCCAAGGCAGGCTTTGTGCTGTCAGCAGCCGGTCAGAAGTGGGGGTCGAACTCACAAACCATGAGATCATGACCTGAGCCAAAGTCAGAAGCTTAACCGACTGACGCACCCAAGAGTCCCTCCGTTCTTTTATTTAAAAAAGAAAAAAGTTAATTTATTTATTTTTAGAGAAAGTGTGAGCAGGGAAGGGTCAGAGACAGAGAGAATCCCAAGCAGGCTTTGCACTGTCAGGACAGAGCCCAATGTGCTGCTCTAACTCATGAACCATGAGATCATGACCTGTCAGAAGCTCAACCAACTGAACCACCCAGGTGCCCCTGTTTGGTCTCTTTTTCTGTGTTGATCTCTTCCTCCAAAATTTGGTGATTCTTCATAGCCCATTCATATTTAAAGTTGAGATAACAAAAAGTTGATCGGAAGTTCTTCGTCCAGGGGCAGGCCTTGTCTGCCTATGGACTTCACAATTAAATAACCAGACGGCCAAACAACTTTTTCATTGAAAAGCCCCCACATGTCAGTCTGTGTAGATCTTCTCTCTAGGAAGTTCAATCCAAGCAAATAATCATTGAAACACTTTCCAGGGGAGTCTGAGGCTGCTGGTCTTTGTTCTGGTGACGGTGGAGGATTTGAGTTTCGCCTTTACTATGCGTGGACTTTCACGCAGTCCCCTTTAACGGCATCTCCAAAGTGCAGTAATGTTTTCCAGTGCTCACTGATCTCACGGGCCTTACCAGGTGCTCCTTCTACCCAAAGCAGCTGGCTTTATATGGAGAGCAGAAAGTTTCGGTTACAGTACCAGCTGGGGGAAAAACACTTTGGCAACGGTCAATATGTGGTGCTCTCTTCCTTATATTTACATGAATCTAGAAACCAATGGGTGTAAATAGGAGTTGTCCTCTGACTATTATATCCAGGGGCGCCTGGGTGGCTCAGTCGGTTAAGGTCTGACTTCAGCTCGGGTCATGATCTCACAGTTCATGAGTTCGAGTCCCACATCGGGCTCTGTGCTGACAGCTCAGAGCCTGGAGCCTGCTTTGAATTCTGTGTCTCCCTCTCTCTGTCCCACCCCCAGCTGCGCTCTCTCTCTCTCTCTCTCTGTCTCAAAACTAAATAAACATTAAAAAACTAACTATTATATCTAATAACTGGAATTACTTTTGTTCCAGTTACTACAAACTTGGGCTTGGTGGGTGAGGATATCCTAGTGGCCAAACGAAAAATCCCTGCATCAGAGAACACAGATACAGTCCCAGCAAGGGGAGCGGAGATGGATACCTGGCTATTTGGGGCTTCTTGTGCCAGGAAACCAACAACCACACAAAAGGGTCACTACGCTGGGGATTTAGTCAGTGATTTATTCTGACTACCCAGGGGAAATCTGGTTGCTGCTACACAATGAAGGCCAAAAGACCATGTTGAAACCCAAGGGCGTTCACCAGGACATAGGTTACTTGACCATACTCAAAGAGTCCTGACCCATGAAAGACTGCATCATGGCAATAAAAACCAGACATCCAAGACTCAAATCCTTTAGGGCTGTAAGTCTGGACTACCCCCAGCCTAGTGAAAATTACCTTCCAGCTGACATGCCAGACAAGGAGAAGAGCACACGTAATGTGTGGGAGAAGAAGGTAGCTATGATAATCAGCTTAGCATAACCATCTGCAGAAGTGAAACCTAAGGCAGCTCTATGTTGCATCGCTAATCCCTTTTACCACACTGTATTCTGTGAACTCTGGTGCTTCCTAGTGTTTTATAATTCAAGTGAGAAGACAAAGGAATTTTTACTATCCTGCCATGATATACCAGTTACTGGGACTTCATACACTCCTCCGTTGGGATAATGAAGATTTTATTCCAAAGAAATATGAGAGTGGATGTTGCGAATTAATAGGAGCGGACTGTTCGCGGTGACTTCTGCTTGGCACCCTCTCCAGATCTGTTTTCCACTATTTTTATGTGTTTCGTGTCCCCTGCCGCCACCCCCACCCCTCCCCCACCCACACACACAAACACAACACAACCACCACCAAAAGACGCTCTTCACCCGAAGCTAGCCTGTATGGACCACGCCAAAGGGTTCTTGTTGGGTTTGACCGAGGGGGAGCCCTGGTGGTAGACCGCAGGGATGAGAGGGGTGAGAGACAAGGTATTTGCTCCCTTGGCCCTCTCCCTGAAAGATTACCTGTAGCTAGCTACTTTCCTCAACCAAAGGTCACTCACTACTAGTCTTTTTTTTCTTTATGTTTATTTTTAAGAGAGACAGAGACAGAGCATGAGTTGGGGAGGGAGAGAGAGAGAGGAAAACACAGAATCTGAAATAAGCTCTGAGCTGTCACCACAGAGCCCGACGCAGGGCTCTCAAACTCCTGCACTGTGAGATCATGACCTGAGCCGAAGTCGGACACTCAACGAACTGGGCCGCCCAGGCGCGCCATTAAGAGCAACCAACTCTACACAACATTCTTTCCCTTTTCTCTTATACTTGAAAGGTTAAAATAATAATATTTGGATACTACTAGCCCTGTGCTCCTGCATGTAAATAAACCTTTCTTGAATTATCTTATGTCAAGCATATCATCTCTGTTTCCTGTGGAAACTAGGTCTGATTCCATATATATACACCACAATCGTTTTTACAGAAACAAGTTTAAACAAATTTCTGTTGTGGATTCTTCAGTCTCCCTCCATATACACACACATACCTGATATAAACATTCTGCGATCAGTAGCACTGAAAATATTACGCTTTGGCTATTTGCCAGTGGACATTTGTCTTAATTTTGGGAGGATACATTTTTAGATGTGAAACGGATGGATCATGCACTATGAATATTTTTAAGAATCTTAATACAGATTTCCATATTGCCCTCCAGTAAACTTCTGTCAACTTGTACTAATTTATATCAGGACTCTATGAGGCAACTTAATTCATTCAACTTTAGTTAAAGCTGGGTATTAATATTTTATAGTTTGCAAATTTATGGATGAAACAATCTCATTGTTGGCTTCATTTGCATTCCTTTTATTATCTTTTAAGTTGAACATTTTCATATGCTCATTTTCCATTTATATACCTGTTTTGTTAAACTCTCTACTCCATCCTTTGCTTTCTCGTCTCTTTGAGATTTCATCTCTTTTTTTCTCATGTCAGAATGTTTACCCCTTGTCAATATTTATCGTTGACAACAACAAGTGCAACAACAAGAAATAAGGAGTACAATTGAATTTTTTCCAGTGTGGGATTTCTGAAGGACTGAATCAGAGATATTTTTCAGAGTTATTTTTAGGGCAAATTGTATTCTCTTCTTGAAAGTACACAATGATTATCATTAACATCACCAAGAACTGCATGAATAAGTTATTAACAGAAAAAAAGAATCTCTTCGAGTAAATATCAAAACTTTATTATTTAAAATGCTTGCCTAGAAAATAAGAGTTTCTTCAAGAAATGAGACTGAAGTGGCCCAGTTTCATGGACAAACGGGATCATGAAATACTTCATGAAATGAGACTGAAGTGGCCCAGTTTCATGGACAAACGGGATCGTGAAATACGTCTTGAAAGACAAGACGCGGGGGCGCCTGGGTGGCTCAGTGGGTTAAGCGTCCGACTTCGGCTCAGGTCAGGATCTCACAGAACATGGGTTCGAGCCCCGCGTCGGGCTCTGTGCTGACAGCTAGCTCAGAGCTTGGAGCCTGCTTCAGGTTCTGTGTCTCCCTCTCTCTCTGCCCCTCCCCTGCTTGCTCTCTGTCTCTCAAAATAAAATAAAGACATAAAAATTTTTTTAAAAAATAAATAAAAGGTTTCCCTTTAAAAACAGAAAGAAAAGAAAAACAAGATGGAAGAAAAAGAATGATATCAAAGTCAGAACACCTGGCCTTCAATCCACATCAGACTTGCCCAGCACCCAGTTTCCATGACAGAGAGTTGTGGTAAGGAACAAATGACAGAGGATGCTGCTGCGGAAATGGGGGTGAGCATGCATTTCTTCACACTCAACCTCAACTCCTGCTTCCGAGCTCACTTCCTAGAGAGGCTGTTGTCACTTCCCCAGTCTCTCTTCCACTAGGGGTGCCCATGTGATATAAGTGGTTATGAACGCAGAGCTTAACAGGGGCCCTTCTTTCTCCTTCTTGTTAAGAGACAGATGCACTTCCCGACTCGGGCTGCCATGGGGAGGGACACTGTCGCCATGTCCGCCCACCTGCAAGAGATGGTCCTGAGGAACTCCTCCCGTTTCCTAATCAAAAGAACAAGCAGACGTTCGGCAACCACCCCAGTAACCTAAAGGCTCTCAACTCCTTTCATGACAATGGGCTGATTCACCTCTCCCTGTGGGTGTGATGCCTGGGGCTGACGGCAAAGGTGTCATGGTGGTCATGAAGCCGAGATCCCTCCAGGGAAAACCCACCACCTGCTACCTGTGGACCACCCTGCACAAGAACGACCCGCCCACCCTCGGGAGCATCAGGCCCAGGATCCACAAGAACAGGTACCACCCAGATCTCTGCATGGCTGCCATTCATGTGGCCAGGGCCATCCCTCCAAGCCAAAGGCCTGTGATGGTGAAGAAGATGCGGGCCAACCCCACCAAGAACTCCTGAGCACCTGCCCTCCACCTCCAAAGCAATAGAGATGCCAACCACCTGAGAGAGAGAGAGAGAGAGAGAGAGATGCAAATAGGGCAGCCATCTTGAAACCAAGACGCAGAACCCCAATACACTAGATTTGACAGAGTAGAAAAATTTTGTGTTTGTTTCTGTTTTAAAGCTGTGTTTTTGAGACGTCATTTAACCCTAGCCTGCCCAAGTCTGGAATGTCTCCCACTATCCTTTTGGTTACATGAAAATCTATACAGCTCTCTGTCATCTTTTGTGATCTGCATAGGCCATCATACCCTGACTGTTTAGAAACACTGAAATTGGATGCTCACCTACCCCAAATTCTACACCCTTACTTTTTATGCACCTTAGGACCCCAGGAGAAAGAATTTAAATTGGGTTCTCAATTGGAATTCATATAACTTGACTGATATTCTGGAACACTTCCAAAGGAAACCAAAAGAAAAGAACACACAGGGAAGTCAGGGTGGCCCAGCTGGTTAAGCGTAAGATTTGGGCTCAGGTCATGATCTCACAGTTTGTGGGTTCGAGTCCCGCGTCAGGCTCTGTGCTGACAGTTCAGGGCCTGGAGCTTGCTTCAGATTCTGTGTCTCCTTCTCTCTCTGCCCCTCCCCCGCTCACACGGTCTCTCTCGCTGCCTCTCAAAAATAGATAAACGTTAAAAAATTAAAAAAAAAAAAGAGTGGAATCGCTACAAGAAAGTATACAAGAATATTCCACAAAGGCATGAGTGAAGCTGACATCATTGTTGGGACCAGATGTGAGAATTAGTAGAATTTCTGGGTAGAAAGTGAGGTTGTACAGCCCTAAGAGAATTTTAAGAGTCATACAGCTGTGACACAAAGAAGAAAACAGTATTTTCAGAGGTCACACAGCTCTGCTGAGGAAGCCTTCTGAAAGAGGAGGCGAGAAAAAAAGGGGAAGGATCTTTATACAGGTTGAAGAGAAAGAAGATGTTGATTTTTACAAAATAAAGGCTCAGTCAACATTTACTGAATTAAAGCATGAAATATCTAAAACTAAGGATTTATGTTTTTTTTGTTTCAAGCCTTGATTTGAATTCTAGTTAGTTAACATAGACTGTAATATTGGTAGGATTTAGTGATTCAAGATGTTGATTTAAAAATTTTTTTAATGTTTACTTATTTTTGAGAGAGAGAGAGAGAAAATGAGCTGGAGAGGGGTGGAGAGAGAGGGAGACACAGAATCCGAACCAGGGTCCAGGCTCTGAGCTGGCAGCACAGAGCACAATATGGGGCTCAAACTCACGAGTGGTGAGCTCATGACCTGAACCAAAGTCAGACTCTTAACTGACTGAGCTGCCCAGGCGTCCCGAAGGTGTTAATTTTTAAAAGATTAGTAAAACTTCTGGTTTCAGCTCTAACATATACAAAGCTTGGAGGTCATCACTTTGGTCCTTACAATAAGAAACAAACCGAGAACACTGAAAAGCAATGACTTTTCCTGGAAAGGCAAAACTGCAGAAGAAATCTACTTTAAATATTCAGACTGTGATACTTTATAAAGATAATGAGAGAAAAATGTACGATCCTAAGACTGATCAAAGCAGGAATAGCTATGTCCATTTGAGACAAAGTAGACTTCAGAGCAAGGAAATTTGTCAGACATAAAAAGAGAAAGGCAAAATACCAAAGGAGTCAATGGGACACTTGGGTGGTTCAATCAGTTAAGCATCTGACTTCAGCTCAGGTCACAATCTCACAGTTCATGGGTTCGAACCCCACATCAGGCTCTCTAATATCAGGACAGAGCCCACTTAGGATCCTCTGTACCCCTCTCGCTGCCCCTCCCCAACTCATGAGCTCTCTCTCTCTCTCTCTCTCTCAAAAAATGAAATAATATTAATAAACAACAACAAAGGAGTCAACTCTCCAAAAAGACATAAAAATCCTAAATGTGACTGAACAGAGCACCAAAGTACAGAAGACCAACACTGATTAAAGTAAGAGGAGAAAGAGAGAAATCCAGGATTATAGTTAGAGACTTCAACACCCCTGTCACAACCTGATAGGTGAAGGAAGTAAGAAATCAGTAGGATATAGTTGACTCAAACAGCAACAGCAATCAACTTGATCTAACTGACGTTAATAGAATATTCTTTTCAATATCCGTGGAATATACATTCTTGTCAAGCTTGCAAGGAACATTCCCCAAGATAAACCACATTCTGGACCGTAAGATACACCATAACAAGTTTTTAAAAAATAGAAATTATACAAAGGATGTTCTCAGATAACGGAATTTAAGAGAGAAAGCAACCAAAGATACTCGAAAAATTCCCAAATATTTGGATATTATGCAACCCTTTCGTAAAAACAGATGGGTAAAGGAAAAAGCTCAAGAACATAATGTAAAAATACGGTGAATTAAATGAAAATGAAAAGACAACTTCTCGGGTTGCTTGGGTGGCTCAGTTGGTTGAGCATCGGACTTCAGCTCAAGTCATGATCTCACGGTTCGTGGGTTCGAGCCCCGCGTCGGGCTCTGTGCTGACAGCTCGGAGCCTGGAGCCTGCTTCAGATTCTGTGTCTCCCTCTCTCTCTGCCATTCCCCTATTCTGTCTCTCTCTCTCTCTCTCTAACAATAAATAAACAGTTAAAAAAATTTTAAAAGACAACTTCTCAAAATTTGTGAAGTGCAGCAAAATCTGAGCTTAGAGGGAAGTTTAGAGCATGAAACACACGTTAGAAAAGAAGAAAGATATAAAATCAGTAAGTTTAGCTTAAACCTTATGAAATGAGAGGAAGAGCAATTTCAGCCGAAAGCAAGTGGCAGGGGACAAAATAACATTATAGTAGGAATTTGTGAAATTGAAAATAGGAAACCAACAGAGAAAATCAGCAAAACCAAAAGATCAATAAAATTAATAAACCCATAGAGAGGTTAACCAGTGCAAAAAGACTGAAGACCCAAATTGCCAATATCTAAAATGAAAGAGGATTCCTCAATACTAACCACATGGATATTAAAATGATAATAAAGGAAGACTGAAAACATCTATGCCCACAACTTTGATAAATAGATAAAATGGACTAATTCCTTGAAAGACACAAACTAACAAAACTTCCAGAAGGAGAAACGGTTCACTTGAACAGCCTTATATCTACTAATGAAATGGAAATAATAACTATCTTTCTGACGAAGAAAGGACCAGACCCAGATGATTTCAACTGGAGAAATGCACCAAATACTTGCCGAGAAAATAATAGCAAGTTTTTACAACTGCTTCCAGAATACAGAAACACAAAGAACACTTATTTGCTAATTCTAAAAACATCACACAGCACCTATTTGAGCCTCATATCCCTTCACCCAAGTCCACAGATACCATTGTTGTTACTGTGGGTATATTTTTGCCTTTTCCAGAATATATGACACCATCATGGTGAAAATATTACATTAAACAGCTGTCAAAACCCATATGGCTTACCAGCACAAACTAAGCCTCACGTGTGCAAAGTAAAAAAAATAAAATTTAGGAAGCCAGAGGATCCCAGGATGGAAAGCCGACGGTGAGAAACAATCTAAGTGTATTACAAAAGATTGGAATAGCCTCAAGGAAGGTAATGGATGAAAAGGTGCTGATGTAAGTCAACTCGAAAATGAATGGACTTCATAAGACTGAAAGTAAGAGGATCTATATTTCACCACTGTGCTCTAGTTGATAAAACTGTTTCCCATGGGGGTAGGGGTTAACAATTCTGAAAACACCATCCGTTCATCCTAAAATTGAACAATTAATTAAATGGACGGCAGACACTGGAAGCCAGATCTCACTGCTGGAGTGGCAGATTACAGGGAAGGAGGCCAGCATGGTTCATGTGGTAAAGGACTAGAATGGGAGACATCAGTGTGAACCAATTTTAGCACAATAAAGATACAGATCTTTACCCAGAGAAGTATATATATTAATACTGTACCAACACCAGATGTTAATAACGGGGGTAATGATGTGTATACAAGAACTCTCTATATTATCTACATGAAAATTCTGCAAATCCAAAACTTCCCTACAGTAAAATATAAAGTTTATTCAAACATATTAGTTAGTCTGGGGTACCTGGGCGGCCCAATCGGTTAAGTGCCCGATTCTTGATTTCCGGTCGGGTCCTGCGCATCAGGCTCTAAGCTGACAGCGTGGAGCCTGCTTGGGACTCTCTCTCTCCCTCTCCCTCAGCTCTTCCTCTGCTCATGTGCGAGCTTACGCTCCCTCTCTCAAAATAAATAAACTTAAAAAGTATATATATATTGGGGGGCACCTGAGTGGCTCAGTCGGTTAAGCGTCTGATTTCAGCTCAGGTCATGATCTCACGGCTCATGAGTTCAAGCCCCGGATTGGGCTCTGTGCTGACAGCCCAGAGCCTGGAACCTGCTTTGGATTCTGTGTCTCCCTCTCTCTCTGCCTCTCCCCTGCTCATGCTCTGTCTCTCTGTCTTTCTTTCTCAAAAAATGAATAAACATTACAAAAAATTTATTAAGAACTGTGAACAGCAAAAACAAGCAAAACAAACAAACATAGTAAAAAAAATGTAAACAGCATTCTTACCTCTTAACTCATATAAAAACAAGCAGTAGGCATGATTTGGCCCCACGACTGAAGTCTGCCTACCTCTGCTCTAAGGCACAGAAGTAGATAAAGTTGGCAGGGTTACCCTACTGCAGAGTGGGGGTTTAGGGGGCCTCAGCTCTACTTCTGGCTTCTCTGGGGAGAATTAAAGCAGAACCTCATCCGACAGAGATGCAGCAGGAATTAACTAATGAGCTTTAACGGCTCCCAAAACAGAATGGATTCTACAGAACAAAATATTCAGGGATTTATCATTAACTATCCATTCCCTGTTTCATCAGTTGTCTCTTGGTTTGGTTATTATGAGAAAATCCCTTTTTATTGTTTTTATTTATTTGAAAGAGAAAGAGAGAGCAAGTGAGCAGGGGAGGGGCAGAGAGAGAGGGAGACAGAATCCCAAGCAGGCTCTGCGCTCTGAACGCAGAACCCGATGTGGGGCTCAAACTCACAAACCATGAGATTGTGACCTGAGCCGAAATTAAGAGTCAGATGCTGAACCAACTGAGCCACTCAGGCGGCCCGAGAAAATCTTTTAACAAAACAACTTAATTCAGAAAACCAAAATATCTCTCAAAAAGGAAAACAGTTCCCAGTGAACTTTTATACATGACTTAGCAAGGGAAAAAAAAAAGAAAAAGCAAATGACGGAAGACAGACAAGAGACAGAGATGGACACACAAAGAGAGGCTGAGGCAGAGACCAAGAGATGAAGGCCACACATAGATCTGGAAGACAGAAAAATGGAGAAGGGGGGGTGCGGAAGGCAGGGAAGGGGAAGGGAGGGCAGGAGAGAAAATAAACATACGCAGAGAAGAAAGTGAAAATCAGATATAGATGAAATGATAGAGACAGGATGAAGAGTCAAAAACAGTGAAAGAGAGAAAGAAACAGAGGTACAGAGAGAGAGAGAGAGAGAGCATAAGCACAGGGGAGGGGAAGAGACAGGGAGACAGAGGATCAGAAGCAGGCTCTGCGTTACAAGCACAGGGCTCGAACTCACAGACCTCGAGACAATCAATGACAGGGGCCAAAGTCGGACATTTAATGGACTGAGCCACGCAGGGGCTTCGAGGAGTGCTTTTAACAAGCAATGTTTTCGGCAACAACCAAAAACCTGATCTGAAGAGAAGCTCCATTAATGTCGCAACACCTGTCTCATTTTGGCCTCTACCTTCACACCCTCACCCCTCTGGTAAGGGAGAGCAGGCAGGTGTGTGTTGTTTGGTTTGAAGAGAGTATTTTATTTAAAAAAAATTTTTATCTATTCTTGAGAGACAGAGTGAGACAGAGCACGAGCAGGGGAGGGGCAGAGAGAGAAGGAGACACAGAATCCGAAGCAGGCTCCAAGCTCCAAGCTGTCAGCACAGAGCCCGATGTGGGGCTCGAACCCACGAACTGTGAGATCAGGACATGAGCCGAAATCGGACACTTAATGGACAGAGCCACCCAGGCACCCCAAGAATATTTTATATTTTACAATTCTGGAATAGTTTTTCTAGACTATTTCCTGAAGAGGGTACTGATTACGTTGCAATGCATCCAGTGATGTCTGAGAACAAAATCTGAGGAAGACAGAAAACGGGAGAAAAGGAAATAGGGAGGAGGAATCGCGGAGTAGGGAGCACAGTAGAATACTGCCGAGCTGCCAGTCTCTATATTCTACAACTTCATGACCACTGGAAAGTTACTTAATGGGTCCGAGCCTGCTTGTATACATTTAATTTGGCTTCACTGAAAATACAATTCATTTAAAACAGTGAGACCTTGGGGGGGCGGGGTGGTGGAGTCGGTTTAAGCATCCAACCCTGTATTTCAGCTCAGGTCATGATCTCACGGTCTTGAGCTCGAGCCGCGCACTGGGCTATGCACTGACAGCACAGAGCCTGCTTCGGATTCTCTCTCCCTCTCTCTCTTCCCCTCCCCTGCTTGCTCGCTCTCTCAAAAATAAGTAAACTTTAAAAAAAAAAAAAAAACGGGGAGACCTTTTACATATGGTATCTCAAATCTTTTCTCTCCAATGCCCTAGGCACAAGTCAGTTCTCATGCTTTACAGAAGCAAGACCAAGACTGAATTTTTCTTTTTACATTTTTCTTTTTTTTTTACATTTATTTATTTTTCAGAGATAGACTAAGAGCATGAGCGGGGAGGAGCAGAGAGAGAAGAAGACACCGTATCTGAAGCAGGCTCCAGGCTCTGAACAAGCATTCAGCACAGAGCACGATGCAGGGCTTGAACCCACAAACCGTGAGATCGTGACCTGAGTCGAAGTCAGACCCTCCACCGACTGAGCCACCCAGGCACCTCAAGACTGAATTTTTCAAAATGAGAAAAGGAGTGTAAAGAAATCGTAATTTTAGTCATTTCCGTTCAAAAGACAGTGTCAAAACTTCCTCTACCCAGGAACCAGAGTTGCAATTGCCTCTGAAGAAGCAGAAAGTATTTTGTTAATTTATACCGAAGTGCCAGACCTGTGATTTCCTGTTACTGTGTTTCTCCTTCCCATCTATAGTGAACATTTAAAAAAAAATTTTTTTTTAATGCTTTTTATTTATTTTTTATAGAGACAGCGTAAACAGGGGAAGGTCAGAGAGAGAGGGAGACACAGAATCCGAAGAGGGCTCCAGGCTCCCAACTGTCAGCACACAGCCTGATGCGGGGCTCGAACCCATGAACCACGAGACCATGACCTGAGCCAAGGTCGGACCCTTAACCGACTGAGCCACCCAGGCGCCCCTATAGTGAACATTGAGATGAACCTCTGACCAGATCCCCTCCTCAAAGAAGGATGAGAGACAGCCTCCAAGCTGTTAGCCTCCTCAGGGTCTGCCTCAGCTGCAGGGAGCAGGCTGGCCAAGGTGTCGCCCCTTCTCTGGGGGGTCTACACCCAGCGTCTTAGCCACGTGGGAGCATAATGGACCAGGCCATGTCGGCCCGACCTGGGAAAAACACTGTGGGGTCGGTCACACGACATTCCTGACTGCAGTAGACTCTGGAAAATACATTTTCTAATGTCAACTATGCCCACTGAGAGCCTAAATTGAAGTTCACTTTCTTTTTTTTTAAATGTTTTATTTATTTCTAGGAGAGAAAGAGAGAGAGAGCGTGAGCAGGGGAGGGTCAAAGAGAGAGGGAGATACAGACTCTGAAATAGGCTCCAGGCTCTGAGCTGGCAGTCAGCACAGAGCCCGACGCGGGGCTCGAACCCACCAACTGCGAGATCATGACNCACACAGCCTGATGCGGGGCTCGAACCCATGAACTGCGAGATCATGACCTAAGCGAAAGTCGGATGCTTAACCGACTAAGCCACCCAGGCGCCCCTGAAGTTCACTTTCTAAGGAAGAAGGAGAGAATGGCTATTGACCGGACAGCCAGCTTCCATACTGGAAGTTTCATCCCAGGGATTTCTAAAGGTTGTACAGGTAGTGAGGTTGGGTTCCCTGGGAAAGGGACCCAAAGATGAAGATTTGTGCAACAGCTTTTCAGGGGAGGCTCTTGTGACCAGCACATGTAAAGGAGACGGGGAGAAACTGAATTATAACATAACTGCCACAGAGACCCGTTGGCTTCATGGAAAGTTCTGGAGCTGGGGTGGCCCCCAGATATGTCCCAAATTGAAGCACGGAGATCAGCCTTGTAGCCTGCATCACCTGGTTACTGAATGCGGGCTGCCCCTTGGAAAGAGGTAGAACCTTGGAATACGTATGGAGCCATTTCAGCCAAGGGCAATTCGTGGGAACGGAATCAGCTCTGAACTGCCAGCAACTGACACTCCAGGGAAATAAGTGCTTCCGACCCGAAGAGGAAATGTGGACAGCACATCTCAGCATCCACAACACCAGGCTGATAATAAGCTGACCCTCACATGTCAAGAGTGCAGATTCTCCACGCTGCTCTCACATAGCGTGTTAGACCGAGTGGCAAAGGAGGCACAAAATGAGAGCAAAACCTTCCTTTGGATACTGGTTATTTGTTGTTTCTTTGTTTGATTGACTGATTTTTTTTTTTTTTTTTAGTGTGTATTTATTATTGAGAGACAGAGAGAGACAGAGCATGAGCATGGGAGGGGCAGAGAGGGGGAGACGCAAAATGTGAAGCAGGCTCCAGGCTCTGAGCTGTCAGCACATATGGGGCTCAAACTCACAAAACTGACCCAGGCACCCCTGACTGATTGATTTTTGAGAGAGAGAGAGAGACAGAGAGAGAGACAGAGAGACAGAGAGAGAGCACTCAATCACATGCACGGGGGAGGAGCAGAGAGAAACAGAGGATTCAAAGCAAGCTCCATGCTGTGAACACAGAGCCGATCTGGGGCTCAAGCTCGAATTCACAAACCATAAGATCATGACCCAGGCTGAAACCAAGAGTCGGACGCTTAACCAACTGAATCACCTGGGTGCCCTCCCACTATACTCGTTGTTGTTGTTTTTAATGTTTATTTATTTTTGAGAGAGAGAGACAGAATGCAAGTGGGGAAGGAACAGAGAGAGAGGGAGACAAAGAATCCAAAACAGGATCGAGGCTCTGAGCCATCAGCACAGAGCCCGACGGGGGGCTCGAGCTCACAGGCTGCAAGATCATGACCTGAGCCGAAGTCAGAAGCTCTACTGACTGAGTCACCCAGGCGCCCCTCCAGTGTACTAGTTTTGATCCTAATGCTACAACACTGCTTTTTTAAAAACTCCCAATTACTATTACTCTAAAGAATCCTATAGTTCCAGTAAAAACGGGGTTCTATGAATGTACGCCATCTCTTAATCAACTGGTGATCTCCTAAAAAGAAAAACAAGTGGTTAACCCCATCGAGATTTTCAGGGACTCAGTAGTCTACATAATTTTTCACAGAGAGAAATGCGTTTGGATAATACAGTTGCGATTTATGGAAACAATATTTTGGAAATGCAAGCAGTCCCTATGGAGACCTTGTGCAAATTAGAAAATGTCACCCTCTTTGGGCAGATGTCACCCTGCGCTAAGGAGATCAGCTTGGCATATTCAGACTTTGTTAGAATCCTTTGTCCACCTTTTGCACAGCTCTATGTGGGGGTGACAAAACATTCCACTCTCCCGACTTCCATTGATCCTAAATGATGTATTAAGGTAGTTACGATAGAGTGTACTATCACTGGATTTCACAAATGAGGCAGCTCAGATCGTTTAAATGACTTACCTGAAGCTACACGACCAGAAACTGTCATAGCCTTACCACCAACCCTAAACTTCAGATGTCAACCCCAGAGCTTTCTCCAGGAGCCCATGTTACCAAGCACAGCAGGATTGTGTAAATCAGCAATTAAAATAACGGCTGTGACAGACAGAACTAAAGTGAAAAACGCACCGACAGAGAAACCGGATAGGAAAAATAGTTTTTTGTGCGAAAACTGCCAACAAATTGTAGAACAAATACACTGTATCAAGAATACATGTACTGCATAAACGGTGGATGATTTTATAGATGAATATTTCAAAACGCCAAAAGCGAGGAGGTGCGTTGTGCTTACATTTAAAATGTGTGTATGCGAATCTATCTGTGTGTGTATACACTTATATTCACGCCTCAACTGTTTTACTGTTCTAGAAAGGACTGAAGATACTTTGGGAGGATATATAAAATATAAGAAAATGCAATAAATTGAAAATAGAAGTGACAAAATATAATACGGCACTAAGAAAACAGCAAAAAAATGCATGCGATAAAATATCTTGTATTTGTTAAAGATACACAACAAATTTGGCTCTCAGCTTTCTAGAAGTCAGAGTTAGAAGGGACACTTGGTACTTTACCTAATTATCCATGTCAAACAGATTAAAAAGGCTAGTGTGTCAGGAACAATACTGTTAAAGTTCTTCAAAAGTAGAACCCTCATGTAATAATCCACATCATCCCAATAGATGTAACGACAACTACAGTTTATCAAAGTAGTATTTTTAAAATTTTTTGTTTAATGTTTATTTATTCTTGAGAGAGAGAGAGCGAGCGAGCACGTGAGCGGGGGAGGAGCAAAGGGAGGGACACAGAATCTGAAAACGGCTCCAGGCTCTGACCTGTCAGAACAGAGCCCCATGCGGGGCTCGAACTCAAGAACCATGCGATCATGACGTGAGCCACCCAGCCACCCCTGTCTGAAATCAGTCTTAACATGCACATTATTTTTTCCTCAAATGGTAAAAGAAATGTGTTGACACTAAAAATGTTCAAAATACAGAGAAGCTGAAAAGAGAAAATAAACATTATCCAACATGCACACACATCTCCTTTACTACCCCAATATGTATTATATCCACATACATGTTTGTGTGTGCATATGTATACACACACATTTATACATGTTTGTGCATTACAAAAATATATATAACATGTGTATGATATACATATATTATATCATTTATAATATGAATTGCAATGTTTGATAACTATATTTATTTATACTACAATTACATGTAAAATATTATGCAGTCATTGAAAGTCATGTATGAAAATATTTAACCAAACATATACGGCTGGATATGTATGTATATTATTCTCCCTGTTATGAATAATACTGTAAATAATTATTTTGTGGAATCCTGATCATTTCCTTGGGATCAGCTGCTCAAAAAACGAACTACCCAGGTAAAAAGGCATCAACTTTTTAAAATAATTTATATTAAAATTCATAATCTGCCCTCTGGGAAAGTAATAACAATGTCCACTTATTTAAGAATGTATGAGGAACTGAGCTGACTTCCAAAGTGTCAGATAAGAACCTTGGTGAAAGTGGAAGCCTCCCACACCAATCTAAAAGCAACCGTTTATTACCTCTGAAACTTAACCAAAGGCTCAGGACAAACTGAGAAGAGTTTATTTGAGAAAAAAAAACTTTCCTGCTAAGAACTGTGGGGTCTGGTTTATCGGACATTTGTCTGAGTCTTCTCTCGTGTCCCCTCCCCTCCCTGAGTCACTGGCCAAGGAGCCAGGAAAAGCTTAGGGTCTTACAGCCAACAGAGAGAAGTGACCTCGTCTGGAGATCTGTTAAAAGAATCCCCCCAGAGGCAGGATGTTGTCCAGACCCACAGAGAATTGTTACTGCGTGATCTCAGAGCTCAGCTATGTGACACAGACCCTGTCCCCAGGGTGTGACTGAAAACAATAGCAATGAGCTGGAATTCCTTACATCACAGACATCCAAGGCTGTGATTTCAGTTAGGGAAAACAAGGGCCTGGCCAAAAATATCAAAGGTAGACCTGGAGATGTAGGCAACCTTAAGAGACTTTTTCTAAAGCTTGAAGATATTTCTGGGGGCCGGGCACCTGGGTGGCTCAGTTAGTCAAGCCTCTGACTCTTGATCTCGGCCAAGGTCATGATCTCCTGGTTCTTGAGAATGAGCCCAGCAGGATCCACGCTGAGAGCTCTGAACCCGCTTGGGATTCTCTCTCTCCTTCTCTCTAAACTCACCCCCGATCACATGCAAGAACATGAGCAACTTCTCACTCTCTCTCTCTCTTTCAAAATAAATAAATAGATATTTTGAAAATACCTATTTTCGGGGGGTTTAGTAGTCTGTGAGCATGTGCAGGAGTGTGCTTACACTTGAGAAAAAAAATGAGAAAGGAGAGGGCTCGAGTCACTCACTTTTGGTTAAAACTGAGACCCTGTGCAATCAGAAAGTGAAAGCTTAGGTTGACTTTAAAACTGCCTCATATTTGAAGGGATGCCTACGCCCAGAGATCCACCTGGCAAAGGGCAGAAGATGTATTTCTCTCAGTGTATGTAAGGAACTGTTAGGACTGATCGGGGGCTGACCGCTAAACTACACTGATCCAGAAGTGACGCATAAGACAGGCTTCATTGTTTTTTTTAGTTTTAAGTGAGAAGACAGCTCAGTCACCACACACAGCAAGGAATATGAAATCTGCACAAACAGTCCAGGAAAGGCACCAGGCAAACAAGCAGAAACCAGATAAGCTAACCACAGAAACAACTACTCCAAAGGGTAATGGAAGTTCAAATTCCAAAGTTGCCACAATATGTTATCAAAAATGTCCTGCTTATAGACAATTATGAAGCGTGCAACATACCAGGAAATTATGGACCCCATGGAGGAAAACAGCAAGCAATGGAAAATGTCTCCTGGGGTCCAAGATTTTAAGGTAGACAAAGATTCTCTTTATTATGATTTTTAATTTGAGAGAGAGAATGTGTGCAGGCGAAGAGGGTCAGAGGGATAGAGAGAGACAGAGTGAGAGGCAGAGAGAATCTTAAGCAGGCTCCACACTCAGCACAGATCCCATTGACATGGGGATTATGACCTGAGCTTAAATCAAGAGTCAGATGCTCACCCAAATGAACCAGCCAGGTGCCCCAAGTTAGACAAAGACGTTAAATAAGCCACTAAGGGGCGCCTGGGTGGCTCAGTCACTTGAACATCTGACTTCGGCTCAGGTCATGATCTCATGGTTTGTGGGCTTGAGTCCCACACCAGGCTCTGCGCTGACAGCTCAGAGCCTGGAGCCTGCTTCAGATTCTGTGTCCCTCTCTCTCTCTCTCTCTCTCTCTCTCTGCCCCTCCCTCGCTCATGCTCTCTCTCTCTCAAAAATAAATAAACATTTAAAAGTAAATAAATAAATAAATAAATAAATAAGCAAGCCACTAAACATGGTCAAAGAAATAAAAGAAACTAACAGCAAACACGAAAAACATGCCAACCAGGTCTTACTAAATAGAGAATATCAAAAGAGAAAAATAATAAAACGAAAGACAACAACAACAAAAAAAAAATGCTGGAGATTTAAATTATAATAACTGAAATGTAAAATTCACTACAGGGGCTCCCCAACAGATCTGAGTTGTCATTAGACAGAACAAGCTTGAAAAGAGGTCAATTAACATTATCCAGTCTGAGGAATAGAAGGGAAACAGAATGAAGAAAAATGAACAGAATGCCAGAAACCTGTGTGACACAACTAAGCTTACCAACATGTGCATAATGGCTGCCCCAGCGAAAGAAAAGAAAGAAGAAAAGGCAGAAAAACCCATTTGAAAAAATTAAATTAAAAAAAATCACAAAATCTTCCCAATTTTGATGAAGAACATTAACCTACATAAATGACCACAAGCCCATCGAACTCCAAAGGAGGAAAAGTGCACAAATATCTACAATTACACACCCTGCAGTCAAGTTGTCGAAAGTCAAAGATAATGAGGAAATATTAAAAAACAGCAAGAGAGGGGCGCCTGGGTGGCTCAGCCGGTTAAGCATCTGCCTTTGGCTCAGGTCATGGTCTCAGGGTTTGGGAGTTCGAGCCCCGAGTCAGGCTCTGTGCTGACAGCTCTGAGCCTGGAGCCTGCTTCGGGTTCTGTGTCTCCTCTCTCTCTGTCCCTCCCCCGCTCATGCTCTCTCTCTCTCTCTCTCCTTCTCTCTCAAAAATAAACATTAAATAAATAAATATTTTTAAAAAACCCTTAAAAACAGCAAAACCCTTGACGTACAAAGAATCCTCACTGAGAGTAACAGGTGATTTCTGTCAGAAAGCATGAAGGCCAGGGCATAGTTGGATGACATATTCCAAGTGCTAAACTAAAAAAGATTAACAAATAAGACAGATATCCAGCAAAATTATCCCTCAAAAGTGAAGGATAAATAAAAATATCACCCAGAGAAACAAAGACAAAGAATTTGTCACCAGTATACATGCCCTATAAGAAATATGAGAGCAAGCGCACTTCCAGCTGAAGAAACCACAGATGTCGGATAATAATTTGGATCCACGCAAAGAAAACAGAAGACTGTTAAGATAATTAATTTAAAAGGTAATTTTTTAAACTGTATAAACATATTTTAAATCCTTTCTTCTCCTAATTAGTTTGAAAGACAACTGAATAACACAAAACATAAGGAAAGCATATTTAATAAAGTTAATACAAAATGTAAAAATGTAATCTGTATGTCAATGAGAATACAAAGGAAGAGAAGTTCCTGGCTGGCTCCATCAGTAGAGCCCGCAACTCTTGATCTCAGAGTTGTGAGTTCGAGCCCCATGTTGGGTATAAAGATTACTTAAAAATAAAATCTTTAAAAAAAAAAAAAAAAAAAGGAAAGAATAGAAAGGAAGAAAAGAGAAAGGAGATGTACAGGAGCCAAGTTTTTGCATACTACTGAAATCACGTTTGTATTAATTCAAACTGACTATTTCCAAAGTTCAGATGTTATTTATAATATCCAGGATGACAACTATAAAAATAACAAAAAATAGAGAAGAAAAGCCAATAAAAAAATAAAGTGATTTGCTAGAGAGTATCCATTTAACAGAAAAGAAATCATGAAGGAATAGAGAAGAGTCAAAGGATGTGAGGCTCATAGCAAACAAAGAACAAAATGGCAAATGTAAACCCTACCAGATAAATAATTACATTAACTATAAATGGATTAAATGCCCCATACAAAAGTAAGAGTTTATCAGACTACATAAAAAGAAAGAGAATATAGCTATATACTATGCACAAGGGCCAGAGTTAAAGACACAAACAGGTTGAAAAGAGGAAGATGGAGAAAGATAGAGAATGCAAATAAGAACCAAAAGAGAGATGGATGCCAAAATCAGACAAAGTAGACCTTAAGAAGACAAAATGTTACCAGAGACAAAAAGGGAAATTTTATTTTAACTTTTAAAAAGGATCAACTCACCAGGTGCCTGGGTGGCTCAGTCAGTTGAGCCACCGACTCTTGATTTAGGTTCAGGTTGTGATCTCTGGGCTGGCAAATTCAGCCCTCTGCAATGGGGTACATGTTGAGCGTGGAGCCTGCTTGGGACCCTCGCTCCCTCTCCCTCACTCTCTCTGACCCTCCCCATTTGTGCTCTGTGTCTCTCTCAAAAAATAAACATTTTTTTTTTTAATTAAAAAAAAAAAAAGAAAAAAAACAGGGGCACCTGGGGGGGGGGCGTTCAGTCAGTTAAGCACCCAACTATGGCTCAAGTCATGATCTCACAGTTTGTGGGTTCGAGCCCTGCGTCAGACTCTTTGCTGATGCCTCAGAGCCTGGAGCCTGCTAAGGATTCTGTGTCTCCCGGGGCGCCTGGGTGGCTTAGTCGGTTAAGCGTCCGACTTTCGCTTGGGTCATGATCTCGCGGTTCGTGGGTTCGAGCCCCACGTTGGGCTCTGTGCTGACTGCCAGCTCAGAGCCTGGAGCCTATTTCGGAGCTGTGTCTCCCTCTCTCTCTGACCCTCCCCTCTTCACGCTGTCTCTCTCTCTCTTCTAGAAATAAATAAAAATATTAAAGAAAAAAAAAAAGGATTCTGTGTCTCCCTCTCTCTCTACCCCTCACCTGCTCATGCACTGTCTCTCTCAATAAATAAATAAATAAACAAACAAACAAACATCTTTTTTAAAAATTTAAAAAAGTAAAAAACATCAATTCGGCAGGAAGATAGAGTAATTGTAAGTACATATGCACCTAACATTGCTCCAAAATATGTGAAATAAAAACGTACAGAATTGAAGAAATAAGACTATTAAACAATAATAGTTGGAGATCTCAACCCTGCACTCTCAATAGGTACATCTAATTGATGTAAAAATTAGAAAGACAAACAACAAAAAATACAGAAGATTTGAGCAACACTATCAACCAAACTAAGCCAATGAATGTCTATAGGATGCTCTACACAAGAGCAATTATTTCCAAGTACACTTGGAACATTCTCCACAAGGACCGCATAACAGGCCATAAAACAAGTATGAATAAATCTGAGAGGAATTAAATAATACAAAATATATCCTTCAATCTCAATAGAATTAAATTGGAAATCAGAAATATAAGGGAATTTGGGAGCTCCACAACTAAGGGGCAACTAAATAATACATTTCTAAATAATCCATGGGTCAAAAAAGGAACTACAAAGGTATTAGAATGTATTTTGAACTGAACGAAAAGGAAAAGAAGCTTTCCAAAAATTGTGATACGTTCTTTTCATTTTCGTTCAGTTCAAAATACATTCTAATACCGCTGTAGCTTCAGAATCTGTCTCGCTCTCTCTCTGCTCCTCTCCCGCACATGCTCTGTCTCTCTCTGTCTCAATAATAAATAAACATTAAAAAAAAGAGAGAGAGAGAGCAAACCAAATACAAGGCAAAGGGAAGAAATAAAACAGAACAGAATGGAAATCAATGAAATAGAAAACAAAAATGATAAATACAAGCAAAAACAAAGGTTGGTTTTTTTGGAAAAGATAACTAAATTGGCAAACCATTAGCTACATCAGCCATGAAAATAAAAGGTATGACACAAAATGCCAAAATGAGCAATGAAAGATGGGACCTCATGACTGATCCTTCTAAAATGAAAAGAATGATGAGGAAATAGTATGAACAACTTTATGTTGTCTAACAACAACTTAGATGAAAAATACAAATTTTAAAAACATTAACCAACCTGAGCCAAGAACAGATAGAAAAACTGAATATACCTATAATACTTAACAATAGGTAAAGAAATTGAACTTATATATCGTCCCACACATCAAATCTCAGGTCCAGAGAACTTTACAGGTAAATTCTATCAAACATTTAAAGACAAAGGAATACAAACACAAAATCCTAAGAAATGCACAAAGGAAACTATTAGAACTAATATGATATCACAGAATAAAAGATCGATTTACAAAACAACTGACTTGTGGGGCGCCTGGGTGGCTCAGTTGGTTAGGTATCTGACTTCGGCTCAGGTCATGATCTCATGGTTTGTGAGTTCGAGCCCCGCATTGGGCTCTCTGATGTCGACACAGAAGCCTCTTCAAAACCTCTGTTGCCCACTCTCTCTCTCTTCCTCAAAAATAAACATTTTTCTAAAAAGAATGCAATTATTTTTGAAATCGCATCAAAAAATAAAATCCTTATGAATGAATTTAACTAAAGAAGTGTAAGGTTGTACAGTGAAACTTACAAAACATTTCTGAGGGAAATTAAAAATATCTAAATACATGGAGAGTCATTCCATGTTCATGAGATGGAGGGCTTAATAGTTAAGATGACAAGATTATCTTTATTTATTTATGGATTCAATGAAATCTCTATAAAAATTCATCAGGGGTATTTTTTTTGCAGAAATTTAAAAATTGAACTTAAAATTTATATGGATGCAGCGCCTGGGTGGCTTAGTTGGTTAAGCAATTGACTTGGGCTCAGGTCATGATCTCACAGTTCGTGGGTTCGAGTCCCACATCAGGCTCTGTGCTGACAGCTCAGAACCTGGAGCCTGTTTGGATTTTGTGTCTCCCTCTCTCTTTCTCTCTCTCTAACTTGTGCTCTCTCTCTCTCTCTCTCAAAAATAAGTAAACATTTAAAAATTTTTAATAAAATAAAATAAAATTTATATGGAAAAATAAAGACTCATAATGTCCAAGACAATTCTGAAAAAGAAGTAAGTTTGGTACTTTTACTTTCTAATTTCAAAACTTGCCATAAAGCTTTGATTTGTCAAGACTGTGTGGTACTAGCATAAAAATAGGCACATAGAGGGGTACCTGGGTGGCTCAGTCGGTTAAGTGTCCGACTTTGACTCAAGTAATGAGTTCAACTCATTTCACAATTCCTGAGTTTCAGCCCTGCAAATTAAAAATTTTTTGATTAAAAAAAAAAAAGAATAGGCACACACATCAATGGTTAGAATTGATAATCGGAAATAAATCCTTTTATTTAAATATCCAATGGACTGTTTCAACAAAGCTTTTTAAAACTTTTTTAAAATACTTGTTTATTATTTTTAAAAGGGAGAAAGAGACAGAGTACGAGTAAAGGAGGGGCAGAGAGAGGGGGAGACACAGAACCGGAAGCAGGCTCCAGGCTCCCAGCTGTAAACACAGAGCCCATCGTGGGGCTCGAACTCACACACGGTGAATGACCTGAGCCGAAATCGGACGCTTAACCGACTGAGCCACCCAGGTGCCCCTCAACAAAACTTTTGAAATAAACCATACTGGGATATCCACAATCAAAGAGATGAACTTGGACACTTACCTAACACCGTATACGGAAATTACGTCAGCACAGAAAAGAGTTAGAGATATAAATGTACGAACTAAACCAAAGAGCCTTCTAGAAAACATGAGAGAAAGTCTGAGTGGCTGAGATAGGCAATGCTTTCATCATTCATTATAACATCACACATATCAATGAAAGAACCGACAAACTGGTAATCCAAACCTTGGAGCTTGAGGGGGTTCCCACAATTTCTTAACTGATAAAAGTGCTCCCTGTGCTGAAACTGTAGTCAGTTCTAAACACTTGCTTTCATTCTGGGATCCCAGAATTCGGGCTCGTGCTAAGCAAAGTCCCTACGTGACCAGAACCCAGTAAAAACCTTAGGCACCGAGGGGCGCCTGGGTGGCTTAGTCGGTTAAGCGTCCGACTTTCGCTTAGGTCATGATCTCATGGTCTCATGGTTCGTGAGTTCGAGCCCCGCATCGGGCTCTGTGCTGACTGCCAGCTCAGAGCCTGGAGCCTGTTTCAGTCTGTGACTCCCTCTCTCTCCGACCCTCCCCTGTTCACACTGTCTCTCTCTCTCTCTTTCCTAGAAATAAATTAAAAAAAAAAAATTAAAAAAAAAAAAAAAAAAAAACCTTAGGCACCGAGAGTTTCTTTCCTTTTTTATGTACATGCTTATTTATTTATTTATTTATTTATTTAGAGAGAGAGAGAGAGAGAGAGAGAGAGAATCCAAAGCAGGCTCTGTGCTGTCAACACAGTGTCCCATGAGGGGCTCAATCCCACCAACCCTGAGGTCACGACCTGAGCCAGAATTAAGAGTCGGAAGCTTAACCAACTGAGCCCCCAGGCACCCCAGGCATTGGCTTCTAACTAGATTTCCTTAACAGACAGTGTTTCACACGTTTTCACAGTTTGTGACTGGAAGACTTAATTGTGTCCTGTATGACTCCACCAGGAGAGCACCCTTGGAACTTCACACCTGATTTCCCCCAGGGTCCCCCCATGTACCTTCTCCCCTTTGTCGATTTTCTTTTGTATGCTTTTCGTATAACAAATCAGTCATTCGTGGTGAGCACTGAAAAATGTGTAGAACTGTTGACTCATTATGTTGTACACCTGAAATATACCACGTTATGTTAATTATATTCCAATTAAAAAATAAAATCACTCATAGTCTTCAGTAGGACGATACGTTGAGTCGTGTGAGTCCTAGCAAATCAGGAAATCTCCCGGTGGTCTGGTGGACCCAACATGATGCCTTCATAAGCTTGTCAAAACCGTAGGACAATATTCATTTTCCTATACGGTCATTAACAATGGATATTAACAGTGTTGGAAATCTTTATGAATTCAAAGGCAATTAATGACACTGTCTTACATTTTCTTCCACTACTGAGCTTGAGCTTTTGTTCCCATGCTTATTAGTCATTTGTCTCAGATAGTTTGTAAATTACCTATTCATGTCCTTGACCTGTTTTTCTTTTGGGACACACACACACACACACACACACACACATTTCTTAATGATTTCCCAGCTTCCTTTGCATATTAAGGCTACTAGTCCTTTGATACAAAGTGTGGGTGTTCTTCCCAATTCATCATTTGCACAGAGATCCTTCCTACAGAGCTCTTCAATACTGGCTAATGGCACCACACCAAAGCTAAAAAGAAAAGAAATGGCTCTTTTAGGATCTACTTCCCAACAGTACAGTCCTCATCCGACATGATAAAAAAAAAAAAAAACAGATTCAAAACCCACAAAGGGAATGTATTGTTTGCATCTTTCAAGGAATTCGTCCCCCAAACATGACATAGCAGAAACACATTTAAGAGAAAACATGTTTGGAGGAGGAGCAAATAAAACATACGTTTACCCTCCCCATCAGGTCTGCCTGACGTGCAGAAATGCCCTTGGGTCACCTGCAGACCAACGCAGACACGTGAACTTGGAAAAGGAGTCACACTTTCTGCCTTCCAGCCTCACTGGGGTTTTGGTTCCCACCCCTCAGCATATACCCTCCTTCCATTGGGTCATTTGGGGCTGCTTGTCCTTCAACCTGAGAAGCACTTCTAGCCGTTATTTAACACCTACTTCTCATTCAGATCTCAGCTCAAGTGTCCTTTCCCAGGAAAGCGTTCTTTGATTTTCCTCAAGTGGTCAAATCTCCCTTTCTAGGTCTACTAAAAGTCCTTCTACCCCCTCACTCACGGCGGGAGTTTTGTTTTCATTTGTGAGAGTATTTGATTCATTACTACTTCCCCCACTAGACTGTAAATTCTTTGAAAGCAAAGACTAGGTTTCTCGTGCTCATTATCATAATCCCAATAGTGCTGGCACAGTGTCTAGGTGCTCAGATAATATTTGCTCAATGGATCAGGGAATCCTCTTCTGTGAATGGATGCGTTTCTGTGAATGAATGTACTGCAACTTAGAGAATATCTTTATTTTTTTTAAGCGTATGTGTTTATTTAGAGAAAGAGACAGAGCATGAGCAGGGGAGAGGCAGAGAGAGAGGGAGACACAGAATCCGAAGCAGGCTCCAGGCAATGAGCTGTCGCCAGAGAGCCCAACGCGGGGCTCGAACTCAAGAACCACGGGATCATGACCTGAGCCGAAGTTGGACGCTTAACCGACGGAGCCACCCAGGGGCCCTGAATTTTTAAATGATATTTAAAAGTGGCAAATACTTTCACAACCAGTATCACAGTTAATCATCACAAAATCTCTGTCTGGTGTTGTTTCCCTAATTTTACAAAAGAAGATACCAAGGCTCCTTCTGGGTCCATCTGTTTCCCACACAGAGGTCTCCATTCACAAGCCCAATTCTCCCCTCACTGCTATGTAGCTGCATAGGAGGAGCCATCTTGCCCGAATATATGATTTGTTTCCTCGCTTCCAACCCTGAGGACTGCCTTTTGCCTTTTAGTTTTGCTGAAATCAAAATTTAGTATCCGAACCACCTACTGAATAAGAGATTGACTGATTTTAAATGAAAGGATGAAATTGGAAACCAGAGATGCTGCATGTACCGGGCAGATGTGTGCTCCTCTACAGTGTAGTTATGTTCTCTGCGGCCTGAGCCCAGAGTGGTGCTCAGAGGTTCTGCCTTGTTGAGGTGACATGAGATCACCTGTTGCCATCCCCAGCAACTTCAAAGACAGACTTTGAGTGAACTCTGATTTCTGAACCGGAAAACTCTCATTCAAAAGTGTCTCGTATTAGTTATTTATTGTTGCCTTACAAATTGCCCCCAAGATGTAGCAGCTGAAAACACTAAATATTTATGATGTCCTAGTTTCAGTGGATCAATATCCACGAGCGGGTTGACTTAGTAAGGGTAGCTCAGAGTCACTCATGAGGTTGCGATCAGCCACAGCCGCAACCCTCATGGCTAGAGAATCTGCTTCCCAACTCATTTACAGGTTCTTGGTAGAACTCAGGTCCTCACCGGCCATTTGCTAGAGACCTCGGTCCCTACAAGGGCCTCTTCATAGGTTTAAAGCTTGTCGTCAAAACATGGCTGCTGGCTTTTTGAAGAGTAAGGGACCCGAGAGTTAGAAGCAGCAGCCAAGATGAAGGCCACAGTCTTCATAAACGAACCTCAGAAGTGATGTGCTGTAATGTCTGCTGTATTCTATTGGTTATGCCAAATATACTTCCTTCAGTATTGGGAGGGGACCACACAAGGGTGTGAATGAATACCGGGAGGCTGAGATTATTGGTGGCCATTTTGGAGGCTGGTTACAAGTCCCTTCTCATCCTGAGAAGACGGCACATTGTCTCTCGGAATTCACATCATCGAGATGAGAAGCGAGAATGAAATCAGCTAAGGAGAAACTTCTGACATCCATTAAAGTCTAGAGGTAGCTACTGTATCATTGAAAACTGTGTCAACCTCTCTGTGATCCATAATACGTGCAACACACAAAATGAGAAATGTTTAAGTGACTAGCTATGGTATTATATCCCAAGACAGAACGGGGAATTGCTTCATTAACTTCCCTGATGACAAAAGTAGGCTTCCGTTGTCAGAGAAACAGATGGACATGCAGAGGGGAAAGGACATGGTTGGTGTATGTATGTGCGCATCTCTACGTGCACCCTCGTCTGTGAGTCGCGCCCTGCGAAACGGTTGAACCCTACCTCATGGGATACTGCTGAGAACCAACATCTGAACCAAAGTTTTCTTTTGCCAAAAGACATGGATATAGAATAAAACTGCTGTGATGTTTTATAAGTACTTGTATTAACATCCAATTCAATGTCGCAAAGTTGGAAATGTCCATGTAAGTGATAGCCAGATACCAATTTAGACACTGTAGACACCTTCTAGACCTCTCTTCGTGCTTTTTCCTCTACTTGATATCCCATCCCCACTCCCAACTCAGGGACACTCCTTCTCTCTGTTGCAATATTTTTCATGTCATCTTTTCTATGGTTTTCCTAATCAACACCAATCATTAGTGCTTGTCAGTACATACTTACACATCCATCATAAGACTTAGGCAGCTAAACGTAAGTCACATTCCAATAAATGGAGCATTTGTTTGGGAAAAGCAGGCAGCATATTTTATTCCTATACATGGCACTAAGCATCAAGCAGACCTCTGGAATAGAGCAAGTTCTCAGAGGATAAAAAAGGCCGATTTCGAGAGCATGTTGATTAGCACGGCCCCCTACGAGGTCAGAGAATGAAGAGTGGTATAAATACCCAATCACGTGTGATTTGTTGGAAAAAAATATTGTATATATTCTGCACATACAGTTACCAAATAGTCAATGAATTCACAATAATCAGTCAAGTGATACAAATCATACTTGTTGCACACTGGTAAATATCAGAAAATTATTTTCTTTAAATAAAATGCACAATCTTCATACCTAAACGGAAGAGGAAAATTCAGGATTTGCCCTCCATGTTGCACATATCCAAAAACTGCTGATTCACTAGAAAACTTTTAATGTTTTTATTTATTTTTGAGACAGAAGAGAGACAGAGTGCAAGCACAAGAGGGGCAGAGAGAGAGGGAGACACAGAATCTGAAGGAGGCTCAGGCACAGAGCCCAATGCGGGGCTCGAACTCAAGAACTGCGTGATTATGACCTGAGCAGAAGTCAGACGCTTAACTGACTGAGCCACAGGCACCCCTAGAAAACTCTAAAATAATGTAAGAATCAGGGCACCTGGGTGGCTCAGTCAGTTACGCATCTAACTCTTGATTTCAGCTCGGGTCATGATCTCACGGTTCATGAGATCAAGCACCGCATCAGGCTGACAGCACAGAGCCTGTTTGGGATGGTCTCTCTACTTCTACTCTCTCTCTGCCCACTTCCCAACACTCGCACATGCGCACACTCTCCCAAAATAAACTTTAAAAATACATACAAACAGAGGCGACTGGGTGGCTCAGTCGGTTAAGCGTCCGACTTCGGCTCAAGTCATGATCTCATGCTTCGTGGGCTCAAGCCCGTGTCGGGCTCTGTGCTGACAGCTCAGAGCCTGTAGCCTGTTTCAGATTCTGTGTCTCCCTCTCTCTCTGCCCCTCCCCCGCTCATGCTCTGTCTCTCTCTGTCTCAAAAATAAATAAACTATAAAAAAATGCATATAAACAAATACTGTAAGGACTGAAAGGGGGGGTCCCCTGAACGGGACTCAAACAGAGCCGTGCTTCACATCTTTTGTCCGGACAGAATAACTATCTGAAATGAAATGTTTCTCCAGATTCGAAATAACGATAAGAAGCAACAACGGATTCACTCCATATTCCTTAGGTACAGACATAATATTTTTCTGCTCCATCTAAGTTCTTCTCTGGCTGGGTACCACTAGGAGCAGCAGAATTCTTTTTTTTTTTTTTTTTTTTTTAATTTTTTTTTTAATGTTTTATTTATTTCTAGGAGAGAGAGAGAGAGACAGCGTGAGCAGGGGAAGGTCAGAGAGAGAGGGAGTCACAGACTGAAACAGGCTCCAGGCTCTGAGCTGGCAGCCAGCACAGAGCCTGACGCGGGGCTCAAACCCACAAATCGTGAGATCATGACCTAAGCGAAAGTCGGACTCTTAACCGACTAAGCCACCCAGGCGCCCCGGAGCAGCAGAATTCTTGAAACCATAGTCCAACAACACCGCAATAGGAAGGTAGGAATTTTAGCTTCAGATAACACACCTTGGCAGTGTTTACCTACTTGTGTTACCTACAGGATTGTTACTGACAGTTCCTGCTGTTTGGCAGAAGAAGGAGACATTAGCTCTCCCTCTCCCAGGGCTTTGGAACAACAGGGCTGTGTTTTCCTAACAGTCAGGGAGTTGACATCAGTAACAGGGACTCTCTTAAGTTGCCACATGGACCCCAAGCAGCCATAAGATTCCAAATGTTTGTAGTGTGGGTTTTAGCCTACATCAGAAGAGTCCTTTACAAAGCTGAAAAACAAAACAGGGAATTGGGGATTAAACTAATAAATTGCGTCCAAGATCGAGCCAGGAAATATCAGGGACTGAAGCATATGTTCAGAGCTAGAATCCTTACATCTCCTTGAAAAGGAATAGAACAGATGAGAAGCACAGACATGAAACAGATACTTTGGAAATTATTCCCTAAAAAAAAAAAAAAAAAAAAAAAAAACTCATAAAGGAGCTACAAATCAGCCAGGTTGTAAGACGAGCAAAACTGAAGTCCCAAGAGAGAAGACTGGACTCAAAACCGAGAAACAGCAGTCTGGCGTGACTTTGAAAACATGTCTTGCATAGAATTCCTAATTCCGTGGGGCGCCTGAGTGGCTCAGTCAGTTAAGCGTCCGACTTCGGCTCAGGTCATGATCTCGTGGTTTGGGAGTTCGAGCCCCACGTCGGGCTCTGGGCTGACAGCTCAGAGCCTGGAGCCTGCTTCCAATTCTGTGTCTCCCTCTCCCTCTACCCCTCCCCTGCTCGTGCTCTGTCTCTCAAAAATAAATAAATATTTTTTTAATTAAAAAAAAAAGATTTCATAATTCCTTAAACCTTCTCAAGAGCTAATCCTGAACTAGCATGGCCTCCACAGGAACGAAGATTGATGAAGAATTTAAACCCAGAAATTGTCAGACGATGCTGGTAACAACCAACTTCGAGAACGCACTAAAAGTGTAACTGGAGAGTGCTGCTGAACTGTACGGAAGGGAACCAGAACGGAACTGTATTGCGGGGAAGCAGAACACGCCACCCTGAAATATGCCACTTTGGGATAAGGATTCTTTTGTGTTGAAGGAAACCCAGGAACATCAGATGCAGGAAAAACTCTAAGAACAGGGCATCGATTTCCCTTTTTTAAAAAGTACACATTTTTTTTTTTTTTTAACTTGAGAAAGAGGAGGCAAGCATGTGCCTAAGCAGGGGAGGGGCAGAGAGAAAGGGAGAGAGAGGATCTCAAACAGGCTCCCTGTGGTGAAAAGAGACCCCGACAGGAGGCTCCATCCCACCACCTTGGGATCAGGGCGTCTAATCTACAGGAACCCCTCAATTTCTCTTTTGTAAAAGAAATTTCCATTTGTAAAGCTG
Source organism: Hyaena hyaena (assembly GCF_003009895.1). Lineage (NCBI taxonomy): Eukaryota > Metazoa > Chordata > Mammalia > Carnivora > Hyaenidae > Hyaena > Hyaena hyaena. The sequence continues at coordinate 86,616 of NW_024080644.1, read as the reverse complement.
GCCTCCTCTCCTTCCTCAGAAGATGTTCTCATCACCTGAGATACAGCGAATCTCCATAACAATCCTTATTAAACCACCTATATTTACCTTACATTTCCTAATCACCTTCCCTTCACCTCTCCCTCCCCCAAAGCCCAAAAGCTTTCCCCCCACATTCTTTTAAAATGTTATATAACCCCTCGGTCTACCCCCTCCTTGAGCTTTCATTCCTCTTCTATGCAGCTCCAGGTACCTATGTAATAACCCTATCTTCTCCTGTTAATCCATATTTTGTTGGTTTCATTGGTCAGGCCCCATTCACAGAATCAAAGAAACCAGAGAAAAAGTTTCTCCCCCCAGCCCCGTCCCCCACCCCTTTGTGTAAGAAACACTGGAAGAATAGAATTAAAGTGAGTTGAAATTAAACTTGACCAATGTTATCTCGCTGAAATTTAAGTTTCCATGGTCAAGGCCAACCACCTCCCGAGACACAGTCCCCAGGAACCCAACACCTTCAATTCAAAGAACATGTAAAAACCAAAATTTGGGGCACCTGGATGGCTCCTCTGGTTAGGGTCTGACTTTGGCTCTGATCATGATCTCGCCGCTCATGCGTTCGAGCCCCACATTGGGCTCTGTGACAGAGCCTGGAGCCTCCTTCAGATTCTCTCTCTCTCTCTCTCTCTCTCTCTCTCTCTCTCTCTGCCCCTCCCCTGCTTGTGCGTGTGCGCTCTCTCTGAAAATATAAATAAACATTAAAAAGAATTTTTTAATCACAAAAAATGTCTGTTGGAAGGTTACCATGACCACGTGGATCCACTGAAAAATCCCAATTAAAAATTCCAGGCTCCTCAATAGCACCTGTCTCCTGACATGTGCCTCCGAGCTACTGCCCAGCATCCCATTTCCTCATTTTCTTTCTTTCTTTCTTTTTTTTTTCTTTTTGTATAGTTGACACACAATGTTCTATTAGTTTCAGGTGCACAACAAAGTGAGTCAACAGCTCTATGCCTTCTGCTGTGCTCAACACAAGCGTGGCTACCATCTGTCACCACCCAGCGCTATCGAAATACCAGGGACCGGATTCCCCAGGCTGTACCTTTCATTCCAGTGACTACTTCATTCCGTAACTGGCAGCCTGCATCTCCCACACCTTTCTTGCCCATCCCTCCTCCGGACGCCAGCCACTTGCTTCTCTGCATTTATAGGTCTGATTCTGCTTCTTGCTTGTTAAGTCGTTTGTTTTGCCAAATTCCACATATGAGTCAAACCATACGGTATTTGTTCTTCACAGTCTGGCTTAACTTCACTTAGCGGAATAACCCACTAGGTCCATCCATGTCCCAATGGCATGGTCCCCGTTTCCTCATCTTTGAACCACCAATACTACTTCCCCTTCTACTTTTTATGCCCTTGCACTTCACCTGTCCATCATGCAGGTCCACTCACCTTTTGCAGGACTCTCTACCATTCCCTTTTCCTGGATCAAATTCCAAGGCATCCTTATATTTTTGTACGATATCCCTTAACTAAAAAAATCACAGCCCCCAAGCACGTAACTTCCTGATAAGCAGCCTCATCTCACATGGCAAAGAGCTTTCAACCAAAAAAATTACTTCTATTTTCTCCCACTCTTGCTGGGTAATCTTTCCTCCTTTGAAACACATCTTGTTTCTTTTCTTTTTTTTAATGTTTATTTTAGAGAGAGACCATGCACAAGTGGGGGAGGGGCAGAGAGAGAAGGGGAGAGAGGATCAGAAGCAGGTGCTGCACTGACAGCAGCGGGCCCCATACAGGGCTCCAACCCACAAACGAACAGTGAGATCATGACCGGAGCCAAAGTCAGACGTTCAACTGACAGAGCCACCCAGGTGTCCTGAAACACATCTGGTTTCAAATGAACTTCCCCCCATCTGTATCTGTAGTTTGTGGCCATCCAGGTCTCTCTTGTTGATGAGTATATCATTAAAATCACTTAGGAAGATTATCCAAATGAATGTTTACCACTCTTGTTTCACTGTCCCTTGAGCCTGTAATTCCAAGAGCCCTCAGAAGTTAGTTCCTCTGGAACTCCATTCTTTTGGGGCACCCTGGTGGCTCAGTCTGTTGAGATTCCGACTCCTGATTTCAGCTAAGGTCATGATCCCAAGGTCAAGGGATAGAGCTCTCCATCAGGCTCAGTGCTGAACGTGGAGCCTGCTTAAGATTTCCTGTCTCTGTCTCAATCTCTCTCTTCCTCTGCCCCTCTCCCCTCTCTCAAATGCTGTCTACAAAAAAAAAAAAAAAAATTAATTACATTTCATTTAAAAAAATAGAGCTCCATTCTTTTCAACTTTTGACTCTCATCCTTACCCTTAGCAGGTAACCTCAACTCTTCCTGAACTGAAATTAAATGGACTCACTTTAGGGCACCTGGGTAGCTCAGTCAGTTAAGCATCTGACTCTGGATATTGGCTCAGGTCATCATTTCGTGGTTCATGGGTTCAAGCCTCGGGTCTGGCTCCTTGCTAAGAGCACAGAGCCTTCTTGGGATTCTCTCTCTTCTCCTCTCTCTCTGGCCCTCCCCTGCTCACACTCACTCTCTCTTAAACTAAATAAACTTAAAAACACTAATAAATGGAATCTCTTTTCCTTTCACTCTCTCTCAGAAAATGAACTATTCCATAGCTTCCTTTTCTAGGTTCCCCATCAGTATGTACTCCCAATTAAACACCTTAGATATCCTTATCATAAATACCCCTGTCCTCACTTACATTGTTAATCTCTCCCCTACTTGATCTTTAAAATCCTTCTACCTTTATACTCACATATACTTACAATTTCCCTAAAAAAACGTTTCCTGAGATTTGCTACACCACTAAGTTTCTGATCCTTCTCTGTTCTTTTATTGCTAAATTCCTTTTTAAAAAAATCGAATTCTTCCATTTCCTAATGCTGTTATTCTTTAATCTCTCAAAATCTAAGTAGTACTCCTATCTTCTCTAAAACTGCTCACTAAATTGTCAAAAGTGTCCTCCTAGACATGAAATTCAGTGATCCTTTCTGACTCTTCCTTCTCTTTGAATTCTATAAAATTCCACTTAGTTATGTTCTTCTTGAATCTTTCTCTGTGAAATTGTACATCTCCAGTTATCTTCTTATTTTAGTGATCTTTTACTGCTTTCCATTCCTTTTTTTTTGTATAGCCTTTCTAACGATCTCATTCCTTTGGTGTTTCAAGCTTTCAAAAATCTTAGGCATGTTGACGACAGTGAAATCTACGAGGCTAGCTACTACTTGTTTCTAAATCCTAAAATCCAATTTACAGACAACTGTCACATAAGGCCTCCTGAATATTCCTCCAGTTTCTAGCCACAAAGGATTAGTTGTCACAGACTAAATCTCCCAGTGAGGAAAAAAGTATAAAAGCTACCGCAATTCAAAACTAATTGTCTAAATACAGTGAAGAGTCAGGAATCCAAGGACCAGCATCCCAGAGAGAAGGAAATACACTGAGATGCACCTGACAACATGCAGGCCATCCTCCTTTGAGGCAATCTGAGAACACATGACGCAGGATTCTGGCAAACCAGGAAGAAAGCAACTGTGAAAAGGAAGGAATCCAGAGGTCAAGGACCATCACTGAAAAAGGTGCCCAGATACACACTCCAGAATTTTAGTTGAAGCTACAGAGTGGCTACAAGCTAAAAATAAGACAGGTATGAAAACAGAGAGCATTTTCACCTGGGACAAAGTGATTTCTCCAGCCCCATCTTATACTGGAAGCCAATTACATCTTCTCTGGAGAGGAGCCTCTACAAACTTTTATAAACAACATTTCCCATTCAATCAAAAATTGAGAGCATGCCAGGAAACAGAACCAAATGACTAAAAATCACAAGAAATAAATAAAGAAATGGAACCTACAGACGACTGAGAAATTATCAGACATGGACTTTACAACTTTATAAACAGGATTAAGTCATTCAAGTCAAGAAAACAGATGGAAAAAAAAAAAAAAGAATTTCTCCCTAGAGAAATGGAATCTATTAAAAAAAAAAATTTAGAAATTCCAAAATGGAAAGCATAATAACATGAAATTAAACACGGAATATAATCAATGGCGCAACAGCACAACAAAGGAAGGCAGTAGTGAATAGTAAGTTGGTGGGAAATACATGCAAAGAAACACAGAGAGAAAATATAAGAAATGAGAAAAGAATATAAGAGATATGTGGGGGGGGGTGGGAAAAAGTCTATCATATGTAGAATTTGTATTTCTGGTTAAGACTGGAAAGAGAAATTGGGTGGAAGTAATCTTTGAAGAAATGCAAGCCTGTAATTTTCTCAAACAATATTATCAAGAAGCTTCATGAATCCCAACTGTGTAATTACAAAGAAAATCACATATACGCATAAAATCATTAAAATGATGAACAAAAAAAGAAAAAAAAAAAAACCTTGAAGCTCACCCAATGACCTATCACCTCCAAAGGAACAATAAGACTATAGGATAAACATTCAAATTTTCAACACATATAATATGAAAAAAAAGAGTAGAATGACCTATTTGAAATATTACAATATAAGAATTAACCAACTTTAAATGGAAGAAAAAATATCCTTCAAAAATAAAAAGAAAATCCATAGATTTTTTTTTTTTAATGTAGGCTTCACACCCAGCACAGAGCCCAATGCAGGGCTTGAACTCACGATCTTGAGATCAAGACTTGAGCTGAGTTCAGAAGTCAGACGTTTAACTGCCTGATCCAACCAGGCATCCCGAAAATTCATAGATTTCTAAGCAAACAGAGCCTGATTGGATTCATTAGAAAAATACCTTAGTTAGCAGAAAGAAGAAAAAAGGAAAATTATCTGAAACGGAATCCTAGTAATGTAAGTATGCATAAACAGTCACTAGAAAGGATAAATATTTGTATCATTGCACTGTTTGAGACAATAATGGTATTAATCTATCAGTTTATAATGGACAGAGAATTAAAATATATAAAAGCAATAGGCCAAAAGGAGAATGGGAGTTAATGGATTAAAGGTCCGACTCTGGATTTCACCTCAGGTCATGATCTCATGGTTGTGAGAACGAGCCCCACATCGGGCACTGTGCTGACAGCACGGAGCCTGCATTGGATTCTCTCTCGACCTCTCTCTCAGCTCCTCCCTTGCTCGCTCTCTCTCAATCAAACAAAACAAACAAAAACAAAACAAAAAGAAAACTTTAAATCTGAAAAAACATTCCATTGCAGGATCATTAAAAAGAATAAAATATTTGTGAATAATTTTAACAAAAGAAGTACAAGTGTTGTACATTGAACCCTATAAAATGTCATCTGAGGGGCGCCTGGGTGGCTCAGTCAGTTAAGCGTCCAACTTCGGCTCAGGTCATGATCTCACAGTTCATGGGTTCGAGCTCTGCGTCGGGCTTGGTGCTGACAGCTCAGAGCCTAGAGCCTGCTTCGGATTCTGTGTCTCCCTCTTTCTCTGACCCTCCCCTGCTCGCTCTCTCTCACTCTCTCTAAGAAATAAATTTTAAAAATGTTTAAAAAACTAAAAAAGATAAAATGTCATCTGAAAAAATCAGGAAGACCTTAAAAAGTGGAAAATAACCCCATGTTCATGAATTAGAGGACTTCATTGTTAAGGTGTTAATACTTCATTATTAACTGTTAAGATGACAATACTCCCCAAATTAATCTATTTAGTCAGTGCATTATCAAACTCCTGGTGGCCTTTTATGCAGTAAATGACAAGTTGATCCTAAAGGTGTATGGAAATACAATGGATTCTATATAGCCCAAAAAAGAGTCCTGAAGAAAAGAAGAACAAAGTTGGAAGGCTCCAGCCTTCTGACTTTAAAATTTACTACAGGGGCACCTGGGTGGCTCAATAGGTTAAGCGACCGACTTTGGCTCAGGTCATGATCTCATGGTTTGAGTTCAAGCCCCGCATCGGGCTCTGTGACGACAGCTTGGAGCCTGGAGCCTGTGTCAGATTCTGTGTCTCCCTCTCTCTCTGTCCCACCCCTGCTCACGCTCTGTCTCTTTCTGTCTAAAAATAAGTAAACATTTAAGAAATCAACAACAACAACAAGAAAAACTTACTACAAAGTTTTATTGTCAACACAGGAAGCTGCTGTTAAAAGAAAGACATATAGATCAATAGAATAGGACAAGGTGTCCAGAAATAAACTCCCACAATTCTGATCAATTGATCGTTGACTAGTGTATCAAGACAATTCAATGAGGAAAAGGTAGTCTTTTCTACTAATGTTGCTGGGATAAGAGGACCCCACATGCAAAAGAATGAATTTGGATGCTTACTTTACACCATATAGAAAAATAATCTCAAAATACAAAAAGGCTTCATTACAGGAAGTAGTACCATAATACTCTTAAAAGAAATTAAAAGTGTAAATTACCATGACTCCAGATCAGGCAGCAGTTTCTTATACATGTCAATGAAAACATAAGCAACAGCAACAAAAAACAATACATTATATTTCGTTAAAATTACTTTGGTGTTTTAACTGATTCTAATGAGAAAGTGAAAATGAAAGAGAATGGGGGAAAATATTTTCCATGTATCTGGTAAAGACTTACATCCAGAATATATAAAGAAGGCTTCCAACTAAAAAACAAAAAGGCAAATAATCCAATTTAAAAATTGGCAAAGGACTGGAATAGATACTTCTCCAAGGAAGATATACAGATGGCCAATGAGTACATGAAAGATGTTGGACATTCTTATTTATTATAGAAATATAAATCAAAACAATGATAAGATAGCATTTCACACATACTAGGATGGCTCTCATCAAAATGATAGATAGTACCACGTCTCAAGGATGCGGGGAAATTGCACCCTCATACACTGCTACTCAGAATGTACCATGAGATGGCTTCCTTGGGATTAATGATATAAGTTCATTCAGAAGCTTGGACACGAGGGGTGCCTAGCTGGCTCAGTTAGTGGAGCGAGTGACTCAGGATCTTGGGGTTGTGAGAGTTCAAGTCCCGTGTTGGGTGTAGAGATTACTTAAAAAACATCTGGGGCGCCTGGGTGGCTCAGTCGGTTAAGCGACCGACTTCAGCTCAGGTCATGATCTCGCGGTTTGGGAAGTCGAGCCCCGCATCGGGCTCTGGGCTGACAGCTCAGAGCCTGGAGCCTGTTTCCGATTCTGTGTCTCCCTCTTTCTCTGTTCCTCCCCCACTTGCACTCTGTCTCTCTCTCTCTCTCTCAAAAATAAATAAAAAAGTTAAAAAATATTTTAAAACATCTTTAAAAAACACACAAAAACCTGTACATGAATATTCAAAGCAGCGTTGTGAATTGTGTTTGGCTACTCATAATAGCAAAAAGGCGTCCATTAGTTGATGAATGGATAAACAGCATGTGGTACATCTATACATTATTGTCCAGCCATGAAAAGAAATAAAGTACTGACACATGGTGAAGCATAAATGAAACCTGCAAACATTATTCTAGGTGAAAGAAGTCAGACCAAAGCTACATGTTGTATAATTCCATTTACACAGAATTACAGACTAGGTAAATCCATAGAGACAGAAAGTAAATGACACTTTTCCAGGAGCTGGGGAGGAGGAATATGGGGTAACTATTAATAAGTTCAGGATTTCTTTGTGTGGTGATGAGAATTTTCGGGAATTAGTAATGATAGATGCACAACTTTGGGAATATACTAGAAACCACTGAATTTTATTATTTAAGGGAGGGGGCTGATTTATGGTACATTAACTACATCTCGATCTTATGAAAAAGCACAGCCCTATTTCTTGCAAGGAATGTGAATTCGAAATGTGTAAAGCTTCCTACAGCCCAGCTGGCTTGCCCAGGAAATTATCTCCAATATTTAAGAAAAAAAAAATATACTCATTTTAACAGAACAGAAAAATCTTTCAGAAACTAGAAAAAAAACAGGAGACTCTTCCAAGTAGTTTTGTGAGGTCAGGATCACCTTGATATAAAATATGTAGGTACATTATTTAAAAGTTTAATTATAGATAAAACTCTATTATGATGAGACATTTTTTAAAAACCCTGAAGAAAGCACTTGTGGGGATGAGCACTGGGTGTTGTGTGGAAACTAATTTGACAATAAACTATTTGTAAAAAAAAAAAAAAAAAAAAAAAAAAAAAAAAAANAAAAAAAAAAAAAAAAAAAAAAAAAAAAAAAAAAAAAAAAAAAAAAAAAAAAAAAAAAAAAAAAAAAAAAACCCTGAAGAAACATTTTCAAATCATATCCATCAACATATGAAAAGGATAAAATTGTACAAATAAGTTCACTTCAGGAAGGTCAGATCCTTTAACATTCAAAAATCAGTCAAAACAACTCACTACATTCACAGGACATAAAGTAAAAAATCTACAGGACTATCTCAATAGATGATGAAAAATTATTTGATAAAATTTAATATCCATAGAAACAGGTAACAACTTTCTCAATCTGTTATAAGGTTATCACACAAAACCAACCAAACAAAAAACACTGCTTCTCAAACGGCATAATTAATGATAAATTATTGAATGCTTCCCGTCGGACATAGGAAATGAAGCACCGATACCCACTGAGACTAATTCCAACATGTATCAGAGATTCTCCCCAGTGAAATAAGGAAAATCAAAGAAAAAAAATAAACATAATAGGGTTATAAAAAAAGAGAGAGACAAAAAACAACTTACTGGAACTTAAATAACAACTTACACACCTACACAATGCAAATACAACACATATACCATGCCTACAATACACACACATAACACACATACACCACACAATCATCATATCCATACTACACACACACACACTACACGGATACCAAACACATACACCACACACGCACACACACACACACACACACACACACACAAGAAACAAAATTGTCATTATGGACAGACAACATGACTGTGTTGAATCATGGCTTGAATCAGTTGTATATTCATATGGTAAACAACTCCAGTCCCCTACCTCACAGCATAGACAAGGATTAATTTTGTGTATATGTTGCATTTAAGTGTGAAAAGTAAAAAAAAAAAAAAAAAAAAAATTAGAAGAAAACAAATGAGAAAATCTTCAGTGACTGTGAAGTAGGAAAATATTTTTTAACAGGACACCAAACATTATAAACCATAAGGTTAATAAACTGGATTTCATGACGATGAAGAATTTCAGTTCAAGAGAAGACACCTCACTAAGAGATGGAAAAAATCAGGCCCCAGGAGAGGTATCGACTCCACAAAGAACTCTTATTATTCAGAAATCTGGAAGACAATGCCAAGAGCCCAATTAAGAACAAACGGGCAAAAAACCACAAAGGCACTTCACCATAGATGGTGTCCAAATAGCCAGTGCCCAAACTCGTAGCTCATGAGGAAAATCCAAACAAAAGCCACAATTAGGTACTACTACATAATCACTAGAATCGCTAAATTAATAGACTGACAATACCATGTTTTGGCCAAGTTATAGAGCGACCGGGCCTCTCAGATAGTGCCAGTGGGAGTGTCACTGGCACACCACTTTGAAAGCTGTCTGGCAAGCTGGACACTTGCACACCAGTAAATGAACTCCTAAAGTATAGACCCAAGAGAAATGTGGACACACGTGTGCCAAAAGTCAAGGACAAGAGGCTTCCTAGCAGCATTATTTGTAGTAGCTAAAAATGGAAACCGCCCGATTATCCATCAACAGTAGATGGGGTAGAGAAACTGGGATCTAGGAATGAAATGAACCACCGCTGCCCAGCACGTGGGTGAATCTTCCAAACACACCGGAAGGCAACAGTTGCTAACACAAAAGGACATATATCATCTTGTATCATCTTGTTCCGTGCGTGTGATGGAGCCTGTTCACAGCAGCTTGGGAGAACTCATTGAGTGTATTTCTTCTCAGCTCCACCTTCATTGATATCTTTTTGGTAATTTACAATCACCTGCGGTGGGAGTAGTTTCACCACAGAAATCGTCAGAGGTTACAAATCAGGGCTCCGCCCGAGTCTAGCCCTGAGAGCTAGTTTTTAAATATTTGCAGTATATCACTGTGCTACCCCAACCTGTTCGATACTGAGATAAGTCAGAATAACAACTAAGGACATCATGGAGGTGTCTGGGTGACATTTTTATTGTATTTCCACTTGTTGGTTGCACGGGTAACCATTTCATGAAAGTCATCAAGCTCTTAAAATCAGTCCATTTCACCATATGTATATTATTAAAATGTTTTTTTCAAATAAATATGTTAACATTTCCCAATGCAGATAGCCGCATACTTCGTATTTCTTCTAACGCCTTCACTAGCTTTTTAGTACTTTCAAGATCGAAACCTCAAGAACTTTTTCCATCTCATTCTCCCTTTGTTCCAGAACCCCACTCCTCACACTCATTGGCTAAATGAATGTCTTTTCGTCATTGCTCTCCCATGATTCCCTGTTACCCTTCTAAAACACTGGTACAAGCCTGCATAACTTTTTGCGTAAGCCATTACAGTACGTTTTAAAACCACCTCCTTTCCCCCTTTCCCTCTGCTTCTCCCCTGTTCTCTCTCTCTCTCTCTCTCTCTCTCTCTCAAAAGAAAATAAACATAGAAAAAAATGAGGCCCCTGGGTGGCTCAGTCAGTTAAGACCCGACTTCAGCTCAGGTCATGATCCCACAGTTCGTGGGTTCAAGCCCCATGTGGGGCTCTGTGCTGACAGCTCAGAGCCTGGAACCTGCTTCTAGTTCTGTGCCTCCCACTCCCTCTGCTCCTTCCCTGCTCATACTCTTTCTCTCAAAATAAGATAGACATTAAAAAAAAAGACAAAACTAAAATGGGCGCCTGGGTGGCTCAAACGATTAAGTGTCCGACTTCGGCTCAGGTCATGATCCTGCAGTTCGTGGGTTCAAGCCCCACGTCAGGCTCTGTGCTGACAGCTAGCTCAGAGCCTGGAGCCTATTTCAGATTCTGTGTCTCCCTCTCTCTTTGATCCTCCCCTGCTCATGCCCTCTCTTTCTCTCTCTCAGAAATAAATAAAACATTAAAAAAAAAACTATAAAAGAAACACCCCATCTCCTTTCCTATACTCATCATCTCTTTTGGCTTTTATCTTCGTCACCATTAACCAGATCAATCTATCTTCTCAGAAATTTTCTGGTCAATATAAAATGATGAAAAGGTAAGTGATCAGCTACCTTGCATGGTATTCAAGGTTTGTTTCTCCATATTCCCTGTTACCCAACCAACTTTCCAGCCAAACTAAAACTGTTGGGATTCTCTGAATATAATCCTTTGACTTTCCAGGTGTTGAAAAATATTTTTCACCCCATGTAGTACACTTTTCTCCCATCTCCGTCGACCAAAACTTTGGCTAACCATTTTTTTAAAAAATTTTTAACGTTTATTTATTTTTGAGAGACACAGTGCTAATGAGGAAGAGCATAGAAAGAGAGGAGACACAGAATCCAAAGCAGGCTCCTGGCTCCGAGCTGTCAGCACAGACCCGGATGTGAGGCTCGAACCCACAAACCATGAGATCATGACCTGAGCTGAAGTCGGTCATTTGACCAATTGAGCCACCCAGGAGCCCCGACTTTTGCTAACCTTTAAAAGCACAACGAATTTCTTTATCTCACCCAGGAAAAGGTCAGAGCACTTAGTAAGTGCTCAGTAAAAACTGGGTTGGCTAGCTCACAATAATAAGCTACATCACTCTATTCTATATGTAGATCCGGAAAGCTCCCTGGAGTTTAATGGCTCAGGGTATGTTTGACAGTTCTGGGAAAGGTAGAGGACAAGCTTGTATCGTTAGAGAGTGTGAAGCAACCATTGTGTTTCATAGGATATAGGACAACTCAGAACCACAGCCCCACGGCATACAGATTTCCCATCTGGATGAGGACGAATATAAGAAACTAGCAAACTTATGAAGTGAAAAAAGATTCAGGAGAGATTTAAGTGATACTCATACTCTTCACCCCCCAAATACGTCAATCTCAAAGAAACCTAGCTCTTAAAAAAATGAAGGAACCACTTCCAGAGAGTAGTATTTACCAAAGAGTACCTACAAAGTAAATCTCAGAGACAACAGCTTGAATAAAGTTCTGACCCATTCACCTAACTCAATGGCACAAGATAACAGTATTTAACTTGGAATAATGTTCAAAGACATTTTTGATTTTGTTTAGCACAAATCATCCCTCATCTCCAAGGAGGAAAGCACAGATGTCCATCCATTAGCATAATAGAAGAATTGCTTCGAGATTTGCATAACATTGGTGATTCTTTGAATTCTATTCAGCCCAACATATTTCAAGCTGGAGTAGGGCCGGAGGATTCTTTGCGAGCATTACATTTTTATTGGCTTATGTTGTACTTTTTAGAATAAAGATTTTCAAACCTAGGCAAGAGTCAAAAGATGAAAACAGTGAACAGGTACATAGACTTAACCCAGATTCACCAAATATTAATATTTTGCCACCTTCTGCCATTAGCGTTCAGCTGGGCTCTAAGTGGAAAGCAACGACATACACCTTTTAAAATTTGTAACTAAGTTTAATAATGCAGCCAGTAACAGGACAATGTCAACGATTCTAAGAGTTTTCCGAAGACACGTGATCATCAGTGATCCGTGGAAGGAAATGGCTTTGAGCTCATTCATTTTTTAAACTATTCTGTAAACTGTCAGGTTTCAAAATACAATTTAGGAAGTGCAGATTTCTTCCTCCAGCTCAGTACAGGCTCATACACAATTAATGATGCAGCACAATGGGATACTGACAAAATGAAAAACAACAACAACAAAAAAACACCCACCAGTTACTTATTTATCCCCCAGATTGTGCCACAAAGGATTTCAGGTTGCTTTCAAAAAGACATGTTGTGCGGCGCCTGGGTGGCTCAGTCATTTGAGCGTCTGACTTCAGCTCGGGTCACTATCTCATGGTTCGTGGGTTCGAGACCCGTGTCGGGCTCTGTTGCGGACAGCTCAGAGACTGGAGCCTGTCTTCGGATTCTGTGTCTCCCTCTCTCTCTGACCCTCCCCTGCTCATGCTGTCTCTATCCCTCCTTCAAAAGAATAAATAAAACATTAAAAGAAAAGGAAAAAAATCTAAAAAAGACATGTTGTACAAAAGAATACAAATGAACACTTACGAGGATTGATATGCTAGAAAACAGTAAGAGATAATACAGGATTTGCAGAGCAGAGAGACCTATAGAGTTACAACAATTTAGTTTTGCTTCCTAGCAGCTACATAAGATACAAAAACCTTTGCTTGGTGGTGATACATAAATCCGGGAACAGTTCCTTCTGTGGGTCATCTTGTAGAGAATAGTATGGAAAGCAGTAGATGAAATTACCGACTGTGTGCTCCGTAGTAACATGTGACACTAGGTGTCACTTGGTTTCCACCATTTCCCTCAAAAGGAGTCAGTGCCTTAGCGCCCCAAGTGTCAGTCAGTAAAAGCAATTCCTTTACAGAACGGTTATTAGGCCCTACATAAAGCAACCCAACTCATCACTTCCAATCATCTTACAGCCTAACTCCAAGATAACATTCAGAAAATCCAGAACGGACACACGGACCAACATACGTGGGTGGCATGGACTGCAGAGGGTTGGTGGGGAGGGATGACAAGTTCATGAATGAGGTGCAAAGATTTTCCTGGCAAAAGATCCAATTGTATGTGAAAGCGTAGCTGGAAATTTTCTAACTCTCCAAAGAGAAAGAAGGCAAGAAATGCTTCCTTATCCAGTCAGGTAACATATAATCTCCGCTCCGTTCATAATAACACATTGAGGAGAATACTTGATAGGCATTTAGGAAAACATCCCTCACAATTACAATTGTTCCATCTGTATTTGTATCCAACGGGCCAAGCTAAAGATGAAAATGTTCTCAGGAAAAACATGACGAGCAATGTCTTGCAATACGAGGAGTACTTGACGCTGAACATCACATGATCACAGCTGAGCCAATGGTTTTTGAAATTCGCCTTGATATACGAGCGCTTTGGATTACAGGCAGGTTTTGGAACGAATTATGCTCGCAATCCAAGATGTTTCTAGACTACTAAAGCACATCGCTTCTCTCCTTCCTGAAAACGTCCTACACTTAATTAGAAGATTTAGTCTGAAACATAGGCAACCTTTACTAGAAAGTGGATATACCACAATGCAAAAGTGTTACATGAAAGCACACTATGATGTCGGCTACCATATACCTTCATCCACTGCATATGTGTTTGTGGAATGCCTGCTATGTGTTGGGAGCTACTCTAGGCACTGGTGGTCAGCTGTAAACAAAACAGCTGACAAAAACGCAAATAGGTGTCTGGTGATAAATGCTTTAAAGAAAACTGCAAGAGGTAGGAGAGATGGACAGAGATGAGACATGACAGTTAAGCTCCTTCGCAGAGAATGCTTGAGGGAAGGCTTGACTAATAAGGGCACAGTCAAGCAGCATCTAATGTAAGCCATACGGATATTTGGAAGAAAAGTGATCCAAGAGGGGGAACAGGGAGAGAAAGTCTTGAAGCAGGAGCGTGCTTGGTCTGTTCCCGGGATAGCAAGAAGGCAAAAGTGGTTGGAACAGAGGGAATCAAGAGGAAAATGGTAGAAGCTGGGACCAGGAAGGTGCCCAAAGACAGAACTTGCAAGGGCCTTGTAGACCATGGTCCAGACTTTGATTTCATGCTAGGGGAAATAAGAAACCGTTTTATTTTTATGGATGAAATGTTATATTCTGGAGTGGATGTCTGAAGGAAGGTGAACTTGCACCTGTCGAAGGGAGGGTCATCTGCTTAGCAGCACACCTCCATGGTCTAATGTCTGTCCTCAACATCAGGGGACTCAAGATTCTTTTTTTTTTTACAAATAGTTTATTGTCAAGTTGGTTTCCATATAACACCCAGTGCTCATCCCCACAAGTGCCCCCCTCCATGCCCTTCTCCCCCCTCCCCCCAATACGCATCAGTCCTCAGTTTGTTCTCAGCATTCAAGAGTCTCTCATCGTTTGCCTCCCTCCCTCCCCCTCTATTTTTCCCCTTCTCCTCCCCCATGGTCCTCCGTTCAGTTCCTCCTAATCCTCCTATACCTGCAAACATATATTTGTCCTTCTCTGTCTGACTTATTTCGCTCAGCATAACACCCTCAAGGTCCATCCATGTTGCTACACGTGGCCAGATTTCATTCTTTCTCATTGCCATGCAGTATTCCATTGTATAGATAAACCGCATCTTCTTGATCCATTCTGGGGACTCAAGATTCTTGAGCTCCATCCGACTGATTGCTGGTGACAGATCAGCTGAAGGCACTATCTCCAGAGCAGATGCTACTCGAGGCTCGAGGATTCATGAACGAGTAGCTGGCTCATGCTGGCACATGGTACTGAGCAAGGCGATAGTAGGATATGACTTGTGTGTGTGTGTTTTAAGGATCACTCTGTCTACTGTGAAGATAATACGCAATTGCGCAGGGTGAGGATGGAAGCAGGAAAACCACTTAGGAGAAACCTATAAAAATCTAGGTAACAGGTGACGCTGGCTTGTACCAAGATGATAATAGCGCCAACATGACTAAGTGGTCAGATCTTGGATCTGTTCTTCAGATAGACATAACAGGATTTGCTGACGTTATGGAAGGTTTGAGAGGTAAAGGTGAAGCCAAGCTACCTAGTCTGACCAACTGGAAGAATAGAGTTGCCATTTGACAATATGGGGAGGGGCGCCTGGGTGGCTCAGTTGGTTCAGGCCATGATCTCACAGTTCATGGATTCGAGCCCCACGTCGGGCTCGCTGCCGTCAGCCTGACAACACTGAGCCCACTTCAGATCCTCTGTACCCCTCTCTCTGCCCCTCCCCTGCTTGCACTCTCCCAGTAAATAAAAAAATATTTTAAAAAACAGCTCTTAGAAGAGGGCGTTGTTGGGTAGGTTAGGGGGACATGTTAAGTTTGAGGTAGCAGACAGGGTTCTGGAAGAAAACAGATGGGACAGTCACCTTAGGTTTATCTGAAGAGAAGTATAATGAAGACACTATTTACCAAGGTATACAGATAGGAAAAAACAAAGATTAGTAGTGGAAACCCAGGCTAAAATGTGCTGGGCATTTTACAAGCCCTCCACCAGACAGGGTAAGGAAACGGGCTGTATGGGATTGGGAAAGGTACTAAACCCTACCCATAGGAGATAGCCAGCACTCAGGCACCCAGCAAAAAGGGAATCTGAAGACTGAAAACCCCACCCTCTTCTTCCTCATTATTTTCCAGCTAGTAGTACTCTCTACTATTTAAACCCAACAGGAAGCCACCGAACAAAGGAACCTTTTAATTTAGCCCATAGCCTTCAGCTTCCTAGAGCACAGAGTTGGGTAAGGAAGGGTACAGAACAGATTGGACGAGGCAAACAGAAAGTATACAATCCCTGCAAGACAAGATCAAGTTCAGCTAGTTAATGGTTGAATACGTATCTTTTTTTTTCTTAATGTTTACGTATACTTATTTATTTTTGAGAGAGAGAGAGCGTGAGCAGGGAAGGGGCAGAGAGAGAGGGAGACACAGAGGATTAAAAGCAGGCTTTGAGATGTCAGCACAGAGCCCAATGGGGCCTCGAACTCACGTACCGCGAGATCATGACCTGAGCTGAAGTCAGATGCTTAACCGACTGAGCCACACTGGAGCTCCGAATACATATCTTTTCAAGAGAAAGATGCTTTCCCCAACGCAGTATGATTCTCATGAACTCCTGTGCCCTGGGATGAGTCAAACTGATACATAACTCAGTAGAGGAAGAATTCAGAAATAGTGTCTCCATCAAATACTGTCACTGACTCCAGAACCACTGACATTTATTGTTACATTAAGAAGTAGACTGGGGGGGGGCGGGGGGTGCCTGGGTGACTTAGTCCGTTAAGCGTCCGACTTTCGCTTAGGTCATGATCTCGCGGTTCGTGGGTTCGTGCCCCTCGTCTGGCTCTGTGCTGACTGCCAGCTCAGAGCCTGGAGCCTGTTTCAGTCTGTGACTCCCTCTCTCTCTGACCCTCCCCTGTTCACGCTGTCTCTCTCTCTCTCTCCTAGAAATAAATAAAACATTAAAAAATTTTTTTGTTAAAAAAAGTAGTAGACTGGGGCACCTGGGTGGCTCCATCGGTTGAGCATCTGACTTCGGCTCAGGTCATGATCTCGCAGTTTGTGAGTTCAAGCCCCACGTCGGGCTCTGTGCTGACAGCTCGGAGCCTGCAGCCTGCTTCTGATTCTGGTCTCCCTCTCTCTCTCTGCCCTTTCCCCGCTCAGGCTCGGTCTCTCTCTGTCTCAAAAATAAACACTAAGAAAACTTAAGAAAAATAAAAAGAAGTAGGTCATAGAATAATTGGCAGTTATGCTACATCCCAATAGCATGCAGCTGGATTAAATCTAAAACCACTGGTGTTCTTCAGTGCACGCAGCTCCTCATGAAACTTTCTTCTTTTGTAAGCTCTTGTGAGAACTTCACTTTTTTTGGTATGATGACATACTTTCAAAATTTCATGGCCAAGAACAACAAGAAACAGAGGCGAGAATAAGCAACGGGAAAAAGAAGGTCTCCTCAACAAATGGTGATGGGGAAAGTGGACAGCTATGTGCAAAGGAATGAAACTGGACCACTTTCTTACACCACCCACAAAAATAAATTCAAAATGGTTTAAAGATCTGAACATGAGACCTGAAACGATAAAAATCCTAGAAGGAAACACAGCCAGTAACCTCTGTGACATCGGCCATAGCAATTTCCTTCTAGACACGCCTCCTGAGGCAAGGAAGACAAAAGCAAAAATAAACTATTGGGACTACATCAAAACGAAAAGCTTCTGCACAGCAGAGGAAACAAAACTAAAAGGCAAGCTGCAGCATGGGAGCAGACATTTGCAAGTGACATCTCTGATAAAAAGTTAGTATCCAAGCTATATAAAGAATTGATACAACTCAACACCCAAAAAACAAACAATCCAATTATGAAATGGGCAGAAGACATGGACATTCCTCCAAAGAAGACATCCGGATGGCCAACAGACACACTAAAAGATGCTCAACACCACTCATCATCTGGGAAATGCAAATCAAAACCACCTCACATCTGTCACAATGGCTAAAATCAACAATACAAGAAATGACAAGTGTTAGCGAGGAAGTGGAAAAATAGGAACCCTTGTGCACTGCTGGGAATGCAAACTTCTGCGGCCCCTGTGGAAGACAGGATGGAGGTTCCTCAAAACGTGCAAAATTGAACTGCCCTATGATCTTGTAACCAAACTACTGGGTATTTACCCACAAAATACAAAAACACTAAATCAAAGAGATACATGCACCCTTATGCTTACAGCAGCATTATTTACAATAGGCAAGTTATGGAAGCAACCTAAGGGTCCATCAACAGATAAATGTATAAAGGAGATGTCTCTCTCTCTCTCTCTCTAGTTCTCTCTCTCTCTCTCTCTCCTGTGTGTGTGTGTGTGTGTGTGTGTGTGTGTGTGATGGAATACTATTTAGACATAAGAAAGAATGAAATCATGCCATTTGAAACAACATGGATGCATGGTTTATCTATACGATGGAATACTACATGGCAATGAGAAAGAATGAAATCTGGCCATTTGCAGCAACGTGGATGGAATTAGAGGATATTATGCTGAGTGAAATAAGTCAGTCAGAGAAAGACAGATATCATAGGTGGATCTTGAGAAACTTAACAGAAGACCATGGGGGAGCAGAAGGGGGGAAAAAAGTTACAGAGAGGAAGGGAGGCAAACCATAAGAGACTCTAAAATCCAGAGAACAAACTGAGGTTGGTAGGGGAGAGGGGAAAGTGGGTGATGGGCATGGAGGAGGGCATTTGTTGGGATCAGCATTGGGTGTTGTATGGAAGCCAATTTGACAATAAATTATATTTAAAAAAAAAAACATGGATGGATCTTGAGAGTATAATCCTAAGCAAAAGAAACCAAAGAAAGACAAGTACCATCTGATTTCACTCATACGTGGAATTTAAAAAACAAACAGAAAAGAACAAAGGAAAAAGAGAGCGGGGCAAACCAAAAACTACTGCTCTTAACTACAGAGAACAAACTGATAGTTACCAGAAGGGAGAAGGGTGGGGGGATGGGTTAAATAGGTGATGGGGATTAAGAAGTGCACTTGTCTTGGGGGCACCTGAGTGGCTCAGTCCGTTAAGTGTCCTATTTCGTCTCAGGTCATGATCTCACGGTTCGTGGGTTCGAGTCCTGCACTGGACTCTGTGCTGACAGCTCAGAGCCTGGAGCCTGCTTCAGATTCTGTGTCTCCTTCTCTCTCTGCCCCTCCTCTGCTCACGCTCTGTCTCTCTCTGCCTCTCAAAAATGAATAAACGTTAAAAAAAACAATTAAAAAGAAAAACGAAGTGCATTTGTGTTGATGAACACCAGATGATGTATGGAGTTGTTAAATTACTATATAGTACACTTTACATGAATAACAATGTATGTTAATTAAACTAGAATTTAAAGCTTTCTTAACCTTGAAAAAATAGAAATTAAAAACATAAAACAATAAAAACCTTGATATTCTATGGACTCATGAAGTGCATTCAGTGTTTTGACAATCCTTTCATGGTGATGTATCTTTTATTAAAAGGAACTCTGTGCTAAACTCTGACTCGTTGCTTTTTGGCTTAATTTATTTATTGATTTATCTCAATTTTTAAGAATTTATTTTGAGAGAGAGAGAGAGAGAGCGAGCGAGCATGCAAGGGGGGGAGAAGGGCGGAGGGAGAAAGAGAATCTTAAGCAGGCTCCACACTCAGTGCAAAGCCCAATGAGGGACTCGAACTCAGGAAACTCTAGATCATGACCTGAGCCGAAAGCAAGAGTTACACACTTAACCACTGAGCCACCCAGGTGCCTCGCTATTTTTTTTGCTTGTTTTTAATTTTATTTAAATCCAATCTAGTTAACAGCATAGTAATGGTTTCAAGAGTAGAATTTTGTGATTCATCGCTTATATTTAACACCCAGTGCTCCCAGCAAGGGCCCTCCTTAATGCCCATCACCCATTTAGCCCATCCCACTGCCTGCCCCTTTTTTTTTGTTTTTGTTTTTTGTTTTTTGTTTTTTCTGAGAGAGAGAGACAGCATGAACAGGGGAGGGTCAGAGAGAAAGGGAGACAAAGAATCTGAAACAGGCTCCAGGCTCTGAGCTGGCTGTCAGCATACAGCCTGACGCGGGACTCGAACCCATGAACTGTGAGATCATGACCTGAGCTGAAGTCAGATGCTTAACCAACTGAGCCACCCAGGCGCCCCACCGCTCCCTGTTTTTTTAAATAAAGTTCGTTTTTAGATTCAAAGGGAGAAATGTGAGGATAGTATACAGAGTTCCCATTTGCTATGCATCCAATTTCTCTATGGTTTACATCTTACACTGCAATGATGGATTTATAATCATTAAGAAAACAATATTGATACATTACCATTAACTAAAGTCCATACTTTACTCCAATTTCCTTAGTTTTTACTTCATGTCCCTTTTTTGTTTCAGTACATCATCCAAGGACACCACATTTCAACTAATTATCATGTCTCTTTGAGTTCCTCTTGGCTGTTAAATTTTTTTCCTTATTTTTTTTGTCCCTGTTTCTGACGACCCTCACAGTTTGGAGGAGTACGGGCCACGTGTTTTATAGAATGTCTCTGACCTGGGATTTGTCTGAATTTATTCACGATTCCTCTGGGGTTGTAGTATTTTGAGAGAGGCCACAAATATAAACTACCATTCTGATCACATCATATCAAAGGCACATGCTATCAACATGATTTCTCACTGTTGCAATGGATCTTGAGTGGCTCAGGTAGCATTTGTCAAATTTCCCCACCAGAGGGGCACCTGGGTGGCTCAGCTGGTTAAGGGTCCAACTCTTGATTTCGAGTCAGGTCACGATCTTGCGGTTCGTGAGATCAGGCCCCACTTCAGGCTCCACACTGATATCGCAGGAGCTTCTCTGTCTGTCCTTCCTCTCTCTCTGTCCTTCCCCACCCAATAAATAAACTTTAAAAAATTTCTCTACTGGAAAGTAACTCTTCGATTCTCCACTGCACTCGGGAAGATCAACTTGCACAGTCCACAATGAAGAAGTGGAGAGTTAAGCTCCACCTTCTTTAGGATAAAGTATTATAGGGGCGGCTGGGTGGCTCAGTCGCTTAAGTGTTTGGTTCAGGTCAAGATCTCGCGGTTCATGACTTCTAGCCACGCATCAGGCTCTGTGCTGACAGCTCAGAACCTGGAGCCTCCTTCCGATTCTGTGTCTCCCTCTCTCTCTGACCCTCCCCTGCTAGCACTCTATGTGTGTTTGTCTCTCTCTCTCAAAAATAAATAAACATTAAAATTCTTTGTTTTAAAAAGGATAGAGTATTACATAAATTCCAAAATTCTTCTGCACACATTTGAGTATTTTCCTGTTTATTTATTCAATCATTTATTCTATCTATCTATCTATCTATCTATCTGTAACTATTTAATTTTTGGGTGCTATCATAATTGGCATTATTTTAACTTCTAATTCCAATTGTTCCTTGCTTGTATACAGAAAAGCAATTGACTAAGATCTTACCTTTGTGTCCTATGACCTTTCTATATTCTTTTATGGGTTCTAGAATGTGGCGGCGGGGGAAGGTGGGGGGGGTAATTTTACATAGGCAATCAAGTCGTTTGTAAATAGTTTTGTTTCTTCCTCCCAAATCGATGTGCTGTTTCTTTCTTTCCTTCTCTCCCTCTCTTATTCTGTTTTTCCCGTCTTAATGAACAAGCTAGGACCTCCAGTATGATGTTTAAAAGGAGTACTGACAAGACATTTCTACTTTGTTTCTAAACGTAGAGGTAAAGCATCCACTTTTCACTATTAAATACGGTGCCATCTGTAGGATGTTCTTTATCAAGTTCTAAAACGTCCCCCCAACTCCTAGTTTGCTGAGTGATTTTTTTATGAATGAGTGCTGCATTTAGTCAAATGCTTTATCTGTGTCAATTAATATAATCATGTTATTTTCCGTAGCCCGTTGATATGGTGAATCAGACTCACTGACTTTCTTAAAAAATTATTTTTAATGTTTATTTTTGATAGAGAGAGAGAAAAAGAAAGAATGAGTGGGGGAGGGACAAAGAGAGAGGGAGACACAGAATCGGAAGAGGGCGCCAGGCACAGAGCCCAACACGGGGCTTGAACCCACGAACCAGGAGATCATGACCTGAGCCACCCAGGCACCCCGTGATTCATTGATTTTCATATGTTGAACCAGTCTTGGATACCTGTAAATCCCACTTGTTTGTGGAGTATAATTCTTTTTAGATACATTTTTGGTTTTCATTTGCTAACATCTTATGACTTTGAATCTATGTTCATAGGAGATTCTGGTATGTAGCTGCCTTTTCTCACAATGCTTTTATCTGGTTTCGGTATTACAGTAATGCTGTCCTCAGAGAATGATGTGGGAAGTGTATCTTTTGCTTTTATTTTCTGATAGACATTGTGGAGATTTGGTATCATTTCTCCCTTAAATGTTTGGAGGAATTTCCCAATGAAACCCTCTAGGCCCAGCCCTTTGCTTCTGGGGGGAGGCTATTAATTATAAGTTCAAGTTTTTTAATAGATATGGGGGTGTTGAAGTCATTGGTTTCCTCCTATAGGCATTTCGGTAGTTTTGGGCTTTCAAGGAATTTTTGATTTAATGGAAATTATCAAACCTAGGGGCTTAGGCTTGTTTGTAGCACTCTTTTATTATTCTTTCAATATCCACAGGATTAGCTAGCGATCACTGTACTTGCATTGCTGATAATAGTAATTTATGTTTCCTCTTTCCTCATGGTCAGCCTGGCTAGAGATTTATTAGTTTTAGTGATTTTTCAAAGAAGCAGCTTGGGAGTTTGTTGATTTTCTCATTTGTTTCTGCACTAATTTTTATGATTTCTTTTCTTCTGCTTGCGTTCTGCTTAAATTGCTCTTCTTTCTCAGGTTTTGTAAGGTGAAATATTATGCTGCTTACTTTAGAGCATCTTTTACAACACGCATTTAAGGCTATCAATTCTCCTCAGACACTGTGCTCACTAGACCTCATACATTTTAGTAAGTTCTATTTTCATTTTCTTTTAGTTAAAAATATTTTTAAATGTTTCAAGACTTTTTGACTCGTTTGTTATTTGACTCCTGTGTTGTTTAGGACCATGTGACTGTCCAGCTATCTCTCTGTTATTGATTTCTACTTTAATTTCGTTGTGGCCTGAGACATATTTGAGATTTTGACCATATTAAATTTGATTAAGTGCACTGTATGATTCAGGATATGGTCTATCTAGGTGAATATTCCGTGTGAATTTGAAAAGAATGTGTTTTCTGCTCCTGCTGGGTGGAGTGTCCTATAAATGCCAAATAGATCAAGTGGATTGATAGTGCTATTTAGCATTATTCTTACTAATCCATAGCCTTAGCAATTTTCTGCCTCATTTGTTGCAATGGAAGTTTTAACAGCAGAGCTTTGTATTATTCCTATTAGTACTACCAGTTTTTGCCTAATGTATTTTGGTATCCTGTTGTTGAGTGCATACATATTAAGGACTCTTATGTATCCTTGAAGAATAGACTCCTTTATCATATCCCTTCTCTCTTGCTCCCTGATACTTCTGCTTGTTCTCAGTCTAGAGACTAGTACAGCTACTCCAGCCGTCCATTGATTTGTGTTAGCATAATAAATTTTTGTCCAATCTTTTACTTCTATATTGAAAGTGGAGGCTTTTTTTGGAGGCGGGTGCCTGGGTTGCTCATTAGGTTAAGCATCCAACACTTGATTTCAGCTCAGATCATGGTTCATGAGATCAAGTCTTGCATTGGGGGGTCAGGATTCTCTCCCTCCCTCTCTCTCTGCCCCTCCCCTGCTCGCTCAAGTTCTCTCTCTCTCAAAATAAGTAAATGAACATTTTTAAAAAATCAAATAGAGCTTTTGTGGACAATATATCGTTGGATCTTACTTTTATATCTTCTCTGACAATCTCTTTCCTTTGATTGGTCTATTTAGATCTTTCTCATTCAATCATTATTGATAAAATCAGTTATCATGTTTATAACTGTTTTCTCTTTGTTGCTCTTATTTTTTGTGTTTCTTTTCTCCCTTCTTTTCCTGCCTTCTCTGGCTTTAATTGAGCACTTTATGTTTTTGTCTCTTGTGTTGTCTTTGGGCTTCCCTAAACATGGCTCTTTACAAAAAGTCTGTGTTTTGACAGTCTTTCAGCTAAAATCCTGTTATTATGCTGGAACCCTGTTGGTGTGGTGGTAAACTATGGAGACTGAAGAGAATTTTATGTTGTTATACTTAAATCTCAGGATTTGACTAGGTCAATATCTCTGGGCTGTGAATTCTACAAGAGTTTCTTAGGTTTTTTACCCTTCTTAAGTGAGACAGGACAGCTAGAGTGGGCCAGAGTAGGAGCTCTGCCTTTCCCCAGGTAGGATAAGGTGTGGGACGTCTATTCTTCTGGAGAAGAGCCCTTCATTATCAAGAAAGCACTAGGCTGGGGCTCCTGGGTGGCTCGGGCACTTGAGTGCCCAAATCTTGATTTCGGTTCAGGTCACAATCTCGTGGCTCCTGAGTTCAAGCCCCACATCAGGTTCTGCACTGACAGGGCAGAGCCTGCTTGGGCCTTTCTTTTTGTCTGCCTCTTCCCTGCTTGATATCTCTCTCTCCGCCCCCCCCATCTCTAAAAATAAATAAATAAGCTAAATTATAGTAACGATAAAGAATGCTCTGGGCAAATTTCTCAATAGTTCATTTCCCCTCCTCTTGCCAGAGCCCAGATGGTATCTTTCTTGGCTCTGCGTCATGAGGACTGTGTGGGGTGGCTAGACATAAGGCCCCGGCAAGTGTGGGAAGCACCTAAGAGACGTTTACCCCTCTCACGCTAGGATTCTCTGTCTCCAGTAATTCATCAAAATTCCTATTTGTGTTCCTACTACTTTATGGTTCCAGTAGCTCCTGCTCCAGTTAGCGACTATCCTCCCAGTTATGCTCTAGAGTCACGTGTCACGCCCTATTTCATGTCCTGTCACCTTAGTTGGTGGACAGACCCAAGACAATTCATTGAGTTTTCAGTTTGCTCAGTTTTATTAAATTTTATTTTAAAGAGGATTATGATTACTTAGAAGAATGTTCTATGTCGGAGCTAACACTCTTCCTTGCAATGAAGATCTCGCCACTGAGCAGGGAGGAAACCCAGCATACACCTGTGAAAGTCCTTAACACCACGCACACACACACGCGCGCGCGCGCGCGCACACACACACACACACACACACACACACACACACACGGGTCCCTCAAAAGGTTCCATAAAACCAAACATGTTGTTAAAATTTTTTTTTAACATTTATTCATTTTTTTGGAGACAGTGTGAGCAGGGGAGGGGCAGAAAGAGAGGGAGACACAGAATCCGAAGCAGGCTCCAGGCTCCGAGCTGTCAGCACAGAGCCTCATGAGGGGCTCAAACTCTCAAACTGTGGAATCGGGACCTGAGCCAAAGTCGGATGCTTAACGGACTGAGCCACCCAGAAGCCCGAATAAAACAAACACTATAAGAAACCACTGATTTGGACTAGAGGAAAGAATCAACCCACTCTTATAACAAATATTATTAGATATGATGTGCCAAAGTCATTTGTGTCATTGATCACATCCAGATAAATTTCAGTTTCTGGAATGGCATTCACAAAATAAACTCATCGAATGACATAGGGCTGAGATCTTGAATCTTCTAAATGTCGCCTTCGTCAACTTTATTTAATATTTCTATGCCTCAGTTTACAACAATTGTAAATTGGGGACGGTAATAATTATCATGTATGGTTTTGTGAATACTGAATTAGATAATGTATTTAACAGTGCAAAGGACTCAAGAATTTGGTTCCCATTCTTCACTTGTTCACCATTTGAAAGATGAATCCAATAGATACTAATCATAAATTTATTATAACTATTTGAAACTAATGCTAATTCAGTAAATATTAGTGCTGGAAAGCGTAGGATGTTCTTGAAATCTGAAGTTCATTGTAAGAGAATACATTAACCAAGATCATGACCAAAAACAAGAAAAAAAAAAATGAAGGCCCTCCTATAACAAACATATCAAAATACTCTTCACTTAAAAACTTTTAAGAGGCAGACAACCTAATAGGAATATGGGTAAATATTTTAAAAGGAAGTTAAAAGGGCGCCTGGGTGGCTCAGTCAGTTAAGTGTCTGACTTCAGCTCAGGTCATGATCTCACAGTTCGTGGGTTCGAGCCTCATGTGGGACTCTGAGCTGACAGCCCAGAGCCTGGAGCCTGCTTTGGATTCTGTGTCTCCCTCTCTTTCTGTCCCTCCCCTGCTCCCACTCTGTCTCTCTCCTTCTCAAAAATAAATGAACATTAAAACGACATTTTTAAAAAAAGGAAAGTAAGAAAATCCACATGGCCAATAATGTGTAAATATTAAAATATATGTGCTCACGGCCCCTAGTCATCATGGAAGTATAAATTTCAAATACCAACAGATAATATCAAGGAATGGCAAGGAGGTAGAGCAACTGACATTCTCATACCATACTCAGGGGAATCTAAGTTCTTAGACTCTCCTCAAAGAACGTTCCTGTGTGCCCTTTGCTCACCTTCCTCCAATGGTGCCATCTTAAATAACCACACTACAATTCAAAAAACCAGAAAGTTAACAATGATACAACACTATTACCACAACTACCAAGTTCATTTAAATTTTAGCAATTTGGAGCGCCTGGTGGCTCAGTCCGTTAAGCATCTGACTCTTGATTTGGGGTCAGGTCATGATGTCAGGGTTTGTGAGTTCAAGGTTCGTGTCGAGCTGCACGCTGACAGTGCAGTCGGCTTAGGAGTCTCTCTCTCTCCCTCTCTCTCTGCCCCTACCCCACTCGTACTCTCTCTCCCTCTCAAATAAATTTTAAATAAATACATAAATTTTACCAATTCTTTCACTCAAATCCTGCTCCTGTTCCAGGATCCCATATTGGATTTAGTTTAAATGATTGTTCAATTCCTTGAATCTGAGGGAGTCCCTCACGTCTTTCTTTCCTTGGCCTTCAGGACCTAGACACTTTTGAAGATCACTAAAGAACAGTGACGACACTACGAAAGAGTCCATTTGATACAATGTCCCTCGAAATGGGTTCGTGTGCTGTTTCCTCATGATTTTCTGGAGGGTCTGCCCTCGGGGGCACGAAACAGAGAACTGTTGTGCCTTCTTAGTGCATCTATCAGGGAATACGTGTTGTCGACAGGTGTTACTACTGGTGATGGTCACTTTGATCACTGACTTGTGGGTCCCCAGCATTTTCCCCATAAGAGTATTATTACTATTTGTAATTAATAACTATTTTAGAAAAGATACGTCAGGACCGCAAGCCTACTGAAGCAATCTCCTAGCTGAATGACCACGGACAGCTTGTTACTCAAGTTTACCAACCAACCACCTACCACATTGGGGCAGTGTTCAGACCCATTTGCCAGCTAACCCAGAAGGCTGCCAGTTTTGAGTTCAAGAAAAGGCTTTGAAGTGGGCCCAGACTGTTGGCTTGTAGCTCCCTTCTTACCACGACTTTATGAGCCAGCATACTCAAGGTTCTGTGAAAAATCTGTGGTAACTAGGGACTGTATACGGAGCCTGTGAAGATCTCCCCAAGGATAACTGTGACAGTTACAGTTAATACACACAATGCACTTAGAACAGGGACTGGAATGAAGCAACTAAATCAATACATGTTAGCTTTTATTTATTATTGACTGCAGTCTTTTAATACCTTGTAGAATGAATGGATGAATCACTGAATACGAGCAGGAAACAAACCATGAAGGCAAAGAAAAATGGTCTGGCTCTCAGGTGAGGTCGAGTAACTACACCAACGAAGCTCACAGGGCTGCATAAACTTGAAAATATCGGTGCTTAATTAAATAGTTTGGTTACATATCAGTGATCCCTAACTGGCAACAGGGTACGATGCATTATAAGTAATCGTATACATTTGCACATTCATGATTAGATTACGCTTACCAGTTTTACAGACTTCTGAAAAAGGGAAGACTGTATTTAATAATAATGCTTTCTTTTTCCTTTATTGTTTTCATTTTTTAAATTTCTTTTTTAATGATTATTTATTTTTAAGAGAGACAGACAGACAGAATGCGACCAGGGGAGGGACAGAGAGAGAAAGGGAGAGACAGAATCTGAATTAGGCTCCAGGCTCCGAGCTGTCAGCACACAGCCCGACACAGGGCTCAAACTCATGAACCGTGAGATCATGACCTAAGACAAAGTGGGATGCTTAACCGACTGAGCCATCCAGGCGCCCCAGTAATGCTTCCTTTTTATTCAAAGGCTCTGTTTACTCCATGGAATGAACTAGCTTGACCCCACTAATCCCAGAAACTTGCTGGAGAGCAGAAACTTGATGCAGACAACAAAAGAACCTTGTTTAATGTTTATTTATTTTCAAGAGAGAAAGAGAGTGTGAGTGAAGCAGGGGCAGAGAGAGAGAGAGGGAGACACAGAATCTGAATCAGGCCCCAGGCTCCGAGCTGTCAGCACAGAGCCTGATCAAACCCACGAACCATGAGAAGATGACCTGAGTGAAGTCGGATGCCACCCAGGCGTCCCCAAAAGAAGCTTGTTAAGAGTGCAAAGACCATACACAGCCCCTCTGGAAAACAGTGTGGAGGTTCCTCAAAAAATTCACAATAGGACTCCCCTATGACCCAACGGTAGCACTGCTAGGAATTTACCCAAGGGATACAGCAGTGCTGATGCACAGGGGCACATGGACCCCAATGTTCATAGCAGCACTTTCCACAATAGCCAAAACATGAAAAGAGCCTAAGTGTCCATCAACGGACGAATGGATTAAGAAGATGGGGTTTATCTATACAATGGAATACTACATGGCAATGAAAAGGAATGGAATCTGGCCACGTGTAGCAACATGGATGGAACTTGAAGGTTGTTATGCTGAGCGAAATAAGTCACGGAGAGAAGAACAGATACCATATGTTTGCACGTATAGGTGGATTAGGAGGAACTTAACGGAGGACCGTGGGGGAGAAGAAGGGGAAAAATAGTGGGGGAGAGGGAGGGAGGCAAATCATGAGAGACTCTTGAATGCTGAGAACAAACTGAGGGCTGATAGGGGTGGGGGGGAGGAAAGAGGGTGAAGGGCATGGAGGAGGGCACTCGTGGGGATGAGCACTGGGTGTTATATGGAAACCAACTCAACAATAAACTATTTAAGAGAAAAAAAAAAAGAGTGCAAAGACCATAGATGTCTTTTGGAGAGTGCCCTCCAAAGCGGGGTGACCATACTCAAGGGGGATGCAAGATGACCCAATGTGGGATCTGGAATTGGACCCTGGGGTAAGAAGTAGAGGGGAGGGAAAGGGGAGGGGAAAATAGAATCTCTAGTTCTATATATGTATGAATGAAAAAGGCAGAAAAGAAGCTGTACCACTTTTTACTAGGCGGCACCCATACTTGGTACCTAAGTCTAAAGTTATGGGCTACTCGAAGGGACAGTGTCTCCCATGATGGGTTACATGACACAGGATGTTGCATTGGATTCCTGTTTGTACCCACACAGTTATTAAGACAAATGGGTCATATCAGCAGGTTTTAACTAAACGAACCCTCACACGGTGGTGAAAGGAGCTGGAAATAATTTCTGCCAGAAAGAGAGAGAGGAGAACATGCATGACGTAAGGTAGCACTAAGAATATGAGCTCAAGCAAACAAAAAATTAAACAGCAAGGCTAAAATTGCTACTCCAATGTGAACTCTTTTATTAGACAAAAGACGAGATTAAAAACATGATGAGTTAATGTGACCTGCCAAGAAGTTGACATCCAACGGGCACAATTAACAATGAGACTCTGAAGTATAAATTTGTATCTAGTATAATTAATGATAAACCCCTTCGAAAGTGTCTACTTTATGTCATAGCCCTAATAATAAAGAATTTCAACTATGACAGTCTTTAAAATCAAAGACATAAATGAGCAAAATCTTGAGCTAGGTTTTGATTCACCGTATTATAATGTCACCCTGAAATTTCAAAATTATACACATTTGTCACGCTTGTCCTTAACTCTAGCAATGACTGTAGAGATTCACTATACATATAAACATTTCATTTAGCGAACTCAGAAAACGTCTAAATAATAACAAATAAAAGAATGGACGGGAAATTATAGTACTGCTATAATGGAATATTACAGAGACATTTAAAAACACAGTCCTAATGTCTATGTATCTTATGTGGAAATATACTCAAAATGTTGATAAAGAGTTACACTTTTCAGTGTATATATGTTAAAATTTTAACTTAAAGGTTACATATAGAATCATGAAAGTAAATAAAACCGGAAAATAGCTTATTTGTTAGTTGAGAGATTATGGATGATTTCTATTATTATCATTATTATTATTATTACTACTACTACTGTTATTACTCCTCCTCTTCCTACTACTACTATCACTGTTATAGTAACTCACATATGGTACATAATATAGAACAGAAAAATAATGGGGCGCCTGGGTGGCTCAGTCGGTTAAGCATCCGACTTTGGGTCAGGTCGTGATCTTATGGTTCGTGGTTTTGAGCCCCGTGTCAGGCTCTGTGCTGACAGCTCAGAGCCTGGAGCCTGCTTCGGATTCTGTGTCTTCCTTCCCCCTGCTCACACTCTGTCTCTCTCTGTCTCAGTCTCAAAAATAAATAAAGATTTAAAAAATTTTTTTAAAAAGACCAGAAAAAAAACATTAAAGGAGAAACTGAACCATATAATGAACCCAAATCTGTGAGTTTTATCAAACGCATTGCCGCTGGAAGTGCAACAGTTACAGTGTTCTACAAATGCCTGGCTACCCTTCAGTTGCTAATGCCTCAAGGGTGGCTTCTTAAAGAGTTCTTCACGGATTCATTTTTCCTCCTCAAGTGGAACTGAACCTTTTCCTGGGTTACTTTCTTTGTTTCTTTTTTTTTTTTTTAACGTTTACTTTATTTTTGAGACAGAGAGAGACAGAGCTTGAGCGGGGGAGAGGCAGAGAGAGACGGAGTCACAGAATCTGAAGCAGGCTCCAGGCTCTGAGCTGTCAGCACAGAGCCCGATGCGGGGCTCGAACCCACAAACTGCGACATCACGACCTGAGCCGAAGTCGGCCGCCCAACCGACTGAGCCACCCAGGCGCCCCTCCTGGGTTACTTTCAACTTCTTAATCTTACCAATGGGAAATTTCTTGGGACTACTCCTTTTTTTAAAAAAATGTATTTATTTATTTTGAAAGAGAGAGAGAGAGAGAAAACGAGCAGGGGAGAGGCAGAGAGAGAGAGAGAGGGAGATAGAGAATCCCAAGCAGGCTCCACATTGTCAGGGCAGAGCCCGATGCAGGGTTCGAACTCACAAACCATGAGATCATGACCTGAGCCGAAACTAAAATCAAGAGTCAGACGCTCAACCAACTGATCCACCCAGGCGCCCCTCTTGGTACTATTCTTGATTTTTGTCCTTTTCTCTGGTTGCTCCTTCTCAGTCTCTTGGTCTCCTTTGCAGCCATTTCTCCCTTGTCCCTCTCTTAAAATCACTGCCCTCTGGGGTTTGGCCCTTGAACCATTTCTCTGGTTACTCTGTTCCCATCGTAGGCAAATTCATCCATTTCTGAGGATTCATTCACCACAGGAGCATATACTGATGATTCTGAAATCTGTTCCTGCAGATGTCTTCCAATATTTTTCTTTTTATTTAATGTTTATTTATTTGAGAGAGAGCGCGCGTGCATGTGCGCCAGTGGAGAAGGGGCAGACAGAGGAAGACAGAGGATCCTAAACGGGGTCCCTGAGAACAGCAGCGACCCCGATGCAGGGCTCGAACCCACGAACCTTGAGATCATGACCTCAACTGAAGACAGAGGCCCAACCCATGCAGCCACCTAGGCGCCCCTCCCCATATTTTTCATCTCATTGCCGTATAGGCAGCTCAAGTGCAACGTATAGACCTGCATTCATTTCTTAGTGCCCCGACTTCTTCTATCTCTCTGCCTCCGTCTCCCTGTATTGCCTATTTCTCTGAAAAGCACAATCACCCATGTTCCCAGCCATCCTGGATTTCCCCCTTTGCTTTAAGTTCTCAAATCTACTCAGTCACGAAGACCAGATGATTGCACCCCTAGGATAGACACCAAATCCATCCTCCTGTCTACACACTCACCACCGTCACCGGTATTACCGCAGTAACAGGATTACCCATAATCTGTTCGCAACAACGACCTCATAAGTAGTATCTCTACCTTCATACCTTTCCACTCTAAACCATTTGGCAAACTTTAGCCAGAGCCATCTCTGGAATGTAAATCCTGGGGTGCCTGGGTGGATCAGTGGAAAAGATATTTGTAAATGACATATCTGATAAGGGTTAGTATCCAAGATACATAAAGAACCTCTCGAGGTGCGTGGGGGACTCAGTCAGATAAGCGTCCAACTTCAGCTCAGGTCATGATCTCACAATTCATGGGTTCGAGCGCCGCGTCGAGCTCTGTGCCGACAGCTCAGAGCCTGGAGCCTGCTTTCGGATTCTGTGTCTCCCTCTCTCTCTGCCCCTCCCCTGTTTGTGCTCTGTCTCTCTCTCTCAAAAATAAAATAAAAACATTAAAAAATTTTTTAATTAAAATAAACACATAATTTCCAGACATCCTTCTTAGGACGCTGCTTTTTGGAGCTCACCACCATGCTTTTAAGAAGCTCAGCCACATGGAGAGGTCATGTGTCCTGCTCCACTTGAGAGCTGCAGGTGACCTAGGTCTTTAAGGAATCCTAGGCATGTGAGCAAAAAAGCATCCAGGTGATTCCAGCCTCAGCCACTGAATTCACACCTAGTCATGTAAATCTTCCCGACAGATGTTCCAGAACATGGTGTGGCAGAGAAAACCTTCCCCATATGCCCAGCCTGAACCCCTGACACACAGAATATCTAGGCCTAACACATTTCATCAACACCACTTAGTTGAGAGTGCTTTGTGACATAGAATTAAGTAGAACAATGGAGATGGAAATTTAGGGAGCAGGAGGTACATCTCTCTGCCTTCAGATGACACTGAAAACATCGACTCTGACCGCATAAAGCAGTGGACTTTAAGGACTGCACAGAGGGGTGCCTGGGTGGCACAATCGGTTAAGTGTCCGACTTCAGCTCAGGTCATGATCTCATGGTTCATGGGTTCGAGCCCCGCATCGGGCTCTGTGCTGACAGACAGCTCAGAGCCTGGAGCCTGCTTCAGATTCTGTATCTCCCTCTCTGTGTGACTGTCCCCTGCTCACGCTGTGTGTCTCTCTCTCAAAAATAAATAAAACATGAGAAAAAAATTTAAAGACTACACAGAGTACCACGTGCGCACACACACACAATGTATTTCAAAGGCTGTAGAGGTGAGTTCTAGGTGATGCTGAGAAATGGGGTCTCTAGCAAAGCCACGGGGAGGGAGGGAAGGACTAATATGCAGGTTCGGCCAATTTTCAAGGTGTGACTACTCTCCCCTAATATATTCCAAGCACCCAACATTTGCAAAATTCCAGAAAATTTACAAGTCGGCTCCCATAAGTCCAAATAGAGCACAATGCAACACTGGGTCCACAACACCCTGGTGACTTGGATACCTCAGGTCATTCTCAACAATGCCATGAGGTCTGAAAAGAATCGTACTGGGTCTTTGGAATGCCTGGAAATCTATGAGAAGAGGAAACCAGAAATCATAAGAAATAACGCATAAGGGTTGGGTTCAGGTTCATTTGCCTGCAGACCATGTCATCATCTTAATTTAGCAAACACTATTCAGTGGAATTCTGGAAATCCATCCATTAAATCTTTATTAAAACACGCTCTATTGGCAAGGACCCCTCACTGCAGCTCTGTATCAGGCTCTAGCTGTTTGAAAATACACAAATGACATATTATGAAGGTTTGAGAAGTTTGCAAAAAACCTCCAGAGAGATCAGAGCGCTGGTTTGGATGCAACAAATGAGCAATAATAACCAGGAGACAAACCTAATCCCATCACATGATTCCCTTAGCAGAAACTTCACTTGCCTCCTTGGGGCGCCTGGGTGGCTCAGTCGGTTAACCGTCCGACTTCGGCTCAGATCACAGTCCACAGGCTGTGGGCTCGAGCTCCGCATCAGGCTCTGTGCTGACAGCTCAGAGCCTGGAGCTTGCTTCGAATCCTGTGTCTCCCTCTCTCTCTGCCCCTCCCCTGCTCGCACTGTCATTCTCTCTCAAAAATAAATAAACATTAAAAAACGCTTTTGAAAAAAGAAAGAAACTTCACTAGACTCCATGCCTGTCACAGCATCATAGGACACCAGAGCTGCCCCCAAGAACCAACTGCCTTCACGTCATTGAAAACTGAGTTCGGCTCTTGACAATTATACCTACTAGCACGCTGCAGTTCAATAACTGAGAAAACCTATCAAGGCTCCCTTCTATCCACCAAATGGGTGCAAACCCTTATCATACTTAGCGTCTTCCTCAACTTCACTCTTGTTCCTTTGCCTGTGGACTTCATTCCCACCACCTTTGTGGCCAATGGTGGCAGCCAGGGAAATTCACCGCTCTTATCTCCCTTCACAAAAGTTCCTGTAGGCGCCTGGGTGGCTCAGTAGTTAAAGCATCAAACTCTTGGTGTGGCTCAGGTCATGATCTCAAGGTCCGTGGGATCAAACCCCACATCGGGCTATGCACTGAGAGTGCAGAGCCTGCTTGGGATTCTGTCTCTTGTTCTCTCTCTGCTGCCCCCCCTCCCTCATGCTCGTTCCCTTTCTCTCTCTCAGAACAAATAAATAAACTTAAAAAAAGATCTTGCCCATCAGGCACAAGGAGCACAGGTAGCTGGTGCCTTCTGCCTGCTTTTGAGCTGAGGCGGCTCCTGACCAGTGACCGAGCATGGCAGGTAAGACCTTATTTGGGGGGTTTGCAAGGTCAGCAGCAGGTTTGAGGCTCCCTACCACTTGACCGCGCTTCTCTCTCCCTCACCTTCCACAGGCGTGGACCCTTACCCCCCTACTTCCACGGCACCCTCTCCTTCCCAGAGGACCACACGGATACACTGATCAAACAGCGTGGCTCTGCCCCTCGAAAGTGAGAAGCCACATGCTTACAGCCTCTGACTCCTTCGGCCTCGGTACTCCGGTGAAAGGCCGCACCACAAGTAGAACTGAGCTTCTAGAACAGCTGCTATAGGGGCTCGATAAAAACGACCCACGGTGAATACCCGCCCCCTCCCAGAGCAAACCTGAACCAATGAGAGCCAGCAGATGGAAAAAGTCAGGCAAGATCCCTCGGATGGAATGTTCCAGAACATGATCTGTCCACCCAGCGTGTTCAAAGCTGCCTGGGTGGGGTAGGGGGGTTTGCTCCAGAGCAGTCTAGCT
Organism: Hyaena hyaena; assembly: GCF_003009895.1. Classification (NCBI taxonomy): domain Eukaryota; kingdom Metazoa; phylum Chordata; class Mammalia; order Carnivora; family Hyaenidae; genus Hyaena; species Hyaena hyaena. Next base: position 51,137 of record NW_024080644.1, on the reverse strand, counting down.
GCAACTCTTCAAGGCTTATGGTGGGACACTGGCCAGTAGAGTAATAAATCTCACGGCTTTGTTTCTTAGCCTTTCCTCCCAAGTTCCCTTTTCCCTCACTCTCCCTCCTCTGGGAATGCCACTCCTAGACAAAGCAAGTGAACACCAAATCCCGGCCCACGGCTCTGCTTCCTAGGGAAACCCAGATAATAAAAAATCACAATTTGCCTTGCAGAGTTGTGAAAATTTGCCTTGCAGAGTTGTTAACCTAGATAGCGCACTTAGCACACGCCTGGCGTGCAAGAGGCACTCGGCACCCCCTCGCTTAACCTTCATTTGGCCGTCTGCCCATCAGCAGGATAGGAGCTTTGAGCTGGAGAACGTGAGTTCTGGGGGGCCCAGAGAAGGCCCAGGTCCGGATTCCAGTTTCCCTCGTCCCTGCCTGTCCTAAAATCCTGCGGATCGCGACACTGCCAGGCACGTTAAGCCCGCCTCCGTGTGAAAACCAGCCTTCTCTACGCGGGGAGCCTGTGACCGGGCGCACACAGTCACCCGGAATTATTGGAGGGCACGAGAGGCTTCCTTCTGAGCCAGGAAACAGGCCCCTCTGTTGATGGCCTTGGGCGGTTGGGAGGGGAAGCCCGTTAGATGTGGCAGTGCCCTGGGAGTCCCCACGCTGAGTCTGTAAACCGCACACAGCTTGTGGGGTGGCACGTATACTTTGAGGAGAAGTGATCTAAAATTAACATTTCCGCTAGTTCAAGCGCTAGGAAGCCAGGGATGACTGCTTTCTGGAACAGAAGGCTTGTGCGCTCAGGGCATATGCTGTTTGCATCTGTTCCTAATTGGCATTTGCGGCTCAGGTGCAGGAGGGTAGACAGTTAAGGAGAGAGCAGAGCAGGGTCCCAGCCCCTGAGCGCTGCAGATTCGCCCCCTCAGGGAGGAAACAGCGACCCCGTCTCAAGGACTAGGGAGCACTCCGTCAGAGGTGATCACAGAAAGGGTGGGCAAAAACCCTCTACAGAGGGAGCAATTATGTCAGCAAGGTACGTAGGGGGCCACGTTCTTTTTTTTTTTTTTTTTTTTTAATTTATTTCTAGGAGAGAGAGAGAGACAGCGTGAGCAGGGGAGGGTCAGAGAGAGAGGGAGACACAGACTCTGGAACAGGCTCCAGGCTCCAAGCTGGCAGTCAGCACAGAGCCCGACGCGGGGCTCGAACCCAAGAACCGCGAGATCATGACCTAAGCGAAAGTCGGACGCTTAACCGACTAAGCCACCCAGGCGCCCCGGGGGCCACATTTTAATATCAGTCTTTTCCCGTCCAGCAACCCAGAGAGAAGGCAACTATTAAAATAAGAATCAAGTAGTCCCCACTGCCAGTCCCACTCGGAGGACAGAAGCTCGGTGTTTTTTCAAAATGAACCGCACGGACCCCGTGCCTTACAGTCCCTGGGGATGCCCACACGATTCCTTTCAAACAAGCACCTTGGGTGATCCCGATGAACGAATGCTACATCTTCAAACCTCAAGATTTCATCGAGCTGAGTTATTATCCAGTGCGACTTTCTCCATGCAGTCCCCAGGTGAATGACACTGACGAGGAGGGCTTCGTGATAGATAGTGTTCCCCCTTCCTTTCCTAGGGAGGTCAAATGGAGCAGAGCTCCCGTACACGACTCGCTCCAGAAGGGTGTGGAATTGGCCTTTTCCAAATTCCAGACAGGACGGACTCCGGGAGTATAAGGAAATATCTGTGCGCTCCCACAGTCCCAAGTGGAGAAGCCCTGTGGCTTCAGCTCTGTATTGTCTTTTATGGGTGGTTCACAAATCTCCATGAAAACCACGGAGCTAACAAAGACAAACCACCCCCCGCAAACTGCCCTTGACTTGGAGTGTTCCCATGCTGCTTTGTCTCTCCAAAGTCAAAGCCCTGAGATCAGGGAGGGTTTTCAACTGTGGCTTCTTCTGTCTGGATTTCACACCCTTGACTCCTTAGCACTCTGGTCAAAATCTCACTCTTCTTTCAATGCTACAGCATTTATCATATAAGGCAGGATTATCTGATAACCGCAGATACAGATAACCCCCTTGGTCAGCTCGTTCTTACGTGATTGATTAACAGCGGAATGATACCAGCACAACACGGAACGCAGAAGCAGATTTACTGTGAAGCTAATGAAGCTAAGATTTAGGGCCCTCGATTACATGGGCCCCTTCCCAGACCCCAGGAAGAACCCTAACATGGTGTTCACATGGGAATATTCACAGAACGGGCAAGGAGATGCTCTAACATGCCCATCGGTCCATGGTGGCATTAAAATCAATGCAGGCATCCTGATACCCAGCCAGGGGGAAAGGGAGTTGGAGACCTCTGGAGATTATGGAGAGTGGAAATGTGGGCGCAGCCTACAATGTGACCAAGTTAATGCTGAGGGTCCTAGAATAACATGCGGGACACCATAGGAGGGGCTTCCAGGCACAGTCCTACTGCCGACTGCATCAACTTATCCTGGGCAATAAAATAAAGGTGCATATAGTTCTATATCATCTCATACCACGTGTAGATTCATGCATGATGACCACAATCAAGATACAGAACCATTCCAACATTTCAAAGACCTCCCTAGCGCAACCTCTTTATTTTTTTTAATGTTTATTTTTGACAGAGAGAGAAAAAGGAGAGAAAGAGAGCGTGAGCAGGGGAAAGGCAGTGAAAGGAGGAGACACAGATTCCGAAGCAGGCTCCGGGCTCTGAGCTGTCAGCACAGAGACCAACGCGTGGCTCGAACTCACGAACCGAGAGATCATGACTTGAGCCGAAGCCGGACGTTCAACCGACTGAGCCATCCAGGTGCCCCTAGTGCCACCTCTTTAGATTCACTCCCAGCCCCCCTGTCCCCAACACTTCCAACCCTGGCAGCTACTAGTGTCTTCCCGATCCCTACAAGTTTTGTCATTTTGAGACTTTTCCTTAGCCACATTACATTACGTTGACACGTTTCCTTAAGGCTTCTCTCGACTGTGACAGCTCCTCAGAACCTGATTTTATGTTGTTTTGTTGTGTGTGTGTATGTGTGTCTGTTTTAATTTCAAGTTTGTATTTAATTCCTAGTTAACATATATGGTAAAACTGGTTTCAGGAGTAGAACTGAGGGACTCTTCACTTCCGTGGAATACCCAGTGCTCATCACCAGTGCCCTCCATAATGCCCAATCACCCATCTAGCCCATCCCCCCACCCACCTCCCTCCGATAACCCTTGGTTTTGGTCTGTGTGGTTGAGAGTCTCTTATGGTATGGTTCCCCGCCCCCCCTTGTTTTCATCCCTTCCCGTACGTTCATGTGTTTTGTTTCTTAAATTCCACATACGAGCAAAATCAAAGGATACTTGTCAGACTCTTGTTTTTGATGACCTCGACAGTTTTTGGGAGTACTGGTCAAATAGAATGTCTCTCAACTGACATCTGTCTGATGTTTTTCTAATGCTTAGGCAGGGGTTATGATTGGCTCAGGTCAAGTGTAGACAGGGGCTATGAGTTCTGGAGAGAATGACCACAGAAGTAAAGTGAAAATCTCATCACATCGCATCAAAATTTCATACGATCGACATGACTTATCACTCATGATATTAACCTTCATCTCCTGGCTGAGGTAGCGTTTGTCAGGTTTCTGGACTGTAAAGTTACCTCCTTTTTCCTTTATTCCTACTGTATTCTTTAGAAGGAAGCGACGCTGCACAGTCCATACATAAGGAGTGGGGAGTGACAGCCACATCATTGAGGGCAGGGTACCTAACATCCATTAGTTGAAATTTTCTGCATAGATTTATCAATTCTCCCCCATTTACTTATTTATACAATCATGTATTTATAGCATTATGGACTCAGGGATAGTTCTTTTATACTCTCGGCTGCAATTCTATTTTACTTAACTGGTGGCTCAAAGTGCTCCAGCTTTGTCCACTGAGAGTACTTTCACTTTTTCTTGTGTCCCTTTGACAGCAGCCCCATTAGTGTGTCTGTGTGTGTGCGTGTGTGTCTGTTTTTGAGCATTTTCCTCCTCTCTGCCACTACAACATGCTGCAGGCTCATCTTGTATATTTCCTACTCAAGTTCTACAATAATTTCTCTGAGGAGTCTTAATTCCTTTTATTTTGGACGGTCTTAAAACCCAAGATCTTTGCCCTAAGTGTATGTGTTCATGTTAGGGTGTTGTCACATCTACAATCCTCGGACAGAATAATAAAGTACATGGGGCGTTTTGGGTAAGATCAAGTGTAGAAAGTACGGGGGCTATACTTAATTTAATATTTCTATACGTGGCCATCTATGGAGGAGGGTACCTGTGGGGATGAGCACTGGGTGTTGTGTGGAAACCAACTTGACAAGAAACAATTTAAAAAAAACAAAAAAAAATTAAATTAAATTTTAAAAAAAAGGTAAACACGAGCTCAAGCCGATGTCTCCATAGATCATTCCCGTCTCCCTCTCCTTGATTATGTGTAACATCTCATTCCAGCAGAAATTTGGCTTCCGACGGTGGTGATCCATTTACATAATTGTTCAATTCTAGCATACAAGTATCATGATTTTAGAATGATTTCTGAAATAGGAAAGCAATGTAATCAAGAGGAGTAGTGTTTCTGTATACTTCCTGCTGCCTTGTGTCTTAAAGGTTCCACTTACTTCCAAAGTCCCTGGCATTTTTCCTATTAAACACCTTGTTGCCTAATTTCGTATAAAATTTGACATTCTTGAGGCGCCTGGGTGGCTCAGGCAGTTAAGCGTCCGACTTCAGCTCAGGTCATGATCTTGCGGTCCAGGAGTCTGAGCCCCACATTGGGATTCTCTCTCTCTGCCTTTCCCGTGCTCTCAAACTCTCTCTCTTAAAATAAACGAAATGAGATGAGATGACATAATATAAGACAAAATAATAAGAAAGAATGAAATAAAATAAAATAAAATAAAACAAAATAAAATAAAATAAAACTTGACATTCTTCTTAAAAGGAAGCCCTCCAAATTATATGAACTTCAGAACCCACAAAACATGTAGCTGTCCCTCATGAATAAAAGCTGATATAGACCATGACTTCTACATGTAACGCTTTGAGACAATTGGAAATGAGTATTTTTCACACTAACCAGGAAAGACCTAGCAACACATGAAGACCTTAAAAAAAAAACCTGAAAATCCTATAGAAGGAAATTCCTTTAGTGCAAGTGGCTCAGCGACTCCAAAAATTGCTCTAATGCCCATGAACGGAAACTATCCAAAGTAGTTCCAAAGGCAGACACAGAAGCTGCAAAGGTGTTTATTTCCCTTCATGTTGATAGGAAATGATGAAGAAGGCTACATGCTGGCTGGAATGTTTAATTCTGATGCAATATAATGCTGGATGAAGTGGATCTCGAGGGCCAATCTCAAAGGAGGAAATAGAAACCCCAATGTTCCAGGGAGCAAAGGGTTAACAAGACCCTAATGCCGAGTACGCGCATCAATGCAGATTTCTCTGTGCCAGTGTGTTCTTAGTCTCACACACTTATTTTTGGTAGTTCTCTGGCTAGTACTTGCCCTAAGTGTTGGGTGGTATGCCTCGAGTTCTCTTCTGTCCCAGAAACTGTTACTTTCAAAAGGCAGTTTCAACGTATGGGGTGATGGGGGCCCCTGGGTGGCTCAGTCCGGTAAGCCTCGGACATCAGCTCCCATCCTGATTTTAGGGTTCATGAGTTTTAAGCCCTGTATCAGGCTCTCTGCTGTCAGCCAGGAGCCCACTTTGGATTCTAAGTCCCCCTTTCTCTCTGTCCCTCCCTGACTCGCTCCCTCACATGCTCATGCTCTCTCTCTCTCTCTCTGTCAAATAAAACATATGGTGTTTTATATATAAGAAACTTCAGGTTTAGTGCCAAGTCACTAAATTCTGAATGTGTCCTTCTGGGACAACTATTTTACCTCATTCATTTTTGCAAACTGGGCAGGTAGCAGCTCACTGTTGAACAGTTAAATATACATTATAATGTACTTTAACACCCTCTGCCTGGTTTCCTTTGGGTCTCAGTCCTTTGCCCCTGGGCATGTACCTTTTTTTTTTTTTTTCCAACCACTCCCCTTCACATTCTGGAAACCTAAGTTGGCCTTCCGCCTTGACTTCCTGGAGATCTACCATCAGTAATTCAGAATCAAACATTTCATACACACCTGCCAATTAATAATTGATTTGGCTCAATATTTTCGTGGCGGGCCCTGCTCCTATATTCTGTTTGCTGTCAGGTCCGTGACGGCTGTGCGAATGCTTAATTTGTGGTGTCGGCCTGCTTGAAACTGTTTTATTCTGAGATAAAATACCTTTCAGCCTGAACAACCAGCTGTAATCATAACAACTTGCATTTGTAGAGCGGGGTCAGTTTCCAAAGCACTGTCTCTTAATACTTCCCATGACAGCAAGGGTCAGATAGGTCAACCATGATCCCCGTCTTCATACAAGGTCCGCAGTAGTTAAGTGACATAGAAAATCAGAAGTGCTTTCCTCACATCTGCCCCTATTTCTAACTTTTTTTTTTTTAATGTTTTATTTATTTCTAGTAGAGAGAGAGAGAGAGAGAGAGAGACACCATGAGCAGGGGAGGGTCAGAGAGAGAGGGAGACACAGAATCTGAAGCAGGCTCCAGGCTCTGAGCTGGCAGTCAGCACAGAGCCCGACGCGGGGCGCGAACCCACGAACCGCAAGATCATGACCTAAGCGAAAGTCGGACGCTTAACCGACTAAGCCACCCAGGCGCCCCTATTTCTAACTTTTTGACACTCCTGGTTTTTAATACAGCGATTGTATCGTGCACATAATGTGACCATGGCATGAATTTATATCTCACTTTAAAAAAAACCTCATTCTTGCAGTGACCGGGTGGCTCAGTCAGTTCCACATCCGACTTTGGCTCAGGTCATGATCTCACAGTTCTTGAGTTCGAGCCTGCTTCGGACCCTCTGTCCCCTTCTTTCTGCCCCTCCCGCACTTGTGGTCTCTCGTTGTATCTCCCTCAAGAATACATAAACGTAAAAAAATAAATAAAAATGAAATTTAAAAAAATTTTTAAAAAAACTCATCCCCAAATAGAAGGAACAATGTTTTTTAGGTAAAAAAGTAATTCGCTTTCAAGTAAAAGAACAGGGTTTATTCACAAGGGAGCTGACAATTCTTAGACATTCTCTATGAAGCAGCTTGACGTCACAAGTGGCTCAAAGCGAGGGTCGAACTTTCTAGAAAGCAAACCTGTGGCCTGTTGATCAAAGCTCACGATCTGCCAAAGGTGGATGGCATCTAACCCAGAGATAGAAATGTCCTCAAGGGCAGCCTTGGCAACCTCTGACTGAAAACTGCGGACAGCAGATACAAAGCATGTAACCGGAGACAGAGTGGACTGTGTCTCCGGGGGCTGCAGAGAGCAGAGCTATCCAGCCTCCCGGCATTCATCTTTATTGAATGAGAGGAATTCGACTCTATCTACGAACTACCAGAATGACAGGATGATGGGCAGAACAATGCCAGCAGATTCTTGCTGAAGACGGGGAAATAAATGGCTAAAATATAAAGGCACCAATAAGCTGGGATCGATTCTTACTCAGGCTTCACCTTAAACCACATCTCCCTGGATGCCTATCTTGGTGGAAGCGCCCAAGGAAGACCTGCAAGTTCACTATTTAAGGCACCGGCTCCGGACACTGTGTCCATCAGATGCTGTTGTTTATAAGACATATTAAATGGTTAATGGTGTGTCGGGAAAAAATAAGAAACACTGCCTTACAGGTAACACACTAGTTGTTGTTGTTAAGTTTATTTATTTTGAGAGATAGAGACAGCAAGCAGAGGAGGGGCAAAGAGAGAGGGAGACAGAGAATCCTAAGCAGCGTCCGGGTCCCTGCTGTCAGTGCAGAGCCCGACATGGGGCTCGAACCCACAAACTGTGAGATCATAGCCTGAGCTAAAATCGGGAGTCAGACACGGCACGAAATGAGCCACCCAGGTGCCCCGGGACACACTAGTTTTAAAATACAAACTGATTGACAGGGCACCTGGGTGGCTCAGTTGGTTAGGCGTCTGACTTCAGCTCAGGTCATGATGTCTCCATTTCTGAGTTCGAGTCCTGCATCGGGCCCTGTGCTGACAGCACAGAGCCTGAAGCCTGTTTCAGATTCTGTGTCTCGCCCCCTCTCTCTGTCCCTTCCTCATTTGCGCTCTGTCTCTATCTCTCAAAAATAAATAAACATTAAAAGATGCCCTTTTAGGTGGATATAGTAGAAAAAACAGCTGTTCTCCATCCTAGAGGCAGAGAATTCAGCCCCAACTAAGCCCTTTCAGCGGCCACCTTGGTGTAACACGCAGATTGCACAGATGTAGACAAAGGCCATAAGAAGAAAGAAATCAGGGGGTGCCTGGGTGGCTTAGTCGGTTAAGCGTCCGACTTTCGCTTAGGTCATGATCTCGCGGTTCGTGAGTTCGAGCCCCGCGTCGGGCTCTGTGCTGACTGCCAGCTCAGAGCCTGGAGCCTGTTTCAGAGTCTGTCACTCCCTCTCTCTCTGACCCTCCCCTGCTCACGCTGTCTCTGTCTCTCTCTTAGAAATAAATAAAAACATTAAAAAAAATTTAAAAAAAAAAAAGAAGAAAGAAATCAGATGCCCCCTATTTCCGGATGCTTTGTCAATGCAACTCTGGTCAAGTCACCTGGTGCACCCAAGTACTGGTTATCTCAGTCTCCTCAGTCTCCTAGTCATCTGCCCTAGACACTTTTCCATGTATCTCGTTCTCCTTTGGTCAAACATACGTTCCCATTTTATCTTTGAAAACATCTGAGGATCCAAATCACCGTCGTACTCTGGGACCATAGCTCGAGAGTAACAGTTTCTTTTTTCTTTTTTTTTTTTCCAGATTAATTTTTTTCGGATCCTCAGACCCGTTTTTGTTTTAAACTCAATGATATCTGTGACTTTCTCCTGGAGCAAGGATCAGCAAAATATACACGCTGGGATGACGTGTACGCAGGGCTCCTCCATGCAGTTTTACCCCGGAGCCTGCTTCTCAGTGACAGTGTCCCGTGCGACCATTTTGACCACGCAGCCTGGCCATCACCGATCAAAGCCAAACAACCAGAGTTTTGGGGGGGGGGCCAATAACAGAAGGATGACCTGTAAAGCCATTCTTCACTATTAACACAGTGGCCGCTGCCTTGGTCCCGGTTTGGAGGGATATGGGTGAAAAACATGGGTGACTAATAAATATGTCTAAAGCTTCATTTCCCAGATATGTAAGGCAGATAATAAATACGTCCCATCGAAAAAAGATTGTGATATCTTGCCTGCGTGCTGGAAATTAGATTCCCTTTCTAGAAGCATCTGTTTTTTTATAAGTTTATTTATTTATTTTGTGGGGGAGAAGCAGAGAATCTCAAGGAGACTTCACGCTATCAGCACAGAGCCTGACACAGGGCTCAGTGCCACAAACTGTGAGATCACGACCTGAGCTGAAATAAGCATCAGAAGCTCAACTGCCTGCGCCACCCAGGCGCCCCAACATGTTCATGAAACGGTTTGATGATAAAGGGAAATAATATGCAAATTACATACATGGATATGTAGATTAGATACAGGTTAGATGTATTAGGAGAGTGAGTTTAATTAGTTATCTAATTTATTCTACAAATATTTATGAAGCACTTGTTACATACCAACATAGTGCTAAGGAAACTGAAATGTAGAAAATTTGTCTCCCACTATTAAGAAGTTTCGATTCTAGCAAAAGAAATTCACGTGTGAACAAAGGCACAAAACTGCAGTGCGCTATGCATCCAGAGGCCAGGCTTATTAGCTGGAAGAAATGGTCAGTAGGACTTTTTCAGAAGATTTGAACTTTGAAATGCCCTTCGATTTTGTTGTCACCATGCAGAGACCAAGGGAGCGGAGGGGGGGGGGGAGGGATTCACGGCTGAAACGACACAATGTGTCACATTACTTTGACATGGAGAGAACATGAGTGATGAAGAAATGAAGGCAAGTGTGGTAGCAATGTGGAAGATAAGACTGATGGGTAACCTAAACTGAGTTCCCTGGAAGTCAATCCCATGAGGAGAATTTGCTCAAGAAAGTTCTGCAGTGGCTGGGTGGCTCAGTGGGTTAAGTGACTGACCTTGGTTTTGGCTCAGGTCACCATCTGACAGTTTTGTGAGTTCGGGCCCTGCATCAGGCTCCCCGCAGACAGTGCAGAGCCCACTTGGGATTCTCTGTCTCCCTCTCTCTCTACCCCTCCCCAACTCACGCTGCTTCAGTCTCTCACAAAAAATAAATAAATAAATTTTAAAAAACTTAAAAAATAAAGAACTTTATTAGTACATGCTTCCTGGAGGAAGCAGTAAGGCAGACAGAGACAGCAAGACAAGGCAAGGCTTGATTTGACCGTCCACGCAGGGCACCTTCTGCCTGGTGCTGCAGGGCAGTTCTAGAAAATGAGACATCCCCCCGAATCTGCTCACGCAAAGGCAAAGAAACAGGCCTTCACACTTCTGCCCACACCGGTGCACTGACTGAAGAGGACGCAGGGAAAAATAAAATCTCAGATAACGTCTAGCTCACTTATTCTGCAGGACAAGGAGCTCTGCTAGCCTAACAGCACGGCCCACTGAGGCCGAGTTAAGGGTGCAAGCTTTTTTTATTTTAGAAAAAGAGAGAGAGTCCAGAGGAGAGGAGCAGAGAGGGAGAGTGAGAGAATCTGAAGCTCAGCGCAGAGCCTGACAAAGGGCTTGATCCTTGGACTCTGGGATCGTGACCTGAGCCAAAATCAAGAGTCGAACCCTCAACGAACAAAGCTACCCAAGAGCCCCAAGGATGCAAGCTTTTAGACCCAAAAAACACATCAAAGGTGGAAGAGTGCCAAGAAGTAGTAAAAGGTCCCAAAGAAGATAAAAGGCTGACACCGTCAGTACCTGCTATCACTGGTGTTGATAAAATAATCCAAGTTAGATTCTAGATGATCTTATAAACCACTTCCCTTCAAAATGTTTCTCCTCACATGCCTGCCAAAGTAATGTTTTACAATAACAAGGACCTCCTCAGGCTCTTTCAGCTGACATCTAAACTCTTCCTGAATTAAGATCATATCTAAAAGAGTTAAGCATTGGGGCGCCTGGGTGGCTCAGTCGGTTAAGTGTCTGACTTCGGTTCATGTCATGATTTCACCATCGGTGAGTTTGAGTCTCCCGTTGGGTTCAGTGCTGACAGCTCACAGCCTGGAGCCTCCTTCAGATTCTGTGTCTCCCTCTCTGCCCCTCCCTGCTCACGCTCTGTCAATCTCTCTCTCTCTCTCAAAAATAAACATTTCAAAAAGCTGTTTTAAGAGGCAAGCATTAATCTAATACCCAAGCTACATAAAGACATTACAGAAAAGGGAAACTATACACCAATATCTCTCATTAATGATGAAGGTAAAAGTATTCTTCAAAATAATACCAAATTATTTTGGTGCCTGGTTGACTCAGTTGGTGGAGCATGCAACTCTTGCTCTCAAGGTCATGAATTCAAGTCTCACATCGGGTGTAGAGAATATTAAAAAAAATCTTTTTTTTTTTTAATGTTTTATTTATTTCTGAGAGAAACAGCGTGAGCAAGGGAGGGTCAGAGAGAGGGAGACATAGAATCCGAAGCAGGCTCCAGGCTCTGAGCTAGCTGTCAGCACAGAACCCGATGCGGGGCTCGAACCACAAGATCATGATCTGAGCCGAAGTCGGACGCTTAACCGACTTAGCCACCCAGGTGACTCTAAAAAAATAAAGTCTTAAAAAATTAATAATACTACCAAATCGAACCCAGCAATATATAAAATGGATAATATAGCACAACCAACTGTGGTTCATACAGGAGTGCAAGGCTGGTTCAATATTTGAAACTTGATCATTGCCATTCACCACATTAACCAGCTAAATAAGAAAATCCATCTGATTATATAAGTAGATGGAGAAAAAGCATTCAATAAAATACAACATCAATTCATGACACTACTCTAGCAAATGAGGAACACCGGGGAATGTCCTAAATCTAATACTGAATCTACAAAAGAGCTACACCTAACATCATACTTTATAGTGAGAGACTAAATGCGATCCCTTTAGAATCAAAAACAAGGCCAGGATGTTCTCTCTCACTACTCCTATTCCACAGGGTACTAGAAGTCCATAGAGTAGGGAAATACAAGGTATGCAGATGGGAAAAGAAGAACTAAAATTATCTTTATCTGAGACAATATAATTGATGATGACACAAATCCTAAACAATCTACAAGATAAATTGTATAACTGCTATAACTAAGTGAATTTAGCAAGGTGGCAGGATACAGGTTCCATACACAACAGGAAGTGGTATCTTTAAATACCACAAATAAAATATTGAAATTAAAATTAAACACCATTTGTAAAATTTAAAAATGAGATACTTAAGTATTATAATAGCTTTACTGATGTGTCAACTTGCCTAACCTACAGTTCCCAAGGATTTCATCTAACTGTTGCTATGGAAGTATTTTAAAGATTTAAAGTCCAGGGACACCTGGGTGGCTCAGTCTGACTCTCGATTTCCACTCAGGTCACCATCGCTAAGTTGTGAGTTCAAGCCCCACATCGGGCTCCAGTCTGAAGGTGTAGAACCTGCTTGGGATTCATTCTTTCACTGTCTCAATGCCTCTCTCTCTCTCAAAATTAAATAAATAAACTTTAAAGAAGAAAAGATTTAAAGCCCATAATCAGTTGGTTTTAAGTAAGGGAGAATATTGTGGCTGGTCTAGAGACCCTGATGTAGTTGTAGGAAAAGCCTTAAGAGCTAAGCTAAGGTGGGAAATCTGGGTAGCTCAGTCAGTTTAACATCTGATTTTGGCTAAGAACATGATCTCACAGTTTTTGGATTAGAGCCCCGCAGTGGGCTTTGTGCTGATAGCTCTTAGCCTGGAGCCTACTTTGAATTCTGTGTCTCCCTGTCTCTCTGTCCTTCCCCCACTCATGCTCTGTCTGTCTGTCTGTCTCTCTCACTCTCAAAAAAAAATAAACATTAAACAAACAAACAAAAAAAAAGAGCTAGGCTAAGGCTTGAGAGGGAGAGAGAGGGGAAGGAAGAGGAGAAAGAAAGTCTACTTGTGGACACAGTGCTTGTGATCTTCTCTTCCTGACCAGCTCTCACATCCACAAGAGCCAATTCATTGTCATAAATCTCTGTAAGTAGGTAAGTAGGTAGGTAGGTAGGTAGGTAGATAGATAGATAGACAGATAGATAGACAGACAGGCAGAGAGAGACTCTCCTACTGATCTTGTTTCATGACTAAACACTGACTAAACCAACTAATGCAAGTATAAACCTAACAACACATATTTTATAAGATCTGTATATTGAAAACTAAATCAATTGAGAGGAATCAAAGAAACCCTAAATAAATGAAAACATACATAGTTCATGAGTTGGAAGGCCCACTATTGTAAACATACCAATTCTCTCTAATTCAATCTATAAATCCAACACAATCTTTGTGGGGAATAAGCTTAGGAATTCCCTAAGCCTGCACGGATGGGTGAGCAAGGCAAAAAGAAATAGAAAGCCACAGGATGAACTTGCATCCAAGATTAGGTAAACAGAACAAAGGCCCCCAGTATAGAACAAAGGTATTGGAATAGGAAATCTCTGGATGAAAACATCCAAGATGAGGTAATAAACAAGATTCGGTATTTAGAGTGCAAGTGCCCCCCCAGCTTAGTAAAAAAGCAGAAAGGTGCTTTCACAGGAAGGACAAAAACAGAAAAACAGGAAAGCAGGACTTTAGCCCCCAGCAATGCTAAAGTTGCCCATGGTGGAGGTAATTAGCAAAAGAAAGGTGCCTTGTTGACCTGAGGTAGCATGCTCTGTCTTTCTTGTCCCCTAGGCAAGTTTAGGTAAACAGAGGCAGAGCCTCCTGCCCTCTGTAAACAACCCTCTGTCCAGCTCCAGGATTCTGTTTTGTATGGACCCAATCCCCTAACACCTCTTATCTTCAAAACCCCCTTTCTCTCACATCCATGAGTTAATGTTCACTGATTCATTCTCTCTTTGTGCCCTTCCATCGCGCTTGTAAGCCCTCTGATCCTAATAAAAACAAAGCAAGGCCCCTACTCAGGACTCTTGTCTCCTCCCAGACATTAGTCTCTCTCATGTTTCAATCCTGTATCTGCTCTCTTGCTGGACAAGAGAGACCTCCAGACCCAGATTCTATGAAAAATCTTCATCAAAATACAGAAAGCATTTTGGACACCAAAAAGCTGATTCTATCATATATATGAAAAGAAAAAGGAATGAGAATAGTCGCAGAAAATCTGTAAAAGAACAAAGCTGAAGGATACCCATTACCAGATTTAATTCCTACTATAAAGCTACGATACTCATGGAAGTGTAGTACTGGCCAAAAAAAAAAAAAAGATAAACAAAGAGATCAATAGAACAGCTCAGAAATAAGTTTACTCAAATACAGTCAATGCAGATTTGACAAAAGTTCAAAGGCAATGGAGAAAGTATAGATTTTTCAACAAATTTGCTTGAACAATCAGATGTCCATATTCAAAAACATGAACCATAATATATACCTCACACTATATGCCAAATATAACTCAAAATGCACCACAGAACTAAGTGGAAAATGTGAAACTGTAAAACTTCTACAAGAAAGCATAAGAGAAAATCTCTGTGACTGTGGGTATGGCAAAAAAATTTTAAATACAACAGCTCAAGCATTATCTATGAAAGGAAAAAATTAATAAATCAAACTTTCACTAATTAAAATATTCCTCTATGAAAGGTACTATTAAGAGAATTAGAAAATGAAGCAAGACACAGATTGGGAGAAAATACTTGAAAATTACATATCTGATAAAGGATCATAAAATGAACTCTTAAAATTTAACAATAAGGAAACAAGCCATTTAAATAAAAACAAACCATTGAACAGATACTTGATCAAAGAAAATTTAGGTAAGGTAAGTAAGCACATGAAAAGATGTTCAGGACTATTTGTCATTATGGAATGATCATTAAAATAATGACATTACTGGCACACCTAGGTGGCTCAGTCAGGTAAGCAAAAAACTCTTGGTTTTTAACTCGGGTCACGATACCTCGGTTCTTGGGTTCGAGCCCCGCATCAGGTTCTGCACTGTCAGCTTGGAATTCTCTCTTGCTCTCTCTAGCCCCTCCCCTGCTTGTGCTCTCTCTCTCCCCAAAATAAATAAACTTAAAAAAATAATAATCAGTTACTATACATCTATTAGAATGGCTCAAAAAACCCTGACAATAAAAGTGTTGGCAAGGATGGAAAGTAGCATGCCCTTTTATTCACTGCTGGTGGGAAATCAAATAGTAAAGCCACTTTGGAAGACAGATGAGCACTTGTTTATACAGTCGTACATAGATCTGCAATATGATCCCAGAATTACACTCCTAGATATTGCCAAGTGAATTGAAAATTGACGTGCACCCAAAAACCTACATGTAAGTTCTTTAGCAGGTTTTCATGATCTCTAAAAACTGCAAACGACCAAATCTCCTTCAGTAGGACAAGGGATGAGCAAACTACAATGCAACCGTACAATAGAATACTAGTCATGGAAGAAAAGGAATGAATTCGTAGTTCACACAACATGGATGAGTCATAAATAAATTTTGCTAAGAAAGAAGCCAGACGCAAAAGGATACACAGTGTAGAATTAACACTCATAGGACATTCTGGGAAAGGGAAACTATAGCACTGAAAAACAGATCGACGGACACCAATATTTAGAAAAGAGGGAACAGATGGCTACAAAGGAAGTCACGGGTGAATTTCTAGGGTGGCACAACCATTCTGTATGGTAGTAGGCTGGTGGATACATGATACTGGGCATGTGTCAAAACCCTAAGTAGGTCACAAAAACTGAACTTGAAAGTATACAAATATAAAAGAAAAAAAAAATCAACCCGAACGCCAAGGGATGCCCAGATGGAATTCCAATGATGGCAAATTATTCTAGCTGTAACATAAATTTATAACACAATCTCAATGAAAAGTGTGAGGACAGCAAGACCTGAGGAATGTTGAAAAATAGAGTTTCGACTGGAAAATGTATGTGAACAGGGTCCTCTTGAAGGTAAGTTTGTTTCTCAAGGGGCATGGGGTAAGAAGAACGAAAATGTTACGTACATGCTATGATTGAATATGTAAGTCGATAAATGACTGGCCATGGAGTCAAGTCGCAGCTCACCGAACAGAGAAAAAAGTTCAAAATAAGCTAGGGTAAGACTAAAAGAAATCATGCGGCATTGTGGTAGAGAAAGAGGCATCAATCTGGATTCACGTGGCATTTCATATATATACAAACAGACAGAAAATAATCACAGATGGGTGTGCATACATTGGTTAGTATACATACCTATATTTGCTAGCTCATTCTCCTAGAAGGGCCTAGAAGTAGGGATATCCCAGTAGCAAAGAAGTACAGGCAGCTGGTGCACACATTTCGTTTTTACAAATACCATTCTTTAATAAAAGAAACCAGGGCTCCTTGGAGAAATGCATGACTCCGGGACTCAGAAAGGAAACACACAGGCTCAGCCTAAAGCATTCGGTATTGATGGAAAGAAAGGAAGCAGTTCTCTAATGAATAAACGGATTGGTCGTGTTTACGGGAAACAAGAGCCAAGCTGAAAGGGCTCCCAACGGCCAAAGCTGGAACATTCTAAGCGGAAAAATAAAGGAATACTGGATTACAACCCAAGTATAAAATAAATATTGTGGAAATAAATGGAGATCAACCAAATGAGACCGGGCAAAGGCAAGTGGTTTAGAACTGGCTATACCACCAGAGGCGACCAGCACTTGGTTTTGTGTTTGGGCGCTACTGTTTTGGCATATATTCAAACGCAGGTGGGGAGGTGACAGGGCTTTATATGGAAAAAAGAGGAAGGTCTCAGGGGTGCTCTGACTGGAGGTGGGATCACTAGAAGGGGGTCATCTTTTGGGATGGGTGAAGAATTTCTGGTTGGCTTCCTCTGGTTGGTCCTATATGAGGAGCAGGGACAAAAATTAGGGAAGCTACCATTATTCCTCAATCCTGGCCATTTGGGGCTGATTGTTGCAGGCGTTCTTTTCTAGCTTCCCGAATTACTGCTGGAAGTAGCAATCTGACTTCCTACAGGCTCAACTTACAGACAGCAGGCTGGCGTTCTGGATGGATGATTACTGTAGCTAATGGGTTAGCCTCTTAGACTAATTGCTGCAGGTTGTGAGTCAGAGTCTGTTTTCATTTTTGTTTGTTTGGTTTTTGTTTTTCATATATATGATCGGGCCATTGTCCACTTGTACATTAAGCCTTTGAATATATAGGAGTCCCAGGGCGCCTGGGTGGCTCAGGCAGTTAAATGTCCGACTTCAACTCAGGTCTTGATATCACAGTTCATGGGTTTGAGCCCCGCATCAGGCTCTGCATGACAGCTGCAGAGCCTGGAGCCTGCTTCAGATACTGTGTCTCCCTCTCTCTCTCTCTCTCTCTCTCTCTGTCCGTCCCCTACTCACATTCTCTCTCTCTCTCTCTCTCTCAAAAATAAACATTAAAAACTATATTATGTACATGAATTCATAATATATAAGTAAATTATTGGATAAATATGAGGCACAGAGGTCAAAACTTCTGCACAGAACATATGGAGAGGGTTTCTGCTCCAGGAAGTGGACATCATCCCTTCATCCTTGAGTGTAGATTGGTTTTGGTGACATCCATCTACCAAATAGGTACTCAGAAATGGAACACAGTAGCATCATGGTGGGAAAACTTTGCAAGCACTGCTTTGGCCAGATGATGGAGATTGACATTAATAAGTTATGTTATGTTGATTCCATACACCCTTGATACGCTGTTTACATAAGGGCACTTTACTCTTGTGGTCTTTGTCTCCAAAACCCATAACCTCAATCGAATCAAACACCAGAAAAACACAAACTGATGGACATTCTACAAAATACCAGATGACTACTCTTCAAAACTGGCAAGGTCATTAAAGCAAAGGACACAGGAGCTATCATAGATCAGAGGAAATTAAGTAGACATGATGACTAAGTGTAACGTGGTAACACAGATTGGATCCTGGAATGGGAAAAAAAAAGACATTAGATCTTAAAAAGGAGGAAGAAAGAGGGGCCTCTGGGGGGCTGAGCTTAGTTGGTTAAGTGTCTGACTTCAGCTCAGGTCATGGTCTTGCGATTCGTGGGTTCGAGCCCTACCCCGGGCTCTGTGCGGACAGCTCAGAGCCTGGAGCCTGCTTCGGATTCTGTGTCTCCCTCTTTCTCTCTCTCTGCCCATTCCCCACTCGTGCTCTGTCTCTCTCTCAAAAATAATAATAAACATTAAACAAATTTTTTAAAAGAAAAGGAGAAGGAAATAAAGGAAGGAAGGGAGAGAGGGAAGGAGGGAGGGAGAAAACGAAGACAAGAAAAAGACTGAGGTCATCTGAATCAAGTAGACAATTTATTATTTCTGTTAACGTTAAATTTTCAGTTCTGACAACTGTATCACAGTTACTAAATGTTAACATTTGCAGAAACTAGGCGAAGGACAGACCGAAACTCTGTGGTCTCTGCATCTTTTAGGTAAATCTGAAAGTATTGGGGGATAAAAAGTTTATTTGCCAAAAATACTATGTGCCTCTTTAGGTACTTTTTCAGTTGACATTTAAACTTTTCTATCACAATTTTAAATATTGCCAAAAATATAATTCCCCACATATTGTAAATATTGTTATTTTAAATTAAAACTGTCACGTCACTCCAAAGATTATAAATACCAAAGCAATTTGAACCACGGTCTTCAATTTAAAATATACATGAACAAGATCTTCACTGAACTGTCAGAAATATTAAATTCTTCCTTATTCTCCTTGAACTCATATTTCCAAATTACTTCTCCTTCATAATTTAATCCTATGAGATACATTTTGATGCTTTAAAGTCCCACTGATTAGCCTAACATACCTCTCTGCAGTAACAATGTGTATATAAATGAAAACTTTTAATATTTAAAATTCCTCATGACCTGCAGGCTTGAGTGGTAATTATAATTAGACTTCGATCCAAAAGAAATGTTTATCAGTAACACATGTTTGATCAGAATAGACTCTATCATCAAAATTGGAAAACGATAAAACCTGAAAAGCAGTTACAGATTGAAAAGATATAGCTGAACAGAAATGACAGAAGTTGAGAACCCCGTATTTGTTACCCAGGAAGGTAATGCTCACGGAAAAGATTCCAAACAGGGTTCTGATTGACTGAGGGGGAGGCCTTTCCTTTGTAATACAGGATAAAGGTCATTGTGAAAGAAAAGGGGAGTGTGGAAATTGAGCTTGATCCCCAGTGCATTTTCACACAAACACGCGCACACACACACACACACACACACACACACACACCATAGAAAAGAGGGGCCCCTGGGTGGCTCAGTCGGTTGAGTGTCCCATTTCGGCTCAGGTCATGATCTCATGGTTCGTGAGTTTGAGCCCCAAGCCGGGCTCTGTGCTGACGGCTCGGGGCCTGGAGCGTGATTCAGACTCTGTGTCTCCCTCTCTCTCTCTCTGCCCCTCTCCCACTCACACGCTGTCTCTCTCTCCCAAAAATGAAGAAACATTTTATTTATTTTTATTTATTTTTTTATGTTTTATTTATTTCTGAGAGAGAAAGAGAGACAGAATGAGAGAGGGAGATACAGAATCTGAAACAGGCTCCAGGCTCTGATCTGGCTGTCAGCACAGAGCCCAACGCAGGACTCGAACTCACGAACCGTGAGGTCATGACTTGAGCCGAAGTCGGACGCTTAACCGACTGAGCCACCCAGGAGCTGCAATGAATAAACATTTTAAAAATTAAATATTTTTCAAATGTTTTTATTTATTTCTGAGAGAGAAAGAGAGACAGAATGAGAGAGGGAGATACAGAATCTGAAACAGGCTCCAGGCTCTGATCTGGCTGTCAGCACAGAGCCTGACGCGAGGCTTGAACCCACGAACCGTGAGATCATGACCTGAGCCGAAGTTGGACGCTTAACCGACTGAGCCACCAAGGCGCCCCAACATTTTAAATTAAAAAGAAAAGAAAATGTAGAAAAGAGTAAATATAGAAGTTGAGGATTTACAAAGGGATCCCGTTAAAACCATCCATGCCTGTGTTCCCCTTGGAAAGCCTGCCCATAGCCCTGGGAGTACAAATCCCCCAGTCTCACCACTGTGAGAATCCTCAAAGGAATGGAGTTTATCCTATGGCCCAAGCAGAACATTTAGAAGCTATTCAGCAAAAAAGATTTGTGCAGTAGACAAACCTTGCAACAGTCCCTCTGTGTGAGCACGGCCCTCTTCCTATCAGGTTCTTATTTCCCAGACAGTGAGACCCATTAAGTGGTAATCACGTCCCCAAAGAGCCTGGTCCCCAGGTACCACAGCTCTTGAAGCATCAGGTAACGGGCTTCGCAACAAGCTGAACGTATTCAGACAGAGCAGAGCATATTACACATCCACAGTCCCTGTGACTATCAGGCAGCACGAGGCGGCCCAAGCCCTCCTTTTTGTTGGTCTCTCTCACATGCGAGGGACAATTTTATCCTTGGCACTTTCCACAATCCAGTGGAGCTCTCCGTTTACTACAACCTTCTGGAGATAGACTCCTGCTTTAATGCCCGGGAAGGACAAAAGCTGGGGGCTCGCAGAGGACCCTTTGCACCCCAGCACACAGGCCGCATCAGTCGCTTCGTGCTGCCCGCATTTTCACAGGCTCTCCCATCTCCGAACTCCCATTTAGCAGAAAGCAGGTAGGTTACCTAACTGGATATTTTTTGCAAGGGAGTATTTATGGAGTGTCCAAATTCAGATACCTACAAAATATTAAACACTTAAAATAAACCATTCCTTTCAGGGCGCCTGGGTGGCTCCGTTGGTGAAGCGTCCGACTTCGGCTCGGGTCATGATCTCACGGTTCATGAGTTCAAGCCCTGAGTCAGGCTCTGTGCTGACAGCTCAGAGCCCGGAGCCTGCTTAGGATTCTGTGTCTCCCTCTCTCTCTGCCCCTTCCACAGTCACGCTCTGTCTCTCACCCTCTCTCTCTCTGAAAAATAAATAAACATTTTTTTTTAATTTAAGTTTTTGGGTTTTGTTTTTTTTTGGGGGGGGGCAGAGAGAGACGAACAAAGAATCGGAAGTGGGCTCTGCCCTGACAGCACAGAGCCCAATGAGGGGCTCAAACTCACGATCCTCAAGATCCTCAGCTGAGCTGATGTCGGATGTCCACCTGACTGGGCCACCCAGGTGCCCCCCAAAACAATTTTAAAAAGAAAATGTTAGAATAGAATAGAATAGAATAGAATAGAATAGAATAGAATAGAATAAAATAAAATAAAATAAAATAAAATAAAATAAAATAAAATAAAATAAACCATTCCTTTCAAAACACTGTTCTGATCAGGTAGGTAGGAAGGCATTTTCTCTGGGTGATACCGAAAATGTGTTTTGACTCTCTGACCCCCGGGGGTTAAAAGAAAATTATGCTGCAGGGGTGAAATGATGTTTTGACGGCTTTTCCACCACCCAAGCCTTGGAAGGCCTCCTAAGCGCTGACGGGGACTCCCTCCTTGGCCAAACTGAGCCCTCCTTCAACACTAGGTCTTATCTCTGCCCTGCCATCAGTGTCCTGGATGGTTTGCAACTTCCAAATAAGCCACTTGGGCCTAAGAATTCTTTTTCGGTGAAGGCACCTACAACACAGAAGATGCACGAAAGGCTCTCTACCCTCCCCCTTTCTGCCTAAAGGCAAGATATAAATTTCGCTTTATGGAGATATCTCCTTAGCCTGCCTCATCCCATTCCAGAAAGAGGAGAACCACCCTTCATCGCCCGAGAAGGCTTATCAGCGGGAAGACGGCTTGAGGTGGAGCCTCCATGACAAACCGTATGAAAATCAACCTTCTCTTCCATGGCTTTGCCCAATATATTTCCCTTCTTCCTGCACTCAGCATCCCCTGGAAGCCCAAACCCCTTCTCCTTTCTTCTATCACTTCTCCAAACAGTAGGGCTCTTTGTTAAAATGGTATATAAGCCCCCAGGTCCATCCACGTCTGTGGGGTCCCCCGTCTTTGTGATGAAGGCCTTCATATTCATACCTAATAACCATGTTCTCTTGATAATTTGTCTTTTGTAAGGCCCCAGTACCAAAACTAACAGGGTAGAGAAAAACAATTTTTTCTCCTCCCCTAGGCATAGGCTCCTTGATCTGCCAAACCCAGCTTAGAAAGAACCCCGCCAATCCAGTTTATCAAAAATCCACCACCGCTTCTGATACCTAACCCGATTCCTCTTAGTACTTTTCCACTTCCCAACCACACCCCCTTCCCCCGTCCCGTTGGCTGTAAATGCACAGCTGACTATACTATATTCAGTGTGTTCTGTCTCTAGCTCCTATAGCAACAGTCTTGAATAAAGTCCTCATTGCCTGGGGGTGTCTGGGTGGCTCAGTCAGTTGAGCATCCAACTCTTGATTTCTGCTCAGGTCATGATGCCAGGATCGTGGGATCGGGCCCTATGTTGGGCTCTTCGTGGACAGTAGACCCTGCTTATGATTCTCTCTCTCTCTCTCTCTCTCTCTCTCTCTCTCGGTGCTTCTCTCCCCCACTAGTCCTCTTTCATACACTCTCTATTAAAAAAAAAAAGTCTTCCTTGCCTGTTTAACCTGTTCAGTGTAATCTTTCTTTGTCAGTTTTGGACTGAGTCGAGTGGGGTGGTACAAGAGTTGTAAGACCCAGACCCTACATTCAAGAGCATACAATTCTCTGGGCTGAGCCTTCATTCCAGGATAGATCATTCAGGATGCTTATCATCATGATGCCCTCCACTCTGTTACTGAAAGTTCCCAATACCCTTAAGGACGCACGACTAGGACTACACTTAGGAGGTGTTGTCTTCAGGCCAATTCATATGGTAGGGAGGATGCCTGGAATGTTCTCTGTGCTGCTCTGGTGAGAAAACAGGGTGCTCTAAGAAACAAGTATGTTTACTTGGTGATATCCAGAAAAGACAGATTATCAAGAGAAACCAAGGTAACCTTTTTAACATATGCATCTTTCTAATTGGTTGTTTTTTTTCCCCTCTTGACACAAGGTAATTGGTGTGGGATTTTTGTTTTTGTTTTTGTTTTTTATTTTATTAGAGAGATAGAGAGAGCATGAGTGGTGGAGAGGGGCAGAGGACAGAGAGAAAATCTTAAGCAGGCTCCACACTCAGTGTGGAGCCCAACACGGGGCTCGATCCTAAGACCCTGGGATCATGACCTGAGTGGAAATCGAGTCGGGCGCTCCACGGACTGGGCCACCCAGTCTCCTTTAATCAGTTTGTTTAATACCAACAGGGGCTGCGATCCAAAACAGTCGCCCATGCTGTTCTCAGTCTGAGAGTATGTGAGTTGGGTCCTCCCGGAAGCAATAACTGAGATCAAATTAGGAGCAGAAGAATTTGGGGAAGTAACTCCCTGAACAATCAAACAGGGGAAGGAAACTGATGCAAGGATGGGGAGTCACAGACCTGACAAAGTGTTGCCCTCCCCCAAAAGGGGGGAGGGGCGGCTCTACAGTAAAGGCTGCCCATTAGAAAAGGCTCCCATTGGACAGAAACGACCAGGCCTGAGTGAGCCCAATCATGCTCCGATTTGGGCCGGGGGCCCTGTGGGAAGAGTACAACTTCTGCTCAAAAGCAGAGGTGCATTCTGAAGGTGCTGTGGTTGAAGGGCAAGTTCATTTCTGAAGCAAGATCTCAGTGGCACAGCTCCATGACTGCCAAAGAGAGAGAATGGAGAATAATGAGGAACTTTTTCTAAGCGGCAAATGGTCTTAAAGTATGGCCTTCCTTCCATCTAGGTACTAAATATAAGAATGGAGAATAGGACCGCCACGGCTCTTTTTTTTTTTTTTTTTAATCCCTTTAAGAAATTAACACACACAGAAAATAGCACAAAACTAACACAGACAAGTCAAGAATTTATCACAAAATGGGGGCCACCTGGGTGGCTCCATCGGTTAAGCGTCCGACTCTTGATTTCATCTCGGGTCATGGTTTTTGGGACAGAGCCCTGCATCAGGCTCTGCACTAACAGTGGGGAGCCTGCTTGGGGATCTCTGTCTCTCCCTCTCTCTAGCCTTCCCCTGCTCGTGCTCGCTCATTCTCTCTCTCAAAAATAAATAAATAAACTTAAAAAAAAGTATCACAAAATACACGATCCAGTTAAAGAGAATGGTACCAACATTCCAAGGGCCTTCTTTGTAGCCCTGACCCCAAACACTAGCTCCCATTCCCCCAAAAAGGTAACCACTCTTCTGATTTAATCATTATGATTGCCCGGGCACCACTCTGACTGTTCGAGGAAATAGTTTAAACGAAGCCTCTGTCCAAACTCAAGAAAACGGATTTTGGGTGGTCATTACCGTTGTTCATGATTCCTTCAAGTATAGGGCTCCCTTTCAACCTGAAGGTCTTAATAATGGATCACAAAGAAGCTAAAGGATAGAGAGGAAAGGGAGACTAGTGGAGACCGAAGCAATACTGGAATCCACTCGCAAATGAAGTAACAGTAAAGTAAGAAGTTATGTGAACAGGGGTGCCTGGGTGGCTCAGTCGGTTAAGCATCCAACTTCGGCTCAGCTCATGCTCTCACGGTTCGTGGGTTCCAACCCTGCGTCGGGTTCTGTGCTGAGAGATCAGAGCCTAGAGCCTGCTTCGGATTCTGCGTCTCCCTCTCTCTCTCTCTCTCTGCTCCTTCCCTGCTCATGCTGTCTCTCTCTCAAAAATAAATAAGCATTAAAAAAATTTTTTTAAACGAAATTATGTGAACAGAGAATATGAGATTAGATGATGAACCAAATTCTGATTCACCACCAGGTTTTCAGAAACACTTTTGGCACAGATTGAGGTACACCTATTACTCAGAACATTGTCAAGGCCAGGGTGACCCAGAGAGAATACAGGCTTACTTTCCCAAAGTGGCAGAATTTTCCTCCCTCTCTGTAGACTCTTCTGAAAGTGGCTGGTGCAGAATCCAGTGCTCTTTATTAATCTATTCTTTGAAAGGATTTTAAATGAATATATTCTTGTAACCTTAAAATCATAGAGATGGAAAAAGGGAACTTCCTCTCTTACGTCGGATTCCCCAAAATGTAGACCCTGAGTTAAGCATTTGTACACAAGCTCTATTGTTTGGAAGGTCAAGGAGCATAGACAGTGAAGGAGCCAAGAAAGGACACAGAGGGAAGGAAAGTCAATAAATGATGTGCTGGTGAGCCAGGTCTCACTGGGTACATTTGGAGCCAATATGCCCAAAATCTCTAGCAAGGGGTGTAATCAGATGTGGCACATGAGCCAAAACCAGCCCCTTAGTTGTTTGTATAAACAAAGTTTTAATGTTTATTTTTTTTAAATGTTTTATTTATTTTTGAGAGAGAGACAGAGTATGAGCGGGAGAGGAACACAGAGAAAGGCAGACAGAATCTGAAGTAGGCTCTGAATCTGAGCTGGCAGCCCAGAGCCCAATGTGGGGCTTGAACCCACAAACAGTGAGATCATGACCTGAGCTGAAGTCGGACGCTTAACTGACTGAGCCACCCAGGTGCCCCAAAAAGTTTTAATGTTTATTTATTGATTGTGAGAAAGAGAGCACGTGCATCTCTGTGCACACAGGGGAGGGGCAGAGAGAGAGGCAGAGAGAGGGTCCCAAGCAGGCTCTGCACTGTCTTTGCGGAGCCTGGCTCAGGGCTCAATCTCACGAACTGTGACATCATGACCTGAGCCGAAATCAAGAGTGGGACACTTAACCAACTGAGCCCCCATGCAGGAGCCCCAGTAAACAAACTTTGCATGGAACTGAACCCCACCCTCTTTGGTTTACATGTTTTCCTCGGAGTTAAATCATTATGACAAACGGTATCGCCCTCAAAGCCTCCGCTATTTCCTATCTAGCCCTACGGAAGCAGGTGGCCATTCTGTGGGACAGAACATGCTTCAGAATGGTCCCACCTGAGGGTGTGGAAGCTGAGGTGTTTACTTACCACCACTCGCTCTTCACTGGCTGAGGGCCGCCCTGGGGGTGCTAACTCCTCAGAACTTCCAGCTACTTCTGTGGGCACACCAAGAACACTCCCGTGTCCACAGGAAACCCTCCTGTGGAGAGTGGCATATGCTTGCAGTAGGAAGGGGTGCGGAAGGGAACACCGGGCGCCCAGAAGACAGGGGCAGGTCAACAGTAGCATCTGGTACCACTCCTAGCACACCTACCCGTCAATTCCAGGCCCTGTAGGTAGCCATGCTACCGGCTGGGCGAGTGTCTTTCCAGATGTTTTTCTCTGTATACAGAATGTGTTATCCACATTTGGGTGCTCTCGTTTATTCGGGTATGGAAGCCAAGACAGGCGTCAAAGAGTAGGGAGAAGGAAGGAGAAAAGTCCAATACAGGTTTATGTTACGGTGCTGGTCACTGCTGTGGGCAACTGGAGAGCCTCTGAATGCCTTAGAATTGTCCCCTTGTAGGCGCCTGGGTGGCTCAGTCGGTGAAGCATCCGACTTCGGCTCAGGTCACTATCTCACAGTTCCGTAAGTTCGAGCCCCGCGTCGGGCTCCGTGCTGACAGCTCGGAGCCTGGAAACTGCTTCTGATTCTGTGTCTCCCTCTCTTTCTGCCCCTCGCTTGTCCACACGCTGTCTCTCTCTGTCTCTCAAAAACAAAAAAGCACTGAAAAATATTTGGGAAAAAACCAACCGTCTCCTTGTTGCTGGCCGCATCCTAGGGTGTTAACTTGCACTTACTACAGAGCTGTCCTCCCAGAGGAATGAATAAACTTCTCTGGTGTTAGAGAAAGCTCGGAGGCAAAAGAGTGCGAGTGATAAAGCAAGCATCTGAGGTACGATGTTGCTAACACACCCGGAAACTGTCCGACACAGCCACACATGAAATCATGGGAAGGTCATGGCATTGTGACTAGGAAACGAATACTCTTACTACAAGCCTAAATCACACTCGCATAATTACTTACGTGACTCCGATAAATCTAGCTGGACAGAAAATCATCAACTGTGGGAGTAATGAGTCGTCCCATAACCCTGAAATAGCAACTTATCCTTTTCTCTGCCTGTGAATAAGAATGCCCTTCAATTATCTTAGTCAACCTGAACAGACGGAGTGCTACTGACTAGGTTTGAAAAGCGATCACGCCTTCCTCACCTTGGACGCAAAACATCATGCACATTTATGGTCTTAAATGTGAAAGGCGGCGATTAGCATATTATTCTTCCTTCTGTCTAAAAAGAAAACGTGCAGGGGCACTTGGGTGGCTCAGTCGGTTAAGCATCTGACTGTTAATTTTGGCTCGGGTCATGCACTCGAGGTTCGTGAAATGGAGCCCTATGTTGGGGCTAACCGCTTGGAACCCGCTTGGGATTCTCTCCACCCCTCCCCCACTCATGCAGGCATCCCCTCTCTCTCTCTCTCTCTCTCTCTCTCAAAATAAATAAACTTTTAAAAAAGACCTTTAAAAAGAAAATGTGCATCTTTGTCATAAGTGACTTTTTTTTTTTTTTTGATAGAGAGGAGAGAGGGTGCAAATTAGCCAGGGGCAGAAAGAGAGAAAGACAGAGAATCCCACAAGGGGCAGAGAGGCAGAGAGAAAAAGACAGAGAGAAGCAGGGCTCACCCAAAGAGGGGCTTGTGTTTTTTCACCCAAAGCAGAGACTGTGCTCACCCGATGTGGGACCCAAACTCACGAACCGTGAGATCATGATCTGAGCCAAAATCTGATGCTTAACGACTGAGCCACCCAGGTGCCCTGTCATTCATGACTCTTAATGAAGTGTATAAGTGATCACTTTTTACAACTACGGAGATAAAATGAGGCATGTGAAACGTGGGTGATTTGGCCTTCTCTGAAGATCAATTTCAGGAGGCTTTTGCACCCAAGTCTTATCACCTTCTTGGGTCTTAAACCTTGAGAGAGGCCTTGCACATCATATTCTTTGCCTCACACTGTGATGTAGGCTTAATGGACAGTCAACGTCCATTGCTGCAACTAGGGATTAATTCTCTCACAGGTACTTTCAAGTATCCAACTATGACTTGCCCAAAAGCCATCATGTGCTTTGTGCATTTTTGATTCCAGGCAACGAGGGAACACAAGGGGCTGGAAATGAAATCCTTCCATGCAAAGTGGCTGCCGTTGCGGAAAGCAGCACTGCAGAAATGCTGAAACCTTAATTCACTTCGCTTGATCTGTGATGTGTGGAACTTGGGAGGCAGAACGTGTTCAGATTTACTTTGCCCATCTACCCGTCAGTACATGTTAGAGTGAAGGATGTGTACAGACCCTCCCCTGCCTCCCGGCCAGGTCACACACCTAGAATCCCACACAACAGCCGGGGGCAAGAACAGAAGAGTGAGGAGCTCAGCAGAGGCTGCATCTAAGAGTGTACGGAATTAGCCAGGGATCAGATACAAGCCCAGTGAGACCCGCAACATGGAGATCTGATGAGGGGGGTTGGGGATCGTGGCTCAGACACGAAAGGCAGAACATCAAAGACTATTAGGCATCCATCCGGTCTGCGAAGAGGACCCCGAGCCTACTGTGGCAATTGGGGAGTACCAGCTGTTTACTACAGCCCTTTGCAGATAGAAGACTGTGAAGTTAATCTGGAGGGGACAGGGGGCTTGGAGAAAGGGGTGGCAGATGTCAAGGGAGCTGTTTTAATTACGGCAAGCCTAAGTAAAGACTTTGCAATAAAAGATTTAAACAGGTAGAGTCCTTGAAGGTGGAAAACTTATTTTAAAGGACTCATAGCATTGAAGTCTTGGGCTGTGACAAAAAACGAACAGTGGAATGCTTCGGGACCATGGGAGATTTGGAAATGATTTATTTGTGGCCCAGCCCTCCTTTCGCTTCCAGATTCATAGGAGCAAACGCAGGTGTTTGGTTTCCTGGGCAGAAAGCCTAGAAAAGTGCCCCCTTTTCATGGCTAATAAGAGGAGTTATACTACTGTACTTTGTCGATCGCAACCACACGCTAAATGGAAGAGCCGCCTCGAGGTGGGTTGATTACCAAGGCACAGGTGAGTGTGGTGTTAGGTGAATGTCTTCTGACAGCAAAACGCTTCTGGAAGATGGTGGAAGCTGCGAATTGCACCATGTGGGCAGCCCAGGGGAACAAACTTTTACTCACCACCTCCACTGCGAAAGCTTGGGGTTGTTTTTAGCACAGGCAAGATTTCAACTACAATTAAGAGGCCCGTGTAACACTCATTTACACTGGAATCCTGGTGGAATTGACAGGTCGCCTCCCTGACGTCATCAAGGTTGTCATGGGAACCAAGACGCCGTAGCTTAGAGCCTCTAACTCTCTTCAAATAGTCATCATAAAGAAAGCAAAAGGTGTAAAACCCCGAGATAAGAGAAATCTTTGGGGGTGGTGGGGGTGGCGCTATTTCGGACACCTCAGGAAGCGTGACCGTCTGTGTCAGGGAGAGAGGGTAATAACACTTGCAGGCAAGGAATCAATACTTGGCAAACAAAAGCATGAAAAGATCATATTATTACATCTGACCTCTTTAATACAGACGAAAAGAATATCTGTTACCTCTCAACCCGATAATTAAAAACAAGAAAAGAAGTGATGTAGAATCACAGCAGAAACAAAGAACAATTAAGAGGGGAATCGTCTTGTGGTCTCAATTAGCGGCAAGGTGACCTAAGAAGGGGGCAGAGAAGAAATACATAATGACTCTTTTTAAAATAAGCCAAGCATGTTATTTTAAATGAACCATTGGAAATAAGAGTGAGGGAAAAAAAGGAGGACATAAGCGAAAATGGAATTGCATGATGGGGTTCAAGGACAAATTACCATGTTTATTTGCCAGTCTCTTTTATAGGAAGGTCAGAGAACTGAATACTGTATCCAAACGCAATTTTTCTGCCTGTGAGGCTAGTCTTGCTGCTTATGTAATAATCTTCTTGGAAGACACAGATCAGCCTCGCTATGGGCTTCCGGACGATCAATGAATCTTTGTCTCACAAAAATCTTCAGGCTTCCTGAGGATTCTCTGACCACTCTCTGTGCCTTTGCCTACTTAACAAGTAGTACTTAAGGAAAATACCAACTCCCTGGAAGAATAAGACCGGCCAAAAGCTGTTTCCTTTGCTATCAGTTCTAGGGATCAGACTGTAGAGCTCACAGCTTTGTCTGTGTTGGGGCGTACAGGAGAGAATGGGGAAGAAAAGGGGAAAAGGGAGTCAGATGCTATTTTCTTCCCATTTAAGAATACGGTTAGAGGGCAGATTGACATGTTAATAGCTAGTTTCAACTGGTTGCTTTTTTGGATTAAACAAGTGCCTTTAACTGCCGCCTGAGTTTTAAATGAGAGAGGATGTGGGTTCTCGGTTATTTTCAACGCTGCTTATTTATTTCTAGGTAATAGAAAGGTGGCTCGTAACTAGTTGTTAAAATGTAAAGAAAATCAAATCAATACAACTCATTATCACAGTGAAGAAAGGGATAGTATACGTAAGAGTGAGAAACTTATAATGGAGATATGTTTCAGCTCAAGGGTGTTTTGAAAGTGTCAATCAAAGACTACTCCATGGAAAACACAGAAAGGATTCAGAAAAGGTTTTTGTGGGTGGGGAGGGTCTCTGCCTTGATGAGTTTCACACTGTCAAAATAATTCCTTGTAATAAAGGCACCTCCAAACTCAGTGGATTAAAACTATCATCACTTATTTTCACTTACACATCCGCGATTGAGGCTGAGCTTGGCTGAGTAGCTGTGCTTTAATCGGAGACTCCAGCCTGGACTGTTCTCTTGCTGCGGGAACCCAAGACTGATCTATGTGTGCTCACATTGTAGAGCCCAGAGGAAAAAACAGAAGCCAGCCAGGATGATGGCAAAGAGGCTAAAAGACCAGCTCACTTATAGGCACACGGTTCACATTTCTA
The DNA here is from genome assembly GCF_003009895.1 of Hyaena hyaena. NCBI lineage: Eukaryota > Metazoa > Chordata > Mammalia > Carnivora > Hyaenidae > Hyaena > Hyaena hyaena. The sequence goes on along the minus strand of NW_024080644.1, from coordinate 20,098 downwards.
CTTGCATCAGGTTTCTACCGTACCATTGGCTAAAGCAAGTCACATGACACAGCTAACCTACAAAGGGCAACAAAATACACTCTCTCCACTCTGAGGCCAAAGCAAAGCAAAGAGACCATGTTTCAGGGAAATATATTTTTCCTATACCTCTGAGAGGGAACCAGTAAATAGTTTGTAGGCAATAAACTGCCACCGTTCTAATGAGGTGTATGATTTGTGGCTTATCACTCAATCTCTCTTGTTCAAAATTTCTTCAATAGAAAAAGTGAAGATGGAGATGCAATAGGGTGTCGTGGGAAAACATGAACTTTCTCGTCAGTTGCATAGATACTGTTAAATCTCAGGCTAGTCGAAGACTAGCTATGGCTCTGGAGGAAATCATTAAATATGATCCTCAGATTCTTCCTTGTATTTCCCTCCAGGAGAAATACTGTTATCTACTCTAGCAAACACTCCCAAAACTCAGGGACTTAATACCATAAAGTTTGTTTGTCGTCTTTGATGTGATCGCATGCAGTTTGGACAGGTTTCCTAGGCAGCTTTCCTCTAAACCAAGGGTAACAAATTATAATGCACGGGCCAAATCTGCTCAGGCTCCATCTTTATAAATAAAGTTTTATCGGAACCCAGCCATACCCATTCATTGACGTATTCCCTATGGTTACAATAACAGAGTTGAGTTTTTGCAGCAGAGACAGAATGGCCCATATCAAAAACATTTCTATTTGTTAATTTTTTAAAATATTTATTTATGTTTGTGAGAGAAAGACAGAGACAGAGACAGAGTGTGAGCAGGGGAAGGACAGAGAGAGAGGGAGACAGAGAATCCAAAGCAGGCTGCAGGCTTTGAGCTGTCAGCACAGAGCCCAATGCGGGGCTCGAACTCACGAACTGTGAGATCATGACCTGAGCCGAAGTTGGACACTTAACTGACTGAGCCACCCAGATGGCCCTCAAAAATATTTATCAGGCCCTGTATAGAAAAAGTCGCTCAACACTTCCTCAAAGCAGTAAATCAGAAATCCAGGCTCCTTCCTGTACAACTGCATCATGATGGGGTCTTTCATTTCTAGCCCCTCACAGAAAGAGAAGAAAGAACATAGGCAAGGCAATACTGTCAACTCCACTGCCTTCAACCAGATGTGAAACATACTCCTCCTCACAGGCCACTGGATAAAACCAGTCACACGGCCCAGAAAACTGTAAAGCAGTCTGGAAAATATAGCGGACAATTCAAAATGTTCTATTAAATGTGAGAAAATAGGGGCGCCTGGGAGGCTCAGTCGGTTAAGCGCCGACTTCAGCTCAGGTCATGATCTCACAGCTTGTGAGTTCATGCCCTTCATCGGGCTCTGTGCTGACAACACAGAGCCTGGAGCCTGCTTCAGATGCTGTGTCTCCTTCTCCCTCTGACCCTCCCCAGCTCGTGCTTTGTTTCTTTCTCTCTCAAAAATAAATAAACATTAAAAAATTTTTTAGATAAAAAGTAAAAAATAAATGGGAGAAATTAAATCAATGCAAAATCCACCCCCCCAAATAATAAACCTCACATAACAGAGAACAGGAATATTCATAGCTTGAAATACTGCAATCAAGGGAAGTAAAAGGAAGAAAATACTTCCAACTAAAAAGAAAAATCAATAAAGCAGATAGTAGAAATACTAAATAGAGAAGGAGAGTTAATGAATTAGGAAAAAGAAAAACAATAGAACTAATATATAAATAACAAGCTGGTTCCCAGATAAAATGGACTATGGTCTAAACTACTAAAAAGAAAAAGCACAAACTACTAACAGTGGCTGCTAAGGAAGGTAGGATGCAAGGGGTATAGTTTAAAGGAATGGAAGTGTGTCTTCTCAGAGCATAGTTTTTAAAATAAAGTTTGGAGGGGCGCCTGGGTGGCTCTGGGGGCTGTGTGTCCGACTTGGGCTCAGGTCATGATGTCACCGTTCCTGAGCCTCAGACTGGCCCCACATCGGGTGTGCACTAACAGCATGGAGCCTGCTTGGGATTCTCTCTCTCTCTCTCTCTCTCTCTCTCTCTCTGCCTCTGACGCCTCGCTTATGCGCATTCACTTGTGACCTCTCTCTCTCTCTCAAAATAAACTTTAACAATATAAAATAAAATTTCGGCTTCAAACCGTGTAAATGACTGTCACAAAATAAATTTGTATAAAAAAGTATCAAGAAACTACAACTGAACACAGATGTCAACAAATAAACCTAATTTCATATAAAATTGGTAACAATCATAAAAGAGTTGTTTCACGGGATTTTTTACGTAGCTCTTAACCCTTAGATGTTCACAAAGCATGTACAATCTGTTCCTTTAAGGCCTGAGACAAGAATAACAGCAAAAAGATCTTAAGCTTAACTCAGCCATGAAAATAGCGGGATTATCGGTATTCAAATGTTGCTACTATATATTGTAGGATAAGCAAGGAAATAGTTAATCTTTTTAGAGACCAAAGTTTTAAGTGTTAGAGAAAAGAAAAACAAATCCAAATCAAGTAAGAAGAAACCCTGTAGTATTAAATTTGAATTGGAAATATATTTTAAACAATTTAGTTCATATTAATATATGCTAGCTCTGTCCCTCAAAGGTATTGGAAGCAATCCCATCCCAGTGGTATTGAAGAGTGCTGGCACTCAGATCTTGATGTATAAAAACTATTTCCCTCTGGAAGGACTCTACATGGAGAATTAGCCGGAGCCACGTTTGTGACATGGAAAATGAAAGGGAGCCGGAATTATTTTATACTCGAAAGGAAGAAAAGGCTCAAAGAAAAATGGGGACATGTCCAAAGGATACAGAAGGTGGCAAGAAAGGACCACGCTAGCCAAACTGGAGACAATGCGCACAGTTGGCATTGTCTCCAGACTATAACAGACTATAAAAGGGTTGAAAATTTTAAACACATGAATCCACATTGATATGATCATTTTGTAAGACTGCTCTTTGGGGGGATCCTGTACTTCATTCCTAGTTAGTAAGAGAAAACTCGTTCTTAGAAATGAAATCCGGGGCACCTGGGTGGCTCAGTTGGTTGAGCGTCCGACTTCGGCTCAGGTCATGATCTCGTGGTTCGTGGGTTCGAGCCCCGCGTCGGGCTCTGTGCTGACAGCTCAGAGCCTGGAGCCTGTTTCAGATTCTGTGTCTTCCTCTCTCTCTGACCCTCCCCTGTTCACGCTCACGCTCTCTTGTTCTCTCTAAGAAATAAATTAAAAAACACTAAAATTTTAAAAAAAATGAAATCCCACTAATAAAATGACAGAACTAGAAAAATCACCTTTCTGGATAGTCTGGCAAAATATTTGATCTACCAAACACCACAGCTCAGTGATAATAGCTGGAGTCAGACAAGTGGAGAAGTGAGCATTTCAGGGGATCTTAGAGGACGCAGGGTCTCAAGGAATAAGATCAAGGTCAAGAGCTGTTACAAAAGGGGCTGGCAAGGGCCGTCTGGGTGGCTTAGGTTGTTGGGTGTCTGGCTCTTGGTTTTGGCTCAGGTCACGATCCCAGAGTTGCGGGATCGAGCCCCACGTTGGTCTCTGCACTGAGCGCTTTCTCTGCCTGTCTCTCCCCTGCTCATGCTCTCTCCCTCTCTCTCTCAAATAAAAACATAAAAAAAAAATTTTGAAAAAGAGGGACTGGCAAGATGAGACACGTGGTCGGCGCTCTACTCAAGGAGTAGATATTCTACAGCCTTGATTCTGAGAAGGAAACAGAGGTAAAGTGAGGAATGGGACAGCAGCGGCCTGGGGACTGGGTTAGTAAGCAAGGTGGCAGCTCTGCGGGCACGCATTAGGTCCAATCACACGTCACCCCATCCCCACACATCCACACCCCCACAAACCGAGAAAATGGTAGAGCCCACTGATGCAAACGTTAGGGCTCATTAGGACTCATACTAAATCATGATTCGCATCAGCAGCCTATTCTAGGAGGATCTAGTCAAGCTCCCTGTTACAGTCCTGAAGGGCCCTGAATGCTCACCACATATTTAACTAACGTGTGTCCCTGCTTTTGTTTGTTGGGTTTTCTTCCCTCGTTTGAGATCTTTATTCTACAGCTTCAGTATTTTGACATGAATTCCCTAGACATCAGACTAACCCATACTCACGTGTCCCTTATTTTGGGGAAAAGAGATGACGTAGCACTTTACTACTCAAGATTTAACCCAGGGCCCAGCAGCATTAGCATTGCCGAGGAGCTTGTCAAAAATTCGCATCCCAGGCTCCTCCCCAGACCCACTGAATCAGAAGCATCCTCTCCACGGTGTCTCCAGGTGACTCTTTGGCATGTTGTATGGAAGCAAAGTTTGCCAGCCCGAAACATGACTCTGGCACATGAATTGCTTTAGCCAGCTTATTTTTAAGAAACAGAAGGCTCCGGAAAGTCCCTTGCCCTTCCCCCTAAGAGCCTAAAAGAATGTGGATGTGAAGACCTGCTCCAGGAAGGGAACTAGAACCACAGCTAAGGACAGCATTACACGAACGAGATGCGCAAAACAGGGAGAAATCTCGAAAAACCTGCTTGTTAACATTCCTCCGTGTCCCATTGCCTATGGTGGCCCAGGAAACATGGGTTTACCAGCCGCTGACTCTCTTTCGGCTTCCTGTGAAATGTCCTCCTTGACATTGAAGCCACAGACCCCTACCCCTTCTCCTTGGCTCTGAGCATATGAGCCTCAATTCCCTGAGTGCCTGCGGGCCTCATATCCATACGGCACCCCTGCACCTGCATAACCAAATTTGATTTTCTCCTGTTAATCTGCCTCATGTCAATTTCATTCTTAGAGCGGCCAGAAGAACCTCGAAGGACAGAGGACAATTCTCCTCCCCATCAACGACAAAGTATAAGAAGCTGAGGTAAGGCATGCACACGGAGCCAAGCGGACGTCACAGAGCTCCGAGATGATTCCCGGCACTTCCCAGTATCCTCCATCAAGAGTACACCTGACACCCCCTCCGTTCCTCACCCAAATCCACGTCACTGGCTTGGGAACCGACGTTTCCCACTTGGGAGGAAGTGAGAGGAGTCTATAGGATAGAGTTTCCAGAGGGACGGGAGAAGGGAAATGTGTCAAGGGAAGAGCAATCGCACTGATGACAGACAAGGAAAGGGGCTGGTAGATATGGCAGGACAAAGCATTTCAATGGAAGGTTCCATTTCATCCTGGCTTCTCGTACACCAGAGCCCCAATCTAAACGATTGGCACGGACACCCGGAACTGCAAGACGGAAGGTGATGCCGCCAGGATGATCTTAAGCAGGTTATATAAACTCTCTGGGCACCTCAGTTTCCTCATCTGTGAAGTGGGGACAGTAACAGCACCTACCTCGCAGGGCTCTGGTGAAGATTCAATGAGTCCAGTTGCTGCCGGACATCACTCGTCGGGTCAGTAAGGTCCCACTGTTGTCTGAAGCCAGCCCACTGGCTCCAGCATCCAACAACGGTTCTGAACCACCGGGCTGGGCAGCCGCTGTGAAAATAAAAAGTCAGAGAAGAACTGAGAAGCCCTCCCTGCTTCAAGGATAGCTTTGATACACAGTCATTTCCAGATCTTCTTTCCGTGTGATAACCCCTAAATGCGTCTTAGAAGAGCCTATGGGTTTTCTTATCTGTTGTGCAAAGCTCACCCTGTATTTCTCACGTCACCCCATCACTGTGGCTCCCCTCTGAGCACAGCGGGGACTAGGGGGCGCTAACTCTCGGTTCATCAGAGTATTTGAGCCTGAGGTAGACAAAATGCTTTGTTAAGTAGCCGTGACAGGTGACTTGCAGATATGTTTCATCACAGGTGAACCATCAATTGGACCCCAAGGTATAGTGCTAAGTCAAGTAAGTCAGACCAAGAAAGACACATACCACACGACTCCACTCCTATGCGGAATCTAAGAAAAGCAAAGGGGGGCACCTGGATGGCTCAGTCGGTTAACCAACCAACTGCGGCTCAGGTCATGATCTCACGGTTCGTGGGTTTGAGCCCCGCGTCGGGCTCTGTGCTGACAGCTAGCTCAGAGCGTGGAGGCTGCTTCCGATTCTGTGTCTCCCTCTCTCTCTGACCCTCCCCTGCTCACGCTGCCTGTCTCTTTCTCAGAAATAAATAAAACATAAAAAAAAAATTAAAGCTAACCATGATTTCATTCACTAACACCACAAGGAAAGTCTCTGGGCTTAGTTTTCTGAACTAAAGTCAACGAGCTTCATTGAACTCTGATATTTGTACCTGTTGCTGAAAACCATCATCAAAGCAATACAAGGTAAGGAGGAGAAAAAAAATAAATCAATGCCCAGAACACGGAGTAAGGCCACTTCTGAGACAAAAACAGGAAGAATGGCAGTGCAGTGTGGTAAACAAACCAATCAGCTTCAGAATCAAATAGACCTTGGGGCGCCTGGGTGGCTCAGCCGGTTAAGCATCCGACTGCAGCTCAAGTCATGATCTCAAGGATCCTGAGTTCAAGCCCCGCATCAGGCTCTGTGCTGACAGCTCAGAGCCTGGGACCCACTTCCGATTCTGTGCCTCATTCTCTCTGCTCTTCCCCCACTTGTGCTCTGTCTCTCAAAAATAAATAAATGGAAAAAAAATTTTTTTTTAATAATAAAAATTCAAAGTATTTAAAAAAAAAAATCAAACAGACCTAGGTGACAGAGCTGTGTGACCTCGTTAAGTACCTTCGTCCCTCAAGCTTCTATGTCGCCATCTCAGAGGCGGGGGCTATGCCATCCACTTCACCAAGAGGTTTTGAGAGCCCCAGGAGACGGGCCATGTAAAGCATGTGTCTACAGCCCTACAGGCAGGAGCCTCACAATCAGTGATAGCCGGTATCTACATCAGACACTTACAGAGCATCCATGCAGTTTTGTACTCCCAGCAACATGACACAGAAACGTCCCATAAAAGCCTATTGTTTGGAGACGCCTGGGTGGCTCGGTTGGTTGAGCATCCAACTCTTGGTTTCAGCTCAGGTCATGATCACACGATTCGCGAGCTCGAGCCCCACATCAGGCTCTGCATGGACAGCTCGGAGCCTGCTTGGGATTCTCTCCCCCACCCCCTTCCCTTCCCTCCTCATGCTCACTCATTCTCTCTCTGTCTCAAAAAAAAAAAAAAAATTTTTTTTTCAAAGACCCACTGCTTTTGTTTAGTGGAAAACCTAGTCTCTGAAAGCAGTACTTAGAAATATGCACGGCTTGTGCGAGCTGCATCTGATTTACAGTACAAGTGAAAGGGAAAATGAAGTCTCCACTTAAAAGGGTGCTAGTCAGCTAAGAGAGCAGAGTTATCAACCCTCAGGGAAAAAGTTACCTGTGTGCACAACCAAACACAAGGGAAAGCCTTTCACAAATAGGCTTGGCGTCAAGGATGGAAAGGTAACATCAGCATGAATTCCAAGCTTTCCGGTGGAGACAGGCACACTCCTATTCTCTTGTGATTTCAGGTAATACTCATGACTAACGCTCAGAATAAGATCTACAATGTGGTAAATACCACAAAAGTGCTTTATGTGGATTAACTTACTTGGTTCTAGAACAACCATATGAGGGCAGTCATTGTATTATCTCCGTTTTACAGATAAAAGTATTGAGGCACAGAGAGGTGTTGTAATTTACCCAGGATCACACAGCTCCTAAAGGGTACAGCTGGGATTCAACCCGATGTAGTCTTCCCCAGAGTCTTGGCCTAAGGCCATACCATATTAGATGTCGAATCAATTTCCCATCACATGGGTAAGACTATCTGCTTGGATGTATCAATGAAGATAAAGGCAAAATTAAGAAAGATTAAGATTGAGGGTTTTGGAGTTCTTCCCCTGTAAAATCTAGAGCAACTGAACCCACATGGAGACCGTGCTAGGAAGTGCCAAGCAGCCAGTGGTTCAAAATCCACTCCGTTTAATATGTGTTGTACTGCTGGTGGGGTCGCTGTCTGGGGTCACGTGGCCAATGAGAACTCCGACCTGCGACGGGTCTGCCCTTCAGTCCTGCCCCTCGGGCCTCGAATCGGCTCGTCCAGCTTGCCTCAACGTGTAGCGAATCAATTACAGCAGCCAGAAATAGGATATATTCATGAGGGCAGCGGTGGCCTTTAACCCACAGAGCAAGACCATTGCCAAGGATAGAAAACCAAACCTTGCAGCAAAACCTCAACGTTCACCCTGATTTTGCCATCCCAGGCAGCCCCAGAGAAGTCATTTTCAGCTTAGCCTTGCTGATAGTCATCTGCATCACGAAACTATTACCCACCGTGCGCCTTCCTACCTAACTCAATGTGTTCTGAGCCTGATAACCGAGACTGCTGGGGGAGCCGCTCAGGACTGCAGTTAATACGGAGACTCAATTGCATTCACCCCAGAGGGGGCTGCTTACGGGTCAGGGCTGAGATAATCAGCCAAGCAGCTTAGGGCCCAGACATCCCGGCTGCCACTGCCGGTTGTTCCAAAAAACAGGGAAAATTCAAAGACATTTTATTGACAAATAAAAGGGACCAATGAGATGCTGGGAAAACCGCTTCCTTATTTCCCTAATCGAGATTGGACACGGCAAGTGACATTTCCCCAGGCACGGTTTTGCTTTTCCTTCGAAATCCTCCTCCCAAATATTTTAGGCTGAATCCCAGGCTTTGAGACAGAGGAACAATGGTAAGTCAGCAAGAGTTTCTCCAGCCTGAGCTACCCCGTGGCTTGGTATGTAACAGAAAATACCAGTGACAAGATGGCCTCGGTGACGAAGAGGCGTTCACAGCTGTATACATTTTTGACGTCTTGCATTGACTTACCACCGGCGAAGCCAAGGTATGTTTTTGGACCACTGGTATGTAAAAAGTTCTCTTCCAGGTACTGTGATTTCCCTGGAATGCATACTTATCAAATATACGCCAGGTAGGTTATAAACTAAGGAACTGAGTAAATAAGACACAATCCTAACATCACAGGTGTTGACCTTGGGCTACAGATGTCTCCACGCTCAGACCTTCCCACGTACCTAGGATCGCTGGTTATGCACAGAAGGGTAATTTGGGGCTATTCCAAGGTGCAGATCCCTCAAGGACAAAGAAGAGAGATGTCAAGTGTCCTTTGTCCAGAGGAAGAAGAAACAAAACGATGAAATGCTTGTCATTCTAAAAAGAAGCCTTAAACATCAGTGCGGAAAAAAAGGAGTTTAGGGATATAGAGGGACTAAAGATATTTAAGAAGAGAGGTGGCTTGCTTTCTTAGGGAAGTGTTTCAGAAAGTTTAATCTGGAAAGCACACAAAGTTGGAGGAGGTAAATATAGGAAGCAGGAGGGCAAGTTTTAAAAGGATGGTATGAGGGGCCCCTGGGTGGCTCCGTCAGTTGGGCGTCTAGCTTTGGCTCAGGTCATGAACTCATGGTTCATGGGTTTGAGCCCCATGTCTCAGGCTCTGTGCTGACAGCCCAAAGCCTGGACCCTGCTTCGGATTCTGTGTCTCTCTCTTTCTCTGCCCTTCCCCCTGCTCATGCTCTGTCTCTCTCTGTCTCTCAAAAACAAATAAACATTAAGAAAATAAATTGTAAAGGATGGTATGGAATGACTAAGCCACAGGGAAGAAAGGTCCAGCACAGGGAATATGGTCAATGGTATTTTAACAGCGTTGTAACGGGGCAGACGGTAGCAACACTTGTGAGCACAGCATAATGTATAGACTTGTGAATTCACTATGTTGCACACCTGAACCGAATAACATTGTGTGTCAACTACAGTTCAAAAAAAAAAGAAAAAGTTAAATTAAAAATCTACTCTAAGAGGCGCCAGGGTGGCTCAGTCACTTAAGCATCCAACTCCTGACTTCAGCTCAGCTCATGATCTCAAGGTTTCATGAGTTTGAGCTCTGTTTCAGGCTACGCACGGACACTGCAGAGCCTGCTTGGGATGCTGTCTCTCCCTCTCTCTCTGCCTCTCTGCCTCTCTCTCTCTCTCCCTCTCTCTCTCTCAAAATAAAGAAATAAAAAAAAATCCACTATGGAATTTAGGCAGGGAATGGTCACTCAGTGTGGCTGAAACAAGATAACCGCTTCTGGCCAACGCAGAATCATGAAGACAGCAAACAAAATATATATTCTAAGGGTTTTCAGATACTAGAGATCAAGCATAGGACAATGACTCCTATAAAAGGGGAAACAGATAAGGGAAGGCCCTAGGACTGCCCCAGCTTCACATCAAGACAATTTCCAGGCCACCACACAGACAGGGGGAACTCAGGCAGAAGCCAACAGTCTCCCTGAGTTAAGAAGATGGAATGATCGGGTCCAAGAGGCCATGGTGGCTTAAGTTCACGAGGCAGGGTAACAGAGGAAACAGCTGCGCAGAGACAGAGCTCTGTGGATCTGCAGAAGATCCTCGTACGTCTTCAGTACGGATCGGCATGATAGTATGAGAAGAAATCTACCACGGGCCGAGGACAGAACCATCCAAGATCCCTGGAGAACAATGATGGCCTCAAATACTTTGTCTTCCCTCCAAGCAGAGCGGGAAAACCTTGTCATCCACAGGACATTAAAGTAGCTACTCAAAGAGTCTCGTGCTTTCCTGGCAATCTAGGACATTCCTTGCTTAGGGAAGCATCACCCCCATCTCGGTCGCCGTCTGTATGTGCCATTTTCCCTCTGTCCGTGTCCAAATTTCCCCTTTCTGTACGGACACCAGTAACTAATGATACCTGCAATGACTTTATTTCCAAGTATGATTGCATTTTGAAGTACTAGGATTTAGACTTTAATACAGGCATTAAATGGAATAAGAATGACTTTGAGGGCAGAGGCATGAATGTAGAAATTGGTGGGGCTGCCGCTCATCTCATCGACCCAGAGGGCACAGTCCAGGCAGGGGTGGGGACTCCAGGGGGAGGGGGGGAGAGCAAGGCCATTTCCCAGGGCCAAGTGGGCAAAATTCTTGCTCCGAGCCTGCAGGAAAGAGCGTTCGCCTGATAAGATTGTTCTCAAGCCTTAAAATCTAAAGGAATTTATCCTTTTAGGTTTTGGACTTGCTTGGGACTTGGGATACATTTTTCTCCTTCCAATGTCTCCCTTTCAGAATGGGAACACATATTCATATCCTGTATCTGTCCCACCTTGCGTTTTGAAAGCTGGTAACTCGTTGTTCGGTTTCACAGACTCACAATTCTGCCCCATGCGGAACCATACCTCATCCGTACCAGATCTAGAGGATATTTGGGCAATAGTTTGTATTTACTAATAATAAGGCTGTTACAGGCGAAGATGTTCTGGGATCCCAGGATGGGATGATTGCATTTTGCATGTGATGTGAATTTGTGAGGAGCAGACAGTGGAATGTTACGGGTCAAACTATGGCACCTTAAAATTCATATGTTGAAATCCTAACCATCAGTACTTTAGAACGTAGCCTTATTTGGAAACAGGGTCATTGCAGATATAATTACTTAAGATCGGGAAATTGGTGATATAACTGGGTTAAGATGAGGTCATGCCAGAGTGGTGTTCATATAGAAAGGGGAGATTTGAATACAGACACACACAGAAAGAATGCCAGGGGATGATGAAGGCAGACATGCTTCTAGAAGCAAGGACTATCAGGTTGCCAGTGAACCATCAGGAGCCAGGAGAGGCAGAGAATGGGTTATTCATCACAAGACTCAATAAGAACCAGCCTTGCGACACCCTGACCTCAGGCATCCAGTCTCCAGAGATGTGACACAAGAAATGTGTGTTGTTTAAGCCCTGAGTTTGTGGTACTTTATTAAAGCAACTCTAGCAAACTAATACAATGTGCATACAATGATTTTCTTAATGTTTATTTATGAGAGAGAGAGAGTGAAAGAGAGCAGGGAAGGGGCAGGGAGAAGGACACAGAGGACCCAAAGCTGACTCAGTGCTGACAGAAGAGAGCCCAATGCGGGGACTGAACTCACGAACCGTATAACCTGGGCCGAAGTCCGACGTTTCACTGACTGAGCCACCCAGCCACCCCAATAGTATTTTTATGGTTAACTCTTGTATTAGATTTCTCCAGAGAAAAGAGAGGGTTTTTTTTTTTTTAAATAAGGAATTAGTTCACACAATTCTGGAGAACGAGAAGTCCCAAGACCTGTAATCAGCAAGCTAGAGACCCAAGAAGAACCAATGTTTCGGTTCAAGTCCAAAGGCAAAAATACACCAGCCCAAGTAATCAGGCAGGAGTTCCCTCTGACTCAGCCTTTCTATTCTATTCTGGTCCCTGGCTGACTGCGGGAGGTCAACCCCCACTGAAGAGAACAATCTAGTCTACTGTCCCTACCAATTCAAAGGTTAATCTCATCTAGAAGCACCCCAACAAACATACCCAGAACGTGTGGCCCATGAGAGCACCCTTTGGTCTAGTCAAGCTGACATACGAAATTAACCTTCAAGAGTAGGCATTTGAGCATCAACGAAACTGGGGCATTTTGATTTGCTGAATGGTCTCTATTTCTTCCTGTGCTTCCTTTGTGAAATGCTTGCTTTTATCCTTGGCCCCCATTTTTCTATCGAAGGACTCATTTAAAATCTCCATGCTAGGGGCGCCTGGGTGGCTCAGTCGGCTGAGCGTCCGACTTCGGCTCAGGTCATGATCTTACGGTTCGTGGGTTTGAGCCCCGTGTCAGGCTCTGTGCTGACGGCCAGCTCAGAGCCTGGAGTCTGTTTCAGATTGTGTCTCCCTCTCTCTTTGACCCACCCCTGCTCACGCTGCCTCTCTCTCTCAGAAATAAATAAAAATCATTAAAAAAATAAAATAAAATCTCTGTGCTTGTCTAATTAAAAGGCCATAGAACAATTAATAAGCATGCTGAGAGCAGATAGAAGCACCCATAATTCAAAACTATTTTTATTTTCAAATGTTCCCTTGCAATTATTTTTCATTATGAAAGCTTACTGTTGCATGATAGCGGGCTTAAGGTACAATTTTGTACTATGCTGTCTTGATTTATTTTACATCAAATCTTAAAATATCATTTAATAGTCTATTCTAAATTGAAAGCGGGGAGGAGGCGGCAATTTGAAAAGAAGGCATTTGTCAGGATACAGCCAAAGGTGAAAAGGAAACTTAGGGGCACCCGGGTGGCTCAGATGCTTAAGTATCTTGATCTCTGCTCAGGTCTTGATCTCAGGGTCATAAGTTCAAGCCCCTGATGGGCTCTGCGCTGGGCATAAAACTTACCAAAAAAAAAAAAAGCTTATGGTTTTACTCTATTTCCTTCTCCCTCCTTACTTCGTATATAACTGATTTTGTCTCTCTTACTACTTTTTTATTTGCTGTACAAGTGGCCCAGTGCAGACCATGATTAACTAACATAGCAAAGCCCCAGGCTTTGACTCCTTCAGTAAGTGCTCCTGGAGACAGAGAACTGGTGCAACAGAAATATGTAAACGGGGCATAACGTTGGCCCCCCCTGGCAATGCTCACACTTCCAATGATGACAGTGTAAACTTGGACAAAGTGAGAAAGGTTCTCTTCTCAGATATAACCTGGCAAATCTTGCTTACTACATAGTAGGGCTACAGACTCTAATTTGAATGGAATTAGGACCAAGGTAGAAGGTTCTGGAAGACAGTGTGTTTTGTTTGTTTTAAAGTCACATCCAAGGAGGACTGAAAGTCACATACTACCCAAAGGCCCTTTCAGAAATGCTGAGTCAAGCACATCAGAAAGGCTGTGTTTCTCGAAGGGCTTCAGGTTACTTCCCTTGCACCCTAAGCAGTTATTTCTTGAAAGGCACAGCTTGAGACCACCTCGAGGCAATTTTTCAACAGCAAAGCAGCCTAGAGCATTGGAAAAAAAGCTGCAGGTAGAATTAAGAGACCCTGAAAACTAGGGAAGAAGAGGGACTTCCTTCAATTTATTAAGGAAGGACTGGAACGAAGATTCCAATCTTCTGTTTCCTCATGTGTTAAAAGAGATTACTGGCTTGAATACTCTTTAAATTTAAGGTACTCTCTATTCCACAATTCTAAATCCATTGGTTGGTAGGCTGAGTTCACATTGTGGCTTTGTCTGGGGCGCCTGGGTGGCTCGGTTGGTTAAGCGTCCAACTTCCGCCCAGGTTATGATCTCACAGTTTCTGAGTTCGAGCCCCGCATCGGGCTGTGTGCTGACACCTCAGAGCCCAGAGCCTGCTTCGGATTCTGTGTGTATCTCTCTCTCTGCCCCTCCCCTGCTTCCACTCTGACTCTGTCTCTCTCAAACATAAATAAAACACTTAAAAAAAAATTGTGGCTTTGTCTCATGGGGCGCCTAGGTGGCTCCATCGGTTAAGCGCCCGACTTCAGCTCAGGTCATGATCTCACGGTCTGAGTTCGAGCCCCGCGTCGGGCTCTGTGCTGACCGCTTAGAGCCTGGTGCCTGCTTCAGAGTCTGTGTCTCCCTCTCTCTGGCCCTCCCCTGTTCACGCCTCTGTCTGTCTCTCTCTCTTTCTCTCAAAAGTAAATAAACATTTAAAAATTATCTGGGGTGCCCGGGTGGCTTAGTCGGTTAAGCGTCTGACTTTCGCTCAGGTCATGATCTCGCGGTTGGTGGGTTCGAGCCCCGCGTCGGGCTCTGTGCTGACTGCCAGCTCAGAGCCTGGAGCCTGTTTCAGAGTCTGTCACTCCCTCTCTCTCTGACCCTCCCCTGCTCACGCTGTCTCTCTCTCTCTCTCCTAGAAATAAATAAAACATTAAAATATATATATATATAAAAAAATAATAATAATAAATAAAAAAATAAAAATTATCGTGGCAGGGCACCTGAGTGGCTCAGTCGATTCAGCGTCCGACTTCGGCTCAGGTCATGATCTCACGGTTCGTGGGTTCGAGCCCCGCGTCGGGCTCTGTGTTGACATCTCAGAGTCTGGAGCCTGCTTCGGATTCTGTGTCTCCTTCTGTCTCTCTGCCCCTCCCCCACTTGCACTCTGTCTCTCTCTCTCTCTCTCTCAAACATAAATAAACTTAAAAAAATGTGTGGTTTTGTCTCTTAGCTATGTACTTTTGTTCAAATATTTACCTGTGGTTTTTACAGATAAAGAACCACCTCTCGTATAATTTCTAATGTATCTGAAATGCAAAGTCCCATGCCTAACATGTAGCAACCAATTAATAGCAGCAACAGATCATAAAAAATAATTACGTTACACTCATATAGAGAAACTTTTTCTTTTCCATTTTATAGAATTCTAAAAATGTTAAACATACAAACTTCCGGAACTAAGACCATGCATGCAAAATCCCAAGATACAACCCATATATGATAAATTAGAGTCCTCTAAAATACTTTTTGTATAGCAGTTACTATAATGTAAGCCATTTATTGAATGGCTACTATGTACTAATAACTAGCTGGGGTGCCTTTTATATGTTCTCTCATTTAATCCTTACAGCTCTACAAGGTAGTATTACTAGAGACGTTGAGTACCTGGCTGGTACTCAGATGGTAAATGTGGGAGATGTGGGATACGCCCAAATCTCCCCAAGTCCAACCCCTTTCAAGTGCAACATGGGTAGTATGAAATCCACTCAGTGGCTAGCCTCATTACCAGTAGATGTGGGGTCTCTGCGTGGCCACAGCCTGGCTGGTCTGTCCTCATCACGTTGTCTTGTTCACTCTCTTCCGCCATTTGAATCATCCATGCACAAACCATTTTTCTGAACACCAAATGATAATACTATCATTTTATACACACAGAAACACACATAAATATTCCATTTTTCTTCTTCAGCTTATTATTTCTCTTCTCCCCAGAGAATATTTTTTCCCCCACTGTGTCTGGGCACATAGGACCCACCAACTCTGACAGGATGTTAAATCCTGACACTCAGAGCACAGAGATGTCATCGTGTCTGCTGAGCTGGCCATTCTAGTGAGGAAGTGTTTGTCTTTTTAAGTCCCCAAGTCAGTCTCAGAACTGGTCTTCAGCCAAGGAGCAGAAATAGAAAGTCCATGTTAGGGGCACTTGGGTGGCTCACTGGGTTAAGTGCCCAACTCTTAATTTCAGCTCAGGTCATGATCTCACAGTTTGTGAGTTCAAGCCCCACATCAGGTTCTGTGTTGACAGTGCAGAGTCTGCTTAAGTTTCTCCCTGTCCCTCTCCCTCTCCAGCTGGTGCTCATGCTCTGTCTCGAAAATAAATAAAAAATAAACTTAAGAAAGTCCAGGTTGGAATATCTGTCCCACCAAATTAAAGGCTATCATAAACTGGTGGTTTATTCAAATGAAGATTAAAGAATCAGATAAGGTTCTCAGTGGCACAAGGCTTGTTTATATGGGATATAGCAGGGAAATATCACATCCTAACCTCTTGCAAGCTATTTGTCTGCTGGCCTTCCCACCTCCTGACCACTTCCAAAGCCCCTAAGGACCCTGCTTAATGAAGGGGTGGCCACATATGACCCACAGATTTCCAGGGCCCCAAAGTAAATTTTCTCAGTGCACAGAGTTAATGAGGCTTTGAGAACTGAATCACATTGAACCATCACCCAGGTATCTTCTGAGGTCAGACAGTACTAAGCCATCGTATCTGGTCACTTATTGACATCTGTCACAGTGGGTGGTTTGCGTCTCATTCTGAGATTTACTGTGGCTGTGGACCTCTGCTCACATAGCCCCTAACGTTAGGCTCGCTCATATTTATCCAGAATAAATGAATGAAGGTCGGGTGGGGTATGTCCTACTAAACACATACATTAACATAGGATGTTAACCCACTCTGTTTTGCACAGAACTTTGGAAGATTTCTCAAAGATTGGTTCATGGATCACTCCCACCAGGATCCCACTGGGAAGCTTGGATCTGAGGCTCTGCGCATGGGAGATCTGACCTAAGACGAAGCTTTTGATACAGGTAGTTTCTTGGGGAACGTGAACTCAAGGAGCAGGAGTAAGGAATTGAAGAAATGAAAGGGTAGGAGGGCAAGAAAACACACAAATGCAGTGAGCAACGTGGCCACCATTACTGGTGACTGGTGGTTAGTTTTGGCAAGATCCCCAAAGACCATAGTGCAAAGGACTTCAGCCCTATTCACTTGAGGATGAGAGAGGAAGGTTTTATTCATTGGGTTTCACCTCCCACTGCCCAAGGGGCGTTAACTCCCCCATACTTCTGAGTTATTCATGTGTTGCTACTGAGTGAGCTGTAGCAGGCATTCCATGAGATTGGGTTGGAGAAGCCTGGGCAAAAAAGAAGAGCCGCTTTATGGGGCAGCGGGGGAGGTATGTCCAGGTGCCTCTGTACGCAGTGGACCAAAATCTGTTTAGCACTGGTTGGCATGAAGGGCGCCTGGGTGGCTCAGTTGGTTAAGCATCCAACTTTGGCTCAGGTCACGATCTCGTGGTTCACCGGTTCAAGCCCTGCATTGGGCTCTGCACAGACAGTGTGGAGCCTGCTTGGGATTCTCTCTCTCCTCCTTTGCTTTCTCTCTCCCTCTCCCTCTCTCTCTCTCTCAAAATAAATAAACTTAAAAAAAGAAAAGAACCGGTTGGCACTAAGTTACTGGAGTCCATGATGGGGTTAACTCAAGAAGTTGCCAATATCGTATGAAAAATGTCACTTCCATCCATTCTGATGGGTTGAATTCTGTCCCCGTCAAAATTCAAATGTTGAAGTTCTAGTTCCCAGTACACCTCAGAATGTGACCTTATTTGGAAATAGGATCATCTCAAATGCGTTTAGCTACATAATTCTTAAGTCAGAATATGGTAGGCCCCATAATCCGATTTGATCAGCATGATCCTTGACTAGTGCCTTCAGAGGGAGCACGACCCTGTTGACGCACTGATCTCAAAGTTCTAGCCTCCGGGACAGTGAGACAATAAATGTCTATTGTTTAAGCCACCCAGTGTGTGATACTGTGCTATGGTGGTCATAGGAAACTAATACATCCACGATCTGTCCACTCTTCTGCATTTCTAACAAGATCTACAGGAAGTTCTATGCACACTGCAAAATTAGGAAACCCAATCTAGAATGAAATGATGTAGTAACCTGAGTCCATGAGGCCCAGGGAGAGTAAATCCAAAGAGACATGCCTTTACCCACACACTCCTCTGAAAAGACTGTACGTTGGATGCAGAACCCTATCAGATGTAGGGAATCCTCTTTCCAACTGTCAACTCAAGGGGCGCCTGGGTGGCTCAGTTGGTTAAGTGTCTGACTCGTGGTTTCGGTGCCAGGTCATGATCTCACAGTTCGTGAGTTCGAGCCCCGTGTTGGGCATAGAGCTTACTCAGAAAAATAAAACTAAAGCAAGTGTTTATAAATATAACTGGTGCTGGGCTGCCTGGGTGACGGTAGTCAAGAGGCACCTCAGTGGCTCGGTCACTTAAGTGTCCAACTTCAGCTCAGGTCATGATCTCTCAGTTCATGGGTTCAGGTCCTGCATCAGGCTCCGTAATGACAGCTCAGAGCCTGGAGCCTGCTCTGGATTCTGTGTCTCCCTCTCTGCCTCTCCCCTGCTCACACTCTGTCCCTCACTCTCTCAAAAATAAATAAGCATACTAAAAAATTAAAAAGAAAAGAAAAAGAAAAAAAATGAAAAGAAAAGATTTCCAGGGCACCTGGGTGGCTCATTTGGTTGAGTGGCCAACTGTTGATTTTTGGCTCAGGTCATGATCTCAGGGTTCTTGAGATCGATAGCCCTCGCGTTGAAGTCCCTCTGTACTCACAGCTCGGAACCTGCCTGGGGATTGTCTCTCTCCCTCTGTCAGTGCCCCTCCCCTGCACAGGCGTGCTTTCTCTCTCTCTCTCTCACTTTCTCTCTCTCTCTCTCCCCCTCTCTCTCAAAATAAATAAACTTAAAATTTTGGGGGGGGCGCCTGGGTGGCTCAGTCGGTTGAGCGTCCGACTTTGGCTCAGGTCATGATCTCACGGTTCATGGGTTCAAGCCCCGCATCCCGCTCTGCGCTGACAGCTCAGAGCCCGGAGCCTGCTTCGGATTCTGTGTCTCCCTCTCTCTCTGCCCCTCCCCTGCTCATGCTCTGTCTCCAAAAATAAGTAAACATTAAAAAAAAATTTTTTTAATACAAAAATAAACAAACTTAAAAAAACTTTTTTCCAAGTTCAAGAAGAGGAGGCTGAGAGAGTACAGGGCAACAGTCCTGCAGTGCTCCTATGGTGACCTAGGCTAGTCTGTCTCCCCTTGCGAACGGTCTAATTTGGAATGTTAATGTCCCTTCCAATATAGGCCCAGAGACCAAAGAGGGGAACATCTTTCTCCTTTCACAGATGACAGATGCCAGTACATTATGTAACGTTCATTGTCACAGAGCCAAATTACTCTATCACTATTGAAGAAACGAGAATGAGATCATTAAATTAAGAGACACTACATTCTGATATGCAAATCTCTTTAATTAAAGGTATATTTAAGTTGTGGGGCTCCTGGCTGGCTCAGTCAGTGAAGTGTGCAATTCTTGATCTTGGGATCATAAGTTTGAGCCCCACATGGGTGGTAGAGTTTACTTAAAAAAAGGTCTCTTGGGGCGCCTGGGTGGCCCAGTTGGTTAAGTGTCTGACTCTTAATGTCGGCTCAGGTCAGGATCCCAGGGTTGTGGGATCGAGCCCCACGTTGGACTCCGTAGTAAGTGTGAAGCCTGCTTGAGATTCTTTCTCTCTCTCTTCCTCTGCCCTTCTCCCCAGCTCACATACTCTCTCTCTCTCTCGAATAAAAAAAAATTATTCATAGAGATAGATATGTTAACTGTCTCTCTGTATATGTTATCTATGTATCTACAGAAATATATATATATTTATAGATCTATATTTTTAAGCTAAATAAACAGAGAAGGAACTGGGTCCCACTGGTATATCTAAGTTAGCACATTGAACAGGCACGAAATTAACAAGAGAACCAACCAATCCTTCCTACTAACGTGGGACCTTCAGGAACCATCACAACGCTACGCCCTTTGAAAACAAACCCTCATCGGAGAGGGCAAGATGGCGGAGAAGTAAGGAGCTCCGTACTTGCACTCACGCCCATACATCACACAGAAAAGATCTGAAGACATTGGAAACCTTACAAAACCTGAGAGATTGGGAGAAAAAAGACGCAGAATCCACTGAGAGAGCCTTCTAACGTGAGTGCGAACCGGGGAAGATAAAATCGGG